>NC_083099.1:41786585-42446096 GCF_949774975.1 Lagenorhynchus albirostris
AGACATTGGAATATAACATCAGAATGCCACTGCACAGTGTCTGTTCTGTAGCATTGTGTGGGTATAATTAGTGAACCGCATGCATTTTCTTTTATCCTGTGGTTCACTCAGCTTCAATTAGCCTTTGTATTGTTTTTATCAAGTCCCAAGTGAAAGAATCCCTCCAGTATTATTATAAGTAATGATCAGGGCTGAGTGGACCCAAACAGCAGTGCAGTCGGTTGCCTGAATGAGGTGACCAGGTGGACTGTTGCCCTGGCAGCGTGGTGCCTGAGTGTTTAGTTTGGTGTGCTGCTTGTTGCAACGGCACTGGGCAAGAAGTCGTGTTCATATGGCGACTCTGGTTCCACAAGAAAGGACCACTTTATATTTTGTCTGTTCTATTCCAAAAGGCAAGTAGTTTTCAAGTTTTTATGCTCGAAAGCAGTGGTTCTCTAATGTTACCGTGCATCAGAATTACCTTCAGTGTGATTAAAACACACATTGTTGGGCCCTACCCTCGGAGATTCTGATTCAGTAGGTAGGGTGGAACCCAAGAATTTGCACGGTAAGCTTCCATTAGCTGGAACATCCAGATAAATTTCTCATCCCTCATGATGCTGAACTTAAAACTGAAGATGTTATTGCCAAGTGACAGGGAAAGCAAGGGGCTCATTAAAACTGACCCTACTTCCTTTCTTGCACCAAAGCCTCTGGGATCACTCTGCTGTACTTCCTCCATCCTTTATTGACAGCCACATCCAAATCCGAATCTAAAATGAGGAATTCACTCCCCTCTGTTATTAATTCCTCTCTTCTCTTTCCGCTAGCTCCTGATGCTACTACATGTACAAGAATAGTGAATAATGCACGACAGTATGTAATTAAGTAATTGTATTTGAGGAGTTCAAAGGTAGGGGCCATCAAGAAAGACCCATGGTGGAACTGATATGTAAGCTCCACCTTGACAGAAGGGTGGCATGTGACTAGGCAGACAGGAGACAGTGTACACGTCAGACAAAGGCAGCCTCTTAGGCAAAGGCCCAGATGCAGGAAGTGGAGAGGCAGGCCTTGAGAGGGATGTGTTCTGGAGAGAACTAAAAGCAAAGATTAAATAGGTAGGGTGGGGGGCTTCCCTGGTGGTGCAGTGGTTGAGAGTCCGCCTGCCGATGCAGGGGACACGGGTTCGTGCCCCGGTCCGGGAAGATCCCACATGCCGCGGAGCAGCTGGGGCCGTGAGCCATGGCCACTGAGCCTGCACGTCCGGAGCCTGTGCTCCGCAATGGGAGAGGCCACAACAGTGAGAGGCCCGCGTAACGCAAAAAAAAAATTAAAAAATTTAAAAATAGGTAGGGTGGGGCTAGACATACAGGTAGAATTCAGGGTAGAGTCTGTAAGACATGGATGGGAAGGCAGTGAAGGCTTTAGAATGATTAAAGTCTTACTTCAGGCAGATTAGCTGGGCGACAGAGTGTGCGGGATGGCTTGACAGCAGAGGCCATCCCGCAGGCTGCTCTGGAAGTTCAGATCTGTGCAAGCCAGCAGCACGTTCCTTCTTATAATCTGACACGCATCCAATTCACGATGGGAGTCATCCCTAGGTACTACCTCAGTGTGTCTGGGCAAGCTGGGCCACATCATGTTCTTCTTCCTTTCTTATATTTAAACTTTCTAAAAATCACTTTCACTTACTTTCAATACTTTGCATGTAAATGTTCAAACTGATTTAAAATAAAGCCTTACCTTTTTTATTAAAAAAAATTTTTTAAGCCTTACCTTTTTAAGCTTAAAAACCTATTCTTCCCATTTCATAATATTGGTTATTGTTTCTAAACCAGCCTTTGATTTCTTTGCGCCACCTCACTTTCTCAACCCTCCAAGCTTTTTCTTTCCTACCTCAGTAAACTTTGCTCCTCATCTGATAATCTAAACCTAAATTATCTTTACATCCTTCTTCCACCTGGCTTAGTTTAGAGGCATTTCACCTCATGATCAAATTCACTAAAATATACAGTGGCAGATGGTCCTCCCCCTAATGTGGCTTCCACTTAATGATTCCACGTATATGATTCATAGATTACCTCAGAATAAAAAGAGAATATTTTCCTCATTTGGATAAGGGAATATGAGCACCGTTCCCTATGTTATATGTGTAACCACATTTCCCTAGGTCATACTGATGAAACGTGAAACAGCAGCGTGTGGTTCAGTCTTCAACAGCAAAATATAGAAATTTCAGGCCTCAGATCCTTCAAGAACAGTAGGGCGTCTCTTTCAGCACGTGTCTCCCTGGTTCCCGGCATCCTCTTTTGCCCTCCGAGGTCAGCCCTTTGGTTCCCACTACCTTGACATCCCCCTCCCTCCCAGCACAGGCATATTCTTGGTTGCTCCTTAATTCCATTCTCTCTCTTTTTTTTTTTTTAATATTTATACTTATTTATTTATTTATTTGGCTGTGCCAGTCTTCGTTGTGGCCTTCGGGGTCTTTAGTTGTGGCATGCGGGATCTAGTTCCCTGACCAGGAATCAAACCTGGCCCCCTGCATTGGGAGCATGGAGTCTTAACCACCGGACCACCAGGGAAGTCCCCTTAATTCCATTCTTAATGGTTGTTATGCCACCCGTCTCTCCCAGCTTACCCTCTTCCTGGGCCCCAAAGCAGACGCACTTTGTGTTCTGTACTTTTCGGGGGCTCTGTTCTTTATTACTACCCCTTCCCAGGAACAAAGCTCGAGCCCAGAGTCTGAGCTGAACTGCAATCCCAGAGATGCCCCACTGTGCTGCCTCATAGCCAGTCTCCCTTTGATCTCCTCCAATGAGCCCAGATCAAGTGTGTGCGTGCCTCAACTCTCCTCTCAGAGAACAGACAGAATCATGAATTATGTGGCAAGATTTATATAGCTGATTTCATAAACTTTGGGCAGTTTTTTCATGGTTTCCACAACTATAAAATTTTGTCTTTGGTAATTTGGAAATGATGGTGAGGTACATTTCCACACCCCTCCTGTTTCTTACCTCTCTCCCTAGATGCTATATATGTAGTCTCAGTGTGTTCAGGAATGGGGTTTCTGAGGTTCTCATTCAAAATCAGTTGAAGCTCTCAGCACCCCAAGTACCTTCAAAATATCAAAATTTCCATTGTTCACAAATTAGGTCATTCAAAATGTATTTTTTGAGCCTCTACTCTGTGCCAGGCATTATTCTTAGCACTTGGTTGATAGCAGTGAACAAGGCAGACAAAATCTCTGCTCTCAGAAAATGTGTGTATAACAAACAATTTCAGACAGTGATACATGCTGTGAAGAAAATAATACATGGTAATATGATAGACAGTGATGGAGATGGTGAGGGAGGCCTCTCTGAAGAGGTGAAATTGATCTGAGACCTCCATGACAAGGAAGAGGCAGCCATGAGCAGCCCTAAGCAAAGAATACTCTAAACAGGAGGAAGGTTAAGTGTAAAGTTGGGAGTGGGAGGGCCAGTGAGCCCAGAATGTAATGTAAATGTGAGACGGGGAGTGAAGGGAGTGACGGGGTATGAGATAAGAGAGGCAGGTAGGGATCATATCATATAGGGCCTTGTAGGCCAAGGTGAGGAGACTGAATTTTATCTGAGTACTATAGGAAGCCATTGCAGAGTTTAACCAGTAGAAGATCATGATCTACTACAACTTTTTTCTTTTCTCATTAGTGTTTTGAAAATTGAGATATGATTTATATATAACATGCATTACCATTTTAAAGTGTACAGTTCATTGGTTTTTAGCAGTTCATAACGAGTGCAACCATTACCACTAATTCCAGAACATTGCCATCACCCCAAAAAGAAACCCTGTACCTGTTAGCAGTTACTCCCCTTGACCCTTTCCCCAGCCCTTGACAAAAAATAGTCTGGTTTTGGTCTCTATGGATTTGCCTAATATAAATGGAACAATACAGCCTATTGTGTCTAGCTTCTTTCACTTGGCATAATGTTTTCGAGGTCATTCACGTTGTAGCATGTAATAGTACTTCATTGCTTTTTATGGCAAAATGATGTTCCATTGTATGTATATACCACGCTTTGTGCATTCATCTATTCATGGACATTTGGATTGTTTCACTTTTTGTTTTTTATGAATATTTGTATACAAGTTTTTATATGACTATATGCTTTCATTTCTCTTGGGTATATACCTGTATGAATATGTGCTTTCTTTTCTCTTCTGTAGAATTGCTAGGTCATATGGTAACTTTGTTTAAATTTTGAGGAACTGCCAAATTATTTTCCAAAGTGGCTGCACCACTTTTTTTTTTAAACTTTTATTTATTTTTATTTTTGGCTGCTTTGGGTCTTCGTTGTTGCATGTGGGCTTTCTCTAGCTGTGGTGAACAGGGGCTACTCTTCGTTGTGGTGTGTGGACTTCTCATTGCGGAGGCTTCTCATGTTGTGGAACATGGGCTCTAGGCAGGCAGGCTTCAGTAGTTGTGGTGCATGGGCTCAGTAGTTGTGGCTCGCGGGCTCTAGAGAGCAGGGTCAGTAGTTATGGCACATGGGCTTAGTTGTTCCACAGCATGTGGGATCTTTCCGGACCAGGGCTCGAACCCGTGTTCCCTGCATTGGCAGGTGGATTCTTAACCACTGCGTTACCAGGGACGTCCTCTTAATGTGTTGTTTTTTTGTTTTTTGTTTTGCATTCCCCTAATAACTAATGATGTTGAGAGTCATTTCATGTGCTTATTGGCTATTTGTATATCTGCTTTGGAGAAATGTTTATCCATGTCCTTTTCCCATTTTAGAATTGGGTTATTGGTCTTTTTATTGTTGAGTTGTAAGAGTTCTTTATATATTCAGGATACATGGCCCTTATCAGACATATGATTTGCAAAAGCTTTCTGCCTTTCTATGAGTTATCTGTTTTTTTTTTTTTTTTTTTTTTTTTTAGCTGCTCTGCATGACTTGTGGGATCTTAGTTCCCCAAACAGGGATTGAACCTGGGCCCTCAGCAGTGAGAGCATGGAGTCCTAACCACTGGACCACCAGAGAACTCCCATCTATGAGTTATTTTTTCACTTTCTTGATTGTGTCCTTTGTTTGACCTTATATAAGTTTTGGTTTTCTTTTTTTTGTTTTTTTTTTTTGCGGTACGCGGGCCTCTCAATGTTGTGGCCTCTCCTGCTGCTGAGCACAGGTTCCGGACGCGCAGGCTCGGTGGCCATGGCTCAAGGGCCTAGCTGCTCCGTGGCATGTGGGATCTTCCCGGACCGGGGCACGAACCCGTGTCCCCTGCATCGGCAGGCGGACTCTCAACCACTGTGCCACCAGGGAAGCCCCTTATATAAGTTTTTAAAAGATCATTCTGGCAGCTATGTGGAAGATGAACTATGCGGGGGGGGGGGGGGCACTAGAATGGTGTAACTGCAGAACCAGCCCCAAACTGGCCCTATCCTGTTTCTAACAAGATACTGAGTTTTTTAGAGAAACAGAATAAAACTGTAAGTCATGTGGCCAAAGAAGGCGCAGAGGGGAAATTTTTTACCTCAAATAACACCAGGAACCAAAGTTTCTCCCTGCCACGGAAGAAAAGGACCAGGACATGAACAGAACCTGAATGCAGGAACACTTTCAGAAGTGAAGGATCCATTGTTCAGGAAGATCTGGTGCTGAAGACCCTTTACCATCCTTACCATAAATGGCCAAGTTCCAAAGCCCTCCAATACAAACCATCCCCACCAGTACTTCCACATTCCAACCCTCCTCCCCTAACTCATAAAAGTGTGACCAAACCCCATACGGGGGAGACAGACTTGAGAGCCCTGCCTCCTATCTCCTTGCTGGTCAACCTCACAATATAGCTTTTTCTTTTCTCAAAAGTCAGTGCTATAGTATTGGCTTCTATGCACGTTGGGCAGCAAGCCCTTGCTTGGTAACAATGGTGGCAGGGAAATGAATTAGGAACTATTGTAATGATCCAGTCAAGAGATGATATTGGCTTGGGTGTTAGACAAGGTTCTGGCTTTAAATTATTTTTGCCAGCTCTAGGTAGGCAGTGTTAGATCAGCTGTCTGAATTTTGTTCCGCTTTATAGTGGTTTGAGCTCAGAGAGAAAATTATGATACAACTAACATTCATAGGGCTTGTCCATAGACTCAAGAATCAGCCCTGCTATGTGGCCCCAAGTGTCTCTGAATTTGTTACACAAGTTCTATCATGGCTTTAGATTTTGGAGACCCAAACTGCAAATCTCACCCATAAAACAATGGTAAATTTTACTAATAAACCCATACATAGGAATGGACGCTCTTAAGGTAAAGAGAATATGCCACTTTCTTAGGTAGTAAAAAACCTAAAAGGCCTGTGCCTGGAGTTTTCATTTCCAACAATGAAGTTTTCTCAAGAAATCAAGGAGGGATTGGGTGAATTGAAAGTTATGCTTCGTTCTGACTATAAGAACAAAGGAAGTGAAAGAATGAAATCAAAACAAAGGGAGACAAGATGATTAGCTAGAGGGAGAGTAAACTTCTCTTAGGAAACTCTCTTAGTCTGTTCAGGCTGCTAAAACAAAATACCATAGACTGAGTGACGTATAAACAATAGAAATTTATTTCTCATAGTTCTGGAAGCTGGGAAGTCCAAGGTCAAGGCACTGGCACATTCAGTGTGAGAGTCTGCTTACTGGTTCATAGACATCCATCTTCTCACTGTAACCTCATGTGGTGGAAGGGGCAAGGGAGCTCTCTGGGGTCCCTTTTAGAAGGGCACTAATCCCACTCACGAGAGCTCCACCTTCATGACCTAATCACGTACCAAAGACCCTAGCTCCAAATACCATCTCATTGGGTGTTAGTATATAACATGAATTTGGGGAGGGCAAAAACATTCAGTCCATAGTAGAAACAGAATGAGGGCTTAGTGAAAAGACTAGACATATAGGAAGATTAGCATGAGCTCTTGGAGACAAGTATGGATATATACAAAAGGAAAAGGGAGTTTACTCAGTTCTAATTATTTGTAAAGAGGGTATTAGAAAAGGTAAAGATGTTTTAATTATTACTAGTTCAGGAGTAGTGACTGGGCCTATTAAAAAACAAATTAAAAGAGGTAAGAGCTCTGACTAAATCAATGCCCGCTTCCTGCAAGAAGTCAGACCCAGGAGTAAACTGGATCTCCTCTAAAAGGAGCAGATGAAGAATCCACAGTAAGAGTAACAGGAAAAATCTTTTGAAGACTGGGGTTATCATACCAAGTGGTTACAAAGAATTTGAACAAATTTGAGAGGGGAAGACCAGGAAGATAAGCACAAAATATTCAAATAACTGTTATATGGGTTAGATTCAGGGACAGACAGTTATTACAGGTGGCAAACAGGTTTTGCATGTACCTAGAGGGCACATGTCAGAGAAATTTATGGAACTGGCATTCTAAGGGAAGGCACAGCAGAGATGAGAAATAAAAACGGAGAGCCAGTCAAAACAATAATTAGCTGAGTCTACGCTCTTAGATATTTTGATCTCTATTTGTGTGACTTCTATGTTTACCTTTCAGTTGTTTCTTAAATGGGCCTGGGAACATAAATGTTAATTGAACTGTCTTTAACTCTGTTAGGATTACTATAAATTATTGGAGGTAGAGCTGACAGGGCTTGCTGATCAATCAGGTGGGGCATATGAAGGAAAATGACAAATCAAAGATGATTCCTTGGTTTCTGGCTTGAGTGACTAGGTAAATAGTAGTGCTATTTAATAATATAGAAGCCCAATTCTGAGATTAGAGGCGTACATGTGGTGAGGTATACATGACTAGTACATGTTGAGGAAGGTTGTACATGTGGTGAGTAATTTAGTGGAGGGAGGGCACTTTACATATAGTGAGAATGACTTAGTTGGGGTAGGATGGCTTGGAGGCCAAGAAAGTAAGTAGGAGGCTATTGTACAGTGCGGGTGAGACATAAGGGCTTCGAGTACAGTACTGAGAATAGAGAAACAGGGGGGTTAATGTAGAAGACATTTATGAGGAAGAAGCAGTAGAACTTGGTGACCAGTTGGATATGGGTAGAGGATTGAGGAGAGGGAGTCAAGAGCAGCTCCAAGGTTTCACATTAAATTTTTGGCAGTGACAAAAATACATTAATTTTATAGATTCTGCCATTTAAAAAATGACATTTCTTTTAGCCACAATGAAGGCATGCAGGGTATAGGGAAAGAAAAATGAAAGGATTAACTTCTCCAGGGCCTAAGTCTCCTATTCAGAAGAAAAAAGCTACCCAAAACCCTTAAAAGCAGCAGCTAAGAGTAATTGTTTTGATTGAAGTGGTCCTCCTTTTAGGTGTGATACACTGTATCAGGGGTTGGTAAACCTTTTCTATAAGGAGCCAGATATTAAATACTTTAGGCTTTGTGGACCATAGGGTTGAAACCGAGCACGACCCTGAGGGGCTCCCAGGTACAAATCCTTTCTGTGTCCCCCTCCCCCCCTCCGCTTTCTTGTTTGTAGGAAGTAGGTTTCATTCAGCCTCCCTGACCTTCCCTGAGTTCAAAAGGGCAGATTCAAACAGTTGTTAATCAGGGAAGGGAGGGGATGCAGAAACGAGGGAGGAGCAGTCAAGAAACAATAGTTGTGGGAAGGGATGGTTAGGGAGTTTGGGACTGACATGTACACATTACTATACTTAAAATAGATAACCAACAAGGACCTACTGTATAGCACAGGGAACTCTGCCCAATATTCTGTAATGATCTAAATGGGAAAACAATTTGATAAAGAATAGATACATGTATATGTATAACTGAATCACTTTGCTGAACACCTGAAACTAACACAACATTGTTAATCAACTATGCTCCAATATAAAATAAAAATTAAAAAAGAAAGAAACAATAGTACAGCCTTGTGGCAGGGTCCTGGTTCCTCCTCAAGGAATTTACATAACCATATCTTTGAGGTCTTCTGCAGAACTAAGGCCCCCACCCAGGTAGAGGATGGTCACTTCAGGCTGAGTGCAGGATTCCTGGAGCACCACCCTGCTACCTCACCCAACAAATCAGAAGAAAGTCACACACCATGCAGCCCTCACCCCAAATTTTGCCTGTAAAAACTTTTCCCCAAAAACCATCAAGGAATTCAGGATTTTTGAGCATAAGCCATCTGTTCTCCTTGCTTGGCCCTGCAATAAACCTTTCTTTGCTCCAAACTCTGACATTTCAGTTTATTTTGTCTCACTGTGCATCAGGCACATGAACTTGTGTTTGGTAACAAGGTCACTGTTGTAACTATTCAACTTTGCTGTTAGAGAGCAAAGGCAGTCATAGACAATAATGGGCATGGCTATGTCCAATAAAATTTTACTTATAAAACAGGCGGTGGGCTGCATTGGGCTCACAGACAGAGCCACAGTTTGCTGACCTCTGCAACTTCATAAGACCTTACACGTATGGAGAGATTGCGTTTCCTTCAACTCTTAGTAGAGGGCAATGGGTAGTCACAGGTTGGTTAATAAAAGAGGACCTTGCAATGTTACACAAGACTGGGAGGAAAGCAGTGCTCGTTTGATTGATAAGGTCCTAAGTTAGAGTAGCAAGGAGAATATGACTCCCATATATGGACCTGTTGAGAGCTATTGGCAGGGGATTACCCATCTGATGCAAGATGTCTGCATTTTAAATAGGATGGCCAAAGCACAGAGAGGAAAGAAAAGAAATAGAAAACAAGTCTCTCCAGCCCATGTCCTTCTGACCCCATCTTCACCTCAGGATATAAACCTTCCCTCTTCTCCCATCCAGCAGCAGGAACAGGTGGAAGAAAGAAATTGTTACTCATAGCCTGAAGCAGGGACTCAGGGACTGAGAGAATTTCCAGGTCAAAGCAAGAGGCCAAAGACTTGCTAATGTTGGGGAAGGGCCACTCCTGGAGAGGGAAAGTGGGGAGAAAAGGGGGAGAAAAGAAATAAGTGAAAGCACAGTGAGGTTGGGGGAGAAGGGCATGGTGCCATGAGAGACAAGGGGGTCGATGAGGACACTTTCCGGTGCTAAGGACAACCATGCGGGTACACGCTCAAGGTCAGACCAGTGAGGTCTGTGCTCATGGACCATGCTCAGAGACGAATCAGATCAATATGGAGGGCAATGGTGAACATCTTTCCTCTACTAGACTCATGCAGTTTGGAATCTGTCTGTGGAATACCTGAGTTAACTATTTGACCCTCCTCTGTGGTGTGTGTGTGTGTGTGTGTGTGTGTGTGTGTGTGTGTGTGTGTGTGTGTGTGTGTGTGTGTGTGTGTGTGTGTGTGTGTGTGTGTGTGTGTGTGTGTGTGTTCACTTGGCCAGAGAACAAGGACAGACTGTCCCCTAGCAATACCAGTCAAACAGAGACACTGAATGGTATAAATGAAAACAAGAGAAGGCAAGAGAATTCTTTTTTTTTTTTTGGCCACACCATGTGGCTTGCAGGATCTTACTTCTCCAACCAGGGATTGAACCTGGGCCCTTGGCACTGAGAGCGTGGAGTCCTAACCACCGGACCACCAGGGAATTCCTGCCAAGAGAATTCTGCTGTGATATTAGTCTTAAACAATCATAAAACCACAGAACTGGAAAAGACTATGAGAGAGTATCTGACCTAGCCTTCTGCCTATAAAAAGTTAGTCTTTTTTTTTTAATTTTATTGAAGTATAGTTGATTTACAATATTCTGTTAATTTCTACTGTACAGCAAAGAGATTCAGTTATACATATATATACATTCTTTTTCATATTCTTTTCCATTATGGTTTATCTCAGGATATTGAATATAATTCCCTGTGCTATACAGCAGGACCTTGTTGTTTATCCATTCTATATTTAATAGTTTGCATCTGCTAAGCCCAAACTCCCAGTCCATCCCTTCCCCCCCACCCCCCAACCCTTGGCAATCATAAATCTGTTCTCTATGTCTGTGAGTCTGTTTCTGTTTCATGGATAAGCTTATTTGTGTCATATTTTAGATTACACATATAAGTGATATATAGTATTTATCCTTCTCTTTCTGACTTACTTCACTTAGTATGATAATCTCTAGGTCCATCCATGTTGCTGTAAATGGCATTATTTAATTCTTTTTCATGACTGAGTCGTATTCCATTGTATATATGTACCACATCTTCTTTATCCATTCACCAGTCAATGGACATTTAGGTTGCTTCCATGTCTTCGCTATTGTAAATAGTACTGCTATGAACATTGGGGTGCATGTATCTTTTTGAATTATAGTTTTCTCTGGAATATGTGCAGGAGTGGGATTGTAGGATCATATGGCAACTCTATTTTTAGTTTTTTGAGGAACCACCCTACTGTTTTCCATAGTGGCTGCACCAATTTACATTCCCACCAACAGTGTAAGCGTGTTCCCTTTCCTCCATGCCCTCTATTATTTGTAGACTATTATTAAAAGTCTATTATTTGTAGACTTCGTAATGATGGCCATTCTGACCAGTGTGAGGTGGTACCTCATGGTAGTGTTGATTTGCATTTCTCTAATAATTAGCAATGTTGAGCATCTTTTCATGTGCCTGTTGGCCATCTGTATGTCTTCTTTGGAGAAATGTCTATTTAGGCCTTCTGCCCATTTTTCAAATGGGTTGTTATTTTTTTGTTATTGAGTTAGTTGCATGAGCTGTTTTTATATTTTAGAAATTAAGCCCTTGTCGGTCGCATCATCTGCAAATATTTTCTCCCAGTCTGTAGGTTGTCTTTTCATTTTGTTTATGGTTTCCTTTGCTGTACAAAAGCTTGTAAGTTTGATTAGGTCCCATTTGTTTACTTTTCCTTTTATTAGAAAGTCAGTCTTTTTTTTTGCTCAGCGGCCATGGCTCACAGGCCCAGCTGCTCCGCGGCATGTGGGATCTTCCCGGACTGGGGCACGAACCCGTGTCCCCTGCATCGGCAGGCGGACTCTCAACCACTGCGCCACCAGGGAAACCCAGAAAGTCAGTCTTTTTAAATCATGTGCCTGACAAAAGACCAGGCATTCTCCCTCATTACTCCATTCCAGTATCTTTTTATTCTGGTAGTCTGGAAGTTCTTTATGTCCAGTAGAAATCTCTCTTACTTTAATCCTATTTTCTCTTATTTGATCTTCTGTACTGTAAACAAAACAAAACAAAGCCAACTCTTTCAAAACCCCTTTAGTCTTTAAGAAGTAGTAAAGGATCATTTATTAGGGCCTTTGAACACTGGGAACATTCAAACAACAGAACTGTGACGATGACTTCTGCCAGTGTTGGCCCAGTGGCCCGGATCACTCAGTGCAGACAGGGTGGTGCTGATTATAATAGACAGATAGAAAACAACCTTGTCAGTGGCTATTTCACGTGAAAGGATAGCATACCTTTTATGAAATAAAGGTCATTTACTACTGAGCAGAAAAAACTACTGTTGTACAGGCTGAAACAGACACTTGAAAAGGAAAAGGGCTGCAAAAGCAAGCAGACACTGATGAATCTGTTCCAATGCATGTTGCGTTCGTGTCTCTTTAATTTTGCCAGAAGCAATTTCAATAAATCCTGTTAGCAATTTTCTCACACTTCTCTCTGCAGAACATCAAAAATTTCACAATAAGTAAATAAGATTTTCTTTTTTATTATTGCATACTGCTTTGGGGGGGTTATTTTAATAAAATTAACATGCATCACAAATTCTATTTTTTTTATAATATGAGAATTGAAATGCATAACCTATTTGTTGTTTTTAAGACCATTAAATATTTAGGGGGTTTTACAGTGTGTGACATTTTTGTTGTTGTTGCTTTCAGGTAAACCCAGATATCTTTACTTGATGAAAAATGAAAACAAATTTTTTTTTTTTTTTTGCGGTACGCGGGCCTCTCACTGTTGTGGCCTCTCCCGTTGCGGAGCACAGGCTCTGGACGTGCAGGCTCAGAGGCCATGGCTCACGGGCCCAGCCGCTCCGTGGCATGTGGGATCTTCCCGGACCGGGGCACGAACCCGTGTCCCCTGCATCAGCAGGCGGACTCTCAACCACTGCGCCACCAGGGAAGCCCCAACAAATTCTTAATCCATGCTTTATTTGATTTACTTTCATTAGATAAAATGTTCTATAATCATACAAGGCTTTTAAAATTATGTATTTATTTATTTTGATCATTAAACACATCCCATTTTTGATACCACTGTGTATTAATCAGGTTTGGTTAGGCTAGGCTAAGCCATAGTAGCAAATTAACTCTCAAATCTCCGTGGCTTCACCTAACAGAGATTTATTTCTTGCTCACGTCAGCTGTGCTCTCTGGGCCAGTGGGGGGCTGTCTTCCACACAGTCTCTCAGGTACCTGGGCTGATGGGAGATCTGATATCTTGTAGCTGCATCATCAGAACATGAGGCCCCTTGGCTGCTAGCAGAAGAGAGAGCCACAGGGTCTCACACCAGCTCTTAGATGCTTTGCCCGGAAATGACACTCATGACATTTACCTGCTAAAAAGGTCTTTTATTTGATCACAGTGTTCTTTTGAAGTTCAGAATGATCTTGTCTTTAATTATGTCAACACTCCTTCTTTTCTTTCTTTTTTTTTTTTTTTGCTGTATGCGGGCCTCTCACCGCTGTGGCCTCTCCCGCCGCAGAGCAAAGGTTCCGGACGCACAGGCTCAGCGGTCACGGCTCACGGGCCCAGCCGCTCCGCAGCATGTGGGATCCTTCCGGACCGGGGCATGAACCCGCGTCCCCTGCATCAGCAGGTGGACTCTCAACCACTGCGCCACCCGGGAAGCCCCCTTCTTCATTTCTTAGGTGAATTTTACTTTTGTTTGCCTCCTCTATCTGTTAGCATTCTTAGGTATAGACAAAGAATCAAGTCTAGGTCATTTAAATGAGAAGGGATTTATGAAGGGAGATTAGAAAGCCCAGGGAATCATGGGAAAAGCTGGAGGAACAGGTTCTAGGCCAAGCTACCACCAGTCCCCAAACCCACCAGTCTTTGTTGCAATGGGGAAGATACTATACCCACTGCTGACCCCAGAACCATGACATTGAAGCCAACTGTGCCAGCAGAATGGATGTCTGGGCCCTGTCTGCACTACAGGTAGTTTCTGACAGGTACAACTGAGAGGCAGAAACTAAGTTATAGGACCTCATCTAAGACTCAGAGGCTAGGGAGATTATGAAATGTTAAATTTTAGAATTTACTTTAGGAGGATAGAATTCACATGGGGAACTATAAGATGTGGGGTTTGAGCAGATTTGAGGCTGCCATGAATAACAAATGTTTACTATATTTTCTTTTATAGAACTCATTTTCTTTGCACTTGTCAATTTGTTTTCTGTTACAGAAGTAATATAACTAGAGATAAGAAAGAAGCACTCAGACTGCCATTACCCTAACATAGCCACTGTTATTATTTTGGTATGTTTCCTTTTTGCTCTTTTTCTATGCAGCATTCTTTTCTATAAAATTATTTGACAATGAATACTGATTTCTTAGTGAAATATTAGAACACAAACATTTTCCCCCATGTTGCCACATTATCTTCAAGATCATGAATTTTAGTGACTGTGCAATATTACAACAGTTAGAATGGCTTAACTATGTAAATTTACCAGGTAAATATAATGTTGTGCAAGTCAATAGGTATACCTTCTCTGGTTACAACTGTATGCTTATTTTTTCATTTATGCTGTGATTATGTCAACATTTTGATGGTTACCTTATTTTCCAATTTTCATCAAGATGTGTGACCTCACAGAGACACCGTCCAAGACTCAATGCAGATAAGGAAAGAAATGTGATGAAATTTTCAGGCAATTGTTTCATTTAAGTACAAAAACACAATCTTCATTCTTTAGAAAAAGGGACTTTTAGTATGTATCATCCATGCCGGTAGCCAGTCTTTATATAATGCCAGGTAATTTTTTAAAATTCCAGCAACTGTTTCATTATTCATTTGCTTATGTCATCATAAATTTAATGTAGTTTCCAACCATTACATACAGCAAAATCCAATTTTGTTGAACTATCCCTCCCTTTCAAAAAAGAAAATGTCACACACACTAATAGCCTTTAGAAAAATCCATTAATTTTTGTATTGAGCATTCACTATTCCCAAGAACTCTACTAAGCCTTGTGTGAACACAAAGATGTATAACAACACATACTGCCTGCCAAGGAGACACTTAAAATCTCTGATCAGGAACTTTAAAAAAAAAGCAGCAGTGTATCGTATTGCCTTTTAACTTTTATTTAAAGGCATTAAGAAAAAAGAAAAAAATTTTTTTCTATTTCTTTAATTTTGTATCTATATGAGATAATGGATGTTTACTAAACTTATTGTGATAATCATTTCATTTTTTAAAATATTTATTTATTTATTTGGTTGTGCCAGGTCTTAGCTGCAGCAGGTGAGCTCCTTAGTTGCGGCTCGCCAGCTCCTTATTGCAGCACATGAGCTCCTCAGTTATGGCATGTGGGCTCTTTAGTTGTAGCATGCAACTCTTAGTTGTGGCATGCATGTGGAATCTAGTTCCCTGACCAGTTTTCGAACCCGGGCCCCCTGCATTGGGATCTCAGAGTCTTAACCACTGCACCACCAGGGAAGCCCCTAATCATTTCATGATGTATGTAAGTCAAATCATTATGTTGTACATCTTTAACTCACACAGTATGTATGCCAATTATAGCTCAATAAAACTGGAAAAAAAAAAACCAGCAAGTATTTATTTTGCCAACAGTTCTAGGTTTGGGGAATATAAAGAATAATAAAATACTTGCTGAAAAGAAGATTATATAAAGTAGAGTAATTTAGGAAGTAAAGAGACAAAAGAAAGAAAAAATCATTAAATATTATTTTATAATTAGGCACAGTGTGCTCCCTTTGGTATATAAAATTTAAACCAAACTGAGCTTTGTTTTAGACAAAGAAAGGTAGGGAAAAATAAGTTTCCAGGCTATGGGAGCTTAGAAAATACATAAATGAGAGAATCAGTGTTACTCTTTAGGAAACGATATATATTTAGTACTAATAGAGCAAAATAGGTATGTATCTATGTGTGTATATATATGTATGTATATGTGTATATATGATAGATGATATAATCAAGTTTTTAATTAAAATCTGTATAATACAATATCATTTATCTTAAGAAGACATGGGAATTCCCTGGCGGTCCAGTGCTTAGGACTCCATGTTTTCACTGCCAAGGGCTCGGGTTCAGTCCCTGCTCAGGGAACTAAGATCCCACAAGCCATGTGGTACCGGCCAAAAAAAAAAAAAAAAAAAAAAAAAAAAAGGAAACAAAAAGAAGACGTAAAGTATTTGTTTGAGGCTTTACAATAGTTTTTAAGAGCTAACTCTGGGGAACAGAACAGGGAGTGGAATAAGGTGTGCTTTTATTTTACATACTTCTATTGATCTTGGGTGGCCTAGGCCTGCAGCGGCTTGAAGCAGGGTTTCGGTTCCTGTCAGTGATTGAGGTTGGGTCACAGTGGTGAGAGCACCGAATCCTAGCCACTAGACCTGTGACAAGGCCCTGGCCCTACGGCTTTGCAGAAAAAGAATTCCCACAGACGCAGAAAGTAGTGAAACAAGTCAAGTATTTATTAGGGAAAAAAGAAATACTGTACGTGTGGACAGACACACAGGCGGGTTCAGAGAGAGAGTCACACCCTCGTGGCAGTTTGAATCACTTTTATGGGGCATTTCTTCCAGGTTTCTTTTGGCCAATCATTTTGATTTGCCTGGTTCAAAGTCCATATTTGGTATAGCTCAGGATTTTCCCATGTGTGCACACACATCTTAGCCAAGATGGAGTCTACTGAAGAGGTCTATGGGTAGTGAGCATCAGCTGACATCAGTTAGCATCCCTCCCCTTTTGACCTCCAAGGAGCCTTTCTGTGCATGTGTAGTCGGGACTTGGAGAATGAGGAATATGTGGTTTCTTATATTCTATCTGGGCAGGGCCCAGCCTCCTCTCTCAATTGTCCTGTTATTCCCGGCCCAGAGTATCGGTCCACAAGGAACAAACTCAAACCATTTGCCCTGGGGGCCCATCTATCACCTGCCTCAGTATAACTTTAAATTGTAAAAAAAAAAAAAAAAAAAAAAGATTTAATAATTATAAATATGCATACTTTAAGTGCAAAATATTGAGTAGATACGACAAATAGTTTAAGAAACAGTGAATGGTATGTTTATGGTTATATTTATTGTGGTAGACATGTAGACTGCATTCATTTGTCAAAAGTCATGAATTTATATACTTAAAATTTGTGAATGATATGTAAATCATACTTCAATAAGCATAAAAAATAAAGGCACTAAAAGAATTGGATTGGGGCTTCCCTGGTGGTGCAGTGGTTGAGAGTCCGCCTGCCGATGTAGGGGACACAGGTTCGTGCCCTGGTCCGGGAAGATCCCACATGCCACGGAGCGGCTGGGCCCGTGAGCCATGGCCGCTGAGCCTGCTCCGCAACGGGAGAAGCCACAACAGTGAGGCCCGCGTACCGCAAAAAAAAAAAAAAAAAAAAGAATTGGATTGATAATCAAGAGACGTGAGTTTTATTCATAATTCTAGCACTCTGTTATTTTTGACAAGTTATTCAAACTCTCTGGGTCTCAGTTTTCTCATCTGTAAAGAGTTAGACTGGGTGAGAGCTCAGATGTCTCATCCCTAACATCCTGAAAATACAGGAAATATCCCACAGGCTGTCAGTGGTTTTCTATCAAAAAAGAATAATAAACATACATATTTATTATATGTGTGTATATTTATATACATACAGATACACATCCAAATGATATTTGCTTTGAGAAACTTATAAAATGGGTATCCTGTATAAAATTCATGAAGTACTAGTAGAACCTTAAAATCAATCATGAAATGAATAATTATCCCTTAAGAGTTTTCTACAGCACTTGTAGTTGTGGAAGTCTTGATATGCTTCCATTCTGTAAACGTGCTAATGAACTGAGATTTTCTCAAATGGGATCATTTAGGCTCACGTTTAAGTACAGGATTCAGTTAAAAGAGAATAGTTATTGTTTACAAGTGCCTAGTGGACAGCCAGGCTCTGAATAAGGTACTTTTCAAATGTAATCTCATCTAAACCTTACAGCAGCCCTAAGAAGGAGATATTACTATTCATTTTACAGACAAGAAAACTGGGACTCAAGAGGTTAAGTAATTTGTCCAAAGCCAGCAAGAGGCGGAGCCAGTTTTCCAACTCAGGTCTGCCTGACTCCAAAGTCCATGCTCCTTCCATCCCAACCTATTCTGTAGACCTTTCTCACTGACTTAATTCATATTGATATTCCTCTTATGATAATAATCCTAACTTATCTGAACTAATTTCTCATATCCCAATGTGGTCAAAACCAGCAAAATCACTTAGAGAATGAAGGTGATTTTCCAAAAAAGTTTAAAATACAGTCTTACTTAAAATCATCTTATTTTTTTAAAATATTATATTTTATATAAAAATATATAAATATATATGCATATGCACTGGCATTAGTAGGAAGCATCATTATTTAGGGTATAAATAATTTCCTTTATATTCTGTCTTTCCCATGTATTTTTCTAAAAAGAGTTGAAAAAGAGCTTCCTCCCCTGAACACTAGCTGCTGAAGAACATTTGAGTCAAAGTTTCTTTCTGAGTCTCAGTCATTCTCAGAGGAACCCCAAAGTAGTTTCTTTTCTTCCTTAAGTTTCTTTTGAAGGATACTTCATTTGTAATCAGTATTACTTACCATGCAACTAGTATATCAGGATTGCAAAGCTTTTTACAATTATTGCCTAATACATTCTTCCAGAAGCTTCTGGGGAGACCAACATTTTACAGAAAAGCAAAACGAGATGTAGATATGTTAATTTACTTGGCCAGAGTGATGCAGTGACTTTGCACAGATACAGCCAAGGGAGAGTCCTGGGTCACTAGGACAGAAACTCTGCTGTTTGAATAATAACATTTCATAGTTACATTCATCCTATAATTGCAGAAAGCCCACTTCACTTTACAAATGAATCAGTGACAGAGATGCCTTAAAAAAAAATCTAGAGTTCCCAATTTACTTCCCAGAACTGACTCACCTTCGTTCCAGTTACCTTTCAAGTGTTTGCCCTTGAATTAATTGATAAAAGACTTTAGCTCTTCATTCTTATCTTTACTTTTTGCACTGATTTCAAAATGAGAGACACAATGCTAATTTATGTCCGACAGACTTCCTTGTCACCGTTTTGGCTTGCTCTTACAAATTTCTGTATTAACATACAGCTTGATGCTAAATAGGTGTGAGAGAGAAGCTGCAGCTCTCCCCATAAACAGAAGTCCTCCTGTATTTGACTTCTAGCCATATCCACCTGAACACTGGTTCCTGTTATTAAATCAATATTTTTTGATTCATTTTACTGTTCATTCTTGGCAAGAGGAGCTTCCGTCTTTTAACCTTTCTCATGACTAAGCTGAATGTTTCTTTGGTTTGGATGAAAAATTATACAGTTAAGAGAAGGTAGTAAACCTTTGCTATATGGCTAATAAATAAGACCGTCGTTTTTTTTTTAAAAATAAATTTATTTATTTATTTTTGGCTGTGTTGGGTCTTCGTTTCTGTGCAAGGGCTTTCTCTAGTTGCGGCAAGCAGGGGCCACTCTTCATTGCGGTGCGTGGGCCTCTCACTGTCGTGGCCTCTCTGGTTGTGGAGCACAGGCTCCAGACGCGCAGGCTCAGCAGTTGTGGCTCACAGGCCCAGTTGCTCCGTGCATGTGGGATCTTCCCAGACCAGGTCTCGAACCCTGCATTGGCAGGCAGATTCTCAACCACTGCACCACCAGGGAAGCCCCTTGTGGTATTTTATATCTGATTTCATGATGCTTTGAATTTGTAGTTAATAAGTAGACTCTCCAGCATCATATTATAAATGAAATGCCAACTTTATTTAAAATTTTATGTTAGGTCATATAATAACTTGACAATTATTTTGATAGCTACAAAGGAAATGAAACACCAGCAGAATTTATTTAAGAAGGTGTGTCATTGTGTACATTTAGAATCAGAAAAATAAAACTCCAGTTATGGAAGCACTAGTATGTTTTATTAGGTAAAATCTGAACAATAATCTTTAGATGGATTTATTAATAATTTTACAGATATTTATTAACTTCTCTGAAGTACTATTTAGAAATTTTGGAAGACAATTTCATTACTTGACAAACATTGGCAGCCCCTTTTGTAATTGATTTTTTTCTGAACCATCCTTTAAGAATGTTTTCTTAAAATTCATTATGATTATATTTTGTTTAACTAGCTTTATTTAATCTTTTGAATTAAATTACCTCTTTAAAAATATTTATGTAAGTTCAGGTTTCTTGAGAAATCCAGAATGAGTGGAAATAAATTTATGTAGCTGAGAAACTTAACATATGTATCTAAAATGTACATAAACATAAATTCAAAATTTTCTGTTGGACAAATCCAGTGTGATGTACTTTAGTCTTTAGAGAATTAATTGAGAAAAAATCGAATTAGTAAAATGATGTTTCTGCCATCAGATTAATTAATTGACTCATCTCTTGGCAGAGGAAGTGAGGCTGTCCACATGAAGTAGTCACTGGACTAGAGACCCAGAATGACTGGGTGCAAATCCTGGCTCTCTTGATGACGAGTCACTGATGTCTGTGTATTGGCTCCTCACCCATAAAATGTTATAATGATATTTTTAGACTTAGGTGAACGGTGAAGAATATTTCATCAAGTGCTTATAAAATGCTTTGAAGGTTAAAAGTTCTGAATGTTATTCGATCACAATATACAGAGTAGATATTAAAAAACTGCTCACTCATTACTGTCATGTTTGAATGGATTTCCTAGGATTGAGAAACTTACTTAGCTAAATATAGAGCCCAGTTGCTGGTGTTTGGAGGGAAATGCTATGTTAGACTCACTTAGCAATGACAGTATGTCAGTCTCTGACATAGTGTGGATATAGAATTACATACTCTAGTTGACTTTACTTATTCTAGTTTCTTTGAAACTGTTCCTCTAGAGATTTCATAATTTTAGCTTAAAATTATTTATCTTAATATTGCCTTTGGTCCCAACCAATCCTTAAGGGCATATTTGCTTGAACCCAATCATTCCACTACATATTGGTGTAGCTATGACTCTCTTATTACCAATGCTCTGATTATCGTGTCACTGATTGCTGGAAGCTCCAGGTTTTGAGCTGACCTGGATTTTACTGTCTTCTCAATAGGTGACAGTCCTGGGAATGACTTTCCTCTCTAAGCTACTTGTTACAGAAATACCTTCATTAATAGCCCTTTTGAGAAGTTCCAAAGTAAAACAAGCAAATGAACAAACATAAAATCTCAAAATCCTGAACATTAGAAGGCTCATAAAACTACGTGATCATTAAAGTCTCTTCTAGGTCCAAAAGGCTGTAATTATAAAACTTAGGAAAAAAAGAAGTCCTCCCACCCAGTGGGTGATACACAAGGTTGACCTGCTGCTGCTGCGGTTTCTTCACTGTTCATGAGGATGTGTGTGTGGAGGGGAGACCAGAGGAGCAAACAGCAAGGCTGCCCACAAAGGCAGACCACAGGAGGCGCTGGGGCAGGAAACAGTTTTACTTCCTGGTGGGAGAAAGCCACAGGGCCTAGGCTGGGGGGAGGCAGTGAGGCACCTGGGTCACAAATTTAAGGAGACACCCGCTCTCTCAGGCAGCCTGAGAGTAAGGCTGAATTTGGTACCCCAGGAGTCCGGCCCTGAGAAAAGGGCTTAACAAGGTCTGTTCCAGGAAAAAAACAAGCAGCCACAAACCTGGGAATCTTGAAGCTGGCAGCGGGAGCTGGAGAAGCCAATCAAATCCATTGAAGAGCTAAACTGAGAAGTCCTTTGTTTTCTGTTGTGTACAGTCTCTGGCCTCGGGCACTAAATTCCTACAGTTTCACAACCCTAATTTCCTGCTCTCCCAGGAGCACCCACAAAGAGGAAGGGACAGTTAATTCTGGGGAATCGATATGGGGACAGCAGGGGAGAAATAAGGTGTGAAAAAAAAACAAACAAACAAGAAAGGTCAGAATAAATTATGTACACAAAGTGTCCTGGGCTCCTCCTGGGTCCATGTTCCCTCTGCTGGGCTAGGTGTGGGGCCTTGAAGGAGGCCTCCCTGCCAAATGGCTTTAAAGCCCTGGCTGCACTTTGAGGGACCCTTTCACCCTCTTGGTAGTTACTGCTCCCTTTGCGTAGTCTGGAGTAGCCAGAGCTATGTTTTCATTTCACAAAACTGAACTTAAAAAGCTATCACTGGGGCTTCCCTGGTGTCACAGAGGTTAAGAATCCGCCTGCCAATGCAGGGGACACAGGTTCAAGCCCTGGTCAGGGAAGATCCCACGTGCCGCGGAGCAACTAGGCCCATGCGCCACAACTACTGAGCCTGCGCTCTAGAGCCTGTGAGCCACGACTACAGAGCCCATGTGCCACAACTACTGAAGCCCGTGTGCCTAGAGCCCGTGCTCTGCGGCAAGAGAAGCCACCGCAATGAGAAGCCCGTGCACTGCAGTGAAGAGTAGCCCCTGCCCGCTGCAACTAGAGAAAGCCTGCGTGCGAAGACCCAACGCAGCCAAAAATTAATTAATTAATTAATTAATTTTAGAAAAAAAACTATCACTGAACTTAAGTTGTTATTTCAAGCTTCTTTTCTGCCTGATAGTGGAAATATAGTTCAGTAGACTGCAGATAAGCTTATATCTGAGGTTTTTTCATCATTTCTGGTAAATTCCATGAATTCAGAACTCCCCTCCCCCACCCCACCCCATCTCCCCAGAGTGGCATCTAAGTTCTAGGGGACACAAGGTGAAGTGTCAGGTTCACCAGTGCCCCTTTCGGTTGACACTCACTGCTCATGTCCACATTCCCATGGTCCCCAGTCATCAGTCCTGCTATAGCAGCTCCTTATCTTGACTGCGGTGATCCTCCCTGAGCCACGTCTCCACCTCTCTTAGGGATTGGGAAACTTGGATGTCCTCCAGTGCCACTCTGGAGACTTGGGGGGCTGTCTTAGACACATCTGGTTGCTACTTCTACCTGTTCCTGTTTACCTTGGTCCCATCTGAGAAGTGAACACAGGTCCTTCTGCTCTCAGATCCCCAAACCTCTTTGAGGATTCTGTCAGTCATCGTGACTCCCCCCCACCCCCCCTGCCCCTGGGACCTCAGCCATATCTTGAGCCGCTCTCCCTTGCTCTCTTATTTGACCCTCTCTCTCTTCAGCTTGGAGATTATCTAACACTACAGTATCTACTAGTCATATGTGGTTACTGAGCGCTTACAATGTAGCCAGTCCAAAATGAGATGTACCCAAAGTGAAAATGCACACCAATTTCAAAGACTTAGTTTCAAGGAAATATTGTAAAATATCTCATTAATATTTTTAGTATAGCTTACATACATGTTGAAATTATAATGTTTTGGATATGCTGAATTAAATATAAGATAGTGTTACAATTAATTTCACTCTTTCTTTGTACTATAAAAAATGTAGCTACTAGAAAATTTAAATTGCATTGTATTTCTTTTGGACAAGGTAACTGTATTTGGAGATAAGACCTTTAAGGAGGTAATTAGTGTTTAATGAGGTCATAAGGGTGGGGGTCTAATCCAATAGGATTGGTGTCCATATAAGAAAGGAAGAAACATCAGGAAGGCACAGACAGAAGAAAGACCAGGTAAGGACATAGTGAGAAGGCATCAGTTTACAAGCCAGGAATAGAGGCTTCACAAGAAACTAACTCTGCCGGCACATTGATCTGGGACTTGCAGCCTCCAGAACTGTGGGAAAATCAGTTTCTGTCTATGGTATTCTGTTATATGGTACCCAGTCTATGGTACTGTTATGGCAGCCCTAGCAGACTAATACAGGAAGGATAACTCATTCTGATATCATGTCTTCTTTAAAAATCAAATGTTTATGGCATTAGTTTTATCTTTTGATCCTTAAAAACCCTTTCTCTTAATCTACTGTCTGTGCCAGGAATTTTTAAAATCTAGTTTGAAACTCAAGAGCTGAGTGAAAATGGACTCTTTAGTTCTCTGTTCTCTGTTGTGCCTTCCTTCCCCAAGGCCATAGAAGGAGTTACCCTCTGCTGCCTGAAGTTGAGGAAGAGGTCACAGAACAAATGGGAAGTATGGAAAATGAAAAATATATGGTTTATACCATAATATCAATCTGCTATAGCAGTTATTCAGTACTTTTCCCCCTTTCCCCATTTTATCAAGTTTTGGAAGGATCTGATTTCGTTTATTTGGTCATTCATTAATTTGTTCCATATTTGTTGCCTACAAATTTATTATGTATATTTCAGTGTGAATAGCTTTCAGATGGCATTTGCATTAAAAATTTCAGATCTTTAATTTAATAATGAAAGATATTATATACTGTTAAAGAAATTGAAAGTATCACAGAAAGGGCATGGTAATGGTGGAGAGAAATGGCTAAAGGTACTAAAACCCTGTTGTCCATGTCATTATAGCTCAGAAAATTTTGTTAGTTATGGAGGAAACCTTGTTGTCCACCCTCAGCACAGATCCTACTTTGCTAGAATTCCTATAATTCCTGATGTAACGCACATGGCACACACAGGGTCAGTCTTGGCTTCCAACCAGTGGTCACTGGGGGACAGTGGAAGGCCAGAAAGCCAACTCTTGTACTTGGATGGACACAGGTGGCTTCTCCCATCCTTTGTATTTTTCTGATTCACCAGGCATAACTGGGTCTTACTGCTCATCTCACTGCATTATGAATATATGTTTACCTCTCTGTGAACCTCTGGAGAGCAGGACATTATAACTTTTATTTCTGAATATTCCTTTGCTCAATACCGTGTATATAATATAGTAGATGCACAATAAAAGTTTTTGGAATGAAACAAAATGAATGCACGACTCCAACAAGTTCTGCCCTCAAATCCTCACTTCAGACTTTCTCTTACCTCTTATCTCTGCTGGCCTGGACACAGAACAAGCATCCCCCTCCAGCTCCTTTAATCTTAAACAACCCCTCCTCTTCTTCATAAAAACAAATTATTTTAAAAACTGTTGAATTACCTAAGTACTACATGAAAATATTATCAATATAACATGATAAAATAACACAAAGCAACTGTAAAAGCCCATAACCACTCCATGGTAATCTCCTCCATTGCATAGCAGTGTGGGAATAGCTTCCACCCCCTTTCCCATGTATTTTTATATATGTATTATCTATCTACTAAAATAGATATATATGTGTATACTAATATATATTAATATACATATTTAAACTAAATAACTTTATGCTGTTGTGTACGGCTCGGCAACTTGCTTTTTTTTTTTCCACTGAATTGACTGATATCCTTTTATGTCACTATGCATACATCTTCCTTCTAGCTGCTGCATTCTTTTAGCTGCTGCAAGCATTCTGTAGCACAGAGGAACCAAAATACATTTAAAATATATTTAACTTCTCTATTGATGATCATATAGTCCATTTGCAATTTTTCACTGTTATAAACAATGAACATCCATTTATTTACATGCTTCTTTGGATACATGTGCAAGTGTTTTTTAATGATAGATCCTTAGAGATTGACTTGCTAGGTTCAAGGGTACATGTAGGTTCTGGGGAATATCCTGAGGAAGAGGCTTTCTTGGCCATTTGCCATACAATGTTTCCTTGCTTGTAAACCAAATAGATGTGCTAAAATGTACTAGGGCAGAATGACACAACAAGACTCAGACTGTACGTGTCCAAGGAGATAATATATGTAAGTTGTATGACCATGGATAGAAACCATATGATGTCCTTTAACTTCCCTTTGACATCCTGTGGCTACCTTCTTCCACAGCATAGCAGTATGGAAAATATCCTTCCTAGCCCTTTCCCATGCATTTGCATTGTGTCTTGAAGATTTTTTCATCCCTGCTACTTTGTGATACCTCTGTCAATGAACAGGGGAAGCTGCCTTCAGTACTTCCAATGAGAAAGGAAATGTTGTTATAAGTCATTACTGTCTATAATCTTGCTCAAGAAGGGGAAGGTGAGTCATATCAAGAGAATCAGTCATCAGGTAGGTCATAGCCAAGGTAATAGATCTCAAGACTTGTATCTGTTCCACGGACACAGTTCAACAGTTAATGTGGAAAACCTTACTGAGTGGTGAGAAATCAGAGTGAGTACTATCTGAACACTTAATATTATCTTGAGAAGGAAATAAAGTGATTTCGCTGAAAAACTTTTCTGGTATCTGTCTTTTGGAGTTCAGAACTTTTTCACTCACTGACTTACATAAAGAAAATATTAATTGCTGAGGATTTGTCAGGAGTGGGTATATCCTCTAACCATTAGTTCAAAATTCCCCAAAATAATATATTTAAAATTTTAATAGATATATTGCCAAACTACCCTCCAAAAGGCAGGTATCAATTTGTACTCCCCCAATAGTGATTCAGTCTAACATACTATCAATTGTCATCTGATGGGTGAAAAATGGTATCTTACTATTTTAAGATACTATTTTAAGGTCTCTGGTGACCAGTGACATCCAGCATAATTTTACGTAATATTTGACCATTTGTATATCCTCTTATGAATTGTCTGTTCATCTCCTTTGCTCATTTTCTAATTCATCTGTGTGTCTTTTTTATTGACTTGCATGAATTCATTATGTATTATGTATATGAAACTTTCATTATACATTATTAATATTTTCTATAGCTCTTTTGGTCTTTTGATTTTGTTTAAGGTGTTTGCATACAAAAATGTTAAATGCTTATTCAGTTAAATATATTAATCAATATTAATTCTTTATAGGCTTTATAATTTTGGGAATTTTAGCTTAAGAAGGCCATATATCACCAATGTTATTAACATGTTCTTCAACATTTTCTTCTAATATTTTAATATTCTTAAATATGTCTTTAACTAAAATTCTAAAATATGAGTACATTCTCACTAAAAATTTAAAGAATTTCTAGAAATATGATGAACTAGGTCTTAAGTAAAATCCTTCCCAGTATAGCACATGTAAAAATGCCATATAAAATATCAAAACAAACAAAAACTTTTTATGTATGTTCGTCTGAGGCTGAGCTGGTGAGAAATTAAGGGAATTTTTCAGAGGCTGGGGAAAAAGACAGCGAAATCTGTAGGGTTAGGCAAAGCCCTGAGTGTTTATGTGATCCTTAGTGGTCAATGGCCCAAGTTTTAATGGGCTCAATGTACCAGGGCTGAAAAGAAAACTGGGGTCCAAAGCAAGGTGGGAGCTAGAATAGGGTACCTTCAAGGATGACCCTTTCAGTGGCTGAATTAGAAAAATCCTACCCAACAGAGTGTTAGTGGTGATATTTGCCAATCTCACTTGGACTCTCGGCAGAGCTGAACAAAGAAGAAAAAGGCCTGAGGATTCTTAATCATAAGCCTACTTTCACATGTGTTTAGAACCGGAATTCATACTATCTGTACATTCCGAAAAAGCCCCAAGCCAAAAATGTAGTTGGGAGTATCTAATATGTAAAGGAAAAAAATCCAAACTCTCCTCAAAAGAATACTTGTTAAATTCAAATCTACATATACATTTTCAAGGAATATGACTTTAGATGCATGAGGAAATAGCAGAAGTAACACACTGCAGAGTCAAGCATTAAAATCTTCAAATAGTGGAATGGTCTGGTATAGAATAAAATATAAGTGTTTTAATGTATTTAAAGAAAAACTTTAAAAGATTATTAGAAGAATGCCAAACTATAAGCTATCAGAATTGGCCAGATTTGAAAAAGAACCAAATAGAATTTCTACATATTAAAAATATAATAATTATTGAAATTATAATATATAATAATAATTGAAATTAGAAATTTAATGGAAAGCTTAAAGAGTAGATTAGGCACATTTGAAGAGACAATACATGACAGATTGGAGGAAATTACAACAAATTCAGAAGAAGACAAAGAATGAAACTACAAAAGAAATATTAAGAGACATAGAGGACACAGAGAGAGAAGTTCCAACACACTGCAGTTCCATGAGGAGACAACAAAGATGAAGGGAGAAATTATACTATTCAAAGAGATAATGTCTGAGAAATCCTGAAATTTGAGGAGAGAATTTCTTCTTTCCTAGTGATGAGCAATACCAATACACAGATTCAGAAAACAGAAAGAATTGCAAACAATAAATAAAACAAAATCCACACTTAGCCATATTATAGTGAAATTTTAAAATACCCAAAGCAAGGAGACTATATTAGAAGCATCTAGAGAAAAAGACAGTGTTAGAGAAAAAGACAGTGTTATCTATAAAGGAACTGTATTTAAACTGATAGACTTTCCCACTGCAACAAAGGAAGCCAGAAGACAGTGGAATGGTAGGTACATTTAATGTGCTGAGAGAAGATAAATGTCAAAATATACTATTATATACAGCAAATTATCTTTCAAACTGAGGTTAAAATAAAGTTAATTTCTGATGGAAAAAATTGAGAGCTTTTATTACAGCAAAGCCTTATTCTAAGATCTTCTAGAGAACGTACTTCAGGAAGAGGGATAATAAGCACAGGAGAAAGTCTGAGTGTAAGAAGAAATGGTGAGCAAAGAATATGGTAAACATGTAGATAAATCTAAGCAAACATTTACTGAATAAACCAATGATAGTGTTTACTTTGACGGTTAAAATAGTTAAGCTAGACACACCTAGACAACAATAGAATGTATAATGAAAGAGTGGTAAAGGGAGTTAAAACATTCTAAGGTTCTTTTTTTTCCTAAATGTGGATAACCACATTGATTATTCTTCAGACATTAAGTTAAATATAAATGTTAAAATTTCTAAGGTAACTATATTCATTCATATGAATTGCTATATCGCAAATTCCCACAAATTTAGCAACTTAGAATAATATATATTTCTGTTTCTCAGCTTCTGTGGGTCAGGATATCAGGCATGGCATAGTGGAATCCTTTGCTCAGGGTCTCACAAGGCTGCAGTCAAAGTGTTGGCCAGGCTGGGATTCTCATCTGGAGCTCAGAGTCCTTTCCCAGCTCATTCAGGTTACTGACAGAATTCAGTTTCTTGTGGTTGTAGGCCAGAGGCCTCAGCTACCAGTGGCTGCCCACTAGGCAAGTCACAATATGACTGCTTGTGTTTCTCCAGGCCAGCAAGATAAATCTGCTGCTTCAAATTTCCCTTTTCTGGAAGGGCCCAGTCCCTCTTAAGGGTTCTCCTGATTAGGTCAAGCTCACCCAGGGTAAATTCCCTTTTGATCAAATCAAAATCAACTAAAGTGGAACCTTAACTATACTTTCAAAATTCCTTCACTTTTGCCATATGACTTAATCAAGACAGTAATATCCATTGTATTCACAGTCCCATCCACACTCATGGAAAGGGAATTACAAATGACAGGATGGGAGTTTTGGGGGACTATCTCAGAATTCTGCCTACCTCAGTAACCATTAAAAAGTACAGTCAGATTCCATACTTTCCAAACCAATAAAGGTGAAAAAAGAATAAGGGAAAGAAAAAGTGTACTCAACTAGAACAAAGAAAAGAGTGAAAACATTGAAAAGTGGGGTAAACAGAAAATATAAAAATAAAATGATAAATAAATCACAATCAGTATCAAGAAACTACATTCTTCTAATGTAGTCAAAAAGTGTCAATTGAATTTTTAAAAGTTCAACTCTTTGCTATTAAGAAGAGACACATCTCACCAAAAGAACACAGAAAGGTTGAAAGGAAGGCAAGTAAACACTAACCAAAAGGAAACTGAGATGGCTATATTAGAAACAGACAAATTCAACTTCAAGAAAAAAAATATTACTAGAGGGCTTCCCTGGTGGCGCAGTGGTTGAGAGTCCGCCTGCCGATGCAGGGGACACGGGTTCGTGCCCCGGTCCAGGAAGATCCCACATGCCGCGGAGCGGCTGGGCCTGTGAGCCATGGCCGCTGAGCCTGCGTGTCCAGGGCCTGTGCTCCGCAACGGGAGAGGCCACAACAGTGAGAGGCCCGCGTACCGGAAAAAAAAAAAAAAAAAAATATTACTAGAGATCAAATAGGTCACTACCTATTGAAAAAAAATTCAGTCCAATCACAAGATATAAAAATTTTACAACTGTCAGCACTAAAGATAGCTTCAACATATGGGATGCAAAAATCGTCAAAAGTTCCAAGAAGAAATGGTCATGTCACTGTTGAAGATTTTAACATTCTTCCTTCTTTGATCAATAGTTCGAGCAGACAAGATCTGAATAAACAATTATAAAACTTGGCCTAATAGATACAGAATATTGTACTCAATTATTAGAGAATACACTTTCTTTCCAAATGTATGTGGAACTTTGACAAAAAATGACCATGTACGAGGACATAAAGTATCTCAATAATTGTCCAAGAACCAGTATTTTTGACCACAATAAAATTAAGTTAGAAATAAATAATAAAATAATAACTTAAAACTCCTATATATTTGCAAATTTAGAAAAATACTTCTAAATAACTGATGGATCAAAGAAAAAAATTATAATGGTAATTAGAAAAATGAGTAAAAAAATGTGTGGCATGCAATTAAAGTGATACTTTGGGGGAATTTACAGACTTAAATGCTTATATGGAAAAGAAAAAATGATAATAACTGATACTGAAAATAAATGGGAGGAGGGGGAGGGGTGGGGCGGGGGAGGGGGAGGAGGAGGAGGAGGAGAAGAAGAAGAAGAAGAAGAAAAGCAATGAATGCTTTTTTATTATAGGTATATCCTGTACAATATTTGGAACATACTCATACTAAAAAATTATTCATTGTTCACTTGAAATTCACACTTATCTAGGTGTCCTGTATTTTACCTGTCAACTCTAATGACAAGGTCTCAGCTTTTTAATTATCTTTCTTTACCCTAGTTTCTGGCTTGCTACTGTCTATTTCTGAGTCTTTGAGGACTGATTCTGCTACATGAAGTAGGTTTCCCATTTTGGTTTCCCTCACTGACAGCTTATGATTCAGCTTTCTCCAGTGTACAACTTTGATTTCTTAGTTTATTCTCTAGAAAAACTGGAAAGGAGAATGTCAGCGAGTGACAGTGGAAGTATCTGAGAAGTAGCTATGCAGACCTGGCACTCTGATCCTTCATCCTGAAACTGGCTCAAGTGTCCTCGCATGAAGCTGGGCAAGTCTCATGTGACCTATATTAGGGTGACCATATAGCCTAGTTATTCCAGGACTGTCCTGTTTACACGTGTTTTCTGGTATATTCATTACTGGCACCCCCTCCACTTTCAAAACGGTCCAGGATGATAAATGATGTGGGCACCCCAGGCACGAGCCATGCTGCTGGACACTGACCTGCAGCCTCCCCTCCTCTTACTCTGCTGTCCTCACACTTCTCAACTCCACTTATGGAACTGCTTCCAGTTCCCTGGATACAATGTGCTATTTCACCCTCCTTTTTGATGACTTCTGTGCTTCCTTAAGGTTCTGTTAACCTTATTTATAACAATATGCATGCCATGTATCTGTCTCCCTCATTAGACTACTACTTCCTTGAAAATGGAGACTGTTTTGATTGCATCCATATCACCAGTGTCTTGCATTAAATCCAGATATAGTATGTGCTCAATACAAGCTTGATGAATAAAGCGTATCAAAATTATATATGTACATAAACAAAGACAGAAAGAAAACAGACAAAAGTAAATTCCTAGTCACATTACATTTTTAAATGTTTCAGATGATTTAAAATTTTCTTAATATTGTTTTTATAATAAAATACTTTTTTAAATAGCAAGATTGTAATGTAGAGTATTTTTTAAATATATATATTTTTAAATGGTTCAACCCTCAGTTACTTCTTAAAGGGTGAATCTGTTATTCTGTTCACAGCAAATAGTGCTTGCCATTTCATGTGTACCCAATAAATATTGAATGAATAATCACAAGTTTATTGTGAGTTAGAAGAGAAATGAGAGGCTGTAAAGAATGGAGACCTTAAAATAATTTTAAAAAGAATTTGCATACCTATTCAAACCTATGATTTGGATCACTGTCATGAAAAGGAACCAGTTTGGTTCATGGTGGTCAGGTTGCATGGCCCAGTTCTTTGGGGTCCCCTTGCCACTGGCTGGGCAGACAGAGGATACTGAGAGCTTCACATGTAGCTGGGGCCAAAGATATCTGCGTCATCTGTCCTTATATAAATGCCTGTCTTCACCAAGGCAAATGAATGAATGCCCCTTCCAAGTTCCAGACACAGCCCTCAGATGGTTCTTCTGTTCATTTTAATTGTATTGTATTGTATCCTTGTTCATTTTAATCTTATTTGGGAGAAGGGGGATAACAACGTTGGGGTGCTGGAGAAGGGGTTCAGCACACAGTGCTTTATTCTGCCAAGGGAATACAGTACTCTGATGGTAATCACCAAATTGTTCCTTGTCTGGAAAAGGCTAAGAGTTGCAGGGGTTTTTTTTCTTAACATCTTTATTGGAGTATAATTAATTGCTTTAAAATGGTGTGTTAGTTTCTGCTTTATAACAAAGTGAATCAGCTATACATATACATATACGTATATCCCCATATCCCCTCCCTCTTGCATCTCCCTCCCACCCTCCCTATCCCACCCCTGTAGGTGGTCACAAAGCACTGAGCTGATCTCCCTGTGCTATGCGGCTGCTTCCCACTAGCTATCTATTTTACATTTGGTAGTGTATATATGTCAATGTCACTCTCTCACTTCGTCCCAGCTTACCCTTCCCCCTCCCTGTGTCCTCAAGTCCATTCTCCACGTCTGCGTCTTTATTCCTGTCCTGCCCCTAGGTTCTCCAGAACCAAGAGTTGCAGGTAATTTTTTTCTCCCAGTTTTATTGATACATAACTGACATACAGTACTGTACAAGTTTAAGGTGTGTAGCATAATGGTTTGACTTACATATGTCATGAAATGATTATCATGATAAGTAAGAATTGCAGGTATTTTTAAATGTTAGCTAACATACAAAACTTGTGAGAGGAGAGGAAGAAAATTCACATCAATCATGTGCCAGGTTCTGTGATATGTGTTTTCACATTTATTATATGTAATATAATAAGCTATCACAACATCCCTGGTTTTGTCACCACTCAGCACTTAGTAAGTGCCAGAGGCTAGATTTGAACTCAGATCCAGTGGTCTACCCATATGCTCCACATTTGGTGATGTGCATGAAAGTTCTGGTTCTGCCCTGGGAAAAAAACGGCACTTGGAAAAGCTTCGTGGATTGGAATATCATTTTTCACAGCACCAAAGAATCTCAACTAGGATAATGAGTATCTGTTGTTCTCATTACATGTTCGAGAACAGAGTATATTTCTGACAACTGAGTGTAGAAATGCTTGAGGTCTAGAATTTTTACTTGCAACAAAAATGGAAAATTAAAAATTAAGCCTGGTTTCACTGGTATATACATGGATGTTTTCAATTTGTGACTCACTGAGCTGTACATTTATGATTTTTGCATTTTTCTCTATGTATGTTATACTTCCATTTTCCAAAAGTTCATTTTTAAAAAGACCAAACAAAAAGTTATTATAGGAAAAACAGGCATGTTCCAAGTCTGCATAAACTAAGCAAGTCACACAATGACCTCCCCATTCTTTCTTCTTTAGTTATAAAAAATAAAGTTAATTGAATAAGTTGCCACTTCCTTCCAAGAGATGAGTTTCTATATCTTTACTTCATCAGTACATGGTTGAGTTTCTAAGTAAGGGCTTTTTACCTCCCATCTCCAAAGTAAGAAGTTTAAAAAAAATGTTTCTTTCATTCCTGCATTTTAAAACAAATTTCCTATGATACCACAGAGCTTGCCAGTAACTCTCTCACAATCCTGCCTTTATTTGCATAATCTCGGAATGATTCACAGAAAACAAACACCTTCCTTCCCTCAGGTTTGGCCAGGACAAATGAATCCATAAATGTTGTAAGACAGTAGGACAGGATGTTGAAACATTTGTAGAATTTTTCAGGAAAATTAACATTGAGAAAGAAATTACTCCCTTTTACAGAAGAGAGAGTCATATTTTCATTTGGATATAATATTCATCCAGAATTTAACCCCTCATCTGGTTGACTATCCTGAAAACAACGTATAATTGATCAAATGGGAAACAGAGTGAAGGCATATATATGTATGATTACCCTCATTATAGACAAAACAAATTAAAGTATTACCTCAGTATGGATAGTGGATCTCATAAAGACTGTATCAAGTTTAAAATGAAATAAATGTTAAACCTTTTCTTTTAAAATTCAATTTATTGAAAGTCCAGAGATGGATGGAGAAGAGCCCACGTGGTAGTGCACAGTCCCTAAATTCATCTTGGGAAATATGGTCTTACCACATGTGTAAGCTGAATTATTCTCTACATTACTGCAGACTGCAGCCTAGTTCGATTAGCTTATTTCAATTATATTCTTTTTTTCTACATGTTATTTTGAACATTTTCAAACCTACAGGAGAGTTTAGTACAGTGAACACCCAAAACCCCTCACATAAACTACCAATTGCTGACCTTTGCCGTATTTCTGATGTGTGTGTGTGTGTGCGCGCGCGCGTACACTGAACCAATTAAAATTAACTTGCTGATATCACCCCTAAGTACTTTAACATATATCTCTTTAGAGCAAGGACATCCTCTTACATAACTACAATATCATCATTGCACTCAAGAAATTTAGCATTGGACTTCCCTGGTGACGCAGTGGTTAAGAATCCGCCTTCCAATGCAGGGGACATGGGTTCGATCCCTGGTCTGGGAAGATCCCACACGCCGTAGAGCAACTAAGCCTGTGTGCCACAACTACTGAGCCCGAGCGCCACAACTACTGAAGCCCGCGTGTTCTAGGGCTGGCATGCCGCAACTACTGAGCCCATGTGCTGCAACTACTGAAGCCCGTGCGCCTAGAGCCTGTGCTCCACAACAAGAGAAGACACTGCAATGAGAAGCCCACGCACCGCAAAGAAGAGTAGCCCCCACTTGCTGCAACTAGAGGAAGCCTGCACACAGCAACGAAGACCCAATGCAGCCAAAATAAATTTTTAAAAATTAAAAAAAAAAGAAATTTAGCATTGATAAACAATATCATCTAATATATAGTTCATATATATAATAATATATGAATAATCATCATCAAATGTCCCCAATTATAGTAATAATCAATTTTTTTGAACAAAGGATCCAATCACGTATCTTAAATATATCTTAATTTAGATCATTCTTCTTCTGTTCCTTTTTTTTCTTCTGTCTTTCATGGCATGGACATATTTTAGAGTTCAGGTCTGTTGTCTTGTAGCATGTCCTACAATCAAGATTTGTCTGATAGTTTTCTCATGATAGTTAAACGTGTTTATAGTAAAAAACAAACCCACTACATGTGCATACTTGTATCCTGTTGTTTTTCCATATACATTCTATGTTTTCCCATTTCTGAGACTCTGCTCACACAGACCATCTCTTTAATAAATACCCTTCCCCTACCCTATCTCTAGAAGGCCTGTTTGAGGTTGAACCTTCTCTAAGGTGATCTCCCTGATGCCCTCCATCCTGAAGTAATCTTTGAATTTCTAGAATATGTTAGCTTTTTTCTTCTTATAGCATTTATATTTTTTAAAACTTTGTATTATTATTTTTATTCACATATCTTTAAACTTCTCCCCAATGAAAGCCACCTAAGGGAAGGTCTAATTTACCTTTGTGTCCTCCCTGGAATCTAGCACATGGTAGTTCACACAGTAGGCAATCAATATATACATTTGCTGAATAAATGGATGGATGAATAAATGAATGAAAATGCTATCTCTGGTTTCTGAGATACAGGGAGTTGGTTAAGAATTTAATAGTTTTTTAAAGGTTTACATAATTTCTTCATAAGTGTACTTTCTACACCCAGAATAGTCTACTTAATTTAAAAAATAAAATTTTAGTTTTAATAAAAATAAAACATGTATATTTTATGCCTTAGTATATACAGCTCTTTTAAAAATCAACTTGCTGGGACTTCCCTGGTGGTCCAGTGGCTGGGAGTCTGTGCTCCCAATGCAGGGGGCTGGGGTTCAATCCCTGGTCAGGGAACTAGATCCCACATGCTGCAACTAAGAGTTCGCAAGCCGCAACTAAAGATCCTGCATGCCCCAACGAGGATCCCGTGTGCCGCGGCTAAGACCCGGCACAGCCAAATTAAAAAAAAATATATATATATATATATATATATTTTTTTTAAGTTTAAAAAAAATTAAAATCAACTTGCTAAGCATTGAGGAAGCCTTTCAGTCTGGAGAGTTTATTCTTTAGCTTTGAAAAATAGTCTTATATTGTTTCTTTGATAATTTCCTCTTTGCATATTTTCTGTTCTTTCTGGAATAAAGTCCTATAAGTCAGACTTTGAAACGTCTGGATTTTCTTCTAACCTATTATTGATCTTTTTAAATTTTGGAAACCATGTTTTTAATTTTCAAGAGTTCTGTTTTTGTTTTTTGAGTGACTTTTTAAATAGCATCCATTTCTTGTTTTATGGATGCAATATCTTTGCAAATCTCTATGGAAATATTAATTAGAACTTATTGAACATTTTCTTCTGTTCCCTGCATTACCTCTGTTAAAGCTTTCTTTAAACCTTCTTATTTTTATCTTGGTCTTTCATTATATTAGAGGCATGTTATGTACTAAGTATGAAAACCTCTGTACACTGAAAGCTGACTGGGAACTCCATGTACATGAGTGAGGTTTGCCAACTGCCAGGTTGGCTATAGGTTAATTAAATGTTGAATTAGGCATTATGAGGTGGAAACTCCCAACTGTCAAAACATGAAGGTCTCTTCTCTGACATCATACAATTTCTTTAGAAAAGATTTTTTTTTTGGCCCAGGGTGTAACATCTCACTCTGAATTGTCACCCAGCAGAGGTGTCTGTGTGTGTGTGTGTGTGTGTTTTCTGTTCCTTATTCAGACTTTCAGTTAACCCTTTTTTAGTTGCTCATTTTGCCCCTTCCCTCTGTATCCTGTGTATCAGTACTCCAAGCCTCAGCTTAATCCTGCTGCATTAGTTACCATTCATCTTCTATCTATATTCCACGCTCCAGAATTTTGTTGAAATCTCTCACCCTCTGATGGACTCTCCTGCTCTAGATATGAGTTTATATGTTCTTTTTATTCCTTTACCATCATTTTGGTGGAGTCTTGAGGAGAGGAGATAAATATATTCATTCGCCACCTTTAATCAGACTGCTTACTTTTAAAAGTGTTTGTGTTACAAACTTCCCCCTCCTGTAAATTTGGTCTTGTGAATAGTGTAAATTTTCTATCTAGAAGATTAAAGAAGTGATTCTCTATATGATTATGGAAGTAAGGTTCAGATAACTTTGGATGGTTTAAAGTTTCCTACTGAGTAATCTGGAAAGTACTAAAGATACTGCTCAGGGCAGTGTGAGGTAAACTCTCTCTTCATGGCTTCAGAAGTCTGGTTACTTATTTACAACTGGGATAAGATAAATAGTCAAATAACTAGAGAATTTCTACAAACCACTTGTAAAGTTAAGTTTTTATCCCGCTACCAAACCATGTTCCCGTGCATATCCAAACCTTTGATTACCCTAGACTTCCAACATCTGGAAGAGAACAAGCTGCAGTGTCACACAGGCAGGCCCCTCCTAAGTCCTACTCACTCACAAAGAATTTCCCCTTTGAGCTTCTATGACACTGGCTGGTTACTCACATCACAGATACCTCAGGATTGGTTGGGACTGCAAATGAAACACTGTTTGCCCATAATCAAGTTGATAAGCTACAACATAAATGCACGCAAGTTCCTATTCTTAGACTATAACATGAAGCATTTGCTCTCTTCTTTCCTCTTAACATTTTCATGCAAGACCTGGAGAGGAAACACTGGCTCCAGCCAAAAGAAAAGGTCTTCAAAGAAAAAAAAAAAAAGCCTGAAATGGGTCTATTGAATTCTAAAAACCCCAAAGCCAAGCAAGCCCGAATTCTTCTTCTGGGACTTGACGCTGCTGGGAAGTCTACTCTCCTTTACAAATTAAAGCTTGCTAAGGATATTGTGACCAGCCCAACAGTAGGTTTCAACGTGGAGATGATTGAGTTGGAAAAGGGTGTTCCACTTACGGTCTGGGATGTTGGAGGACAGGAAAAAATGAGAACTGTGTGGGGCCTCTACTGTGAGAACACCGATGGCTTGGTATATGTTGTAGACAGTACAGATACACAGCGACTGGAAGACTCCAGGCGAGAGTTTGAGCAGATTTTGAAGAATGAGCACATTAAAAATGTGCCTGTTATCCTGTTAGCCAACAAACAAGACGTGCCTGGTGCTCTGAGTGCCAAGGACATCACCAGAATGTTCAAAGTGAAGCAACTCTGCAGTGACCGGAACTGGTACGTGCAGCCCTGCTGTGCTGTCACCGGGGACGGGCTGATGGAGGGGTTCCAGAAGTTAACTGGATTTGTGAAAAGCCACATGAAATCAAGAGGAGACATATTAGCATTCTTCAAGCAAAACTGAGGTCCAAGTGGGGAAAGAGATGCTGATGAAGTTGAAAGGGTAATTTTTTCTCCAGGCCAAGTGAGAAAATCAAGTTGCCGAGCTGGTAAACTTTTCCTGAAATGTTATTTCACCTAAATTCCATTAAACAACTCAGAATAATATCTAGAAAATATTATCTGGGGCCAGGCACTTTAGCAAACTATGTAGTAATGATAATTGAGAATGAAAATTTTACAATTTCGTGCATGTTGGATGATTCAGAATAATCATATTTGAGACCAAATAAATTCTTGCCTTATTATTTTTATATGACTACTGGAAAAAGTTTAAGTAATAGAGTCAGAATTCTTCTGCTAATAGAGTCAGAATTCTTTCAGACTGTTTCCAGCTGTTACAGGTATTGAATTTCCACCATGCTCCTGTGTAATAGCTGGGTGGTGTAAAAAGTCGAACTTTAAATTATGAAGAGGAAAATGTTTGATGTTAATATTTTGTAAATCCCTATCACCTAAATAAAGGGTTTTTGTTTTTGTTTTTTTCTGCATTCCTGCTAGCTTTTTGAAATCTATTGCTAGGAACTTCTTACAATGAGTCAAATAATGAACTCTAGGCTGTTAATTGCCCAGAGGCTGTGTTCTCCTATAGGGAGAAGTTTGTATCTTAAAGCTCTGGGGTCAGGGTAGCACCTTAGACTTGAGGGCAAGGCTTATCGCTCAGCTGGATGCTGCAATCCCAAGATCGGCTTCAGTAAAATTCAATATAACAGTTATTACTTGGGAACATACGTACAGCTCACTGTACTGATCAAACAGGAACCAGAGCCAGACTTTGCTCTCAGACACCTAGCAATTCACAGGGGAAACAACACAAAGCCAGTAGCTAGAACAGGGGAATAAGTACTAAGTGCTATAACAGGAGAAACTCTTTCTGACCTGGAGAAATAAGAAGTGCTTCGTGCAGGAGGTGGTGCTTAAGAGAGTCCCCAACTCCTGGGGACCCCACTGAAGATGCAGGTTAGTCAGTGGAAGTTCCCATCACCAGGAGACTCTCCAGAGACACTGTGGGGTAAGGCAAGGAGGGGAGAAGGAACTGGAGACTGAATTGCAATTCCCCTGAGAGGCTCAGAACACCCAGGGAGGCCCTGGTACTAACAGAAGACACTCTTTCCTCCTAGCCCACGTCCAATAAGGCTCATCTGGGCTAGAAGCAGGCCCCAAAACCCCACTACACACCCTGGGACTCCAAATATTAAGGTCACAGAGAAAAATAAAGGTATAGTAAAGCAAGGTTGCCAGCCCCTGGATTCTTCCGTGGTTTTCTTCTCTCACCTTAGCCATGATTTGTTGTTCAGCAACAAATCCTTCTGTGCTACATGGTAGGGATTCAAATAATAAAGTAGGCATATAGTTAATTATAGTTACCATTGGTTGAATACCGTGTGTGCCAGGAATTCTGTTAAACGCTTTCATACATCTTTTCATTTAATGTTCACAACTTCCCTGAGAGAAATAGCTATAATTATCTCAATTTTACAGATGAGAGTACTGAGACTAAACAAAGTTAAACAACAGTAACAACCGCAGAAAACTATTTGGTATTTTAAGTGAGGAGTAGCAGAGCCAAGATTCAAACTCAGGTGTCTGACTTCAAGGCCTGTGCTGTTAATTGCCATGATATTGTTTTATAAATAAGGTATGGCCTCTGTCTTCAATGAGCGCAATTAAGAATAAATTCAAGCTAAATGTTACTCAGCCATAAAAAAGAATAAAATAATGCCATTTGCAGCAACGTGGATGGACCTGGAGGTGATCATACTAAGTGAAGTAAGTCAGACAGAGTCAAATATCATATGATATCACTTATATGTGGAATCTAAAAGAAAAAAAATGATACAAGTGAACTTATACACAAAACAGAAATAGACCCACAGACATAGAAAACACACGGTTACCAAAAGGGAAAGGGGGCAGGCGAGGGATAAATTAGGAGTTTGGGATTAACATACATACACTATTATATATAAAACAGATAACCAACAGGGACCTACTGTATAGCACAGGGAACTATACTCAATATTTTGTAATAACCTAAAAGGGAAAAGAATCTAAAACCAAGAAGATATGGGGTGGTGGTGGTGAGATGAATTGGGAGATTGGGATTGACATATATACACTAATATGAATAAAATAGATATTAATAAGAACCTGCTGTATTAAAAAAAGTCAAAAAAACAAAAAACAATATATGTATGTATAACTGAATCACTTTGCTGTACACCTGAAACTAACACAACATTGTAAAACAGCTATACTTCAATAAAAATAAATTTTAAAAAATTAAAAAAAAATAAATCCAGGCTAAATTAAAAATAGAACTACCATATGGTCCTGCAATCCCACTTCTAGGTGTAGCTCCAAAGGAAATGAAATCACTACCTTGAAGAGATATCTGCACTCCCATGTTCATTACAACATTATTTACAATAGCCAAGACATGGAAACAACATAAGTGTCCACTGATGAATGAATGGATAGAGAAAATGTGGTATATATACACAGTGGAATATTATTCAGCCACGAAAAGAAAGAAATCCTGACATCTGTGATAACATGGATGAACCTGGAGTTTGGCATTATGCTAAGTGAAACAAGTCAGACAGAGAAAGACAAGTACTGTATGATCTTACTTATATGTGGAATCTAAAAAAGCCAAACTCATAGAAACAGAAAGTAGATTGGTGGTTGCCAAGGGGGTGGTGGTGGTGGTGGTGTGATGGGGGAGGTTGGTAATAGGGTACAAACTTTCAGTTATACGATGAATAAGTTCTGAGAATCTAATGTACATCATGGTGACTATAGTTAATAATACTGTATTATATACTTGAAATTTGCCAAGAGAGTAAACCTTAAACGTTCTATCACCACCAAAAAAAAAACCAGTAACTATGTGAGGTGATGGAGAATGTGTTAATTAACTTGATTGTGGGAATACTTTCACAGTGTATATACCAAATCATCACACTGTGTACTTTAATATATTATTATATACATAATAGAAAATATATTACAATTTTATTTGTTAATTATACTTCAATAAAGCTGGGGGGAAAAGAATAAATTTAGGCCAACATATACTGCTTTTATAGTAAGAAATTTCTTTGAAAAACAAGCTAGGCAGAATGAATTAAGTGCAGTAACAGATATAAGAAACATGCTGAAAGACTGTGGCAAAAAGAGTTTCTGATTTCAGGAAGATCTCAGGGGAGTGGCAATGTTAAATGCTTCACAGTAGAGTTTTTCCTAAATTTCACGAGATTATTAAAACTGCAAATGTGCATATTTTTAAAAAAATGCATCGTCCCTTAACATTTTCCCTATTTGATTTTAAAAAAACCTTCCTAGGACCTTGAAGGCATTACGTTAAGTGAAGTAAATCAGACAGAGAAAAGATAAATACTGTATGATCTCATATGTGAAACCTAGAAAAGCAAAAAACAAAAACTAAATGCATAAAAAAGGGATCAGACTTGTGGTTACCAAAGGCAGAGAATGAGGGGAGGGGGAATTGCGGAAAGGTAGTCAAGAGGTACAAATGTTAAGAGGGTCCTAAAAGTTTGTATCACAAGAATTTGTTTCTTTTTCCTTTTCTTCTTCCTTTTCTGTCTATTGTATCTATATGAGATGATGTTAGCTGAGCCACCGTGGTAATCATTTCACACAATATATGTAAATCAAGCTATCATGCTGTGTGCCTTAAATTTACACAGTGTTGTATGCCAATTATTTCTCAGTAAAACTGCGGGGGGAGTAAAAAACAACCTTCTTAATAATCTTAAAATTAGGGGTCACTAGCTTATGTCTATAGAAAATGTCAGAATAGAAAATGTATCCTGGTGTTCCTGACTATTTCGGTAGTCTGAATTAAGTCAAGCCCTTTGTGGCCCAGTCTTAGCATAATGTAAAATTCAGAGAAAACAGTCCCGAAAAATAATGAAAAGCAATTAAAATCTTTACTTCAGAAAACTGGGTGTGTGTGGTGTGTGTGGTGAGCAGATACGTCCTTAATGTAGAGCAAAACTTATAAAATAGCTTTTTCCTATCTGTCATTTCAACGTCTCTCCCCCATAAGCAGCTGTTCCTTAAAATCTCTGCTAATATTCTCCAAGAAACTTAAATACTCTCATGCTTTATCCCATTTCTTCCCTGGGATCTAATCTACCTTTCCTCAGTCATTTGCTTTCTTTTCAATGTAAATTTTACCAATCTTTCCTTTCTTAGGCATTTCCTTTCTGCTCTCCCAACATGCTTCTCTACACACTCCAACACACACACACACACACACACACACACACACACACACACACACACACACACACACACACACACACAGTACACTCTTCATTCTGCTCTACCTAATTAAGGCCAGACTTAAAGGAAGGGAAAAAGGTTACATGGACAACACCAAAATATTCCTTAGCAGGTGAGAGGAAAGAAGCTGTGAATATGCATGCCTTGATATTTATTACTGTCATACATTTTATTCTCTGTTATCTATGCGTAGCACGACAAAACATTTATCAATGTAGTATGCTGCCATGGATCTGTAGCAACCAAAATCACACTTCTGAAATGTTCCTTGGTTAGAGACTGAAAGGTAAATATCAGTTAAATATTTCTATCTGATTTTCTAAGTATTCCCAGGTGAAAAAAAATGCCTGCAGGGCCTAAGAATAAAGAATGGCAAATAAGCAAAGTGGCAGCAGTGACTGATACATGTTAAAATTAATTTTTCATTTTAAAAAGCTGAACATTGTTATGTTCTGATGATGAACAAATTGGGTTCTGCCAAACCAAGGAAGACTGCGAATTTCAGATGGAGTGTCCTGAAGTGCTTGTCCCTCGTAGGTGGCACCAAGGGACAATCTGCAGAGGCATCAGTGTGTTGAGTATGTGGAGGAACAACCCAGGAAACATCATCTGTCAGGCTTTTGTAAGCCCTGCTTACAGGCGGGCCTGCTCTTGTTTGCAGGAGCTCTGTCTCCACAGACAGAGACAGACAGACAGAGACTGAGAAGCAGAAAGACAGAAGCCAGAGAGACCTCTCCTTTGGCAGGACTAAATAGTACTTTAACGTATTATGGGATATAGTGTCCACCAGATTTTTAGCATAGTGTTAACTATCAGTAGATTAGATTAGCACATTTTACCTTGAAAATACCACACAAATATAAAAGTTGGTTATTGGATGATAACCATATGGGTAGTATTTTCACAAACATTATCTCATTTTGTTCTCATGAAATCTTATGGGGAAGCATAACAAATATTATCAACACTATTTTAAAGAAATGGGGAACTGATTAAGCACTTACTGAACCTAGTCCTCCAATTTCCAAGATCGTTTTTAAAAACCTCATGTATTATCATACAATGAATTTAACAATTTAAATTTAACAGTTTTTACCATTAAATTTCTCTGATCTATTGCATTTGGTCATCACTTTCAATTTAGTGTATTTCCCCTGTCTTTTCCTATTTTTCCATGACCTAGAAATTTTTGAAGAGTCCAGTCCAGATAGTTTAAAGACTGTCCCACAGTCTGGATTTGTCTGATTGTTTCTTCATGATTAAATTCAAGTTAAACATTTTTGGCAAGAATATTCCTTAGGTGTTGTTACAGTTCCCACTAAATCCATTAGGAGGCACATAGGGTCACACTGTCCCATTATTGATGACGCTTCATTTGATCACTTCCTTTATGATAATGCCCACTAGATTTCCCCATGGTAAAAATATAACTTTCCCCTCCGTTCTAAGTAAGTAATTTGATATGGTAAGTATGATATTTTGAGACCATATGAACATTCTGTTCCCCCAAAGCCTTTCTCTTAATGGTTTTATCATACATTGATGATCCTTTCCTGAGTCAGTTATTACACTGGGAACTGCAAAATGGTGATTTGCTAAACCTGTTTTTCCTTGTACATTTATGAGTTGGCATTCATTTGTAAAAAAGAGCTTACTTTTTTTTTAAACTCTCTTCTCCATAAGCAAGCAATCAATCTCCACCTCCCCTTTCTCTCTCATTATAGACTCAGAGATACTTTTTAAACAGTAGATTGCATTTTAATCCACACAGATACTTTTTTCTTTATAAATTTATTTATTTAGTTTATTTACTTTTGGCTGCATTGGGTCATTACTGTGCGCGGGCTTTTCTCTAGTTGCCACGAGCAGGCGCTACTCTTCGTTGTGGCGCGGGCTTCTCATTGCGGTGGCTTCTCTTGTTGAGGAGCACGGGCTCTAGGCGCGCGGGCGCGCGGGCTCTAGAGCGCAGGCTCAGTAGTCGTGGTGCACGGGCTTAATTGCTCCGCGGCATATGGGATCTTCCCGGACCAGCGCTCGAACCCATGTCCCCTGCACTGGGAAGGGGATTCTTAACCATTGCGCCACCAGGGAAGCCCTAGACTCATAGATACGTTTTGAATTCAAACTTTTATAATCCAGTGCTACTCAAACCGAGGTCCATAGATCAGCAGCAGCAACCTCACCTGCAAGCTGCTTAGAAATGTAAATTCTCAGAGATAAATCCACGCACATATGGTCACCTTATCTTTGATAAAGGAGGCAGGTATGTACAGTGGAGAAAGGACAGTCTCTTCAATAAGTGGTGCTGGGAAAACTGGACAGGTACATGTAAAAGTATGAGATTAGAACACTCCCTAACACCATACACAAAAATAAGCTCAAAATGGATTAAAGACCTAAATGTAAGGCCAGAAACTATCAAACTCTTAGAGGAAAACATAGGCAGAACACTCTATGACATAAATCACAGCAAGATCCTTTTTGACCCACCTCCTAGAGAAATGGAAATAAAAACAAAAATAAACAAATGGGACCTAATGAAACTTCAAAGCTTTTGCACAGCAAAGGAAACCATAAAGAAGACCAAAAGACAACCCTCAGAATGGGAGAAAATGTTTGCAAATGAAGCAACTGACAAAGGATTAATCTCCAAAATTTACAAGCAGCTCATGCAGCTCAATAACAATAAAAACAAACAACCCAATCCAAAAATGAGCAGAAGACCTAATTAGATATTTCTCCAAAGATATACAGACTGCCAACAAACATATGAAAGAATGCTCAACATCATTAATCATTAGAGAAATGCAAATCAAAACTACAATGAGATATCATCTCATACCAGTCAGAATGGCCATCATCAAAAAATCTAGAAACAATAAATGCTGGAGAGGGTGTGGAGAAAAGGGAACACTCTTGCACTGCTGGTGGGAAAGTGAATTGGTACAGCCACTATGGAGAACAGTATGGAGGTTCCTTAAAAAACTACAAATAGAACTACCATATGACCCAGCAATCCCACTACTGGGCATATACCCTGAGAAAACCATAATTCAAAAAGAGTCATGTACCAAAATGTTCATTGCAGCTCTATTTACAATAGCCAGGAGATGGAAACAACCTAAGTGTCCATCATTGGATGAATGGATAAAGAAGATGTGGCACATATATAAAATGGAATATTACTCAGCCATAAAAAGAAATGAAATTGAGTTATTTGTAGTGAGGTGGATGGACCTAGAGACTGTCATACAGAGTGAAGTAAGTCAGAAAGAAAAACAAATACCGTATGCTAACACATATATATGGAATCTAAGAAAAAAAAAATCTCATGAAGAACCTAGGGGTAAGACAGGAATAAAGACACAGACCTACTAGAGAATGGACTTGAGGATATGGGGAGGGGGAAGGGTGAACTGTGACAAAGCAAGAGAGAGGCATGGACATATATACACTATTTTACCAAACGTAAAATAGATAGCTAGTAGGAAGCAGCCGCATAGCACAGGGAGATCAGCTCAGTGCTTTGTGACCACCTGGAGGGGTGGGATAGGGAGGGTGGAAGGGAGGGAGACTCAAGAGGGAAGAGATATGGGAACATATGTATATGTATAAATGATTCACTTTGTTATAAAGCAGAAACTAACACACCATTGTAAAGCAATTATATTCCAATAAAGATGTTAAAAAAAAAAAAGAAATGTAAAATTCTCAAACCCGACCCCAGACCTATTTGTCAGAATATCTGGGGTGGGTGGGGTGGAGGTGTATGAAATTAAATTCCTAGAATTTGTGTTGTTACTGACACTGTTATGATCCATTTCTGTCCCAATTCTTTTTAATGCTCAAACTGTCCCAAATTTGCCCAGGAGAAGTTCTTTTAAGCCAGCTTCTGTATTCTGTTGACATGTCCCCATTTGTCTTTGAGTAATTCCTTGTTTGGGAGGACACTGAGTCATCCTGTACTTTCCCTACACAGCTGCCTCAGACCTGGAATTAACCATTTCTCCCAGGAGTCCTGGTGCCTTTCACTGGGGAATGGTATTTAGAAACTGAATAATGGTGCTAGCTGTGCTCACTGTTACTGGGGTGTCACTGCTTATAGGCCCATTCAACAGAAAAAGCAAGGAAATATATATATATATATATATATACACACACACACACACACACACACACACACACACACATAACATACTATATATATCTTTAAAAGCAAGGAAATACCTATATATTTATATATATATTTAAAAATAATATTGATACCTCCAGATTGAATCAACACCATAGGATGTTTCCTTATCTTCCCCATTTTTATTTGTATCCCTCTTCTCCTACAAAGAACTCTGGTTCTAAAAAGCATCAGTACAGTTACTCATTTGCCTTATGCTACAACACAACAAAATACTTCCAGAATCACTATACTAAACTGCCATCTCTGATAAACCCACTCGGGAAAGTTCAAGACTTCTTTCTAGTTCTTTCTGTTTTTATTCAGCGCGGTGTTCAAAAGTTACTTTAATTAATTTTTTCTGTGCCTGTGTTATAAATATGATATTGATTTTGGTTGATTTTTGCTATTTGTATTCAATTTTAAGGTTTGACTCTTCTTTATCTTTTGAGTTAATTTTAATTTTTAAATTCATAGAATATTTACATGCCTCAGAAGTGAGGACTGTATGAAAAGGTATATTCAGAGAAGTCTGGCTCACATCCTAGCCTTTCCCACCTATCCCTAACCTGTAACTATTTTCATTAGTTTCTGATTTACCCTTCTTTTGTTTTCTCATTGCAAAACTAATCAAATACATATAATTACATTCTTATTTTTCCTATTTCTTATACAAAATGCCACATTTTATATACAGATAAGAAATAATTTTAAAATAGAGATTTGCTACCAACTAATTATTATATTAAAAAAGAGGAGGGACTTCCCTGGTAGTCCAGCGGTTAAGACTCCACACTTCCAATGCAGAGAATGCAGGTTTGATCCCTGGTCAGGGAACTAAGATCCCATATGCTGTGCAGTGCAGCTAAAAAAATAATAAATAAATAATAAATTTTTGAAAAGAGGAAGAGGAAAGCCTCCTTAGTACAACAAACTGATTCTCATAATTCCCTCCTCAAGTTATACATAAGTGGCATTGTACTTCTAAATCAGGTTGGATTTTCTTTCACTTTAAAGCATTTTTTAAGGCATCTTTCCACTCTAGTTCAATGTACCTACTCTTAATGGGAAACATGAGAGACTGGTGACAACAAGATGCAATCCTCTGTTTACCATGGGACAACCTCCATTATCTACATAGTTACATTTCTGTTCTTGTTTTAAAGTAAAATATACATTTTACATTTATGCTAAAATTTATTCCTGTGTAAAAACATACACTACCCTGAATTTGTAAAAATAAAGCAAATATATATATATATACACACACACATAAATATATATGTATATATATTTACATAGAAAATATAAAAACACACCAAAATGTTTGGGTGGTTACATTATAGATGGCTATAATTCCTTATAGTTCTTAGTACTTTCCAAATTTTATATAGTGAGTGTGTGTTACTTTTATATTCAGGGGATAAAACATTATTTTCAAAAGAGCTGTTTAATCTTCAGAGTCTATATAAAACATGAGTGGATAATGCATGGCCCTAGAACTGTCATTTCAAATGCATTGATCTAAAGTAATAAGAAATCCTTTTAATGACCAGAAATATTGCAATGTACAGACACATGGGGGCATTGTAACCAAGTTTTTATAATTTAAGAAAAAAACCCAGAAACCAAAAACCAAAACAGCTAACATTAGTTCACACTCACTGTCGGCCAGTTTCTGTTCTAAGCATTTATATGTATTATCTCATTTCATCCTTACATTAACTATACGGGATACCATTATTATCCTCACTTAAGAGATCTGAGACTCAAAGCCACACAGCCACCTAAAATTGTGAAAGCATTTACAGTGGTCTTTTGTATATAATCAAGCTCCTACTGCCAGTTGTTTGGAGAGAATTCTGTAGTGTACCTCTGTGTAATTCTCTTCTAAGCCCTACTTCACATTTTCAAATGATCTCTCCATTGCTGCACTCAGAGTCTAAGAACAGCTAGAGAGCAGACAATGAATATTTAAACATTTTTAGTTTTTCATCAGAAAAAGAAAGTTTGGAAAATAGGAAAATACAACACTCTGTTAGCATTTTGCTACATTTTCTTCCAGTCTTTATTTTTCTTCAATGTGTGTATATATTCAATAAATCTTTTTTGATAATTTGGTAATTTGTTTTTTCATCTATCATCATATCCATATATTATATAGCTTTACCATATTATTATATATCTTTCAGAAACACCATTTCAGTGTTACATCATTTTCAATGAAGTAGGTAAACCATAGCTTATTTAATCATTTCTCCACTATTGGTTTTTTAGGTTGCAGCCAATTTTTCATGTAAATAATTCAGCAACAAACATCTTCATGCGTGTATTTCCCCTCCCTCATATTTATTCCCCTATTCTGCAACTATTGCCTGAATACTTAATAAATACCAGGCACTGTATTAGGTTCTGGGCTTAGGATTTTTTTCCCTTAGGATAGTATTTCAAGGTTGCAAAGTCTTATGCCTCAATACATACTGTCAAATTGCTTTCTAAAAGGTCAAAATCAGGTTATTCTAAATGGATTCTTTAAAAATAAGGAATAAAAGAGATGTAAAAACTTTTAGCTATTAGATGACTGATGACTACAGCCTTATGTGTTGAAGAATCAACATGAGTAGTTTGAGTAGTTAAATTTGTAAATTTCAAATCACCTATGACAGGAAAAAATTAATGCCAAAATTTGTACTAGTTTTTGCTAACTATGACTCAAAATCCAGACATAATAAAAGAGAATATTGATAAATTTGACTACATAAAAATGAATGTTGTGGCAAACATCATAAACAAAGTCAAAATACAATTATCAAACTGGGTGTTAATATTTGCAATATATATCATACATAAATATCTTATGTTCCTAAAAGAATACTTATCAAGAGAAAAAGAACCAAAATTCTGTAGAAAAATGTACAAAAGACACACACACTGTTAACAATCAATAATATTCAAATCATCCTTAAACAAATGAAAAAAATCTCCAGCTTCACTATTAGAGAAATGCAAATTAACAGTACATTTAGATACCACTTCTCACCTATCATGTTTGTAAAAATCTAAAAGTCTGATATCATATTCTGTAATTCTGCTGGTTGAAACTGTGGGAAAATGAATAATCTCTTCCAGTGCTGTTGGAAAAAGAAATATGACTTCTGTAGAGAATCCTGCACTATCCAACAAAGCTACATTTGCACTTTTGAAACTTTTTATTAAACTCCTTATGTTAAATCTTTCAAATTAGACATTTCCTTTTAAATATGGCAGACAATTGATCAAAACAGTTAATCCCATCCAGTTGGGTGCACTTACCGTTTACTCTAGCAACCTCACTTGTAGAAATCTTTCCCTGAAGACAATCACAGATCTAAAACAACATATGTAGAAGGTTATTGATTGTGGCATTATTTGTAATAGCAAAATACTGGAAATAACCTGAACGTTCTTCCATTGGAGACTGGTTTAAAAAGAAAAAGGTATATTCCCAGAGTGAAATATTACTCAGCTGAACAAAAGAATGCAAAAGTGGACATGCAGGGGCTTCCCTGGTGGCGCAATGGTTGAGAGTCCACCTGCGGATGCAGGGGACATGGGTTCGTGCCCCGGTCCGGGAAGATCCTACATGCCGCGGAGTGGCTGGGCCCGTGAGCCATGGCCGCTGAGCCTGCGCGTCCGGAGTCTGTGCTCCACAAGGGGAAAGGCCACAACAGTGAAAGGCTCGCGTACCGCAAAAAAAAAAAAAAAAAAAAAAAAAAAGTGGACATGCCAAAGGGAAACTAAAAGGGTTAAGAGGCAATGACACCCCAGTAGCAACTAGTGCACCTAGAGCCCAGATCTTGGTTTCTAAATATGATACCTCACTGAAAGGAACCAGAGCTTCTCGGAGAAATGGCAGTTCAGATCTGGGGCATGTAAAGTACAAGTGAGCCTGAAATATCTTATGCCAGGAAGTAAGAAAGAACTCAAAGGCTGATGGAGATAGGTCAAAAGTGGTGGCTTAAAGGGACTCCCACTGGCCAAATCTGAGACAATCTGGACATCAAAAAAGAATACAGATGACAACACATTGAATAAATAAAAATAAAAACTCTAAGTCCATAGTGGTATATAATAAAAATATAAGAAGTTGAAAAGGAAAGAAAAGGTGTGGGGTTGGGGGGAGGCTCTCTTACAGAGAAAAATGTCAAGGACATGATAGAATTGGAAAGCCACACACTGCAAAGTAATAACTAACCTTGAGTACAACACTCAACTTATTTGTATAATAAGATCACAAGATGATTTCCTGAAATATCTTCTGGCTTTATCTGTGATCTAGGATTAAGAGACTTTGAAATGGGAAACCTTGATCAGATAAAGGTTTAGGAAAAGCTATGGGATCCCTACTTTAGCATGTTTTTTTCCTTTCTCCCCAAAGCTGAAAATCACCATTTACAAGTACAATCCTCAGCTTCCTGACCCTGAATTCTTTTCATCTTTTGTCATGTGGCTACAAGGTGTATTGGAACTACCCATTAAAAGAGGTTTCATCAGTAACAAAATCAAAAGACAAATGTCAAATTGTGAGTTTGATATATACTTGCATATACATTTGATGTACATATATGCAATATACATCATAAAGTCTCGTGTCCCTAATATAAATATTATGTTGTTTATATATTATTTATGTATTGTTAAAACTGTAAAGAAAAAAGATTCTGTTTAGCCTGCTGAGCCAGATAGTGTCCCATCTCCAGTCTAAAGCATAAATCTTCTGAGGAAAGTAAAACCTCCCAACATCTACTTGATTTTTAAGAGACCAGGTTGGAGGGTAGAAGTCTATAATTAAGTTGCTGCAATTCGGGGTAGGGCCTCTGCAGGTCACACATCCATTTCATTCTGCCATATCTGGTCAGACCAGTGTACACCTGCTGACCTGTTTATGGTACTCCCTTTCACTCTTAAAAGTGTCTAAGTTTGGCCCATATTTGGTTACCCTACTTCAAGGAGACTCCTGATGCTCCTTAGGGAAGAGTTCATTTGGCTGATGTTGAAGGGTAAATGTCAAGTGAGAGAGAGAAGCAAGGAAAGACTCTGCAATGTGATAGGCAGAATAATGGCCCCCCCACAGATACCCTTGTGCTAGTCCCAGGAACTGTGAATGCGTTACTTTACATGTCAAGAAAGGAAAACATGATTAAATTAAGTATGCTGAGATGGGGAGATCATCCAAGATTATCCAGGTGAGCCTAATCTAATTACAAGGATCCTTACAATCAGAGGGACTTTCCCCACTGAGTTCACAGTTAGAGGATGTGACTATGGAAGAATGCTCATAGATGCAACATTGCTGGCTTTGAAGATAAAATAAGGGGACTACAATGCAAGGAATGTGGGCAGCCTCTAGTGCCTAGAAAAAGCAAGGAAACAGATTCTCCTTTAGAGCCTCTGCAAAGGAATACAGACCTGCCTACAGAACTGTAAGGTAATAAATTTATGTTTTTTCAGCCATTAATTATGTGGTAATTTGTTACAGCAGAAATAGGAAACTAATACATGGAATTGACAGCATTTCTAGTGAACCTTGAGGGATCCAACAAGCCATTCATTTAACAAATGTGTAAGTCCTTATATATGCCTGACCCAACGCTGAATAAGATGGACTTCTTAAGGGGTTTACAGCTCTGAAGGAAGACAATCACTGAAACATGTAGTTAAGGTTGTTATGAGGGTTCTAAAAGGGTTAGTAGGGGGTGGCATGAGGTATTTAGTGAGCACAGGGGAGTAAACCAGGATATGCAAACATGGGTGGAGAGCATCCCAGTTTGAAGGTATGGCATCGGTGAAGGTTCAGGCAGGGGTTTGAAAGCATATGGATCAAGGCAGTAAACAGCCAGTAGTATAGTTTGGCTGGACCATAAAATAGATGGAAAAGTGTAATGGAAGTGCAATTTGGGGCCTAGTGGTAAAGGGCCTAGAATGCCAGGCTAAGAGTTTGGACTTTATCCTTCAAGCAATGGATAGATATTTTTAAATAAAAGTTTTAAAGCAGGGAAGAGGGTCAGATTTATATTTTATAGAGATACCTCTGGTATAAGCTCCACTAGAACAGAGACCAAATTTGTTTTTTCTCACTCCCATAGGCACTTGTATCAATCAAGACAGGCTAAGTTATGCTGTGGTGACCAATAGCACCAAAAGTTTCAGTGCCTTAAAACAAAAGAAGTTTATCTCTTTCCCATGCTACATGCTCCTCATCGGTCAACGTGGGCCTCCGCTCATCTTAACCATTCAGGGATGCAGGCTGATGAAGCTACCACCACTTCAAACGTTGCCTGCTTCTGGGCAAGAGGGAAAAGAGTTCTGGAGCACCTCGAAACAGCAATTAAATGCTGTGTCTGAGAGTGACAAGGGTCACATCCACTTACACCTCATGGACCAGGACCAGGAAGTATAATCCCACTATGAGCTGAGGAGGGGTAAAATAGGCAGCGTTTGGTGATGATTTTTATTCATGATTAATATTTACTAATTGAACAGATGAATCAGTTCGAAAGAGTAAGAGATCATCTGATGAAGTCTTACCTAGTAGAAATAGAGAGCAGGGAAGGAACAGGAGACAGGAGTCAGTGAGTAATCAGATGTGCAGCGTATGAAAGAGCAAGTATGACTAGAGATTTTCAGTCTGGATTAGTGTAGGAAGGGTAATGTCAATTTAAAAAGAGACAGAGAGATGAGAAGGTGCACATTTGTATTTGTGCCTACGTGTGTAATTGGTAGAGTGCAGCTGAGACGCGCCTACATGTTGACCTCACCCTTTGCTGGGTAAGATCGGCAATCTTGGCTTCAGGCCCTTCGCTCAGGATACTCTGTCCTTTGTATCGAGGCGGTGCGGCGCCAGCTAGAAAGCAAAATCGGTCCCTGCTCTGGAGTGGATGGATAGACCCACCATAGGTAAAGAGCATGTAAGGAGCTTTACACGCATCCTCTCAAAACATTCCACGAGTAAGCTACGATTATGTTCCTTTTATAGTGAAGAGAATTATTAGACTATCTAGAATCCAAATCTGCTGTGTTATCCTGTGCAAGTTACTTCACCTCTCCGTGCCTTTGGTTCTTCAATTTTAAAATACTACTTACACCGAGAGTGGTGAGGGCTCGAGGCTGGCGGAAGGACCGGAGAGTAGCAAGAAGGCCAAAGCAACCAAAAACACCGCGCGCACACAACGAACACAGCGCCCGGCCGCCCGCCTCAGACCTGGAGGGTACCACGAACCAAACGTGGGGCGGGGACTAAGCCCGGCCTTTGGCCCGCGCAGTGAGATGGCGTCACGGCACCTTTCCACCCCCCCACCTGGAGCCGCCCGGGAACCGAGGAAAAGCTAGACCCCGCCCCTGGCCCGCGCGACGCACTGACGTCACACTATTCTCCGCCTCCGCTGGCGCTTCTGGCTCCCCGCGGGGGTTCTTGCCTCCGAAGATCTCCAAAGGCGGTTTGCAAGAGGAGCAGGCGGTGGTGTTCGTCTGGAGTAAGTGTGACAGCAGTTTGTAGTAATCGATGGCTTTGGCCTCCTGGAAGGGACATATCTGGACCAAGGGGCATCTTGTCTGACGATTGCACTGAGTCGGCACGCGGTAGTGATTGGGTAGTTCCTCAGAGCAACGTAGGTGCTGCCTCTCTGGAGAGAACAAGACGTTTAATCCAGACTTCTTTAAGGAGTTATATACAAGTGTTTCCTCTTCTCATTTCCCATTCACTCTTCAACTCATTTCATCTGTTAAAGATTAGTTATTTTGGGCTTCCCTGGTGGCGCAGTGGTTGGAAGTCTGCCTGCCAATGCAGGGGACACGGGTTCGTGCCACGGTCCAGGAGGATCCCACGTGCCGCGGAGCGGCTGGGCCCGTGAGCCATGGCCGCTGAGCCTGCGCGTCCGGAGCCTGTGCTCCGCAACGGGAGAGGCCACAACAGTGAGAGGCCCGCGTACCACAAAAAAAAAAAAAAAAAAAAGATTAGTTATTTTTAAACGGTGAAAGCCCACAAATATATTTGCATGCAAATATACAAATATAAAATGAAAACGTGTCAAAAGAGTTTAACTCCTTACTGAGGAACATGCAAGAGGTTACAAAGAATCCTAAGGAACATAGATAGTCTATATTCTGAAGTGAATGTACAGCTCTCCTTCCTCTACTTCTCCTCCATCCAATGGATCAGCAAGTTCTTTTGACTCCATTTACAAAACTGCATTCACCTCTCCATTTTCACAAACACCATTTTACTCTGAGCCGAAATCATCTGTGGATCGCACTGCTGCCTTCCAGTGGGCCTCACTCCCTCTGCAATCCATTCTCCATACTTCTAAAGGGATCATTTAAAAAAAACAAACAAAAAATGACAAAAAGTATAATCTAGATTATATTGCTCCCCTTCTTACAATCTACCAATGGCTTCTCCTTTGCTTGGAGATTTAAATCCACACTCCCTATGCTTACTTGCAAAGAACTGCATGATCTACACGTGCCTCTTCACCTACCTTATCTACCACTTTCTGTCTCCCTGCTGTGCTGCAGGGCCCTCTGGTTGGAATGCTCTTTCCCCTAAATTTTGCATTGTTGCCTTTTAAAAAATCTTCAGATTTCAGTTTGAGAATTGCCTGCACAGAGAAGCCTTCCCAGACCCTCCGTTCTAAAGTGGCCACTCGGTCATCTGTTTAAGCACTTTGATACATGACATACTCATTTGTTTATTGTCCATCTCCCCACCCCCAATTAAAATGAAAGTATGTAAATTCAGTGAGAAGAGCCCTTACCTATACTGTTTACTGCTGTATTCTCAGCTAGTAGAACACTTAATGAGTTGAGCATGTTATTCATCCCCTAGTTGGGGCTTTATCCTTCAAGTAGTTAATTGTAACAAATCTCATTATTTAAAACAAGTGTTTCATCAGATCGTTATAAAATATATCTGGTTATGTAGGGTGAAAAATACTTTGGATCAAAGAAAAATGGCATAAAAAAATACTTTCTGTGCTTGATGTCCAAAGGATTATTATCAAAGATGTTTTTTTCAAGGATGCTAGCGGTTTTTTTTTTTTAATGCCTAGATCAATTGCAATCTAGTAAAGGAACTTTGGCTTAATAATTCAACCTAAGATACTTGGAATGAAACTTCAAAAAAACCCCACTTATTTAGCAGACATTTTTTTGCACTTATCTTTGGGCAGGCTCTATGTAGGATGCTGGAGGATTCCAAATAAAACCTGATAGAGGTGACATCTGAGTTTTGGCTTTCAATATGAGTGGACTGAGAATGTGAATAGGTGAAAAGGAGAGAAACTGGCACTTTAGACAGAGGTGTAAATTTGTAACCGAGCAGGACCCTATGGGGCCTCCCCAGGACAGACCCCTTCCCCATATCCTCTGCTTTGGCTCCTCTCTGAAGTACCTAGATAATAGTATCTGATGCACATTTCCTGAGCTGTTTTACAGATATGAAAACCCCCACCAAATGGAAGAAATTAACTACTTGATGATAATGAGCATGTGGCCCCCAGGCCTACCAGCGCCTAAGGATTATAACTTTTAACCCCTGTGACACCGCCCTGTCACCTCACTACCAGTCAATCAGAGAATTGTGCGCGAGCTGATCACATACACTGGGATGTCCCTCCCTCACCTGGCCTTTAAAAATGCTTTGCTGAAACCCATGGGGAGTTCGGACTTTTTGAGCACTAGCTGTCCTGGACTCTTTGTACAGCGCCCTACAATAAATGCTGCACTTTCCTTCATCACAACCGAGTGTCAGTAGATTGGCAGGTGGATCCAAGTTTGGTTTGGTAACAAATTCTGTTTGGAAACAATACAAATGAGATTAGCTGGAAGGATAGGCAGGAGTCATATCATCAAGGGACTTAAAGTTTGGATCTTATTCCACGGGGGAAGCCAACAGATATTTTTAAATGGAGTTGTGAAGTGGTCCTCTGTTGTTAGCGTTGTTATAGATAAAATTGTGACTAACTGGACAACATTAGCTATGTAAATAGACCAAAGTAAACCTTACATACTTAATCAAAATCTACATATGCCAGCTACTGGTAGGTGATTATGAACTAAAGGCGTTTCCAGTAGACCTTAGAATTATACATTAGAGCCAAATGAGATATTAAAGAAGATATTTATTTTTCAGCAATTGTTTATAGGTACCAGTCATGATCAGGCATGTGGTGGGGGAGGGGAAGGGAAGGGGGAACCTTGAAGCTATTTTCAGTATGTCAAAACACCTAACAGGAAACTGTGCATTTCCCCTCAACAAGGCTGAATAGGGTGATTAAAATTCCATGTTTATTTTCTTTGGGTTGGAATTTAAAAGAACTCATTATGAGAACACTGATCATCTCAGGCTGATCAGAAGCTCTGATGAGATGGCAGAGGTATCCGGTTTTTTAAAAGAAAAAATGAACTGAAATTTATTGCAGTTTGCTAAGTAAAATTATTTAGAATGCGGAAAAGCTGTTGAATGGAAGGAAAATGTGCAAAACAGTGAAGTATGAAATTCAGATCCCACCTTTACAGTCTCTTTTACATAAAAGCCAAATCTGCTTCTCCCCAATTTTCCATTTCAGTGATGGCCTCACCGTGTACTCAGCTACAAAACCCAGAAGGCTAGGCATCATTCTCCCCTCCTGTCTCAATTTATTTCTCCTATTTAATCACACATCAAACTATTGGCTCTACCTCTGAAACTCTTATAGAATTTTACCCTCTTCTTTATTCACACTGTTATGGCCTTGTTTGATGTTATGGGAAACACTCTTCCTTCACCACATTATGGCTTTTTCCTTTGTTTTGCTGAGTAGTAGAAATAACAAACTTGGGGAAACCAATGTGACCCTGTCCAAAAAGATAAATTATGATAAATTATGATAAATTATGATAATAGGGAAGAAAACATGTGGTATTTGTCAAATTCCTGTGAGGTGTTCTTCTGCATCCAAGAGTTATGCTTGCTTAGCTATTTATTTTTTATTCGAAAAGAGGGAGGAATATGTCCTTCAGTGTCTTGATTGAGCTAGAAAGTTGTGATTAGTTATCATAATGAAAACTGTCTCAAGTGGTATAAGCAAGGTGTGATGGGTTGTCACCACAGGCTCACCATTCCTGCCTCAGGAAAGTTAGGTGGTCAGAACACTCCCTTCCTGGGCTGTTGGGCCTGGTGATGCTCATGCAGAAATGCAAGTCATAACTATTTCTTAGCAGTGTGTTGGATGGGGTTCAGGATGTGCTACCTCCAAATATGACCTTGGCATAATGAATATTTTAAGCTGAAGAAGTTTGAGAAAACAGTAGAAGCAGGAAGGTCACTTGAGACCCTTCCCCCAACTTCTTCCTCGAAACGGGTCATCAGACCCTCCTGTGAGAGGTCCTCTCCCTCTACTGGGAAAGGAGCATCCTTCTCTGTAGACAAAAGGACAGAGAGAATCCAAACGAACATGCCCTGCTAAGTTAAGTTTGCCTCAGTTTACTACACTTACCTCAGACTCTTTGACCTATTGTATTTCTTTAGGACTGTCTACTCTTCACCAATTTAGCATAAAAATACTCCAGATAAACCCTTTCTTTGGGTCATCATTTCCTTATGAAGACTCCTGTGTCACGTAAAAATTTTATTAAATAAATTTTTATGCTTTTCTCTTGTTAATCTGTCTTTGTCAGTTTAATTTCCAGACCAGCCAGGGACCCTAAGAAGGTTGAGGAAAACTTTTTCTTCCCCTATAATAGGTAATAAAAGTAAAGTTTAAAAAAATTTTTGCAGCTTAATTTATGTCCCAATACTACCATCTTTTTACAACTAGAAAAAGCAAAATAAAACCTAGCTTAGTGACGTAGAAGTAGTAGTTGTCTACCCAACAGCCATTTTTCCTCTTTTCCTGTTGATATTTCACACATACTTACACTAAAAAAATTAATCCTGTATTTTATTTGGCCACCCTAACACTGATGTATCCAACAGTCATATTCCTCAGTAACATATACTTATATAAACACAGTCAGATTAGCAAAAAAATGTTTTTACAGTGATAATTATTTTTTGTCAGACATGAATTTTATAGGTAATGAATTGCACACATCAATACAAAACAAATACAAATACAAAATACAAATACAATACAAAATCAAATATAAAAAAGAATTAAGTACCCTGATTAACATTCAGTAAAATTTGTGCAAGAGTTTGAAATGGCAAAAAAAGATTACTGAGTGTTCTATCTCACGCACCCCTCTGGATTATCTCCTCCTTTGAGTTTCTTTGAGCTACTTATAACTCTGTAAATGGTAGATACTGAGAACAATGCAAATGACTCTTGTCCATAAATGTGCAATTGAATTCTGTCCAGTGGAGGGACAATTGACTTCTCTCCCCACCCTCATGGGAAAGGCAGTTTTGCATCTATTTGTCAATTCATGTCGGTGTTCCTTATCTGTCTAGCTATCATTTTGAATTCTCCTTTGAACCAGTTATAATCTCTTACTGGTTCCTTCATTAATTAATGAATTACATACTTAAGTAAAACCTTTGACACATATTCGTTTTATATTTGTATGAGAGTCATGATTTTTACATTTAGACAATATAGATCCTTTAGCGATACATTTTAAAAGATAAATCAGTTCACTGATATTTGGTCATTTAGGGCTAGGATATATTCTCAATCATTTTAGGATGATTTTTGTTTTGTTTTAGCAATTCCAAAGCAATTATATATATCTATATCTCTCTCTCTATATATATATAATTTCTTGTTAAAGGGAAATAACTGTAATGACCAACAAGATAAAATTTGAGGCATTGTTTGTCATAGAGAAACTTAGCAAAGTAACTGGAAGAAAGGGTGAGGGAAGAACAAGAGCAATAGAATGATAAAGAAAATTTCTTCAGTAAAATAAATAAATAAATAACCCTCAGGCAAGTCTTTGGAAAGAGATGCACAGTGCCTCTAGCACTGTGGAACTCATGAACAGATTTCATCATAAACAATTCTTACCCAGTAATGAAGACCAATCCTTAAGGAAGGAGGAAAGAAGGAAAGAAATGGAAGAAAAGCCTTCATCATCTTCCCCTAGATACCAACCACCATTTCTATTCTGTTTTACCCCTTCCCGATATTTCCTCTTCAAAAATATGCCTCTCCTATGAGTCCTGTCCCTTTGATGCTGTAGGAGAGGAAGAAGTTTTCTTCCACCCTCTTAGGGTCCCTGGCTGGGTCTCAAAATTAACCTGACAAAGACAGATTAAGGGGAGAAAAGCATGCAGGTTTTATTGAATTTTTTCATGTACATGGGAGCCTTCACAAGAAAATGAAGGGCCAGAATAAGTGACCAGAGCAGGAAACTCATACCTTTTAGACAGAGAAACAATAAATTTGTGAAGAATTGCCAAGACAAAGGGGTTTGGGCTAGAGGTAGTAAGTGGTGTAGAAGTAACTAGAAGATAAGGGTGAGTTTAATAAGGTTTGTTTGTACAGATTTCTTGGTTCCAAATTCCCATCTCTGGTAATAAGAATGTCTTCCCTCCTCCTACTACAGGGAGGGTACCTTTCACATGGGAGTTCTATGACCTATTTCAGAGAAGTAGGGGAAACAGGGGGAAGTCAGAGTGAACTTCCAACCAATCTTAAAAGTTTTTTCAGCTGAAGTCATTTAATATGCCAAGGTGCCATATTTTGAGGTAGTGTGTCCTGAACCCCACCAATGCCTTAATAGTGTGTAGGGACTGTATAGAGAGGTAATATGAGGAGTATTTCAAGAAGAGCACAGATGGGAATCAGCAATTTGGATGGTGGTTGGTTCTGGGCTGGAGCCTGTAGGAGGTACGGAGCTGGAAGGAGAGAAAAACCGCAGGGGCATGTGATGGGGTAGATGCATGGGTCTCTCTGAGTACTGAGCACACCTCTAGCAGGTTCCCCAGAGATGGCCCTTTAAGACTGCATAACAATACTTTCTCACCCCCTTTCCAGGCTCCAGCCCTCAGCCGCCCCAGTAGGAGCCACCTAAGAGCAATCCCAGGGTAGAAGTCAAAGGTATGCAAAGGTACTGAGCACCAATTTGGTGGACAGAGTGTTAGGGAGTGGTGGTCGTGGAGGTGATGTGGATGTAGATCTATGATCTGACGCCAACAGCAGCAGGCTTCTAACACCAAACTTGTGAATTTGGTGAGAACAGGGCCATTCCCCAACTCATAGGCTGTCCTCACAGCTCTCAGAGCTCTGGCTACCATACCCCCAACTGTAGGCCAACAGGGTAGGGGGTCCCGGGAGGAAAAGATCTAGACATAACTTTCTTGACATAAGAGAAGCCATTTTAGCCCTGAGACATTTTGGGATCTAAGCCTGGCCACAATGCTTGCTCTTGCAGGAGACTGGGTCCCAGTAGTTAATGAAGGAAAAAAGTTCAGGAAACAAAAGAATATAAGAATAAACAGATACTATTAGGCCAGGGAAATAACCTAACCATAATGAAGATAATATATCAGTTGCAAAGATTCCCAGTTCTGAAGGTAAAGATTAGCCTGAAGCACATTCTTGAGCTAAACCCCCTAGAACACTCAACCACCAGACTATCTGGAACCTAAGGAATGATGATGTCGACTTTACTGACTTCAGTCAACTAGAGCCTGGACTCTATCAACCTTTGCCCCAATGCTACGCTGAATTCTCCTCTGCTGAAGCCCCTTCATGAATATGCATATACTGCACCCCTCATGAATATGCATACACCTCACAGCCCCCTTCATGAATATACATGTATCCTTAGCTTAAAACTTGCCCAATTTTGCTGGGAGACACTGCTTTGGGAAAGATCCCAGTGTTCTCCTTACTTGCTGCAAAGTAATAAATCCTCCCTTCTCCCACTCTTTGCCTTGGTTGTATCTTTTGGCTCAACACGCACAAAGAGGTAAAACCAGTTTGTTGGGTGACACAACACCTAATGAGAGTTGTGGATGCCAGAAATGCCTCTCACTCTAAATGGTTTTTTAAAAATTTTGTATTAATTGTTGGGCGCAGCATTGCCCTTCCACCACTCATGGCTGCTATTTCTTTTCCAGACAAAAATAACTGTAGTAACTTTTTCTTATTAATACTTTATTATATACTGTAACATATCTATATCTATAATTGCTAATTTTCCAAATAACTGCAGGACGGCTATTATTAAAAGCTGGGCTTCAACAGTATAAGCAGCTAATTAGGAGCTTAGCCAAAATTTGAAGGTGGCTGGGTCCTACAGAGCATAAGGAACCACAGTAGTGTGTGCTGCAAAGCCCTGGGTCTCCCAGTGTCCCCTGCCCCCTGTGTACCCTCTGAATGTGTCCTGTTCCAGGCTCCAGCAGAGGCTGCTACAGGAAGAGATACTGCCTTCACCCTCACATCTAAACATCCTTCCTGAGTCCTGGCCTGGGAGAAGGCAAAGTCTCAGACTTGTACCAGGGAAATATTAAGCCACAGCCCTGATGAATGTAGCCATAGCTGATCTGGTTTTAACCTGAGTCAGTCAGTCTTACATAGCCCAATCAAGGGGATCCTGAATACCAGAAGGCTTCTATGGAAGCTCAAAAGTAGACTTACCTCTACTGACTGTCCTGAAAATCAGGCTCAGATCTGATTATAAGGGTGGCAGAGCTCCAAGAAGACTAGATGCACAGCTTCATCAGTCTCCTAGGTCAAAGTCAGGGCCCTGTTAAGAAAGAAAGGGGCCCTGAGACCTGGGATAGGGTGGATGAGTCTGAGACCCTTAAACCTCAGATTTCCCTGAGCCTTACCACCTGTCAGAAACAGCTCTGTCCCTCTTACCTGGAGGTGGGCAATGACCCTACGTGAAGCCCGTACCTTGTAAGATGATGCTGGTTCTCCTCAAGACCTTTCCCTACAACCCCTTATTACCTCTAGGCTTATAAACAGAGTCAGGGACTTCCCTGGTGGCACAGTGGTTAAGAATCCGCCTGCCAATGCAGGGGACACGGGTTCGAGCCCTGGTCCGGGAAGATCCCACATGCCGTAGAGCAACTAAGCCCGTCCACCACAACTACTGAAGCCTGCACACAGCAATGAAGACCCAACGCAGCTAAATTAAAAATAAATAAATAATTAAACAGAGTCAGTGCTAAGCCCAACCTTAGAAGTCAAACAGGAGCCCTATTCTAGGAACACATAAATTACCTACCAAAGGAGTTGCAGAACTTTGCTAATAGAATCAGAAAAGAATAAGGGAAAAGATATGTGAGTGGATCTGGAAGGTGTTATTACCATGGGAATAGGGAGAAAGGGAATTCATTGACATGGAGATAGTAATGACTAAGGACTTGATATCTGATGACAGAGACACTGGAATTGGTTTAAGTGTTGTTTTTGATGGCTCATTGAACCCTAGACATAATGAAAGTTTACACTAAATGAAGTGGAGTTTCCAGAACTTCCTTGGCATAGGAAATGTTAGAATAGATTTATTATGGAAGGCCTAAGAACTCTTAACCTGTGTTACCCAGGAGGGCCAGACATTCCCTTTACTAAGATAATAAGAAATGCATTGGTGAGAAGCCGCTGACATTTACTCGAAAAGTTTGGTAATCACAGTTTTCTGCAAGTTGTGTAGTCACTGTCATGAAATGGAACTCGATATCAGTGGAGATGTCGGGATTCTATTAATAGAATGGTAGCGGCTAGAAGATAGCACTTAAGTATCAGAGGCAAAATGGTGTAGCTACTGCAGCAAGGCCAGAGTGCGGCAGGGGGCCTTAGCCTACAGTATCTACGGCAATGGCTGAAAGATGACGGTGTTCCTACGTGTGGGATGGATGAGTGTCCAAGTGAGGTGTTGCTTAACTTTGTGACATTAGCTTTATCATTTTTGTTAAATGATACATATTAACTGTAAAAAAAATACCATTTGAGAGACCGTTCATCCAGATCGCTCTCTCTGCTTTCGTTTTTAATTCTTCATGCATAGGATCTGGCTGTATGTGCTGTTCTGTAACCAACTTTTTTGGATCAATATTCTGTAGGCATCTTGCCTTATCAATGAACTTAAACATGCATGAGAATTTTAATGATGTAAAGGCAGCATGACATGGTTTTAAGCACCTAGACATTGGACCAGACTGCCTGAGTTCAAATGCTAGTTACACAAATTTCTAGCTTTGTGAAAGTAAATTGAACTCTCTATACCTCGGTTTCCTCATCTCTAAAGCGGTATAATAACACTATCTACTTCTTAAGATTATTGTGAAGATTAAATGAGTTAATATATACTTAGATCAATGCTTGACAAGAGTTACCTATTATTAGCTATTGCTTTACAGTCTCCTAATAATGGACATTTACATAGTTTTTTATTTAGCTTGTGTAATACTGCAGTAAACATCTTTCCCTCTATATTTTCTTATATCTGTGTGATTATTTTCTTAAGAAAATTCCTAGAAATTGAATTTCTAGAGCAATTGTCATGACCCCTTTCCTGAATGATACTTTTTATATTTTCTAGAATTTACCTAAAGTTTCTAGCATGAGACTTGTGTCCTCCCTGGACTATACTTATAAATACAGATGTCTCCTATTATATCTTTTTAATTATTAAATAGGAATTTAGGGCTTCCCTGGTGGCGCAGTGGTTGAGAGTCCGATGCAGAGGACACGGGTTCGTGACCCGGTCTGGGAAGATCCCACATGCCGCGGAGCGTCTGGGCCCGTGAGCCATGGCCGCTGAGCCTGCGTGTCCAGAGCCTGTGCTCCGCAATGGGAGAGGCCACAGCAGTGAGAGGCCCGCGTACCGCAAAATAAATAAATAAATAAATAAAAATAAATAGGAATTTAAACTTGGGGGAGAGGAAATTAGAAAACATGGGCTCAGATTACCATTTGGTGCTTTGTGACTTAAATTGCTTCTAATTCCATCATCTGTATGTTTTAGCATGAATACAGCAGCACTGGATCTCGACCAAGGGTCTCATTTTCAGAACAAGTGAGTTAGATCAGCGACCTTGTACGAATGGCCATGATCCTTTGGAAAGAGGCTTTTGCAACATGACCCAATAGTTTAATGGATGATATCTGAGTCTTAAGAAAAATATTTCATTGATCATCCCACCTTGGCACCCAGATGTGGCATTTAGATGCTTCCATTTTCCATTTTTTTAACTGATCCTCCTGGCAATAGTTGCTGGCTGGCTACCTATCCCATGGCTCCTTGTCTCTGAGTCTCTAAACTGTTGATTTCCCTCTAGAGCAAAGAAGCTTAATCCTGCACTCTATTCTATCTCTGTTTTCTGCCCCTCTAAGGAAATCTCTACCTTTACTTTCTGCCCTTTTAAAAGTTAACTTATTCTTTTCTTGAATCTTTTTTCCTAACCTAAGCTCTGAGTGCCTTTCTCTAAACCACGTTTCAATGTAATAGCCGTGTTTTAGGGAGAAGCTCATCATTCCTTTTCTTTGCATGTGTTCTAGCAGATGAGAGCATGGGGAGGTGATGAAGTCAAGCATTCAGATTTGTTCAGACTGGTCTCAATTCATGTTTTCATGAACTCATTCTTCATTTATGCATCCATTCATGTTTTCACGTGGGTATCATTCATTTGCTTAGTTGTTATGCACTTATTCCTGCATGAAATATTAATATATTCTACATGTCTGTAATCAGTTCTCACACACTCATTCATTCATTCATTCATGCCTTTATTCATTCAATTTTGGAGTCAGTCATTCATTTATATAGAATTTATATACTCAAAAATTTATTTATTAATTTCTTTTATATCAGCCAGGGAAGCAGGAAACCAATGGCACATTCAAATCTGGATGATTTAGAGGGATTATTTGCCAAGGCGTGGGCAGAGTGTAGGAAAACCACAAGGATTAGTGCAGCCCTCTGGAGCTAACAACACCTGGGCCCGGTTACCACCTCTGGGTCTGGAAGGCCAAGTTGGGGAGAGAAACTGAGACTTTTCATTGTGAGATCCCCTCCTGGATGGGAGAGAATCTGGGCATAAATACCATGATCTAATTCTTCTTCCTTTGGCAGATCTCTTGCCGATGTCTCCTCTCTACCAACATTCTCTGAACGGAACTCTAAGTGAGTGTGTGAGAGAGGGGATGGAGGCAGTCCGCACTGGTCAGCCTTCTGGGGACAGAGCAGGATGGACGTGGGTGGAGGATGTATCTGGAGAAGCAAAGGAAAGGTATTCCACATACTTTCTGAGGTTCTGAAGCTGGTCAGCATTGCATCCTCCCTCTTCTTTTTAATTATTTATTTATTTAAATTTAAAAAATTATTTTCCCATTTAGGTTATTACAGAATATTGAGCAGAGTTCCCTGTGCTATACAGTAGGTCCTTGTTGGTTATCTATTTTAAATATAGCAGTGTGTACATGTCAATCCCAAACTCCCAATCTCTCTTCTCCTTTCTTTTTTTTTTTTTTTTTTAAATTTTATTTATTTATTTATGGCTGTGTTGGGTCTTCGTTTCTGTGCGAGGGCTTTCTCTAGTTGCGGCAAGTGGGGGCCACTCTTCATCGCAGTGCATGGGCCTCTCACTATCGCGGCCTCTCTTGTTGCCGAGCACAGGCTCCAGATGCGCAGGCTCAGTAGTTGTGGCTCACGGGCCCAGTTGCTCCGCGGCATGTGGGATCCTCCCAGACCAGGGCTCGAACCCGTGTCCCCTGCATTGGCAGGCAGATTCTCAACCACTGCGCCACCAGGGAAGCCCTCTCCTTTCTTATTACTGGGAAAGAACCAGTAGGAATGGGCAAAAAATTCCTGCCTAGGAAATTACTTTCATAACAGAAAGCTACATAGAATAGAGTCAGCCTGGCTATGCATGCTGGCTATCTTGGATTATGCTTCTTTGGGAAGGTCTTTTGGGTTCCTCCACAACCCCCACCCAAGAAGGGTGCTCTTTCCTGGGACAATATTTTAACAGTAAATTGTATCTGGATGACTGCATTCTGCATTCTACACACCTTGATTATCTTATTAGCCAGGGCCTGGCAAAGAGTAAATGTCAAATGCAAGGGTGAACCAGCGCATGAGTGCTTGAATCAGAGGGTGCTGAAGCATTTAGGGAGGTAAAGATATCTTGAATTTCTTTCGCTCTCCCACAAGGTGGCGGCAATTACCATGGTCCCATTTTCTTACGTGTGGGACTCAGGCACACAACTTCATTGACTGACCTGTGAATAGAATAAATCTATTTTTAAAACCACTGTATCAAGAAGAGAATAATACACTGATGGTAAGGAAGAGAAAAAGTACAATTACATAACTACTTTCACTAATATTATTAGATATGGCAGTGTATTAAAAAGCATTTGGAAAACATGTTTACTAAATTTCTGAAACAAATAAAATTTGCCCTCTATGCAAATGTTAGATAAACAAGTGAATTTTTCCCTGCCCCGTATGGTGCCTAGCTATGTAATTTGTTCACCCAAAGTCACTCCGCTGGGCTTTTCCAGTACACCTGGCCCTGTGTCTTGCCCTCAAAGTTAAAATGTCACACAGGTTCTAGGTTCTCAGTGGCTTGCTTCTTTCCCCTCTTCTCTCCAGCCACAGTTATCTGTGCAGAAACTATACATTGTGCTTCTTATACTGGCCTGTGGATGCTGGAATTCATCACTGTTTCTGGTCATATTAACTGTTGAAGAAGAGCACCATTTTTAGAAAATTGTTACTAAATGTTCAAGCTCAGGGATGAAGGAGTCCCAGTGAGGTTAAGGGTAACTTACCTAGTTTTTTCGAAAGTACTTACATTTCCTGAGTGTCTTAGAAACCAAGAGCATTGTCCCTGCATTTTTTCTTTTCTTTTTTAATTTACAGAAACCTTCCTTGGATTTCACTACTTTTGTGGCAAAGATTGCCAAGACTTATCTAAAATTTACCAACAATTCTAGATTTAGCATAAATTTTGCCCTGTAGTTTTAAATAAACTATGTCCAAGAGATTAAGAAAAAGAACGCTAAATAAAAGCAGACTTTTTATAATCAAGGGGTCCCTACAGAAGACTAATAAGAAGCCATAGGGCTGGGTGGCTGGACTATGAGTTAATTCCTGAGGTGGGGAAGTGGGGGCCAAGAGCAAGTGGGAGCTCAGAGCAGGAGGAAGGAGTAATATGTTTGTAGATTTCAGCTTCTCAACAGAGAAGACTTAAGTTCAATCACAGTGGAATCCAAATATTATAATAATTTGATGTCTACTACCATGTCTTTACATATTCATGAACAGGTCCTTTTAAAATGGTTGGAAATTTGCACATTTCTTTTTTCTTCCTTGAACTCACATTTCCATTTTAATTCTCTCACAGAATTTAACCCTCAACTAATACATTTTTAAGCATGAAAATCTTATTGTTTGTCCTACTTTTCTGCAAAAAAAAAAAATATACATATATATATAGTTTTAAATTGTCTCGACAATAACTATAAGACTCTGAGTGTTAACAAATTTTTCTTTTGGCTTGAGTTATTATAACCATTATCAGTACGTAATCAAAACAATATAAAGATAATAAATTTTGATAATCAATAAATATAAAGTTTTGTTGGAAATCCAATTCTCAATGAAATAACTGGGTTTTTTCCTCCAGTTAGTTCATGAATCTATGAATGATTATTACTTATTGCTGGAATGAGACAGAGTTTGTATTAATTCTATTACTCTTTTCTATTTTTTCAGAAAAATGTGCTAAGAAGTATTGTACTTATAAATAAGTAGCAAAAATGGAAGAAGTTATAACAATGCCACTCAATCCTTTGAGCTCCTTCTGAACTATGTGCCAAATAATAATAATAATAACTAATTATTATTATTATTATTTTTTTTTTTTTTGCGGTACGCAGGCCTCTCACTGTTGTGGCCTCTCCCGTTGAGGAGCACAGGCTCCGGCGCGCAGGCTCAGCGGCCATGGCTCACGGGCCCAGCCGCTCCGCGGTATGTGGGATCTTCGCGGACCGGGTCACGAACCCGTGTCCCCTGCATTGGCAGGCGGACTCTCAACCACTGCGCCACCAGGGAAGCCCAATAACTAATTATTTTACCTCATCTATTAACTGACAATTTAATTAGATCATCTTTCAAATTGGCAAAAGAAATGAATTGGAAACTACACAACTTGCAAAATGATTGTTGCCCAGCCATCAGAGGCATTCGGTTCCTCAACATTTCTGGGAATTGTATTGAAAAGGATTTACCAAAACTTAACAAATGATTATTAATTATATTTATTACTCTTTTATTTTGAGATAACTGGAAAAATTAAGATATTGCTTATTTTCTATACCTTTGCCAATGCAATATGTTTTATCTTATCACATCATTTAAACATACTTTCATCTAAATACTGGAGCTGAAAATTTTCTTTATTTGGGTAGCAGAAGGGTTTAATTGGCAAACCAGTCATCCTTATTAGTCTCATCAGCCCCAATCAGATTACTGCCAATCAGAAAAATTCTGATCTCATTTTTCAGTTTAATTTATATGTTATACATTTGCAAAAATAGCATGAAAACCCCTGGGAAAATGTTATAGAACACATTTTATAAAATAGATTTCTAAGAGCAGTCAAGATTTAAATGATGTAGATCTAACATAGTTAATTCATCAATGGTATAACAAGTTATAAAAGGTAGTAAATTAAAATGCTATTTCTCATTACTTAGTTTATAACGGTGCAGTGTAATTTGTAGCTTAAAATATTACTTATTTATGAGATAGAGAGTATGATAAAAAGTATGCTCAGATGCTGGTGTTCAGCTTCTAGGATTAACTAAATAAGAATCATATATTAAATTAGAACTAACTCCACTAATTTTGTTAGACATCATGATCAAGCTTTCCTATACATTTAAAGAAAAAGAAATGTAAATAGTACTATTAAAAATAATCAGTCCATCAGCTAAATTTTATTTTTTTCAAAAAGAAAATACTAAACATTTTAAGATAAAATGCAATTGAAGTAAATATTTCATTGATTTGATAAAAATAGATTATAACTCCATATTGAAAATTTTCCAATTCCTTAAAAACTTTGTAAAGTTTTTTTTTTAACATCTTTATTGGAATATAATTGCTTTACAATGGTGTGTTAGTTTCTGCTTTATAACAAAGTGAATCAACTATACGTATACATATATCCCCATATCCCCTCCCTCTTGCATCTCCCTCCCACACTCCCTACCCCACCCCTCTAGGTGGTCACAAAGCACCGAGCTGACCTCCCTGTGCTATGTGGCTGCTTCCCACTAGCTATCTATTTTACATTTGGTAGTGTATATATGTCCATGCCACTCTCTCATTTTGTCCCAGCTTACCCTTCCCCCTCCCCATGTCCTCAAGTCCATTCTCTAGTAGTAGGTCTGCATCTTTATTCCCATCCTGCCCCTAGGTTCTTCATGACCATTTTTTTTAGATTCCATATATACGTGTTAGCATACAGTATTTGTTTTTCTCTTTCTGACTTACTTCACTCTGTATGACAGACTCTAGGTCCATCCACCTCACTACAAATAACTCAATTTCATTTCTTTTTATGGCTGAGTAATATTCCATTGTATATATGTGCCACATCTTCTTTATCCATTCATCTTTCGATGGTCACTTAGGTTGCTTCCATGTCCTGGCTATTGTAAATAGAGCTGCAACGAACATTGTGGTACATGACTCTTTTTGAATTATGGTTTTCTCAGGGTATATGCCCAGTAGTGGGATGGCTGGGTCGTATGGTAGTTCTATTTTTAGTTTTTTAAGGAACCTCCATACTGTTCTCCATAGTGGCTGTATCAATTTACATTCCCACCAACAGTGCAAGAGGGTTCCCTTTTCTCTACACCCTCTCCAGCATTTATTGTTTGTAGATTTTTTGATGATGGCCATTCTGACTGGCGTGAGGTAATACCTCATTGTAGAAAAACTTTGTAAAGTTTTATGTGTCATTTTTATCCACTGAGTCATTAAAATCTTTGTAGTTCAAGAAAACATTTTAGTCACATGAAGAGTCAGTTACTAACTGTGGTAGACAGTGTCTAAGGTGACTCCCCCATGATCCTTGTCATCTGGAATTCATGTGTAATCCCTTCCCTTTGGTTCTAACCAACAGAATATGGCAAAGGTGATGGGAAGTAATTCTTTGACTATGTAAAGTCATATATGACTCTGTGTGGCTAGGAAACACTCTGAGCCTCTCCTTGCTGGTTTGATGAAGGAATTGGTCATATTGAGGAAGATCATGGTCATTTTGAGGAAGATCATGTGGTAAGGAACTGTAGGTGGCTTCTAGCAGCTGTCTGTGGCCTCAAGAAGTTGAGGACTGCTGCCAGCAGACAGCCAGCAAGAGGCTGAGGCCCTCAGTCCTACAACTGCAGGAAATGAATTCTGCCAAGAATGTGAGTGAAATTGGAAGTAGATCTTTCTCCAGTCAAATCTCCAGATGAGAATGCAGCCCAACTAACACCTTGATTGCAGCCCTGTGAGACCCCAAGCAGAAGACTCAGATGAACTCTTACCGGACCCTGACCCACAGAAACTGTGAAATAATAAATGTGTATTATTTTAAGCTGCTAAATTTGTGGTAATTTCTTGTGTAGCAATAGATAACTAATACATTAATCTATTCAGCTTTGGATGTTTTAAGGTGCTTTTCTTTGTAAATAATCACAAATCCTAGAAGACAATATTAGAATATCTGAAAAGAATGCTTTGTGTTTAAACACGGGAGCAGGGGAAACTTTCTCTTAAGCATTCACTATATCTCATTGTTTCTTTTTTTAATAATTTTTTGTATTTATTTATTTTTATTTATTTATTTGGCTGTGTCGGGTCTTAGTTGTGGCACGTGGGATCATCATTGCAGCATGTGGGATCTTTTCGTTGCAGTGCATGGGCTCTTCATTGAGGTGTGAGGGCTTCTCTAGTTGTGGCACACTTCTCTAGTTGTGATGCGTGGGCTTCTCTCTAGCTGAGGCGCATGGGCTCTGGAGCTCATGGGCTCAGTAGTTGCGGTGCGTGGGCTCTCTAGTTGTGGCGCACAGGCTCTAGAGCGCATGGGCTCAGTAGTTGCTGCATGTGAGCTTAGTTGCCCCGTGGCATGTGGGATCTTAGTTCCCCGACCAGGGATCGAACCTGTGTCCCTTGCATTGGAAGGCGGATTCTTAACCACTGGACCACCAGGGAAGTCACTCATTGTTTCTTTCTTTGCTTTGTTTTCATGGACTGTTCCATAATAATGCTTATTTATTGATTTGCAAGTAGACAGAAAATGGAAAAGGCAAAGTCCTTACGTGAGAATTTTTCATATTTCTACTACCCTACTACTACATAGCAGAACCTAAGGCCAAAACTCTGTTTGTAACACAATGCTTTACTCTTAACAAAAATATATATTTTTTGGGAAAGACAAGAAGCTCTAAGGGTTTATTATGTCCTGTTTAAAGGAGCCTACTCCTTTGTTTAGTCCCCTGGAGGTTTTTACTCCAAGAAAGCTCCACTGTAAGACTTGGGATGGGTGAGAGTTGTGCCTGTATTCAAAAAGTGCCTAAAGGGCTGATGTGAACAGAGACACATTCTCTGGCACATCAGTTTTGGGAAAGAGTACCTCTGGAGGTTAAGGATCTGGAAATCAATATTGTTTACATTTTCCCTTCTTGCATATCCCTTGGAAAGGTTTAGGACCAGGCAATTAATCAAAGGCATCCCTAACAATTCAAAAACGCAGCCTCCTGATGCTGAGGCTTAGAGCCAGGTTTCAGTTCTCTAGTATGTTAGGAGGTTAAGTGTTACAGAAGAAAATAAAATAAAGGAGTGGGATAGAGATGATGTGAATATTGCAATGTAAAGTGTTAGAGAATTCCTCACTGAGCAGGTTAAATTTAAACAAAAACTTGAAGGAGGAGAAGGCAGGTTCTATATTGATATCTGGGGGAGAGTTCCATGAAAGGTAAAGTGAATCGAATTGGTATTAGATTTCATATTGGGGGAGGAAAAGGCAACTTTAAGTATGCAAGAATTTAGATCTCCCTTAAGAAAAGTGTACTTGAGGAAGTTGTTTCAGTCAAATTAGTGTGAGTCAAAGAAAATAATTCAAGGGGGGAAAAAAGGAAAGAAAGAACTGTGGTATACAAGAAATAGTGAGCAATAAAACCAGTAAGAACTGTAATTAAATTGAAGTAATTGAATTGTGGTTGTAGAGTTAATGTAGTTAAAGAGGATTTTTGAAATAGAAGAAGAATAATGTAAAAGCTTAAAACTAAGAGTCTGTAATTTTAGATTTAGATTTTTAAAAAGAAAATCTGAGAAATGGCACGTTGTAGAAGTGGGGAGAAGCGTAGTAGAAAAGGGGCAAGTAAAAGCATTATAAAGTTTTTGTGTTCTTGGGAGAAAGATACAGAAATTTTAAACTGGACTTTTTTTCAACATTTAAAGGTTAATACAATCCGGATAAAAATGGAATATAAAGCTTTGTCTTTATAGTGAAGGGCAAAAATGAGTGGTACGGATAAGATTATGGCTTTATCTTGAAGCTATATTTCTCAATATCAGTAAGCAGTAGGAAGAAAAAAAACTCTAAAAGGAAGAGAGGGAAAATGGAAGAGAATGTGAGTACATATTTAAAACAAGGAGCCAACAGTAATGATGAACTAAGTAATAAACTTTGGTATAACCTTGATATAAACTTCTTCCTGAGAACAGCTAGAAAATCTCTATAGAATGTATATATATTCTCTCTCTCTCTCTTTCTTCCTCCCTGTTCTTTTGCAGAGGATAGATTAGATGCATAGAGAGAAATGTAAGCCCATTTGGGGCTGCTTTTTCCTGGTGACATCTATCAATTCTAGAAGGGGCAGTCAAAGGACAAGAAACTCAGCAGAGCTTCTGAGAGAGTCCTGAGGTTAGAAGGACAAAATTATAGTTCAAATCCCATCAAGCAAGGAAGACTTGGTAAACACCCCAGTCTTTGGGCTGTGACCTGGAAGCGCTACACCCTATGAGTAAACCAGAAATAGAGTGATTCTCTAGGGACTGAAGCCCAGGTTTTTTTTTTTTTTTTTTTTTTTTTGCGGTACGCGGGCCTCTCACTGCTGTGGCCTCTCCCGTTGCAGAGCACAGGCTCCGGACGCACAGGCTCAGCGGCCATGGCTCACGGGCCCAGCCGCTCCGCGGCATGTGGGATCCTGCCGGACCGGGGCACGAACCTGTGTCCCCTGCATCGGCAGGCGGACTCTCAACCACTGCGCCACCAGGGAAGCCCTGAAGCCCAGCTTTAAATCGTCTCAATCAGAATTGAAGGAATCTGGAATTGCTAGTGTCTCCAGCTACCAACCAGAAATAAACATAAATTCTCTCTACAACTTTTCATATACACTATCTGGTGTTAGTAGCAAGGACCTTTAGGATACAAGACAACATGTTCAAAACCAAGAGAAAAAGCACACAATACAAATGAATCCATGGAGGACCTAGATAATGGAGTTATCACTTGTGGACTTTAGCTACATTAGTATGTTCAAGAAAATAATAGAAGACTGAAAATTTAAGTAGAGGACTGTAAAGCGCACACATGCACACAAAGCAAATGGAAATTCTAGAATTAAAATATATGATAATTGAAATTAGGAACTCATTTTTTAAAAGCCAGGTCATATAACACATAGATACTGGAATTAAAGTACATTGATCAGGTATTATCTACTGGTCCAAGTAGACATTGTTGATGGGGAGGTAACAGAATATGTATCACTAGATGGGGTAGGGGGTCAGGGTCCTGGGTCAGCCAGGAGCCCAGAAGCAAAAGTGGGAATGTTCAAGAGAAAGGAAGAATGCTTCAATATTACAAAATCAATTATTACATGTCAACAAATTAAAGAAAAAATATTAAATAATTATCACTATATGTGAAAAAATACATTTGATAAAATTAAATATTAAATTCTGACTCCTAAAATCAACTCTGGGAAATTCCCTGGCGGTCCAGTGGTTAGGACTCGGTACTTTCACTGTGGTGGCCTGAGCTCATTCCTCCATCTCTGAGAACTAAGATCCTGTAAGCAGCATGATACGGCCAAAAAAAAAAAAAAAAAGACAATAAAAGAACCTTAAAATCAACTCTGTAAACTAGGAGAAAACAACTACATTAATAACATCAAAATTATGTTCCAGAAGTTAACAACACACATTGTAATTGAGTGAAATACTAGACTATATTTATTTCTATTAAGTTTAGAAATTAGACAAGGGTATCTATCATTTTTGTTATTTTTAACATTCTCCTGAATGTTCTAGTCAGTGTTATAAGAAAAATAAACAAAAAGCATGCTATCGGAAAGGAAAAGCAAAATTATTTTTTGCAGGGGATATAATCTGGGTATTTACCTAGGAATCAGGACAGTCAACTTAAAAACATATTAGACCTGAATTACTAAAAGAACTTACAGTATAAAAAAAAAATTAGACCAATAGAAAGATCAGATATCTAAATATGAGATAAATATTTTTTTAAAACTTAGGATGTGTAGCATGGCCATATGGACTAAACAAGCATTATAGGTAGGCTAACAGTGATATACATATCTAACACTAAAGGCTGCCGTAACATTAACACAAAACTTGATAAAGTTTAGGATAATACCACAAACACACACACACACATACGCATGCACACACAAACCAATATTAGTTATGCAATAACATTTCATTAGCTATAATTCCTAAGAAACCATTGGAAAAAAACTCTATTCCCAACAACTTATAAAATATGTAGGAATAAACTTGCCGAGGAATATCTAAGACACAAATATACTGAATTTAAAAGAAGACAAGGGAATTCCCTGGTGGTCCAGTGGTTAGGACTTTACCCTTTCACTGCTGAAGGCCACATAGCACAGACAAAAAATAAAAAATAAAAAAAGATAAATAATTTGAGAAATATTATCATATTCCCATATGAGGGGATTCAATATAACTATTCTCCCCAATAAATTCAGTGAAATCTTTGCCCAAACCTCAAAAAGAGTCTGGGGAGACACGGAGAAGAGGGATGAAATATGCATTCTAAAATTCCAATGGGAGAATAAATTAATTTATTACACCATGAATATTTTGAAAATAAAGATTAATGATGAGGGACTTTCCCTACACAATATCAAAATCTATTGTTATATTTAATTTTTTTTTTAATTTTTTTTTTTTTTTGCGGTACGTGGGCCTCTCACTGTTGTGGCCTCTCCCGTTGCGGAGCACAGGCTCCGGACGCGCAGGCCCAGCGGCCATGGCTCACGGGGCCAGCCACTCCGCGGCATGTGGGATCTTCCCAGACTGGGGCACGAACCCGTGTCCCCTGCATTGGCAGGCGGACTCTCAACCACTGCGCCACCAGGGAAGCCCATATTGTTATATTTTAAATTACAGTTATTAAGCAGTGTGGTACTAATCCAGGAATCAATAAAGTGAATCCAGAAATTATATCCTAAATATTAGTCATATATATATAATATATACAAATAAATTAAGTATATGACAAAGATATATTTCCTATTTCTAGTCAATGGGAGAATACAGATTTTTCAATGTATAGTGCTGTGTAAATTGATTAGCCATTTGAAATATGTATAATATCCATAGAAATATATATATTCCTACTTCATATCATATATTAAATAATTATGAAGAACATGAAATGTTATATATAAAAGTTAAAACATTGAAATAATAGGAGAAAATCTTCGAAAATACAATCTTTGAAGCAAAGTTTTTGTTAGCATGAACTAAAACCAGAAATCATAAGGAAAAGATTGACAATTCTGAGTGCATCAAAAGACACCAAAAACAGCTAAAATGAAAAATTGGGGAAAAAACTTAAGTTTATATGGCAGAAAAAAAAGTTAATATTCTTAATGCATAAAGAGCTTCTGCAAATAAATTATGAAAAAGGTAACCAACTTGATAGATAAATGAGCAAAGGACATGAAGAGGCAATTCAAAGAAATGCAAATGACAATAAGCATTTGAAAAGGCCTCAGACTCAGGAACAATCAAAGGAATGCAAATTAAAGTGAAATGACTTTTTTTTTTTTTTTTTTTTGCGGTACGAGGTCCTCTCCCATTGCGGAGCATAGGCTCCGGACGTGCAGGCTCAGCGGCCATGGCTCACGGGCCCAGCCACTCCGCAGCATGTGGAATCCTCCTGGACCGGGGCACGAACCCGTGTCCCCTGCGTCGGCAGGCGGACTCCCAACCACTGCGCCACCAGGGAAGCCCAAAATGACTTTTTTTTATGTTAGACTGGGCAGTGTGAGGAAACAAACTTTGTTGGTGACAATGTAAATTTGTACAGCTTTTCTGAAGGTTAGTTAGGTTATATTTATTAAAAAAAATTTTAGGTTATACAAATGAAAATTTATTTAGATTGAGGAAAAAAATCTCAAATATGACAATATTTTAGGACTAAAAATACTATAAATATCATAAAAATCTAGGAAAATGGTATATTATGCTTATTAACTAATTGTCTCACTCACCTCTAGGATGCCTTTTTCCATATATGTTTTGGCTACAACACTTTGATCTCCTCTTCACAACAGTTTTGCAATCATATTTCTTTCTTTTTTTAAAAATTTATTTTTTATTGAGGTGACATTTGTTTATAACAGTATATGTTTCGTATGTACAACATTATATTTCTACTTCTATGTACGCTGCAGTGTGCTCGCCACCAAAAATTTAGTTTTCATTTGTCACCCATACAGTTGATCCCCTGTACCCATTTCATCTTCCCTCCATACCCCCAACCCACCCGGGCCCTTGCCGCATGGTAACTACTACTCTGTTCTCAGTATGTACATGTTTGTTTTTGTTTGGTTTGGTTTGTTCATTTATTTATTTTTGTTTGTTTTTTATATTGCACATATGAGTAAATCATACAATATTTGTCTTTCTTTGTCTGACTTATTTCACTTAGTGTACTACCCTCAAGATCCATCCATGTTGTCACAAATGACAAGACTTCATTTTTTTTATGACTGACATTCCATTTTATACACACACACACACACACACACACACACACACACACACACACACACCACATCTTTGTCCATTCATCCATTGACGAGCAGTTAGGTTGTTTCCATATCTTGGCTATTATAAATAATACTGCAATGAGCATAGGGGGTGCACATATCTTTTCAAATTAGTGTTTTCATATTCTTTGGGTAAACACCCCAAAGTGGGATAGCTGGATCATATGGTAGTTCTGCTTGTAATTTTTTGAGGAACTTCCATACTGTTTTCCATAGTGGCTGAACCAATTTACATTCTCACTAACAGTGTATGAGGGTTCCTTTTTCTCCACATCCTCACAAACACTCGTTTTTTTCTTGCCTTTTTGATAATAGCCATTTTAACAGGCATGAGGTGATATCTCATTGTGGTTTTGAATTGCATTTCTCTAATAATTAGTGATGTTAAACATCTTTTCATGTCCCTGTTGGCCATCTGTATGGCTTCTTTGGAAAAATGTCCATATTACCTAAAGCAATCAACAGATTCAATGTAATCCCTATCAAAATTCTGAGGTGATTTTTCTTTTTTGTTTGTTTTTTGCTTTGTTTGTTTGTTTACATGACCTAGCTCTTCTGTTGTTTACTTTTTGCTTTTTTTGAATTATTTTCCTAGAATTTTTTTCTTTTGCTTGTTCCCAGAGCAGTCTCCTTGCCTTTCTTAAATACACCAGGCATTGACTTTATGTTGGCCAAGGCCATTTTTCACAGAAGTAAAACAAAAAACTCTAAAATCTATATGGTTTATAGACTGCAAAAGACCCCAAACAGCCAAAGCAACCTTGAGAAAAAAGAACAAAGCTGGAGCTATCACACTCCCTGATTTCAGACTATATTACAAAGCTATGGGAATCAAAACAGCATGGGATTGGCAGAAAAACAGGTACACAGATCAATGGAACAGAATTGAGAGCCAAAAATAAATGCACAAATATATGGACAGTTAATTTACAACAAAGGGGTAAAGAACATAAAATGGAGAGAGGGTAGTCTCTTCAATGAATGGTGTTGGGAAAACTGGACAGCCATATGCAAAAAAATGAAACTAGACCACAATCTCACACCACACACAAAAATCAACTCAAAATGGATTAAAGACTTGAATGTATGACCTGAGACCATAAAACTCCTAGAAGAAAATATAGGAAGTATGCCCTTCAACATCAGTCTTAGCAATATCTTTGTGGATATGTCTCTTCAGGCAAGGGAAACAAAAGCAAAAATAAACAAATGGGACTACATCAAACTAAGAAGCTTCTGCACAGCAAAGGAAATCATCAACAAAGCGAAAAGACAATCTACTGAATGGGAGAAGATATTTGCAAATCATATATCTGATAAGAGGTTAATACCAAAATATATAAAGAACTCATACAACTCAACATCAAAACAAAAACAAAAAACCAAGCAATCCAATTTAAAAACGGGCAGAAGACCTTAATATGAATAGACATTTTTCCAAAGAAGACATATGATGGCCAACAGACATATGGAAAGAAAACATCACTAATCATCAGGGAAATTCAAATAAAAACCACAATAAGATATTACTTCCCACCTGTCAGAATGGCTATAATCAAAAAAGACAATAAATAACAAGTGTTGGCGAGGATGTGGAGGAAAGGGAATGAAGGAATGTAATCAGTGTAGCCACTATGGAAAACAGTATGGATTTTTTTCTCAAAAAATTAAAAATAGAACTAAATATGATCCAGCAATTCCACTTCTGGGTATTTTTCCAAAGAAAACAAAACCACTAATTTGAAAAATTATATACACGTCTATGTTCACTGCAGCATTATTTACAATGGCCAATATATGAAAGCAATCTAAGTGTTCATTGATAGATGAATGGATAAAGAAGATGTGGTATATAAATGCAATGGAATATAAAAGAATGAAATTTGCAACAACATGGATGGTCCTAGAGAGTATTATGCTAAGTGAAAGAAGTCAGACAAAGAAATATGAATACCATATGATTTCACTTATATGTGGAATCTAAAAAACAAAACAAATGAACAAACATAAAATAGAAACAGACTCATAGATACAGAGAACAAACAGGTGGTTGCCAGAAGGGAAGAAGGTTGAGGGATTATTGAAATAGGTGAGGGCAATTAAAAGGTACAAACTTCCAGTTGCAACATAAATGAGTCATGGTCAAAGGGTACTGACTTCCAGTTATAAGATAAATAAGTACTGGAGATATAATGTATATGATTATAATAAGTACTGGAGATATAATGTGTATGATTAATATAATGAACACTGCTGTATTTTATATATGAGAGTTGTTAAGAGAGGAAATCCTGAGAGTTCTCATCACAAGGGAAAATATTTTTTCTTTTATTTTGTATCTATATGAGTTGATGAATGTTCATTATATTTACTGTGGTGATCATTTCATGATGTATGTAAATAAAATCATATGCTGTTCACCTTAAACTTATACAGTGCTGTATGTCAATTATATCTCAATAAAACTGGAAGAAAAAAATTTTTAATTTTTTTTATTTTTTTTTAGAAAAAATTTTTTAAATTTAAATGCTTTCACTGATATATTTCACTTTTCTAATTAACTATAAGATATATACAAGTCTATTCTTTGAAGCATTGCTTTTTTTAGAAAATAGACTTTACTTTTTAGAACCATTTTAGACTTACAGATAAGTTGAGAAGATAGCATAGAGTTCCCATAACCCTCTCCCCCAGGCTCCCCTATTATTGACATCTTAACATTAGTATGGTACATTTGTTACAATTAATGCACTGGTATTTTTACATTATTAGTAGCTAAAGTATATAATGTATTCAGATTTATTACTTTCCCCCCCCCAGTTTTATTGAGAAATAATTGACATGCATCACTGTAGAAGTTTAAGGTACACAGCATGATAGTTTGATTTACATATAGTATTGTGAAATGATTACCACAATAGGTTCAGCTAACATCCATCATCCTATATAGATAATTATTTTTCTTATTTTTTACCGAATGTCTTTTTTTTTTTTTTTAATTCTGGGATCCCATCCAAGATACCACATTGCACATACTTATCATGTCTCCTTAGGCTCTTCCTGGCTGTGACAGTTTCTCAGACTTTCCTCGTTTTTGATTATTTGATAGTTTTGAGGAGTACTGGTCAAGTATTCTGTAGGAGACTCCTGTATTGGAATTTGTCTGATGTTTTCTCATGATCAGATTGGAGTCATGGGTTTTTGAAGGAAGACTGCAGAGGTAAAGTATCATTTTGAACACAGCGTATCAAGTGTGCCTACTGTGAACATGATTTATCACTGTTGATGTTGACCTTGATCACCTGGCTGTTGTAGTGGAGTCATTTTTTTTAAAGTTGTAAAACACCAGAGTTAACCTAAGATATCTATCTATGTCGGGGCTAATTGTATATGCATGCAGTGGTATATCATGCAGACATTAAGAATAAAGAGGTAAATCTATATATGATATTATTGCAAGATGAGTATAAAAAATGTTCAAATAGTATGATTCTATTAATGCAAAAAGAACATACGCATAAACATTTGTAGCTGCAAAAAATTTTTTCTGAAATTATATAAAAAGAAATCTTAAAAGATATTGCCTCTGGTGAGTGGAAATGTGAGATTGGGGAGTACTTTTGCTTTTCAATGTATGTTCGTCTCTCCTGTTTGAATTTCTACCTGGAGGATGTGTTACTTTTATGGTGGAACTTTTAAAATCAAGTATGATCCTATTGTTTTAAAATAAACATGTTCTCTGTGCTTTGAAAGAACAAATCTAGAAAGATAGATATCATTGTTATTAGTGGTTAATATCTTAGTGAATGGCAACTCCATTTTAACAGTTGCACGGGCCAAAAACCTAGGAGTCATACTTGACTTTTCTCTATCTTTCTCACCACACATTTAATCCATCCACACACCCTATGTGCTCTATCTTCAAATTATGTACAGAATCTGACTGCTTCTGTTACCACCCTGGGTCAGTGGATTATTGCAATCCAGACCTCCTAACTGGTCTACTTGATTTCACCTTGCTCATCAGCTGTCCATTCTCAACACAAAAACCAGAAGATGAATCATTTACTCCCTTGCTCAGAGCCTTCCAATGGCTTCCATCTTATTCTGAGTAAAAGCCAAAGTACTTACGGTGTTTTTTAATACACTAAATGTCATGTCCACACTCCCTTACTTTATTAGCATTCACCTTCCCTCCCCATCCCCCACTCATTCCTCTCCTTTCATACTGGCATCCCTGCTGTTTCTCCAATCTCTGTTCATCCTTCCTTCTCAGGGTCCATGCACCTGCTACTCCCTCTGCCTGAACACGATTCCCCTACTAGATTTCCCACCATCTACTTCACTTGCTCCCTCACCTCCTCAGGCCTCTGCTCAAATGTTAGGAGTTCAGGAGCAGGAATGGGCAGTAGTAGGGGAACAGTGGATTTGCTGGGAGGTCATGGCAATACTCCTGGGAAGGGATGAATGGTGGCTTATTTTGGTAGCCATGGCAAGGTAGAGAAGTGTATGGATTCAAGAAATATTTAGGAGTTGGCATTGGGGGTGGGTCAAGGAAGAATCCCCAAATGCAATAGGAAATCTTAGAGGAGAATCAGGCTTGGGGGAAGGAATGAAGAGCAGAATTGCAAGAGACTTGTACTTTTTATGTACTATATGTGATGGGTGTCCAAAGATACAGAACTTTAACTTTTTTTTTTTTTTTTTGTGGTACGCGGGCCTCTCACTGTTGTGGCCTCTCCTGTTGCGGAGCACAGGCTCTGGACACGCAGGCTCAGTGGCCATGGCTCATGGGCCCAGCCGCTCCGCGGCATGTGGGATCTTCCCGGACCAGGGCACGAACACGTGTCCCCTGCATCGGCAGGCAGACTCTCAACCACTGCGCCACCAGGGAAGCCCTAACTTTTTTTTTTTTTTAAGCTAGAGAATTGGCATTCTTCAAGGGGTTCTTAACCATTTTTGTGCAGTGGACATTTTAGACAATTCGGTAAAACCTATGGACACTTTCTCAGAATAACATTTTTAAGAGCATAAAATTAAAATATACACTTTCAAAGAAAACTAATTATAATGAAATAATCTGCAGGCCCCAGATTAGGAATTCCTCTATGGAGTACCTCTTGGGTTTGAGTCTTTCGTCCCTGCCTGAATGGCCATATTTGGTCCCTTGTGTGTCAGGTGAATGTGCACATTGCTGGGGAAGGATGCAGGGACCCTGGGAACTTTGTCAAGAGTGTGGATATTCAAGGGCAGCACACCACCACTCTCACAGCCATCCTGGGTGGCAGCAACTCGAGAAAATCAGCCAAAAATCAGTCGGCTATTCACTGGTGACAGTGTCCTGTTTGGAAGCAGCCTGAATGAGCCCAGGGTTCTTGGACAGATGAGAAGAAGGAGAGGAAGCTTCAGTAAAGAGACACTGGGCTTCCTGCTTATAGGTACATAGGGGGTGCGAGTGTTTATGGGAAAATGAAAGAGATATTACTGTAGTTTGTACCTCAAACTGGTGAAGTGGGTCATATCTATTTCATTCACTTCTGTATTGTTTGATTAAAAAAATTTTTTTTACAATAATTGAGTGTAAATTTTGTGACAGAAAAAAGCAGCCTATGTAGAACTTTCATTTCATTAATGATATTGTGTCATTAATGCTGCCTGGATTCAAACATCTTAAGCCTTTAGTCAGATGTTGTGGAATCTGAGAAAGGATTAGCAGACCCTGAATCTCCTAAACCTAGAGGACATCTCTGCCAAAGGAAAGGGACAGAAGAACTCCATAAATTCTTACCTTCTAGAATATTCTTATGACTCTGATAGTAGTAAATTGGTAATAAATGCTCAGGAGACTTTATTGTTATTGAGCCCTGAATTGAAGGATCAAAAAGAGAAATATATGCCCAAAGACAAATGTCTTCACACTCTGTGATCTCAGAAGAGTGGGGAGTTGGTGGAGCCGCCTTGGGAGCTGTAGGCAGTAGAGGGGTAAGTTTGGAGCAGGAATGGAGCTAGTTGCTTTATTTGGTTTTTACATGTTATCCTTTGAACAAAGGAATTGGGGCTAAAATAAGTATGAAAACAACAGCACTGAAACCTATTATTTATTAGAGAACTAGATTCAAATTGGGAGAAGTAAAGTTCTGGGTGAATGGAAGAGATGTTACTGACACTCTAACAAGCACACACAGGTCAAATTTGTGGCTGCTCTAAGTCCAATCAAGCAGAGGGCCAACAAGGAGCTTCCCAGGTGCCAGAGAACTCCCCAAGGTACTGGATTGTATATACATCCGTGAAAATGTAACACAATGATTTATGAAAACTTCTCTGGGGGAGAGAACTATAGGTAGTTGGAAAGCGTTCATTCATTTATTCACTAAAATTCACTGCATGCTTTCTGTGTGCCTAGCATTGTCCTAGAGGCTGGGGATAAGAAGTGAACAAAAAGCCAGAGCCCCAGCTCTTGTGGAGACTACATTCTGGGTGGGGACATAGACAATATAAAATAGATACAGAAGAATTCAGGGAGTGACAAGAGCTATGAACAAGAGTGAAGCAGATTAAGGGGACGGAGTGAAGAGGAAGAGCATTTTACACAGGGTGGAGAGAGAAGAGTTTTCTGTTAGGGTGGCTTGGAGCAGAGTTCTAAAAAGAGCAATGGGGAAGAACATATCAGAAAGAGGAAACAGAAACACAAAGGCTACAAGGCAGGAACATGCAGTATTGTTTGAGGTACAGAAAAGAGGCCAGTGCGGCTGGAGTGGAGGAAGACGGGGAAGGAGATGCATCAGCGCACTTGAAGAAGGTGATGGGTGTGGGATATGAGACCTCCAAGGAGGCTTGCTCAAGGAGCAACAAATCACTGCTAAATTTCTTCTAAGATATGTAAGTCTGTATGGTTCATTTTGTGATGGGGCTTTTTGCTGAGTGAGTGGGGTGTGTGGATTTAGAGCCTGAGCTGAGCCTCTCCGAGCAGGGAGCCTATGTCGAGCACTGCCACCAGGCACCACCCTTCTAAGACCTTCCTGCACACAAATTTCAGCCTCTCTAAATACATGGTGAGTCAATCCTAAAAAGACAGAAGATTGAAGGAGTTTGAAATTATTAGCTTGCCTTGTGGCTCTGACTCCTTTTGTCCTCCTGTTCCCCATTTAAGGACTCTTGTGATTACACTGGGCTCACCTGGATAATCTAGGATAGCCTCCTTATTTTATTTTAAGGTCAGTTAATCTAATTAGCAAATCTAATTCCATCTACAACCTTAATTTCCCACTGCCATATAACATTACACATTCACAGCCTCTAGGGATTAGGATGTGAACATCTTTGGGTGGCCATTATCCTACCTACTACCATCACACTCCAAAAATGCAATGCACTCTTCCACTTATGGTCTTGATTTTCTATTTCAGTATTGATGTTATTGTATTTATGCTCTTTAATATAAGTGACCTCAAGCCTGTTTTAAGAAAGAGGCAATGAAAAATGGACTGTAATATTGGGTGGGCCAAAATGTTCGTTCAGTTTTTTCCATAAGATGGCTTTAGTAGCACTTAGTTGTCTTTAACTTCATTCGAAACAATTTTGTTAGATTGTATGTGACAGCTGTCATATCAGCGTGCATTTAAAAAAAGACTTATCAAAATCGGTGAATTTTTGTGTAGCCATTTTAATATTGGATGGAAGATGGAAGAAAAAAAGCAACATTTTTGGCATATTATGCTTTATTATTTCAAGAAAGGTAAAAATGCAACTGAAACACACAAAAAGATTTGTGCAGTTTGTGGAGAAGGTGCTGTGACTGATCAAACGTGTCAAAAGTGGTTTGCGAAGTTTGGTGCTGGAGATTTCTCTCTGGACAATGCGCCATGGTTGGATAAACCAGTTGAAGTTGAGAGCGATCAAATAGAGACATTGAGAACAATCAATGTTATACCACGCGGGAGATAGCCGACATACTCAAAATATCCAAACCAAGCGTTGAAAATCATTTGCACCAGCTTGGTTCTGTTCATCACTTTGATGTTTGGGTTCCACATAAGTTAAGCAAAAAAAACCTTCTTGACCATATTTCCACATGTGATTCTCTACTGAAATAATGAAAACGTTCCATTTTAAAACAAACTGTGACAAGCGATGAAAAGTGGATACTGTACAGAACGGAAGAGATCGTGGGGCAAGTGAAATGAACCACCACCAATCACACCAAAGGCCGGTCTTCATCCAAAGAAGGTGATGTGTATATGGTGGGATTGGAAGGACATCCTCTATTATGAACTGCTTCTGGAAAAACAAACGATTAATTCCAACAAGTACTGCTCCCAGTTAGACCAACTGAAAACAGCACTTGCCGAAAAGCGTCCAGAATTAGTCAACAGAAAACGCATAATCTTTCATCGTGAGGATAATGCAAGACCTCATGTTTCTTTGATGACCAGGCAAAAACTGCTACAGCTTGGCTGGGAAGTTCTGATTCACCGCCGTATTCACCAGACATAGCACCTTCGGATTTCCATTAATTTCAGTCTTTACAAAATTCTCTTAATGGAAAAAATTTCCATTCCCTGGAATACTGTAAAAGGCACCTGGACCAGTTCTTTGCTCAAAAAGATAAAAAGCTTTGGGAAGATGGAATTATGAAGTTGCCTGAAAAAAGGCAAAAGGTAGTGGAACAAAAGTGTGAATATGTTGTTCAATAAAGTTCTTGGTGAAAATGAAGAATGTGTCTTTTATTTTTACCTAAAAAAACTGAAGGCACTTTTTGGCCCACCCAATACACTTAACAGACACTGATTATGGATGGACTACACGGTTGTGAAGTCAGACAGTTATCTTATAGTTTCCCTCCACCACTAACTCTCCATTAAAATGAAGGGAGTGGGGCTATTTCAAAAAGTAAGTTGGTAATCTTGAACCACTCTCCTTTTTTCAGAGTTGACAGACCATTTCCCAGTATTCTCAATCCAGCCTTTGGGGTAGGGTGGGGGAGGACTGGATTGAACACTATATTAGTTATCTATTCCTGCTTAACAAGTTTCCTCAGAACTTAGAGGCTGAAAACACAAAACGTTCATTATCACACGTTTCTCTGGGTCAGATATCTGGATGCAGTTTAGCAGGGTGGCTCTGGCTCAAGTTGCAGTCAGGGTGATATCTAAGGGCTTGATGGGGATAATCCACTTACAAATTTTCTCATGTGGTCAGCGGCAGTATTCAGTTCCTCATGGGTTGTTGGACAGAGGTGTCTCCCTTACTTGCTGGCTGTGGGCAGGAGCCCTCCCTCAGTTCTTGGCTAAGTAGTCCTCTCCACTGGGTACCCACAACATGACAGCTGGCTTTCCCAAGAGTCTTTTGTAACTCAATTTCAGAAGTGACATACCATTACTTTTGCCATATCCTACTCATTAGAAGTGAGTCATTGGGTCCAGCCCACACTCAAAGGGAGGGACTGTACAACTTCATGAATACCAGGAGGAAGGAATTATTAGGGGCTATTTTAGAGGCTATCACAGCCACTACCTCAGATTTTTTTCCAGGTGAAGCATCAATTTAAAATGCCATTGAAAAAATTCACCTAAGATTACTGCACCAACAGTTTTGGACAAATCCAGCAGCTGTGGACCCTGAGAAATATGTCACGATTTAAGCCCCATAAAAGACAGATAAATGTAGAGGATGTGCCACTAGAAAATGATGCATACCAGAAACAACAAGTTGCAACATATTGTTATTAAACTTTTGATTAACAAATATAAAGTGAATGAAATCAAAGATAAGCCTTAATACAATTGTTATTACTACATACCGTGATAATTGTAGACAGAATTTCTCTATACTAGACCATTTTTTTCCCTACAGAGTTTGCAATTGACATTACAAACACTGAAACAGTAAAAAGGCAAGATGTGTATTGAAATAAGTAGGGCCTAAGAGCATGTTATTAGAAAAATGAAAGTATTAACTATTAAGCCAAAGTCAAATTCTCCATTACTAGAAACCATTCTGGGGTAGTAGGAAAACTACTATACTAATCAAAATAACAGAACTGATACATCAGAATATTCACAGAAACCAAGAGTATGTTTTTGATTATTGCTAGAGTAATTTAATGCAGAATAAATAAGGAGCCATAGCAAATGTAATTTCTATAGTAAGAGATTGTTGGTATTAAAAAACTCAAATAAGTGTTACATGAATAGCAGTTTCTCTGAAAACATAGATATCACTTATATTTGGGTAGGTATAATAAGTTTTTATGGTAGACATATACAAATTTTGAAAAATAATTATTTTTATTGCTCCCCCTTCCCTATTTCCCTTTTTCTTTAGTTCAATTTCCTTTTCCTTCCCTATCTAATTTTTTCTATTTCTCCTAGTTGTCATTTCTTAAATTATTGTTGGATAAACTTTGCTTTGAGTCTTAAGAATACAACTAGGGGGCTTCCATGGTGGCGCGGTGGTTGAGAGTCCGCCTGCTGATGCAGGGGACACGGGTTCGTGCCGCGATCCAGGAAGATCCCACATGCCACGGAGTGGTTAGGTCCATGAGCCATGGCCACTGAGCCTGCGTGTCTGGAGCCTGTGCTCTGCAACGGGAGAGGCCACGACGGTGAGAGGCCCGCGTACCGCAAAAAAAAAAAAAAAAAAAGGAATACAACTACGTTTTGCAATACTATATCTTGAATCACAAGTATATGAAACAGATATTTCAGTTACTGTCTGGCTTCCAACTTATTTTCCTTAAGAGAAGATATTGAGAGATATTAACTTCCAAATCTGATACACCTTGATTCTACAACAGATTAATTCAGCATCCTCTTCTGTTTAATATCTTTGATGTTGAGTTCACAAGACCCAGGGATTTTGGAATTAATATTAAAACGTGGATCAGGCATGACAGTTATGATATCATTACTAACAATAACTTGAATACTTTAATGAAAAATTTATTGAGGTATAATTGACATACAATAAAATGAACATAAAAACTTGAGAGAGGGAAGACAGCAGAAGCAAGAAGAACTACAATCCTGCAGCCTGTGGAACAAAACCCACAATCACAGAAAGATAGAAAGGTGAAAAGGCAGAGGGCTATGTACCACATGAAGGAACAAGATAAAACCTCAGAAAAACAACTAAATGAAACAGATATAGGCAATCTTCCAGAAAAAAAGAATTCAGAATAATGATAGTGAAGATGATCCAGGACCTCAGAAAAAGAATGGAGGCAAAGATAGAGAAGATGAAAGAAATGTTTAACAAAGATCTAGAAGAATTAAAGAACAAACAAACAGAGATGAACAATACAATAACTGAAATGAAAACTACACTAGAAGGAATCAATAGCAGAATAACTGAGGCAGAAGAATGGATAAGTGACCTGGAAGACAGAATGGTGGAATTCACTGCTGAGGAACAGAATAAATAAAAAAGAATGAAAAGAAATGAAGAAAGCCTAAGAGACCCCTGGGACAACATTAAACGCAACAACATTCACATTATAGGAGTCTCAGAAGGAGATGAGAGAGAGAAAGGACCAGAGAAAATATTTGAAGAGATTATAGTCAAAAACTTCCTTAACAAGGAAAAGGAAATAGCCGCCCAAAAACAGGAAGCACAGAGAGTCCCATACAGGATAAACCCAAGGAGAAACACGCTGAGACAAATAGTAATCAAATTGGAAAAATTAAAGACAAAGAAAAATTACTGAAATCAGCAAGGGAAAAACGACAACTAACATACGAGGGAAATCCCATAACGTTGACAGCTGATTTCTCAGTAGAAACTCTACAAGCCAGAAAGGAGTGGCATGGTATACTTAAAGTGATGAAAGGGAAGAACCGACAACCAAGATTACTCTACTCAGCAAGGATCTCATTCAGATTCGATGGAGAAATCAAAAACTTTACAGACAGGCAAAAGCTAAGAGAATTCAGCACCACCAAACCAGCTCTACAACAAATGCTAAAGGAACGTCTCTAAGTGGGAAACACAAGAGAAGAAAAGGACCTACAAAAACAAACCCAAAACGATTAAGAAAATGGTAATAGGAACATACATATTGATAATTACCTTAAATGTGAATGGATAAATGCTCCCACCAAAAGACAAAGGCTTGCTGAATGGATACAAAAACAAGACCCATATATATGCTGTCTACAAGAGACCTACTTCAGACCTAGGGACACATACAGACTGAAAGTGAGGGGATGGAAAGAGATATTCCATGCAAATGGAAATCAAAAGAAAGCTGAAGTAGCAATACTCATAACAGGTAAAATAGACTTTAAAATAAAGAATGTTGCAAGAGACAAGGAAGGACACTACATAATGAACAAGGGACCAATCCAAGAAGAAGATATAACAATTACAAATATATATGCACCCAACATAGGAGCACCTCAATACATAGGACAACTTCTAACAGCTCTAAAAGAGGAAATCGACAGTAACACAATAACAATGAGGGACTTTGACACCTCATTTACACCAATAGACAGATTATCCAAACAGAAATTTAATAAGGAAAGAGAAGCTTTAAATGAAACAATAGACCAGATAGATTTAATTGATATTTATAGGACATTCCATCCAAAAACAGCAGATTACACTTTCTTCTCGAGTGCGCACGGAACATTCTCCAGGACAGATCACATCTTGGGTCACAAATCAAGCCTCAGTAAACTTAAGAAAATTGAAATCATATCAATCATCTTTTCTGACCATAATGCTATGAGATTAGAAATCAATTACAGGGAAAAAAGCATAAAAAACACAAACACATGGAGGCTAAACAATATGTTACTAAATAACCAAGAGATCACTGAAGAAATCAAAGAGGAAATCAAAAAATACTTAGCAACAAATGACAATGAAAATATGACGATCCAAAATCTATGGGATGCAGCGAAAGCAATTCTAAGAAGGACGTTTATAGCAATACAATCCTACCTCAAGAAACAACAAACATCTCAAATAAACAACCTAACATTTCACTTAAAGGAACTAGAGAAAGAAGAACAAACAAAACCCAAAGTTAGTAGAAGTAAAGAAATCATAAATGTCAGAACAGGAATAAATGAAATAGAAACAAAGAAAATAGCAAAGATCAATAAAACTAAAAGCTGGTTCTTTGAGAAGATAAACAAAATTGATAAACCATTAGCCAGACTCATGAAGAAAAAGAGGGAGAGGACTCAAATCAATAATATTAGAAATGAGAAAGGAGAATTTACAACAGACACCGCAGAAATACAAAGCATCCTAAGAGACTACTACAAACAACTCTATGCCAATAAAATGGACAACCTGGAAGACATGGACAAATTCTTAGAAAGGTATAACCTTCCAAGACTGAAACAGGAAGAAATAGAAAATATGAGCAGAACAATCACAAGTAATGAAATTGAAACTGTGATTTAAAATCTTCCAACAAACCAAAGTCCAGGACCAGATGGCTTCAAAGGTGAATTCCACCAAACAGTTAGAGAAGAGCCCACATACATCCTTCTGAAACTCTTCCAAAAAATTTCAGAGGAAGGAACACTCTGAAACTGATTCTATGAGGCCACCATCACCCTGATACCAAAACCAGACAAAGATACTACAAAAAATGAAAATTACAGACCAATATCACTCATGAATATAGATGCAAAAATCCTCACAAAATAGTAACAAACAGAATCCAACAACATGTTAAAAGGATCATACACCATGATCAAGTGGGATTTATCCCAGGGATGCAAGGATTCCTCAGTATACACAAATCAATCAATGTGATATACCATATTAACAAGTTGAAGAAGAAAAACCAAATGATCATCTCAATAGATGCAGAAAAAGTTTTTGACAAAATTCAACACCGATTTACGATAAAAACCCTCCAGAAAATGGACATACAGGGAACCTACCTCAACATAATAAAGGCCATATATGACAAACCCACAGCAAACATCATTCTCAATGGTGAAAAACGGAAAGCATTTCCTCTAAGATCAGGAACAAGACAAGGATGTCCACTATCACCACTATTATTCAACATAGTTTTGGAAGTCCTAGCCATGGCAATCAGAGAAGAAAAAGAAATAAAAGGAATACAAATTGGAAAAGAAGAAGTAAAACTGTCACTATTTGCAGATGACATGATACTATACATAAAGAATCTTAAAGATGCCACCAGAAAACTACTAGAGCTAATCAATGAATTTGGTAAAGTAGCAGGATACAAAATTAATGCACAGAAATCTCTTGCATTCCTATACACTAATGAAGAAAAATATGAAAGAGAAATTAAGGAAATACTCCCATTTACCATTGCACAAAAAGAATAAAATACCTAGGAATAAACCTACCTAGGGAGACTAAAGACCTGTATGCACAAAACTGTAAGACACTGATGAAAGAAATTAAAGATGATACCAAGAGATGGAGAGATATACCATGTTCTTGGATTGGAAGAATCAATATTGTGAAAATGACTGTACTACCCAAAGCAATCTACAGATTCAATGCAATCCCCATCAAATTACCAATGGCATTTTTTACAGAACTACAACAAAAAATCTTAAAATTTGTGTGGAGGCACAAAAGACCCCGAATACCCAAAGCAATCTTGAGGGAAAAAAACAGAGCTGGAGGAATCAGACTTCCTGACTTCAGACTATACTACAAAACTACAGTAATCAAGACAATATGGTACTGGCACAAAAGTAGAAATATAGATCAATGGAACAGGATAGAAAGCCCAGAGATAAACCCACGCACCTATGGTCAACTAATCTATGACAAAGGAGGCAAGGATATAGAGTCTCTTCAATAAGTGGTGCTGGGAAAACTGGACAGCTACATGTAAAAGAATGAAATTAGAACACTCCCTAACACCATACACAAAATAAACTCAAAATGGATTAGAGACCTAAATGTAAGACTGGACACTATAAAACTCTTAGAGGAAAACATAGGAAGAACACTCTTTGACATAAATCACAGCAAGATCTGTTTTGATCCACCTCCTACAGTAATGGAAATAAAAACAAAAATAAAAAAATGGGACCTAATGAAACTTAAAAGCTTTTGCACAGCAAAGGAAACCATAAACAAGATGAAAAGACAGCCCTCAGAAATTGATAAAATGTTTGCCGACGAATCATCGGACAAAGGATTAATCTCCAAAATATATAAACAGCTCATGCAGCTCAATATTAAAAAAACAAACAACCCAATCCAAAAATGGGTAGAAGACCTAAATAGACATTTCTCCAAAGAAGACATACAGATGTCCAAGAACCACATGAAAAGCTGCTCAACATCACTAATTATTAGAGAAATGCAAATCAAAGCTACAATGAGGTATCACCTCACACCAGTTAGAATGGGTGGGCATCATCAGAAAATCTACAAACAAGAAATGCTGGAGAGGGTGTGGAGAAAAGGGAACCCTCTTGCACTGTTGGTGGGAATGTAAATTGATACAGCCACTATGGAGAACAGTATGGAGGTTCATTAAAACACTAAAAATAGAATTACCATATGACCCTGCAATCCCACTACTGGGAATATACCCAGAGAAAACCATAATTCAAAAAGACACATGCACCCCAATGTTCATTGCAGCACTGTTTACAATAGCCAGGTTATGGAAGCAACCTAAATGCCCATCGACAGACAAATGGATAAAGAAGTGGTACATATATACAGTGGAATATTACTCAGCCATAAAAAGGAACGAAATTGGGTCATTTGTAGAGACTTGGTTGGATCTAGACACTGTCACACAGAGTGAAGTAAGTCAGAAAGAGAAAAACAAATATTGTATATTAACACATATATGTGGAACCTAGAAAATGGTACAGATGAACTGGTTTGCAGAGCAGAAACTGAGACACAGAAGTAGAGAACAAATGTATGGACACCAAGGGGGGAAAGTGGCATGGGAGGGGGGTGGTGGTGTGATGCATTGGGCGATTGGGATTGACATGTATACACTGATGTGTATAAAATGGATGACTAATAAGAACCTGCTGTATAAAAAAATAAATTAAATTAAAAAATTTGAATCTGAGTGTCACTTTTCTTTCCACTGTGTGATTGCACCTTGAACATTCTGATATAAAATTTTTTCTCTAGGTAGAACATAAACACGTTTGTAACACATATTCTGATGATATTCTTGGTGGATATGGCAAATACTTTTAGTAGCTAATGTGGCCTTTTAAAAACCCTAATTTCTTCTCAGATTATCAGATGGCAACGTACACAGGGAAGGTGGGATTTCTCCTGAGCCCCAAAATATAAGCTATAATTTGCTCAATCTTTTTTATTTCTGTTTTTGTGTAGGTTGGTGACCCAGTTCTGGTCAATGACATATGAGGCCAAGTCTGCAGGGCACTTCTGAGAGAAAGTTTTCCTCCTTATCAGCTATCTTGGAACTACGAGGGACGGAGCCAACCCACGGAGGCTGCAGAATGGAAAGATGAAGGAATCTAGGTCTTTAATGATCTTGTTGAGCTGTTAAATTAACCGACCTTGCATCAGGCCTCCCTCTGAAGTTTTTGTTATGCGATATTGTTACCAAAAGTCGCTCAAAAGCCAATGAAGAGGCAAGGTTGGTGGAAAGGAAAGTTTGCTTTATTTTGGATGCTGGCAACTGGGTGGGGAGGGCGGACGCCTGTCCAAAGGCTGACTCCCCCTGACAATCAGGGGGCAAGAGCTTTTATAGACAGAGGGAGGGGCTACATGCAGAAACAGCACAGTCAGCTCTGACAGACATCTTGAAATTGGACATCGATGGTCTGACCAACGTCATCTTGATTTTTTTTTACATCTTTATTGGAGTATAATTGCTTTACAATGGTGTGTTAGTTTCTGCTTTATAACAAAGTGAATCAGTTATACATATACATATGTTCTGACATCTCTTCCCTCTTGCATCTCCCTCCCTCCCACCCTCCTTATCCTACCCCTCCAGGCAGTCACAAAGCACCAAGCTGATCTCCCTGTGCTATGCGCCTGCTTCCCACTAGCTATCTACCTTACGTTTGGCAGTGTATATATGTCTATGCCTCTCTCTTGCTTTGTCACAGCTTACCCTTCCCGCTCCCCATTTCCTCAAGTCCATTCTCTAGTAGGTCTGTGCCTTTATTCCTGTCTTACCCCTAGGTTCTAAATGACATTTTTTTCCTTAAATTCCATATATATGTGTTAGCAAACGGTATTTGTCTTTCTCTTTCTGACTTACTTCACTCTGTATGACAGACTCTAGATCTATCCACCTCATTACAGATAGCTCAATTTCGTTTCTTTTTATGGCTGGGTAATATTCCATTGTATATATGTGCCACATCTTCTTTATCCATTCATCCGATGATGGATACTTAGGTTGTTTCCCTCTCCGGGCTATTGTAAATAGAGCTGCAATGAACATTTTGGTTCATGACTCTTTTTGAATTATGGTTTTCTCAGGGTATATGCCCAGTAGTGGGATTGCTGGGTCATATGGTAGTTCTATTTGTAGTGTTTTAAGTAACCTCCATACTGTTTTCCACAGTGGCTCTATCAATTTACATTCCCACCAATAGTGCAAGAGGGTTCCCTTTTCTCCACACCCTCTCCAGCATGTATTGTTTCTACGTTTTTTTGATGATAGCCATTCTGTCTGGTGTGAGATGATATCTCATTGTCATTTTGATTTGCATTTCTCTCATGATTAATGATGTTGAGCATTCTTTCATGTGTTTGTTGGCAGTCTGTATATCTTCTTTGGAGAAATGTCTATTTAGGTCTTCTACCCATTTTTGGATTGGGTTGTTTGTTTTTTTGTTATTGAGCTGCATGAGCTGCTTATAAATTTTGGAGATTAATCCTTTGTCAGTTGCTTCATTTGCAAATATTTTCTCCCATTTTGAGGGTTGTCTTCTGGTCTTGTTTATGGTTTCCTTTGCTGTGCAAAAGCTTTAAAGTTTCATTAGGTTCCATTTATCTTTTTCCGTTATTATTTCCATTTCTCTAGGAGGTGGGTCAAAAAGGATCTTGCTGTGATTTATTTCATAGAGTGTTCCCCCTGTGTTTTCCTCTAAGAGTTTGATAGTTTCTGGCCTTACATTTAGGTCTTTAATCCATTTTGAGCTTATTTTTGTGTATGGTGTTAGGGAGTGTTCTAATTTCATTCTTTTACCTGTAGCTGTCCAGTTTTCCCAGCACGACTTATTGAAGAGGCTGTCATTTCTCCATGGTATATTCTTGCCTTCTTTAGCAAAGATAAGGTGACCATATGTGTGTGGGTTTATCTCTGGGCTTTCTATGCTGTTCCATTGAGCTATCTTTCTGTTTTTGTGCCAGTACCATACTGTCTTGATTACTGTAGCTTTGTAGTATAGTCTGAAGTCAGGGAGCCTGGTTCCTCCAGCTCCGTTTTTTCCTTCTCAAGACTGCTTTTGCTATTTGGGGTCTTTTGTGTTTCCAGACAAATTGTGAAATTTTTTTCTATTTCTGTGAAAAACACCAGTGGTAGTTTGAAAGGGATTGCATTGAATCTGTAGATTGTTTTGGGTAGTACAGTCATTTTCAGAATGTTGATTCTTCCAATCCAAGAATATTGTATATCTCTCAATCTATTTGTATCATCCTTAATTTCTTTCATCAGTGTCTTATACTTTTCTGCATACAGGTCTTTTGTCTCCTTAGGTAGGTTTATTCCTAGATATTTTATTCTTTTTGTTGCAATGGTAAATGGGAGTGTTTTCTTGATTTCACTTTCAGATTTTTCACCATTAGTTTCTAGGAATGCCAGAGATTTCTGTGCATTAATTTTGTATCCTGCTACTTTACCAAATTCATTGATTAGCTCTAGTAGTTTTCTGGTAGCATCTTTAGGATTCTCTATGTATAGTATCATGTCATCTGCAAACAGTGACAGCTTTACTTCTTCTTTTCCGATATGGATTCCTTTTATTTCCTTTTCTTCTCTGATTGCTGTGGCTAAAACTTCCAAAACTATGTTGAATAAGAGTGGTGAGAGTGGGCAACCTTGTCTTGTTCCTGATCTTAGTGGAAATGCTTTCAGTTTTTCACCATTGAGAATGATGTTGGCTGTGGGTTGGTCATATATGGCCTTTATTATGTTGAGGTAGGTTCCCTGTATGCCCACTTTCTGGAGAGTTTTTATCAGAAATGGGTGTTGAATTTTGTCAAAAGCTTTTTCTGCATCTATTGAGATGATCATATGGTTTCTCTCCTTCAATTTGTTAATATGGTTTATCACATTGATTGATTTGCGTATATTAAAGAATCCTTGCATTCCTGGAATAAACCCCACTTGATCATGGTGTATGATCCTTTTAATGTGCTGTTGGATTCTGTTTGCTAGTATTTTGTTGAGGATTTTTGCATCTATGTTCATCAGTGATATTGGCCTGTAGTTCTCTTTCTTTGTGACATCCTTGTCTGGTTTTGGTATCAAGGTGATGGTGTCCTCGTAGAATGAGTTTGGCAGTGTTCCTCCCTCTGCTGTATTTTGGAAGAGTTTGAGAAGGATAGGTGTTAGCTCTTCTCTAAATGTTTGATAGAATTCGCCTGTGAAGTCATCTGGTCCTGGGCTTTTGTTTGTTGGAAGATTTTTAATCACAGTTTCAATTTCAGTGCTTGTGATTGGTCTGTTCATATTTTCTATTTCTTCCTGATTCAGTCTTGGCAGGTTGTACATTTCTAAGAATTTGTCCATGTCTTCCAGGTTGTCCATTTTATTGGCATAGAGTTGCTTGTAGTAATCTCTCATGATCTTTTGTATTTCTGCAGTGTCAGGTGTTACTTCTCCTTTTTTATTTCTAATTCTATTGATTTGAGTCTTCTCCCTTCTTTTCTTGATGAGTCTGGCTAATGGTTTATCGATTTTGTTTATCTTCTTAAAGAACCAGCTTTTAGTTTTATTGATCTTTGCTATCGTTTCCTTCGTTTCTTTTTCATTTATTTCTGATCTGATTTTTATGATTTCTTTCCTTCTGCTAACTTTGGGTTTTTTTGGTTCTTCTTTCTCTAATTGCTTTAGGTGCAAGGTTAGGTTGTTTATTCGAGATGTTTCCTGTTTCTTAAGGTAGGATTGTATTGCTATAAACTTCCCTCTTTGAACTGCTTTTGCTGCATCCCATAGGTTTTGGGTCGTCGTGTCTCCATTGTCATTTGTTTCTAGGTATTTTTTTAATTTCCTCTTTCATTTCTTCAGTGATCACTTCGTTATTAAGTAGTGTATTGTTTAGCCTCCATGTGTTTGTATGTTTTACAGATCTTTTCCTATAATTGTTATCTAGTCTCAGAGCATTGGGGTTGGAAAAGATACTTGATATGATTTCAATTTTCTTACATTTACCAAGGCTTGATTTGTGACCCAAGATATCATCTATCCTGGAGAATATTCCATGAGCACTTGAGAAAAATGTGTATTCTGTTGTTTTTGGATGGAATGTCCTATAAATATCAATTAAGTCCATCTTGTTTAATGTAACATTTAAAGCTTGTGTTTCCTTATTTATTTTCATTTTGGATGATCTGTCCATTGGTGAAAGTGGGGTGTTAAAGTCCCCTACTATGAATGTGTTACTGTCGATTTCCCCTTTTACGGCTGTTAGCATTTGCCTTATGTATTGAGGTGCCCCTATGTTGGGTGCATAAATATTTACAATTGTTATATCTTCTTCTTGGATCAATCCCTTGATCATTATGTAGTGTCCTTCTTTGTCTCTTGTAATAGTCTTTATTTTAAAGTCTATTTTTTCTGACATGAGAATTGCTACTCCAGCTTTCTTTTGGTTTCCATTTGCATGAAATATCTTTTACCATCCCCTTACTTTCAGTCTGTATGTGTCTCTAGGTCTGAAGTGGGTCTCTTGTAGACAGCAAATATATGGTCTTGTTTTTGTATCCATTCAGCTAATCTGTGTCTTTTGGTGGGAGCATTAATTCATTTACATTTAAGGTAATTATCAATATATATGTTCCTATTCCCATTTTCTTAATTGTTTTGGGTTCGTTATTGTAGGTCTTTTCCTTCTCTTGTGTTTCTTGCCTAGAGAAGTTCCTTTAGCTGTTGTTGTAAAGCTGGTTTGGTGGTGCTGAACTCTCTCAGCTTTTGCTTGTCTGTAAAGGTTTTAATTTCTCCATCAAATCTGAATGAGATCCTTGCTGGGTAGAGTAATCTTGGTTGCAGGTTTTTCTCCTTCATCACTTTAAATATGTCCCGCCAGTCCCTTCTGGCTTGCAGAGTTACTGCTGAAATATCAGCTGTTAACCTGATGGGGATTCCCTTGTGTGTTATTTGTTGTTTTTCCCTTGCTGCTTTTAATATGTTTTCTTTGTATTTAATTTTTGACAGTTTGATTAATATGTGTCTTGGCGTATTTCTCCTTGGATTTATCCTGTATGGGACTCTCTGTGCTTCCTGGACTTGATTAACTATTTCCTTTCCCATATTAGGGAAGTTTTCAACTATAATCTCTTCAAATATTTTCTCAGTCCCTTTCTTTTTCTCTTGTTCTTCTGGAGCCCCTATAATTCGAATGTTGGTTCATTTAATGTTGTCCCAGAGGTCTCTGAGACTGTCCTCAGTTCTTTTTATTCTTTTTTCTTTATTCTGCTCTGCAGTAGTTATTTCCAATATTTTATCTTCCAGGTCATTTATCCGTTCTTCTGCCTCAGTTATTCTGCTATTGATCCCATCTAGAGTATTTTTAATTTCATTTATTGTGTTGTTCATCGTTGTTTGTTTCCTCTTTAGTTCTTCTAGGTCCTTGTTAAATGTTTCTTGCATTTGGTCCATTCTATTTCCGAGATTTTGGATCATCTTTACTATCATTATTGTGAAGTATTTTTCAGGTAGACTGCCTATTTCTTCTTCATTTGTTAGGTCTGGTGGGTTTTTATTTTGCTCCTTCATCTGCTGTGTGTTTTTCTGTCTTCTCATTTTGCTTCTCTTACTGTGTTTGGAGTCTCCTTTTTGCAGGCTGCAGGTTCGTAGTTCCCGTTGTTTTGGTGTCTGTCCCCAGTGGCTAAGGTTGGTTCAGTGGGTTATGTAGGCTTCCTGGTTGAGGGGACTAGTGCCTATGTTCTGGTGGATGAGGCTGGATCTTGTCTTTCTGGTGGAGAGGTCCACATTTGGTGGTGTGTTTTGGGGTGTCTGTGGACTTATTATGATTTTAGGCAGCCTCTCTGCTAATGGGAGGGGTTGTGTTCCTGTCTTGCTAGTTGTTTGGCATAGGATGTCCAGCACTGTAGCTTGCTGGTCGTTGAGTGAAGCTGGGTGCTGGTGTTGAGATGGAGATCTCTGGGAGATTTTCGCCATTTGATATTATGTGGAGCTGGGAGGTCTCTTGTGGACCAGTGTCCTGAAGTTGGGTCTCCCACCTCAGAGGCACAGCACTGACTCCTGGCTGCAGCACCAAGAGCCTTTCATCCACACGGCTCAGAATAAAAGGGAGAAAAAGTAGAAAGAAAGAATTAGTAGAAGTAGAAAGAAAGAAAGAAATAAAAAAAGAAAGAAAGGAGGGAGGGAGGGAGGGAGGAAGGAAGGAACGAAGGAGGGAAGGAATGAAAAAAGAAAGAAAGAAGATAAAGTAAAGTAAAATAAAGCAAGATAAAATATAATAGTTATTAAAATTAAAAAATAATTATTAAGAAAAAGAAAAAAAAAAAAAAACACGGACGGATAGAACCCTAGGACAATTGGTGGAAGCAAAGCTGTACAGACAAAATCTCACACAGAAGCATACACATACACACTCACAAGAAGAGGAAAAGGGGAAAAATCATAGATCTTGCTCTCAAAGTCCACCTCCTTAATTTGGGATGATTCATTGTCTCTTCAGGTATTCCACAGATGCAGGGTACATCAAGTTGATTGTGGAGCTTTAATCCGCTGTTTCTGAGGCTGCTGGGACAGATTTCCCTTTCTCTTCTTTGTTCTCACAGCTCCCAGGGGCTCAGCTTTGGATTTGGCCCCGCCTCTGCGTGTAGGTCCCCGGAGGGCGTCTGTTGTTCGCTCAGACAGGACGGGGTTAAAGGAGCCGCTGATTCGGGGGCTCTGGCTCACTCGGGCCGGGGGGAGGGAGGGGCACGGAGTGCGGGGTGATCCTGCGGCGGCAGAGGCCGGCGTGACGTTGCACCAGCTTGAGGCGCGCCGTGCGTTCTCGCGGGGGAGTAGTGCCTGGATCCCGGGACCCTGGCAGTGGCTGGCTGCACAGGCTCCCTGGAAGGGGGTTGTGGAGAGTGACCTGTGCTCGCACACAGGCTTCTTGGTGGCGGTAGCAGCAGCCTTAGCGTCTCCTGCCTGTCTCTGGGGTCCGCGCTTTTAGCCGCGGCTCGCGCCCGTCTCTGGAGCTCCTTTAGGCAGCGCTCTTAATCCCCTCTCCTCGCACACCAGGAAACAAAGAGGGAAGAAAAAGTCTCTTGCCTCTTCGGCAGGTCCAGACTTTTTCCCGGACTCTGTCCCGGCTAGCCGTGGTGCACTAACCCCCTGCAGGCTGTGTTCACGCTGCCACCCCAGTTCTCTCCCGGCGCTCAGACCGAAGCCCGAGCCTCAACTCCCAGCCCCGCCTGCCCCGGCGGGGGAGTAGACAAGCCTCTCGAGCTGGTGAGTGCCGGTCGGCCCTGATCCTCTGTGCGGGAATCTCTCCCCGCTTTGCCCTCCGCACCCCTGTTGCTGCGCTCTCCTCCGCGGCTCCGAAGCTTCCCTCCTCCGCCACTCGCAGTCTCCGCCCGAGAAGGGGCTTCCTAGTGTGTGGAAACATTTCCTCCTTCACAGCTCTCTCCCGCTGGTGCCGGTCCCGTCCCTATCCTTTTGTCTCTGTTTATTCTTTTTTCTTTTGCCCTACCCAGGTACGTGGGGGGTTTCTTGGCTTTTGGGAGGTCTGAGGTCTTCTGCCAGTGTTCAGTAGGTGTTCTGTAGGAGTTGTTCCACGTGTAGATGTATTTCTGGTGTATCTGTGGGGAGGAAGGTGATCTCCGCGTCTTACTCTTCCGCCACCTTCCCGGAAGCTCTCTCATCTTGATTGTTCTAAGTACAGTTAATCTTCAGTTTTAGGGTCAGTTTGTTTGCATTTCTTTGAGGGCAGGTGTCGGAATTGTGGCAGCTTATGTCATGGCTATGGTCTGGTCACCATGTAGTTACCTTCTTCCACCTGGTGGAGGTTTCAGTATCTTTTAGATAACTCACAGGATATGGCTCAGAATATTATCTATAGCCCTTGAGGAGGAACTAAAGGTCCTTGAATTTGCTTATTGATTAAACTATTATTATTTAGTCTTGTTGGACTGTTTTCCTTTGTTTCTGTATTTTCTCATTTCTCTGATTCAACTTATTCTTTGGCTAAAGTTTTTCCACAGACCAAAGGTAAGTGGAGGACCTGGCGGGGAGGATCAGAGGGTCCTGTTCTGTTTCAATATTATAAGTAGCTTTATCAGAGCTACTATGTTGCATAACTCCAGGGGGAACCATTCACATCGTATAACACCATGGTCCTGGATCTTATTGTTTAAGCCACTTTTAGATAGATTTTCTATGGTTGTAGCCAAAACCATCCTACTTCATAAAGTGGGGAAGATAGGGTTCCAGTATTAAGAAACTGCCTCTGTGTACCATTTTATGCCTGGGAAAAGACTATTTCTAAAAGTATTTTAAGTGACAAGTAACAGAAGCCACAACTCACATCTAAATAAGAAAAAGAATTCATTGGCTTGTATAAATGAGAAGTCCAGAAGTAGGGCAGGCTTCAGGGGCTTTGATCTAGAAGTTCCTGATGTTGTCAGTAACTTGGCTTTTTTTTGCTGCCCGATGTTCTCAGCTCTGTCCTCCAATTAGTTGGTTTCTTCTTCAGGTTGGTTTTCTTCAAGGTAGCCAAACATTTGCAGTAGTTTCAGGCCTCACATTTCCAGAGCCCACAAACTCTGGCTGAGGTATCTGATTGGCCAGAGGGTTGAAATGTTCTGATTGGCTTAGCCTAAGTCACATGCTCCATCTCAGGAGCTGAGGATGGGATCAGATTTCCTAGAAGCTCATGGGTCCCTAAGTGGAAACTGGAGATTGGAAAGGAGAAATGAGTGCTGAGACCCAGCGATGAAGTGTCCATTCCATGGACTGAGAATTATAATGCAAAGGGACTTTAAAAATGTGATTGGAATTTATTTATACTCTACCAATAAAGCACAATAGTTGGTGAGTTCTTTGGGAATTAAGAATAGACCTGGTTGTCTGAGAAACTCTGCTAATTTCTGGTTTGAACATTGGTGAGATAGGACTTCTGTTTATTTCCAAAACTAGATGTCAAGGCAATCAAATGTGATTTAAAACAGCTGCCTCAGGAGAAATGTCAAATTCTTTGCTCTTTAAAAATGTTAATGAAAAAATTTTAAATCTATGAACTCTTTTCAACACCTTCACTTTTCTGAAATCCAAATTACTAGTGTAAAAAGAGAATGCAATGCAATTCAGTCAAATCCACAGACACTTACTAGCACAGCTGTCATTTGCACCAGAAAATGAAGCACTATTAGCAGGATACACAACTAGCTATTTGCAGACACTTGAAATCCACAACCTAAGTTTGCAAGGGTTCTTGGCACATGATGCTCAGTGGTAAACCATGGTCATCTGAGAGCCTGGCTTGGGTGTTCATCACCCTGTAAACCTTAATTTATTTCACACCTGCTTTTGAAACATGGAAATGCTGCCAACTTGTTTTCTCAGATGGGTTTGGCAAAAATTCCAACCCACTGTACAAAATTATAGATCAGAGTAAATCTACTCAAATTCATTGGACATCTGGAATTAATTTAAAGAAAAAAAAAAAGGGTGATACGTACCTCAGAAAGGAGCCCCATGGGCAGGACCTGATAAGAGGTTCTTAACATTTTGACCAGAGCTGCACAAACTAGAAATGGAGAAGCTGTGGTCTTGGGGTTGGTTTACCCCTGGTTCTCCCCTCAGAAACATTCTTAGTCAGGTGAGGTTATTCATGCCTAAAGCTATAACGACTTTGCTACATTTTCCTAGAGAGCTATTCTACAAGCTAATTACTTTTATTATGGAAATGTATTCCTGGACTGAACTGCAAGAATATTTTGAAAATTCAGTGTGGGGCAATGTGTATATAAATAAGCTGCTTATGATGGGGGGAAAAGAGGTAGCCAATGATAATTCTTTACTAATGCTTTGAGATTGTCTGTGGTTTGAGCAATTAACCTTTTATTTTTTTTCAAATTTCTAGAGAAGACAATTTGGGCACTTTAAAAAAACCACTGCAGTACTGTATTCTCACTGTAAGTAGAAAGTGCAAGTAATGGAAAACATTGATATTTCCCCAAACATAAACTCCAGCTTTCCTCTTTCATGTACCTAAAAGGCTGTGTAAGGTAGTGGTTAAGAGCTTGGATCTAGACCAGACTGCTGAATCCTGGCTCTGCCTTTTGTTAACTGGATGATCTCAGATAGATTATAAACTTTTTCTGTGCCTAGGCTTCTTTATCTGTAAAGTGGGGATAGTAAGTACCTGTGTCATGGCTATTAGAAGATTTAATGAACTAACATATATGGAGCATTTGAAGCAGTAAGCACTATTTAGCATTAGCTATAATTATTTATGAATGTTCAGATACATTTACTGAAGGAAGTTTTATTGGAATCCCAAGATAACTAAATCAATATATACTTCCATGCTATATAAATTTGTCGACAAAAGTATCTGCTTTGAAAAGTCATTTAACTACCTTATCAAAAGATAAAGAATGTAATATTCGTTAAAAGTAATTTAGGGCTTCCCTGGTGGTGCAGTGGTTGAGAGTCCGCCTGCTGATGCAGGGGACACAGGTTCGTGCCCCGGTCCGGGAAGATCCCACATGCCGCGGAGCGGTTAAGGCCCGTGAACCATGGCCACTGAGCCTGCGTGTTCAGAGCCTGTGCTCCACAACGGGAGAGGCCACAACAGTGAGAGGCCCGTGTACCGCAAAAAAAAAAAAAAAAAAAAAAAAAGTAATTTAGAATGTTGTATTAGAAGTAGTCTTCATTCTGTACAGACATTCCAAAGTGTGTATTATGTGAAGGTTCTACTATTTATTTATTTTTTAAAATTTTATTTATTTTTGGCTGTGTTGGGTCTTCGTTGCTGCGCACGGGCTTTCTCTAGTTGCGGCGAGCGGGGGCTACTCTTCATTGCGGTGCGCGGGCTACTCATTGCGGTGGCTTCTCTTGTTGTGGAGCACAGGCTCTAGACGCACGGGCTTCAGTAGTTGTGGCTCGCGGGCTCTAGAGCACAGGCTCAGTAGTTGTGGCGCACAGGCTTAGTTGCTCTACAGCATGTGGGATCTTCCCCGGCCAGGGCTCGAACCCATTTTCCCCTGCATTGGCAGGAGGATTCTTAACCACTGAGCCACCAGGGAAGTCCTGGTTCTACCATTTATTTAACAAATATTTACTGAGCACCAACCATGTGCAAGGCATTGTTCTAGCATTGGGTTGATGAGTGTGTGTGCGTGCACATGTGTGCGCACGGGTAAAATCCTTGCTTACATGGAGGTTATATCCTTTCAGGAGGGCACAGACAGTAGCTAAATAGATGATATATCAGGTGGTGTTAAGTTCTATGAAGAAATATAAAGCAGAGTCAGGGTAGAGAGTGAGGGAGAGGAGGCTCCTCTCTATAAGGTCACCCTTGAGAAATGAGTTAAAGAAGTAAGGGAATGAGCCATGGAAGTATTTGAGAGAAGAGGTGTCCAGGAAGAGAGTACAACAAGTGTGAAAGCCCTGATGCGGGAGAGTGCTTGGTATATTTAAAGAATGGCGGTGTGCAATTTAAATCCAGGAAGTCTGTCTCCAGAGCCTGTATTCCATATTCCTACATTATCTTCTGCACTCTCCTCCATAAACTGTCTGCTTCAGACAGGAAGATTTTGTGAAAAAATGATTATTACACTTAAATTTAAGTTATATACACTTATATTTTTGACTCACACACAGATTCCATGGAATCAATGTGGGCAAATTTGCCTTTCCCTTTTCAAAAGCAGCTGAGACTAGGAAGCAAAAAATATTTGTTAAAAGCAGTAACTAGGATATTCTGAAATGCCCCTTAGCCTAGAAAGACCCTTAGCTTAGAGTTTTTGTGTAAAATTTTGCCTGTGTAAGTTTTCCTGGGGCAAGTACTGGATCCCCGAAGGGTCTCTAAACCCAGTAAAAGTTGAGAAACACCGCATCAGCGAATAGCGTTTTAGAACCTAGGAGTATTCTTTGTTTCGTTTTAAAATCTCGATGAGCAAAAACGTAACAGAGAAATAAATATGTTTTTGAGTGTCTTAGTTTTAAAAGGGAAGTGTAGAGGAAACCAACTGCTTTTTCTTTTCTTTCAGGTTTTGTGACTTTGGCACCATTTAGAGAATAACTATTAATCAGTTGAATTAAAGCTGGGGAGGTAAGCCTAGAAGGGCTTATTCTGAGGGCAAATGTAAAGAGTAGCAGTTAACTTCATAGAAAACCAGCCACTTGGCTAGAGGAATGTTCTGAAGAATTCACAACAGAGTATTATAAGCTTTCTATTTCTGAGGCAATGCGAGAAACTCTGGGTAAAGAGAATCTAAATCAGTGGTGATAAACTAGGAAAGTGTGTTATTTTGGGTCCTCTGAGAATCAGCCGCCAAAATGGGATTAGACGCGAAAGGATTTTATTAAGGGAAACATCTGTGTGAGAGAAAATGGGGTGGAAGGCAGATAAGCTGGGAGCCATCAAACTGATGTAAGTCAGACTCTGAAGGATGCAGACTCTGAAGGATGCAGGGTAGGTGGAAATGTCCCAGATCACCTACGGTCTAAGGAAGGTTCAGCAAGGCTGTCAGGGAATCCTGGAGCTGAAGTCACCTGCTAGGGAAGTCCCATGTCTCCCAGGGCAGGGCCTGTCTTGGTACTTAGGGTCCCTGTAGCACTCAGTCATGGGCTGGGAACAGCTCGAGGGAAGCCTGGCCTCCACACAAGCTCAGCCGTGGACCTCAGCGAGGGGCCCTTGGTCAATGACTCGGTGATTGACAGTTAGAGAGGTGTGGTCTCCTGGCCACAGAGCGGATATCTGAATCACCTGGGGAGCCGTCTCTCTGCATCTTCCACCACCTCCAGCCCCAGCCCCTCCACCCCAACTCAACATGTCATTAGCAGCCATGGGGACCTGCTACCCAGGGAAGAAGCGCTGCCCAGCTGTCAGAGGCTGGCAGGGTGTGTCGTGGCCCTCACTTGTTCTGAGGTGGGGGAAGGAGCTGAGGACCTGGGAAATAGAAAAATATCTTCTGTTTTGAAGATATTTTAGGAGTGCCTTGTTGGGAATGATCTTTTATAAATGGCTTACTAAGGATTTCTTACAGAGTTATTCAGTAGCTGATAAATTGCTATGTCTGTATCTGTAATTTGTCCTGAAAATTCAGAGGACAAAGCTGTTTGGTAAACGGTTCCTATGGTCATATGGACAGACCCCAGTTCCTGTGGGCCCAAGACCATTTCGGCAAAAGACAACTTGAAATGCCTGCGGGTGAAGTGTAGCTCAATACACTCTGGCTAGCTACATCGCAGGAGGGTTCAGCAATACATTTCACCCACACCTCAGTCACGGCCCCTCTGCTTTCCTCCTATTGGACACTCTCCTTTCGGGCTGTTTCAGTGAGGCACTTCCCACCTACAACAGTGTACAAGGATGCCTCTTTCCATTATGGGATCTGACCTAGAGTAGAGCACTTGATTATATAAATAGGCATCTCCCTCTGAACACGAGTACTCCAATCCTGAAAATCAGATATTATACGCAGCAAACACTAACCGGGGTCCTATTTGCCATTATTTTAAATGGGAAAAACTGTAATGGCTATTGGTCAGTGCTTAAGCATTTCCTAAAATGAAACATTAACACACACCACTGGCTTTCCTCCTGCCTTCTCCAGCTTGTAGATGGGAGACTGTGGGACTTCTCTGCCTCAATAACCATGTGAGCCAATTTTTGTAACAAATCTCCCGTATATTCTCATATATGGGTTGTGTTAGTTCTGTTTCTCTGGAGAACCCTGACTGAGACAGTAGCAGACACTGTGATCGCCTATATCTCTCTGGTCTTTCCGGCAGCTAGCTGATTTCCAGCACCCAGCACCTGAGATTACTTGCCTGAGGGCTTTCACAGTCCCCTAGATCACTAGGACTTTGTCTTCCAATTAATGCCCTCTGGGAGTAGACCTCACCCAATGACTGATGGAAGTGGCTGGATAAAGACCACTTAATAACCCCCCGCTTAATAACCCCCCACCCCCACCCCCCCCACCCCGGAGTTACTCTGAGGCATATGTTGTACACTGACTTCCTTACTGGTATTTCGCAGATCATTAGCCAAATAAAGTATCTGCACTTGAATCCTTGTCTTAGGTTTCTGCTTTTGAGGAACTTTTTACCATAAACCTTACGTACCATGGGTGACTACCATGTTTTGCTCCAGCAATATCTCAGATGGACCTCCCATTCACTGATACTCAGCATGCTTTTCAGAATATCTATGTGTGATTCTGACATTTTACCAATTTTATTTAGAATATAAACCATTACTTTTCTCCTACATCATTTTGTTTAAAATGTTGTATTAAGTTTTGAGGATGGAAATATAATTTTTTCCTATATAAACATTATTGAAAAACATTATTTCAAAAGATATGACATTGTATGGAGCTTGAATGTTCAAATCAAGAAGTATCAAAAAAGTGGATATGGGCTTCCCTGGTGGCGCAGTGGTTGAGAGTCTGCCTGCCGATGCAGGGGACACGGGTTCGTGCCCCGGTCTGGGAAGATCCCACGGAGCGGCTGGGCCCGTGAGCCATGGCCGCTGAGCCTGCGCCTCCAGAGCCTGTGCTCCACAACGGGAGAGGCCACAACAGTGAGAGGCCCGCGTACCGCAAAAAAAAAAAAAGTGGATACAACCAAAATGTCCATCAGCATCGATGAATGGAGGTATATACAAACAATGGAATATTATTCAGCCATAAACAGGAATGAAGCACTGATGTATGTTGCAACATGGATGGACCTTGAAAATCTGCTAAGTCAAAGAAGCTGTTCATAAAAGGCCACATATTGTATAACTCCATTTATACGGAATGTCCACAGCAGGAAAATAAAGAGAGAGAAAATAAATTAGTTGTTGACAGGGCCTGGAGGAAGGGCAAATGAGAGTGACTGCTAATGCCTGCAAGGTTTCTTTTGTGGTTCTGGAATTAAATAGTGGTGATGGTTGCACGACCTTGTGAGTATAGTAAAGACCGCTGAAATCAAGAGGCATCCTACCAGGAAAATGCTGACTGGGAAGATGCTTTGTGGCATATATACCTATGCTGCCCTGCATTGATCTCTATTTTCTAGTTGAGTGTGGACTAGACTTAGTTCATGAACCTTCCTAGATGGCTTCTTGCTCAATGCAACTGATGACCCTCTGGCACGAAGCACATTCTTATAGGCTGCAAAGAGATTTCACAAAAGGAACTCACCTGGAAAGTTGTGTTGTAGCCTTTCACCAGGTTGGCAGCGGGGTTCTCTGTAGAAGTTCCTCCAGTCCTCTCTGCTCACAGCACAACTCATGAGCACCACACCTCACGCCTCACCCGCACTCTTCTTATCTGCTCCCCTGGGGCCTTATTGTCACTACCAAGGCACAACGCACTGCAGGACCTGCTTAGCCCCCATGACATGTGCTGGTTTGACCATACAACCTGTGAGGTTGTAGGTGGGCAGGCAGAGAGTGTTCCTGGTTCTTGCTGGCTGTCTCTTGCTCTATAACTCATTCAGAGGAAGCCCCCTCCGCTGACATAGTCTTTGGCATGTCCAGTAGCTGCCCAGAGGGCCAGGTAACAACTGGGAAGTAGGGGGGAGTTCGTGCCCCTTGGGGTGAACTTTGACCAATAAGAAAGAGTAGATGTGAAGAAGCAGGCAAACAAGTACTTCTCCATCGCTCTCCTCTTCTGCCTGTGAACTGTTCTGAGATGCAGTGTTCCCATATAGTTTCTTGAGAGACGAGCACCCAGCTGTGTTTTGTGGTGTAGTTGTGGCCAGCTTGGTAATGTAGCACGTTGTGTTTGATTTCCCTCTTTTCTGAATTCATTTCCCTTTTCCCCTTGCTCTTGCTTCCTGGTATTGCACCTCCCAAATAAAGTGTTGGCAGATTAGTTTTGCCTCAGGCTCTGTTTTCTAGGGGACCTAGGATAAGACAGTATATCATTTTCTGTTACAAAGAAGCGTAACCTGCTGGTGGCAGGGTCTAACACACACTGGGGGCAAAGTGGAGGAAATGTTGGTGCCAAGTGTAGTAGGCTATAAAGACATCTTAATGGATGTCGTAAGTGGATTTGGAAAAATAAGACTATCTAGTTCATGTCCTTGCCATTAAACAAAGCCACCACTTCATTTTATGTGGTATGCAAATTTATATTTTGCAAAGAAAATTAAAGCTATGCCACAGCCAACTTGCTAACTTACATCCTGTTGTAAATCAGCATTTTATCCGATGTGTACTGTAAGCGCACAAGCGATAAGCATAACACAATAAAATAAAATTAGGCACACTAGCAAACATTCAGCTAAATGAGTTTTGTCTTTAAAAACATTTACTTTTGGAGGCTAATCACTTCAAAATTTGTGCAGTTTTTTAAAACAGTTTCGGAACTAGTAGCCCCCATTTGGTGCGTGGGCACCTCATATCAGCAGTCACCAATCACTCTCTTCCTTGTTTGGTGCTGCTAAAGACCCTTGGAACAAGAACTGAGTAGATCAGCGTTTCTCAAACTTTTAAGTCCCGACCCCCTATAGCTATTCTCCTCAGCGTCTGTCTCAGGCATGAATACTTCCATGACACCTGGAGATGAGAAATGCTGCATTTCTTTGATACCCTCAATTAAACCTGATTTGAGCTTTCTACTCAGCAAGGTTGATAATATATGGAATGCGGCCATCCTTCTAGCCCCTTCCCTTTTCCTAGGACACATCCAGGAATATTTTATCCATTAGACCATAGAGTCAGAGTGTTAGGACCCACAAGCTTTTCAGGGGCCTATTTAAGTACTAAAGATGAAAAAAGATCACTCGTTTAAAAAAAAAACTAGCCAAATATATCCAGAAAAGATGAAAACTTTAATTCAAAAAGATGCATGCACCTCAACGTTCATAGCAGCACTATGTACAATAGCCAAGACATGGAAGCAACCTAAATGCCCATCAGCAGATAAATGGATAAAGAAGATGTGGTGTGTATTTATACAATGGAATACTACTCAACCATAAAAAAGAATGAAATAATGCCATTTGCAGCAACATGGAGGGACCTAGAGATTATCTACTAAGTCAGACAGAGAAAGACAAATATATGATATCACTTATATGTGGAATCTAAAAAAAAAATGATACAAATGAATTTCTTTTCAAAACAGAAATAGAGGGACTTCCCTGGTGGTCCAGTGGCTAAGACTCCGTGCTCCCAAGGCAGGGGGCCAGGGTTCGATCCCTGGTCAGGGAACTAGATCCCACATGCCACAACTAAGAGTTCACACACCACAACTAAAGATCCTGCATGCTGCAACGAAGATCCCGCATGCCAAAACTAAGACCCCGTACAGTCAAATAAATAAATAAATATTATAAAAAAAGAAATAGACTCACAGACATAGAAAACAAACTTATGGTTACCAAAGGGGAAAGTGGGAGGAGGGATAAATTAGGAGTTTGGGATTAACAGATACACACTACTATGTATACAATAGATAAACAATAAGGATTTACTGTATAGCACAGGGAACAATATTTGATATCTTGTAATAACCTATAATGAAAAAGAATCTAGGGAGTTCCCTGGTGATCTAGTGGTTAGGATTTGGCACTTTCACTGCCGTGGCCTGGGTTCAAACTCTGGTTGGGAACTGAGGTTCCACAAGCCTTAGCCAAAAAAAAAAAAAAACCGACAAAGAATATATATAACTGAATCACTTTGCTGTACACCTGAAACTAACACAATATTGCAAATCAACTATACTTCAGTAAAGATGTTAAATTTTAAAAGGCCAGCCAAATCAAAATGAATAAATGCTTACTTAAATTTTTGTAAAATGTTCTATTGTTGCATATTTATTAATAAGTAAATTTAATATTAAGAAACTGTCACATTTGAAAACAGTTCAAAAATTTTTTTTTACAATATATATAATATTTCCCTCAGAAATTAAAGCCAGGCATAAATTAAATGAAGTAGGCATACGAAAATAATCTCAGAAGCAAAAGAATAAAAACTAAAAAAAATTTTTTGGCCAGAGAAATTTCATTACGTTTTCTATGATGCAAGGTGGGGTCTCCTAAAGTAAGTGCTTGGGTATCACAACAATTGTAAAGCAGCCCTGCAGATCGGAGTCTCAGGGAATCCTGACTGGAAAGGAAGCCTCTCGTTGAAGCCATCTAGTCTTTGCCCATCTGAAGCAGGTCTCTCTGGCCTGGCTTTGTGTCCAGGTCAGCTCACACCTGGCTGCCCCAGAGGCAGCAGGAGATCTCTCATGATGGCTTCCACTCCTTCTGTCTCAAGGTTGGGCCTCTGAGCCTGACCTGGACTCCCAAGTTCATGAACCTGGTGCTCAGTCCTCAGGAGTTCACACAGGCCCCAAGGGTGCTATGGCCCGGCCCCTTGGTGTTCCTCCTCTCCAGAAGCTCTCCATCCCATTTCCAGTTCAGGCTAAGTCTCTCTCACAGGCACAGACCTTCCACACCAACCTGGGTGGTCTGCTGGACAGCCTCCATACCTCTGACTAAGCTGTTAGCGCCTTCCCCGGATAAGGGAGCCCAGATATCTAGAGCCTGAGGTCTGGAGGTACTTCCTCACAGAGAGGAACACAGAAACTGCTTCCTCTGCTTTTTTTTTCCTCCCAAAGCAAAAAGAGGAAAACATAAAAAACAAAAAATTAAAAAAAAAAAGATTTCTTTTCAACCCACCCTATTACATTTGTATTTCTTTAAAAAATAAAAAGGAAGCTTTAAAAATAGGCTTTGTCAAACCACATCCCTCCTTCTCTCATCTACTTCTTATATATGCTTTCTTCTCTCCTCCTCTCCGCTTATCCCAATGAGAATCATCTGCGTGAATGATGAGGCTTAATTGTTCAGTAACTGTTAATCTTTGGGATGAATCCCAGATAAGAATGTGCTCCTCTCTTAAGCTCCAAAACCTCAGGATATTTGTATTGTCGGATTACAGATATTTCAAAACTAGATTCAAACATATAATCACAGCAATCAGGCCTTCTCTTTGACTTCTGACTGGGTCTCATCTAGCAAGCATGGATTCTTATCAAAAGACGTTTTCACTGAGCAGTAAGTGTTTACAATCACAGTGGAGTGATATTTTATACTGACATTATGTCTGCTCACACCTTTCCCTTCCCAAAAGCGTAATCATGATTTCAACATCGATCCTAAATGCAGTCACTTCGTGTTTGGATGCCACAACCTTTGAGGTCACTAATGTCTTTCTAGATACTCTGGTGCTAAAGTCTCATTGGTTTGAGCTTGACTTTCATAGAATTGTAACTGTGGAGGCACTAAGTCCAGATGTGATCAGCCTGTTTTAAAGGAAGACTTTGCGTAACAGATGGACCTGACACCGTTCGTACATAGAGAAATGTTGATGAGGCTGACTCTTCTTTCAAAAGGGATTCCAAATCAGTTTTCTAGTGGGAAATGCTGGAGTCACCAGGAGCAAGGACTAAGTCTTTTTAAAATTATTGTTGAAAAACACATAACAAAATTTACCACCTTAACTATTTTTTTTTTTTTTTTTTGCGGTACGCGGGCTTCTCACTGTTGTGGCCTCTCCCGTTGCAGAGCACAGGCTCCGGAGGCGCAGGCTCAGCGGCCATGGCTTACGGGCCCAGCCGCTCCGCGGCATGTGGGATCTTCCCAGACCGGGGCATGAACCCGTGTCCCCTGCATCGGCAGGCGGACTCTCAAGCACTGCGCCACCAGGGAAGCCCCACCTTAACTATTTTTAAGTGTACAGTTCCATAGGTTAAGTATGTTCACATTTTTGTGCAACAAATCTCCAGAACTTCTTCATCTTGCAAAACTGAAACTCTATACCCATTAAAAAGTAATTCCCCATTATCCGCTCCCCACGACTCCCGGCAACCACCTTTCTACTTTATGTTTCTATGAATTTGACTACTCTGGATACCTCAAATAAGTGGAATCATACAGTATTTGTCTTTCTGTGATTGGCTTATTTCACTAAGTAATGTCCTAAAGGTTCATCCACCGTGCAGCATATAACAAGGATATCCTTCCTTCTTAAAGCTGAACAGTATTCCATTGTATGTGTAGAACACACTTTATTTGTCCACTTATCCATCAATGGACATTTGGGTTGCTTCCACCTCTTGGCTATCCTGAATAGCGCTGCTATGAAAATGGGTGTGCAAATGCAAGGTATAAGTTTTGAGGCATCTTTCCCTAATATGATGATGAATTTGAGTGGATTTAATCATATTCTAGTAACCATAATTCTGATCTTGTTCCTCTTTCAAAACCTGCCAGCTTCTCTGTGTAGCCAATGAAATAATATAAACTTATTATTCAAAGCTCTTCAAAATTCAGTGCCAAGTGACCAATGCTGCTTTATCTCCTGTTAGTCTTCTAAGCTTTCTTTTCTTTTGAGACTATGTGAATAAACAGAGTGAGTGACATTTTTTCTTTCTGGAACTCTATCCTGCTTATCTTAACCCCCTTTTTCTGTATGTCCAAATCCTTCTATCCCAAATCCTCACTTTCCCTCCTTCATGAAGACTTCCTGATCCCTATGCCAGATATAATTTTGTTCTCCTAAAAATCCCCACAATGTCTTGTGTCAGATAGGGTCTTATCATCCCCTGCTCTCTATTTGTAAGAGTTGCCTATAAACTTATTTCAACTAAGAATAATTCACATCTATTGGGTGCTTACTATGTGCCAGGCACTGTTCCAAGCATTTCATGTATATTAGCTCCTATAATCCTTAAACTGACCTATGGAATAGGTATGATAATTGTATCTATTTTTTCTGATGAGAAAATTGAGGTGTAAAGGGGTTAAATTACTTGCCCAGCCCCACAGTGTGTTTTGAGTGGTGGAGATGAGCACGTGATTTGGCGGTGGAAGTGACAAGAGATCAACATGGTGGAAGTGGTGAAAACCAGCTCAGGGAGAACCAATCCAAGAATGGCAATCTCTTCCATTACAGAAGGGTTGCCAGCTCTTGTTGTCTGACTTTACAATTGGCAAATTCACCACAGGAAGTATATACTGCATTCTTATGCTTTTGTTAAGAAACCTGTGTCAATCTGTAGTATATTTATGAATGATTGCATGTTAAAGAACTTCTCACAATAAGCTCCATGAAGATAGGAATTGTGTCAGTTTTGCCTAGTTCCTAGTACAGTGCTGAATAAATGATAAAGTTATAAATAGATGAATGAGTAAATGAGTGGTTATACTCTATACTGTCTTGGGGGTGGTAGGAAAAATAGCTGGAGAAATGTACCCTTAGTGCATTGCAGATTCTGGTGTGCATGGAGGAATAAAAAGCTTACTTGCCCATTCTAAGCATGATTTAAATGACACAAATTATAAGGAAAAGATAAAATTGACTTTATAAAAATAAAATATAAGCTACAAAAACAAAAATCAAACAAAGTTCTTTATATTTCAAAGCATCATAAACAACTGAAAGGGGCTTCCCTGGAGGCGCAGTGTTTAAGAATCCGCCTGCCAATGCAGGGGACACAGGTCTGGTCTGGGAAGATCCCACATGCTGCGGAGCAACTAAGCCTGTGCGCCACAACTACTGAGCCTGCACTCTAGAGCCTGTGAGCCACAACTCCTGAGCCCACGTGCCACAGCTACTGAAGCCTGCGTGCCTAGAGCCCTTGCTCTGCAACAAGAGAAGCCACCGCAATGAGAAGCCAGCTTCATTCATGCACTGCAATGAAGAGTAGCCCCTGCTCGCGGCAACTAGAGAAAGCCCATGTGCAGCAGCGAAGGCCCAACACAGCCAAAAACAAACAAACAAATAAATAAATAATTATAAAAATAAAATAAACAATGGAAAGACAAATGACAAGATGGGAAATGTATTTACAACTTGAATGACATAAAATATCAGCCTTATATATAAAAAACTTTCACACTTCAGAAAAGACAAATACCCTAGTAGAAAAATGGACAAAGGACATTCATTTTGTAAAGATATTTGTTCTTGCGAAGACTTTCCCTGTGTCTATAATGAAAGTATGATCTTAAGATAAGCAACAATGAAAAAAAAAGTAAAAAAATCTGAATGGGTTTTAATGTTTTCTATCTGTTAGTAAAGTCAATTTTCAACTATCCATGGGTGAGTTATTTTTTGACTTTTCTTTTTATTGCTGTCTAGGATTGAAAGGCACATTGATTAGTTTCACCTATTACCAGGGCTAGAATAATGATTTTAGAATAACTACGTTTGTTCATTCAGGAACAAATATTTATAGTATGCCTACTGTGTGCCAGGGATCTTGTTAGGTGCTGGAGTTACAATGGAGAACAAAACACAACTCTTGCCCTTGTGGAGCATATAAATTACAATGAGAGTGGGGGGAAACAGACAGAGATTTTTAAAACATTTATTTTATTGAAGTATAGTTGATTTACAATGTTGTGTTAATTCGTGCTGTATGGAAAAGTCATTCAGTTATACATATATATATATATTCCTTTTCATATTCTTTTCCATTATGGTTTATCACAGGATATTGAATATAGTCCCCTGTGCTATACAGTAGGACCTTGTTGTTTATCCATCCTGTAGTTTGCATCTGCTAATCCCAAATTCCCAGTGTATCCCTCCCCTACCCCTCCCACCTTGGCAACCACAAATCTGTTCTTCATGACAAAACAGATGTTAATTTTTAAAAATCACAAAAAATATATATTTACAACTTTGATGAACACTCTGAAGGTGCCATGAGAGTGGGGAAGAGGGACCTCACCTAGACCACAGAGTCAGGAAGGGCTCTTGAGAGAGTGATATATGAGCTGAGATCTGAGGGATAATAGTTAACTAGGAGGAGTGTGGGTCGGAGAGTGGGCTTGGGAAAAGCCAACATTCCAGCTAAATGAAACTGCATGAATAAAGGACCCCAGTCAAGAGGGAGCTCCATGCTTTATAGGAATTGTAAGAAGGCAAATGTGGCTGAAGTGGATGGGCTGAGGGAGCAGGTGGCATGGGATAAGGCTGAGAAGGAGAAGTTAAGACTTTTTCGTCTTTATTCTAAGAGCAGTGAGAAATCATTTAAGGGTTTTAAGCAGGATTATTCAACTATTCAAATATCTCGCATTTGAATTAGCTAGAGTGTTGATGTGTGCTAATTAGAATAAAAAATTTAGGTAATGCTTTAGATTAACATTATAATTTAGGAAGCTTCTTTGAAAATTATTATAGAGAAGCCTAGGGCAATTAGATGAAGGATTCTTAGGATAAATGTGGTTTTTGTAAACAGACTTGGTGCAGTGGTACAAAACAAGTATTCAGGAAACAAGTATCCTTAATATATCTCTGTAATTAATACAAAAAATTGGGTTGTAGAAAAGGATGTTGTGCTTTTGGAGAACAGTGAAATAAAATGATATTACACATGATTGGTGTCTGTCACATTAGTTCCATTTGACAGAACACCTAAGATTAAAATTATAAGTCCAGATTGACATATTATTATACTTATTTAAATGATGGATTTATTTTCTTTGTTGTACTTCTAAAACAGATTCATTTTGTAAAGAACATTTAAATTTTGCATCTAGAAAGGTTGTTTGAGAAGCGCTGAATATTTAAAATGGTTAATAGTCATGATCATTGTTAACCATTTTCCAAAGGGACCAATCTTGAAAATCACTTTTAAGATAGAATTTATAGTAATGGTCCCTTATATTATATTAAGGAGCTTTGATCACACTGTTGGTGGGAATGTGAATGGGAACAATGTATTTTCTTTCTTTCTTTTTTTAAAAAAATTATTATTTATTTTATTTTATTTTTGGCTGCGTTGGGTCTTTGTTGCTGCACGCGGGGTTTCTCTAGTTGCGGCGAGCGGGGGCTACTCTTTGTTGTGGTGCGTGGGCTTCTCACTGCGGTGGCTTCTTTTGTTGCAGAGCACGGGCTCCAGGCGCGCAGGCTCTAGAGTGCAGGCTCAGTAGTTGTGGCGCACGGGCTTAGTTGCTCCGTGGCCTGTGGGATCTTCCCAGACCAGGGCTCAAACCCATGTCCCTTGCATTGGCAGGCGGATTCTTAACCACTGTGCCACCAGGGAAGCCCAGGAACAATGTATTTTCAAATACAGTTTGGCCCTAAATTGTAAAGTTGAACACTTTCATTCCCAACTATCCATTAATTTAATTCTTGGCTATATACCCTAGAGAAACTTTTGCATATATGCACCAAGAGATAGTACAAAAATAATTCATGAAATCATTGATCATAATAGCAAAAAACTGGAAACTCAAATGACCAGAGAAGATGAATACATAAATTATAGATCAGTCACAAGGTGGAGTATTATATAGCAGTGAAATGTTTGAACTATATGGAAGGATCTAGAAATATAACATTGAGTGAAAAAACAAGTACCAGAGGACTATATACAGTAAGATACCCTTTTATAAAGCTCAAAACCAAGCAAAACTAAAAAAATATATTAATTATGGATGCAGACATATGTGATATTATTTTTAAAAAGACAAAAGGATGATAAAATGCAAAACTCAGGCTAGTAGCTACCTGTGGAGGACAGGTAGGGAGGTGGGATAGGGAGAGAACTCCTAGGTTAGTGCAAAGATTGGTCACAGTCCAGTTTTAGGTCAGCTTTATGGGTGTAGTACTCATAGTTGTTGTGCTTCATAACAATACTTTCATGCACTCTTTTGTATGTCTAGTTTAAAAGGTTATACATATATGGATGTATATTGATAGACTAATAGTAAGAGTCCTACTTAATACTCAGTACATATTTATATGCAGATGGCAGGAACAATTTAAGAATACAAATCAAACTGGTAATTGGGAAATTTTAAAATGTGCAGAGAATTTCTCTCTATATAAAAGATTCATTTAAAATTTATTTCAGGGAATTTTTATTACATTCAGAGGCTCAGCTGACATATTTGATTTTTATAACTTTGCAATAGGTGGCAAAAACAAAAAGAAATGAGGACATCATGGATCACCATCACACTAGAACATAGATTTGTTATCAAGCTGTGTTATAAAGATTTCTTGAACCTAAGAGCTACAACTCTGAAATTTTTCCTGAAAATACACCATATTTTATGTTTTTTATATGCTCGCAAGGTTGACATGAGTTAATTGCATAGTTGAAAATGGTAATTACCTGGTAACTATTTATCACTATTATTGTATCTCATGAAAGCCTAGGATTGCAATTAGCTCTCTGTTCATTACCATGTCACTTGTAATGGTAAAGTATTTGCATAATGTACATTCTATGGTACTCTTTCCTTCCCTCTGAAATTCAGATAGCATTTTACTTTAGCAACAAATATTTTAGACTTCTACGTCAAGATGAAGGACAGTTTACTTGGACTTGTCTTCTGCCCCGCAAATATCCTTGATGGGTGAGGTAAATACTCATAGTGCAATGCTTATCCCAAAGGTTTAAGTCAGAATTGTGGAAAAAGAACCCGTGTATTCTTTTTGAGATTTCTATAACAGAGATCTACTGAAATGTTACTAGAGAAGTATAAAAATTAGACTAATCATCTCAGTGTCATTGAGCAATCAATGGATGTTAGGGTACTGAATTGGTGGTCAGAAGAAATGAGTTTGAGATTCCAACTTTATATTTGCTGAATTATGATAATCATTTAACATCTTTGTGCCTCACTTTCTCTGAATTTATAAAAAGAGATAATAGCTCCTGTCTTCTTCATAGAATTGTTATTAGAATGAAAATAAGTTGATATACATGAAAAACCTTTACAATCCCTCCCAAGGAATATGCAAATGTTTGTCACTAGAGGAAGGTCTTTTTTATTTCTCATACATATTAAAATTTACAGGGGGAGGAATAAATTGGGAGATTGGGATTGACATATACACACTACTATATATAAAATAGGTAACTAATAAGGATCTACTGTATGGCACAGGGAACACTACTCAATACTCTGTAATGACCTATATGGTAAAAGAATCTAAAAAAGCGTGGATATATGTATATGCATAACTGATTCACTTTGCTGTACACCTGAAACTAATACAACATTGTAAATCAACTATACTCCAATAAAAATGAAAAAAAAAGACCTAAGGTTCAAATAATAATTATTTCCTAAAGGGTCTCAGTTCTGTCATACAATAAACAATGGATTTATAAAGATTAAAAAAATTCACAGTAAACTATAACAAAAAGCTCATTTAGGATGTTTAAGAAATCACTGTGAAACTAGATTAATTTCTTAATAGAAATAAGAAAATGCCTATAGGGTCTGCTTGAAAAATCATTTTATTGATTTTCACACAAATGAACTATTTAGATGTAAATGTCAAAGCAAATCTCCACAGAATCTGCAGGATATCTAGATTTATTAATCAAGTCAAGCCCTCCTTTTGTTATTTAACCTCCAGAGACCAGTATGGTCCTTTCTCTTCTTTATTTAGGTATGGGAGAAACAGAAGTCATACCTCTCATGAATATTCGCTGCTATCTATCATCAATGCAGTAATGTTGTGGACAGGCTGGATTGACCCCTAGGTTTGGAATTTTTCTACCCCAGGGCCTGGTTTGACTTGTAGTTTTGAAGTCTTGATCAGCTTATCTGCAAGTTGCCTTTGCCACAGAGAAACAGATTCATGTACAGAGAGACCGATAATGCACCCTAAATCCATTTGCTAATTTACAGTAAGAAATATCATAAACTTATCTTCATAATAACACTAATGCATTACTTTGCTTTATAGTTCCTAACCTTTGAATTCATTAGCTCATTTTGGAACCTCATCACGTAACGACTTTTGAACAGAATGATCTCATTTGTTTATTGTTTTGTTTTGTTTTTTGTTTTTAAACGAAGGGGCAATCTTTTTTTTAAAATTAATTTATTTTTGACTGCATTGGGTCTTCATTGTTGCGTGCTGGCTTTCTCTAGTTGTGGCGAGCAGGGGCTACTCTTCGTTGGGGTGCGCGGGCTTCTCATCGCGGTGGCTTCTTGTTGCAGAGCAAGGGCTCTAGGCGCGCGGGCTTCAGTAGTTGCGGCTTGCGGGCTCAGCAGTGTGGCTCACAGGCTCTAGAGTGCAGGCTCAGTAGTTGTGGCTTAGTTGGCTTAGCACATGGGCTTAGTTGTTCTGCGGCATGTGTGATCTTCCCGGACCAGGGGCTCGAACCCGTGTACCCTGCATTAGCAGGCGGATTCTTAACCACTGCGCCACCTGGAAAGTCCCGATCTCATTTATTTCTAAACTACTTATTTTCTCTATTTACCAGGTGGAAAATACCAAAAAGTGCAAAGTAGAACAGGAGACCATATCTTAGTTGTCAAAAATAACACACTGTTAACAATTCTTCACATTTCCTTCCTTTTCTATGCCTATGTATATAATTGAGATCATATTGTACATGCCATTTAAATGTCAAAGTTTTCTCTTTTTTTCTGGTTAAGATGGCAATCTATGACTTTTGTAAAAACTTTGGAAAAGTTGTAGAAAACAGATAAAAGCTCAAATCAGAAAATGAAAACCAGAAAACATACAGTTTATTACTGTAGTTAACCATCGTTAACATCTTGGTGTATTTCCTTCCAGTGTTTTACTCCTTTTAATTTAATTTATTTTTTTTTTAAACTTAGTCGGGATCACTGCAAAGCAGGAATGTTTGGGGAGACAGCCTCTGGCTGGGCTGGGAATCAGGCAGCCTCTATTCTCGAGTCTAGTGAACTGGAAGCTGCAGATCAGCACTCTTCTTCCTGGACAGGGGTAGCAAGAGTGAATATTTTCCTTTAAAGCTCACTTGTTTCCGTATTCTAAGCTGATTTGTACATTCTTCTCTTTTTTCCCCAGCATCTTCAAGGCCACCGACACCTGCCCCATGCTTCAACAAGGTATCCTTGATGGCTTCTGGAAGCCCATTTACTTCTGCTTAACTAAAGACTCCTGCCCCCATTTCACCTTCTCCTGCGGTGACTGAGGAGGTGGTAGGAGGCCGCTAGTTCGAAGCTTCAAAGGGACCTGCAAACCTGAACAGCGGAGTCGGAGCCCTAGCCCCGCCGCAGGGTCAGGAGCGCCCGGGGGCTCCACTAGGAGGCTTCGTGTCTCTCTATGGAAGGGTTGCGACCCGGGAAAGCCTTCGTGGCTATGTCCCCGCTCCAGGGGCGTGTAGCTCGCAGAGAGGCCAGCCCAGCGTCATCGCTCCCGAGGTTATCATCAGAGCGCACTTCCACGTGGCTCTGAGTCCTCACATCCCGCTGCCCTCGGGAGGCCTTTTCTCGTCGCGAGGTTTTTAGGCCCGACGCTCGCTCTCAGCCTCTCGGGAGATTCCGGCAGGCCTCTGTCCCAGAAAACCAAAGGTCCGAGCTCTCTGCCTCGCTTTGCGAGCCAGGAGAAGTGCGTCCCTTCTCGCTTGCCTTATGCCGGGCGAGGCGGAGACCGCACTACCGTGCCGCCAGCCGGAGGGGGGGACGCTCACGTGCGGTCCTCTGTTTTCCAGCCGGTAGCAGTGTATCCCGCGAAACCACCGATCAGCCTACCAGGGTCAGTATTATATTGTCCTGAGAGCTCTCACAAGAGGCAGACAATACCATCCACTCGAGCTCGGCTGCAGACGCGCCCCTTCCCTCCCCCCTCGGTTCGTCCGGACCGCCCGCAGTTGCAAGCGCGCCAGCCGCCGCCGATTTGCCTCGGCCTTTGACAGCTCGGCCCGAGCACCTCCGGGCCTCGAGTCCCGGCTCAAGGGGCGGGGCGAGGCGGGGCGAGCGAGCACTGGGCGGGGCGAGTGCGAGCGGCGGCGCTAGGAGGGAGCGCCCGAGCCCGGCAGAGCCGAGCGGAGCGGAGCAGGGAGGTGCTGCGGTGAGGCAGGCAGAGCCCGGCCGGCCGCCTGCGGCTCCGCGCCGATCGTGCTGCGTCCCCGGGCTCCGCGCACCCCCGCCTCTGCCCAGGCTCCCGCAAAACTTTTATTCTCTAGGGCCCCCTGGGTGTCTGAAGGACTCGGAGAGCTCGGCCCGCTCCGCGCTCCCCTGCGGCGGCGACCAAGGGGACGTGCATCTCTCACCCGCGGGGCTCTAGCGCCTCGCGCCTCTTCACCTGCCGATCGCTCCCCGGAGCAGCGAGGGGGCACCCGTGGAGGCGCCGCGGGGGCGCCAGCGCCCCGGAACTCTCCCGCCCACCGCGGCAGACCCGCCCGGCGCAACTTTAACTTGATTTCTCTCGTCCAGCCCCGGCACCCGCGACTGCTGCTGCCACCGCCGGCGTCTCGGCAGCCGCCGCCTCACAAAGGGGCGTAGGGAGGGGAGGCGGCGCGGGCGGCTGGCTCAGACGTCGGTGTGCTGGGCGCGGGCCTTCGGGCCGCAGAGGCCGGGAGACAAAAGGGAAACTGCCTCTGTTCACCGTGCGGGCTCGGAGCTGCCTGCTCGTCCATCTTCCGCCCGGCTCCGTGAGCCTCCTCCCCCTAACCCTCGGCTGCTGCTCCGCCTCCCTCCCCGCGGGCTTTCCCCGCAGTGCTCCGGGACCCGGCGAGCTTTCGGGGCGCGCGTCGCTGCTGGTGGTTGGGGCTCTAGCGATAATAAATGATAGAGGATACAATGACTTTGCTGTCTCTACTGGGTCGCATCATGCGCTACTTCTTGCTGAGACCTGAGACGCTCTTCCTGCTGTGCATCAGCTTGGCGCTGTGGAGTTACTTCTTCCACACGGATGAGGTGAAGACCATCGTCAAGTCCAGCCGGGACGCCGTGAAGATGGTGAAGGGCAAGGTGGCCGAGATCATGCAGAACGACCGACTGGGAGGGCTCGATGTGCTGGAGGCCGAGTTTTCCAAGACCTGGGAGTTCAAGAGCCACAATGTGGCCGTGTATTCCATCCAGGGCCGGAGAGACCACATGGAGGACCGCTTTGAAGTTCTTACGGACCTAGCCAATAAGACGCATCCGTCCATCTTCGGGATCTTTGACGGGCACGGGGGCGAGGTAGGAGTTCTCTGGGGCTTTGAGTGTGTGTGTGTGTGTTTGTGTATGTGTAAACAACAGGACGTGGTGGGCGTGTCGGGTAGCACCTGTGTGCGAGGGGCGTGGTGATGACCTGGCGTCGGGCTGGACAAAGCCACTAGTTCCAAACGTGGCCAAGTTGCCAGAAACACCGCGGGATCCAGACCTCTTGTACTGAGGGTCCAGTGTGGGGGAGGAAGGGTCATCCATAACCTATTTCATGCCTCATAATTTATGAGGTTTCCCAAGGCCAGAGTCCAGCAAATGCCTGTGTTAGTTTTGCTGGGAGAGTTAGTGGTTTCTACAGTGAACTTTGGCCCAGGGCCTCAGCGCCCCTGTTACGGGGTTTGAGGCCGAGCTAGGCGCAAAGAAGGAAGAAATCTTTGATTGTCGTTAGGAAAAAGATAAAATCTGCAGAGCCGAATCAGTGAGGACCTTAGTAAGCATGAAGGAAACTCTGACTCCTTTCCAGCTCTTTCGCCCTGAGGAGGAACCCGAGGGGCAGCGCTGCGCTTCTTCCTAATTCCATTAACTTTACAAGTGCAATCCGGCCACTTGACAGCAGCGCTTTGCTGGCCGCCTGCTTTTAGCTGGATCGAGGCACGGGACCGAGATGCCTCTGGCCTTTGCAGAGGTGGCAGTCCCCGCAGAGGTAGCGGTGCCCAGATCTTGCCCCTGAGCCCTGGCCGGCGTGGGACGCAGACGTCTCCCTGCTTCTAAATTCCTTTATTTGGGGTTCATGTGGGAGCAAGAGATGAGGTTAGAGGCCGGTTCACGTCCCTCTCCCGCATTTCTGCGGCACCCTGATTGCTTGTCGGGGCTCAGATTTCCTGGAGGTCAGGGCGAGAGTTGGCTTTGGTCCTTGGGCATCGGCCCGGGCGAAGTGAGTGGCAAATGTGGCTCCAGGGCGGTGCTCCGGAGAGTGGCAGGCCAGCCGCCCCATCTCTCTAAACTTGGCAGTTTGGAAAAGAGTTTCATTGCTGCATACTTTTTTTTTTTTAAAGCATACTTTCTTACTCCCCGCACCCCCTCTTCACCACCCCTTCTTCATCATTTCCTCCTCCCCCCGCCCCCTGCTCCCATCCGACTTTTCCCCCTCAATTCTCTTGCCGCTTCTGGTCTCTGGGTGGGCTGTAGGGGATATCATTCTCTTTCAAGCTTGTTCTTTGGCCTTTGTTTTGGGTGAACATTGAGAACGCTCTCAACTGGGTATCTTAACTGCATTCTCTCTTTGATACAAGGTCACTTCACCCAACCCTCTGCTAATCTTTCCCACATACTGTATGTACCTACCTGGTAGAACCAACTTTGCCAGGAATGGCAAACTTGATTGGAAAATTTATTTGGTAGAGCTGAAATCAGTTTTTGCTATCTTCCATCCACCCTAGCCCTTTCTATATGCTGTGTTTCAAAACGAAGTTTTCTCACTGATTGTAAATTTGTAGCCTCTTGTGTAGTATGGGGTTCTTTCCTTGCCCCTTGGGTAGGTGAAAGATGTGAAGTTAATTGAGGGAAGGGACGCTGTGTATTTGGGTAAAAAACATATCTGAAAGATAAGGTTGCCCATATAATGGCTGATTTGTTTCCTGGTCTGAGTCAGAATGTCTGTATTTTCATTTTATGTGCCTTGACTGTTGTAAATCATTTAATAAAGCTTATATTTATTATATACTTTATATTAAAATTGTTGGCAGATGATGATCTGATTCTTGTGTTAGAAAGTACAGTTTTATTCTTAACTTAAAGGTCTGGATGTAGTGTTAATGTTGTGAAACTCTGGGTTGTGGTTATCTGGGTGTGCTGCATTGGCATGTTTTGAGCCTGCACATGTAAGTGAATGAGTATTTTTAAATTTTCTTCTAAGCTGATATTCTAAAACGTGAATATTGAAGACTCCAACAGATTTCAGGTTGAAAATTTTCCAGTATTATCTTCTGGCAAAGGTACCATTCAGAAAAGGGACATGCGAAATGCTTTTATTTAACTAGAAATAGTTTACATGTATAGGGCTTTCCGTTAATTTTTAAATAATAAAAGAGATCATCATTGTTAGCCAAACTATGAAATGAGTTTCATTGTGCCTTATATTAAAAAGCTTGCTGTTTGCAAAATAATATTATCAGTACCCTGAAATACAGAACAATTGTTCTGTCTATAACATCCTACAGTGCATAGCCAGTTCATTCATTTTGGCTTTGTTTTAGGGCAAAATAAGGAGTTATAAAAAAGAGCTATTTAATTGCTATTGGGAATGTGATGACAAATAATCTTAGGTATTTCTCTCTTTCTTTTTCTTTCATTCAAAGAAAATCCGACCATCTAATTCTTGTCTTCTGTGTTGTTTAGCTTCTTTAATATTCACCAGAGGAGGGTGCCACTGTTTGATTTTGGTGTAGATGATAGTTCTCACCTTTCAGAAAAGAGGAAGCTTTTTCTGAACTCTCTACATACACATATATGTAGAGAGTAGTAGTAGTGTGGTATGGAAGATGATGAGGAATTTAATTTTGTTTCTAATAATTCAAACTAATAAGATAGGCTATTAAAAATCAGGACCCATGGTAGTGCTTTTAGATACAGAAGGAACCTAAGCCACCTTGTATATCTATTTCATCCTGTTTTTTAGATGAGATGTTTATTAATGGCAGGAGAAGTTGTGACCTTCCTTAGACTGCATAGCTTATTCAAGGCCTTCAGTTTGATAAGCTTTATATTAAACCAGTGGACAAATTAGTTTCCATATTTACCTAGGTAAATAGATAGCACACTAGGGATACAGAGGTGAATGAGACATGATTCCTATTCTCAAAGTTTCAGTGTGGTGAGAGAAATAGACCTGTGTACCAGAAATTATAGTCATTGTGTGCTTAGGGTGTTATTGGAATACTGAAGAGGGTCATTTAAATCAAATTGGAAGGTGCGAGGCCCTGGGAAAGACACCTTGAAGGCGTCATTTACCGCAAGGTTAAAAGTGTAGGCTTTGAATCTGTGCTCTGCCTTAAACTAGCTTTGACCTTGGGCAAGTTGCTTAAGCAGCTTTATCTGGGAGTTTTTTTTTTTCGGTATGGGGGCCTCTCACTGCTGTGGCCTCTCCCGTTGTGGAGCACAGGCTCCGGACGCGCAGGCTCAGCGGCCATGGCTCACGGGCCCAGCCGTTTTGCGGCATGTGGCATCCTCCCAGACCGGGGCACGAACCCGCGTCCCCTGCATCGGCAGGCGGACTCTTAACCACGGCGCCACCAGGGAAGCCCTATCTGGGAGTTGTTAATCTGAAAAATACGGATAATAATGCATGTGAGGTTCATATTATCAGTTGTATTAGTACCCAATCTAGAAAAATACTTGATGGAGAGAAGGATGTGGAAGAAGAAAGCTTAGAGACCAAGAAGTCTGTAGTGTCGGGGCAACGGTATCCAAGGGAAGGAAAGAGACTCTACACATGAAAGCCACAACTTTGATCACTAGAAAGGTATATGTTGGATATAGACAATTCATTAGGTATCCACCGAACTCTCTATCACTATTTGTTCTAACTTCCGGTGAATTGATTATTAATTTAGGATTCCAGGTATCCTAGCATTGGGGAAGTAGCATCCTGGCTTCAGGTGCAAATTTTCTGATTAGTGAAAAGGAATATTCTTTATGATTAATTAATAAATTGGTATTCTGACTTGTACTTCAGCCTCTTCTGAGTTGTTAACACGAGTTAGTTCTCTTGAGTCTGTTCAACTGTGTATTTTTGACTAAGCTATGTCTCCAGACTTGTTATGCTGAGAACCAGACTCTGGATGGCTGTGATTTCCAGATGGATGATAGCTTAATGAGCCATGTTTTTTTTAGAGGTGCTATGGGCCAGCTTCCTTACTTGATTCCCTTGGGCCCTTGATAACATTCTAACCACTATACTATGGGTGGATGGTTGAAAGTGTGTGTGTGTGTGTGTGTGTGTGTGTGTGTGTGTGTCTAAAGCTATGGCAGTGACTCTTTTGCTGTATAATGAAAATTAAAATAACAAAAAAGAAAAAAAATAGCTTAGATTGTATCAACTAATGTGGAAAGGTTATTTTTAAAATTATAAAATACTGTTTATCTAAGAAAATTGTTTTTGGTGCTTATCCATAATTTTTATCCACAGGCAAAATGTGTTTTTTTTTTAAACTTTTTATATTAGCTAGAAGAAATATCACTGACCGTTTGAGACACCTTTGTCAATGTTCATGGCTGAAACTTATATAGAAGAATGATTGTTATGTGTTCTATATGCTTATGGACATTATTGTATTAAAGGTCATATATCATTGTATCATAAAATTGACACACAGCCATTTAAGCTTAGAGTTCCACACTTCACATCAGAGAGAAGCTATAATTCCGGTGCTTGTCAGGGGCTATAGTCTTGAGGCTTAGCACTTCTCAGAAGCTCAGAAGACAAACTGCTAATGGAGGGTTGCTTGAAGGATATGTACAGTCTAGTTCTTTAGATGAGTGGTTCTTAACTTTTCTTGAGTCATGCTTCTCTTTGAGGATGTTATGAAACTGCCGACATATCCCCCAGAAAAATGGACATGAGCACATCAAGTTTTGTTTATAATTTCAAAGAGAATTAGATGCCTGAAGCCTCTGGATTTTAGGTTAGTCTAGATAGAATAAAATCTGTCTCTGATAAATCTAGACCTGCAGGGAGCTGTGTACCTGGACCCCACCTTGGCCTGATTGTCTTCCTCTTCCTTCCTCTCTGTCATTTTGCATTTATTGACTTGTGTGTTGGCATTTGTTTGTGAGGATTGTTATGAGGGATGATCTCCCAAAACTCTCTGACAAATCAACTTTAGGGATGTCACTGAGGACTTTATTTGTTACAGTATATAATATCCTCTTCATGAGGAACAAGGAAGAGAGAGTTCTCTAAGAGCTTTTTGTTTTTATCTTAAGGATGCTGAATCATGTAACTGATTGGATCATCCTGTGTTTGTTGGCTGCCAGAAGTGTTAGAGCCAAACCTCTGACCTACCTCTAGCAAGTGTGCAGAATTTTATTAATTTGGTACATGAACCTCACTCCCAGGACAGCTTATATTTCCCACATTTAGTTTTCCTTTGTCCCATTTTTCTCTTTCTCCTCTTAGATATGTCATTTTATCTTGTGGTATATGTATTTATGTAAGTTTCATTGGCTCCTCTCTGAAATAAGATATACTACTTCCAAATAAATAAATTATGAGTGGCATAATGAATGATCTGCCTTCCACACGTTACAACTGACGTTAGTAAATGTTGGGCTCCTACATTACTGATGTACAAGAAGCCTGTAGATTTAGTGTGGACAAATGCCTTAGGGTTTAAGAGAAAATTCAGGTTATTTTGTTTTAAAATGGCACATTAACATTTGTGCCCCAAAAGGGGGAGGCACTTTACCTTTTTTTAAAAAATAAATTTATTTATTTTATTTTTATTTATTTTTGGCTGCGTTGGGTCTTTGTTGCTGTGCACGGGCTCTCTAGTTGAGATGAGCGGGGGCTACTTTTCACTGCAGTGCGCGGCCTTCTCATTGCGGTGGATTCTCTTGTTTCGGAGTACGGGCTTCAGTAGTTGTGGTGCACAGGCTTAGTTGCTCTGTGTCATGTGGGATCTTCCTGGACCAGGGCTTGAACTCTTGTCCCCTGTGTTGGCAGGCGGATTCTTAACCACTGCGCCACTAGGGAAGCCCCGCACTTTCCCTTTAATAACCCATTCCTGTCCTGTGCTTAGCAGCTGTTAGTAGGTGAATGTAGGATCCTGACTGCTGACCATGGTGCATCTTCTGAACAGATTGTTTAGAAATTCAGTTTAATTAAACCAACATTTTCTGTATAGTCTGTGGCATAACAGAGTTATGCTCTCTGTGATGCCCAAAGATGAATCAGTATATTCTCTGTCCTCAGGGAGCATTCCATCTACTTGAAGAGATGAGTTTTTAAAAAATAGCAGAACTACAAGATGCAGTTGGACCACCTACAAGAGAGTGGTGGCCTGACGGAGCGAGCTTGGGGAGTCTTGGATAATTTTGAAGAGGAACTGACATTTGACTATATCCTAGCATTTCAGTAGACAGAGATTGGGTGGAGGGAGGATGAAAAGATGACATAACAGGTGGAAGAAAAAGTGTGAAAATGGATCAGAGGAAGTAAAATGCAGTCACAGCTGGAAGAAAGGCAGGTAGCTCTATTTGTTTAGAGCAGGCTTTCCCCATATGCTGTAATCTAGAAGCCCACTCATTTTTTTCTTCCATATTTAAGTACCTTCTGTTTTGTGATATACTTCATATTGTTTTTTATTGATTTATTTTTATAAGTTTATTTATTCACTTTTGGCTGCATTGGGTCTTCGTTGCTGCATGCAGGCTTTCTCTAGTTGCGGAGAGCGGGGGCTACTCTTCGTTGCGGTGCGCGGGCTTTTCATTGTGGTGGCTTCTCTTGTTGCGGAGCATGGGCTCTAGGTGCGTGGGCTTCAGTAGTTGTGGCACGTGGGCTCAGCAGCTGTGGCTTGTGGGCTCTAGAGCGCAGGCTCAGCAGTTGTGGCGCACTGGCTTAGTTGCTCTGTGACATGTGGGATCTTTCTGGACTAGGGCTCGAACCTGTGTCCCCTGCATTGGCGGGCAGACTATCAACCACTGCACCACCAGGGAATATTGTTTTTTAGATATCTATGTTTTTAAAGTTAAGTATATTTGTTAAAAAAATAAATTTCATATCAGCACTGTGAGTAGAAAGTCCATAAAATGAAATTCTTGGCCTCCAACTTGCTAATAATCTATCTCCATCTTGATGGAGTAGAGCGATTCTAAAAAAGTTCTTCTCCTAGTCTCTGGTTGCCTCTAGAGTCCTTCTGTCCCCCTCCCCTGGCTCTTTATGAACAGAAAGGTGGCTTTTAAAATTTAACTATTGACCAGTTAAATTGAAGTGAGGCAGGTTGCTTGTTCCCTTCGCAGGTGGAAGGTACCTCTGGTGATGCCACTCTTTGAAGAGCCCTGGTTTGGAACAGCTTTCCACTGTGTGGACTCATGTGACAGATGAGATTTCATGTGTAACACACCTCCATGGGGAACCCAGAATGATAGGCAGTTCACAGTGTTCTAGTAGAAATTCCACCCCCATTTCTAACGCAGGTACATGAGAAGACATTATAGGCATAAACCTGAATCCTTTCTAGCTTAGTTTAAAAAGTAAATAATTCGTAAGTTTTTGGTACTTGAGCCATTATTGGTTACAAACTATGACTACTTACAATGACAGGATACGCAGTGACATGTGTGCTGGGACCCACAGTTGAGGAGCCTTAGCCTGGAGTTTATGGTAAACCCAGGTGAGGAGTTGGAGATGCTGCTGGAACGTTTGTCAGCACTGACACTGAAAGCCACACTGAGCAGCCTGGGCCATGTGCTGTAGATATTGGAGAACCACTGGATATTTTTGAGCAAGGGAATGGCTTTTAAATCCATGCTTTAGTAATTCTGTTCCTCTAATCTATATAGAGGATTGATGTGAATGAACAAGATAGAAAGGGTGTGTGTGTGGGGGGCGTCAATTGGGGAAGCCTGGACCAGAGCAGTGAAGAGGAAACCCAGGGGTGTGGGCCATTGCTGGAAAGGGGGAAGGAATGAATTGGAGACCCTCTGAAGTAGTAAGACTGCTGTAGGGGTCCCCAGTGTGACAGCGTCAACATGATAGAGGGCGGTTGATAGAAGAGCAAATTTGGACAGTAGTGAGAATAGTGTGAGTTTGGCTGTAAATTTGTTTCCCTTTTTCCCTGGATGTTTTCTGGGATGTTTTTTGGGATTCATAAAATGTTTGTTGACTGTTTAGCTCCCCAGTTTGTAAAACATTATTTCTGTCATACCTTCTCTAAATGGATACATTTTAAAACAATGAAAATATACATTGTATGTAATATCTGATTTATTCAAATGGAAAGGCATTTATTACAATTCAAATGGAAAGGCATTTATTACAATTTTACTTTGTTACCAGGAATAATTTAGGCTTTGTTATGAGGTATGGTTTTCCCAAGACTAAAAACCAGCACTATATCTTCATGTCTCTTAAATGATTTCATTTCCTTGACACTGCTTTTAAAATAAAAAATATGTATATCATTCAGTCTCAGATGAAAATGTTCCCTGGGCTCTGTTCAATTTAAATGTAAGCTCATAATTCGTCAGGGACTCAGATTTTTAAAAAGTGATATTTTAATTTTGAACGTTAATACTTGAAGCATTTGTTTTATTCTAATTTCTACTTTAATCTTGAACTACTTCAGTAATATAGTTTTGTGGTTTAACTTTTATTACCATTTTAATAATCCTATTTAATAAATATGAAAGTAAATCTGCAGCAAATTAAATATATTTAAAAATAAATTAATTTTAAAATTATAAGAGTAATATGACTACATGATAGATAGTATAGAAAAGAAAAAAAATCATTCAAAATTTCATTATCCTGTCACATCCACTGTTACGATTTTGGTGTATTACTTGCTCGTCTTTTTTTATATGCATTTAAAATATAATTTTACAGTGTTATACATATAGCTTTAAATCTTGGCTTTTTTTCACTTTGTACAATCCTGTAAACCCTTAGTTATTTTGCTCCATAATTCTTTATTATATTTCTAACGTATTTTTTAGTGATGGAGTGATATTTTACTGAATGGATATTTGATAAATTACTCAATTGCTTCCTTATTGGTATACATTTAGGTTCCTCTAACTTTTCACCGTCACAAATAACATTGTAATAAGTGTTTTTGTGCTTTTACTGTAGTTTGGATTATTTCTCCAGGGTGGGTTTCCAGAAGTGGGATTTCTGGATCAAAAGAGAAGTAAAGAAACCACTATTATTGGTAGTAATGATATTAATAATGGTTGACAATTATTGAATATGTATAATATGCCAGGTAGTGTTTAAAGTACTTTACTTATATTACCTAATTTTAATTATCATAACAATTTTTGAGGTAGGTACTGTGTTATCCACATTTTACATATGTAGAAATTAAGGCACTGAGAAGTTAAGTAATTTGCCCAAGGACTGTCCACAGTTCATAGATGGTGAAACTAGGATTTGAAACTGGGATTCAAAGTTAGAGCTATTTATCTCCAAAGCCTGTGCTATCAGTTTCTGGTTGGAGTTCTACAAATCTCATAATTTGGGCAATAAAGTGCAGATATCATTGTTAGGTGGACCCTGCCTGGTCTTCTTGTGTTAGTCAGTAAGACTTGGTGTTTCTTCTTTGACAGTTGTGTCCCTGTGTCCCTGTGACATGTTGCTCTTGAAAACTCTACACTGGAACCTTGGTAGGTAGATCTTATAATTACCTGAGAAAGTCCTGAAGTTAAAAAAATTAGAGGTCAGAAGTCAGAGCAGGTGGTGACTCACTTAAACAGCCGTTCTCAGCCACTCCCCTTCTTTGCTGGCAGAATCTCTAACCCACTACAGAGAATCCCTGACGTTTTTGCCTCTTGACTCATGAAAGGCTTGCACAGATGTTATGGTGGCATTAACATAGCCATTCTCAATAAACAATCACGATTTATATTTTATTTTAAAGTACCAAGGGCTTGACTTTAGAATAAGTATGTAGGGGTGTGTGTATATTTGCATAATTTCTCTTTATACTGAAGCACTGTTTTTCCCCCCCCCTTTTTTTTGAGGGCCAAAATAATTTCCTAATACATAAATGACTGTAAATTTAAAAGATATTAAAAGATAAACAAAATACTATTGTTTCATTTGTTTATTTATTTATTTATTATTTTTGGCTGTGTCGGGTCTTAGTTGTGGCACACAAGATCTTTCGTTGTGGTGCGCGGGCTTCTCCCTAGTTGTGGCGTGTGGGTTTTCTCTCTCTAGTTGAGGCATGCAAGCTCAGTAGTTGTGGCCCACGGCTTAGCTGCCCCGCGGCATGTGGGATCTTAGTTCCCCGACCAGGGATCGAACCCGAGTCCCCTGCACTGGAAGGTGGATTCTTTACCATTGGACCACCAGGGAAGTCCCTTTTCATTTGTTTGTAATACTGAGTTGGTATGTTTAGTTTGAGTAGATGCTACGTCTTGTGTTTCCATTCCAGAAGACTACTTAATACTTTGTTCTCTTAGTCAAGCCTAGTCTTTAGTGATGGCTAGTTATAATCTGTTTTTAATATAAATCTGCAAGTTAGGCATCTCTGGGCCTGTAATCACTTGGAAAGGGTGCCTTTTTATAATTTCTACAAAAGTGTAAGTCACCATAGCAATAGGCTGTATTTCTGAGACTCACATTCTTTACTATACCGTCCATCATTGTTGCCCTCCTTGTTCTGCTCCTGTGTGAGCAGCTGACAGATAATCTGTGTGTTTTAGTTGCTAAGCCGAAGACCAGTTACCCACTGCACATTATGCAGCAAACCTTATGACTTCCCTAGAGAAGTGAATACTTATTTGTGTTTGCTTTTCAACATTGTTGGTCATTATAAATGTGAATGGGGCTTTAATGCCCTGTAGTAATAAATCTTAAATATTTGAAATGGTGTTTTTAACAGGACAGTGTATATTCATCACTACTCTTGGGCAGTAAAGTTTGAAACCTAAAAACATTACAAAATTTTTATTCTCTTAGTTATAGAATTGCCATAGGTCAGAAACTGTTTTATTCTGATAAGTATATACCATTTCCTTTTTAATCTAGTAAGTGCGTTCATTTCTCTTTTTAATTAAATAAATTAACTCTTAGTTAAATTAGTCACTGGACATTTTCTGGCCAATAAGCCTCTAAACTGACACCGTCAAGATTTTATAGAAATTGAGACATAGATTTCGATCATACTGTTCACCTTTTTGATCCTTAGTATAACGAGATGAATTTGCTATAAGAACTGAGTTGCACAGGTATGTGATAAATATAACTGTCCCAGAATTTGGGATTAAGAAGTTTTTACTTCTCTTTTATTTTAACACTTAGATGTTTTCCTAAATTTCTGTTTAGAAAGAAGATAAATTTTCTCTTTAGATAGGCCTGGCAGGGATCTTGAATTGTCGTATAATCCAAATATAGTGCCTAAGGCTTCACAGCTACATGAATAATCTATTTTTAAAGACTTTCATCAAGGAGATTCCACATTGGTCCTGGAGAATTTTTTTCGCTATAATCCTCTCAGGAAAATCATCTTTATATGTGAACTCTATCCCTTTGGTTTAAGCCTATTTCTTTTAGTCTGGCCTCAACAGAGATAATTTAGGATTAAGTTGTTACCATTTGTAAATCAGTAAGATTATGGTAATCAAAAATCTCCTCCCCCCATATTAAATAGGTACATCAAATTTACGGGAGAAGTACTCATCTCAGAAAAAGGAGATACAAGATAATTTCAACCGAAGACAGAATAATGTTTCCAGATAATCAATAATGCCTCCTTTCTGTAAAGAGCTAGTTTAGCAATAAAGGAAATGTCCTCTTCCAGTTTTACAGATTGACTGGTTTTGTCTTTTATGTCCATTGTCAGAGACTTAAGTGCTTCAGCTGGAGTAAATTTGAGCTGCACATCTAGGTGGTGCATTATTTGAAAGTTTTTGGTTGCAAGTGACAGAATACTCAAGTGGAAGCAGCTTAAACTCTAGGGACATTTATTATCTCACATAACAAATGGCCTGGAAGTACGTGTTTCCAAGGTCGGTTAATTCAGCAGCTCAGTGACTTCAAGTCTTTATATAACTACATCCAGAGACATGAAAAAGAAACTGTACCTGTCCTGCATTCTTAAAGCCTGAGGAAAACCTTCCTAGAAACTACCCCTCACATCTCCTAGGCCAGAATTGTGTCCGTGTCTAAACCAATGGCTTGGCCATGGGAATACCATCACCATGATGATGAACTCTGACCCAACATAATTCACCCCATGTCTGGCGAGGAGCCCAGCTGCCTCTGGAGGTCATGACAGCCTAGAAAGGTGAACGAAACTAGAGTTTTGTTATCTAGAAGAAAGGAAAGTGGGAATGTTTGTTGGTTGGGCCCCACAGGTGGGAAGGGTGTTCAGAGAAGGTAGCCTGGAACCTTTCTTGTCTACACATTTGCAACCTCGTTGAAGAATGTTGCTGTAAAGTATATAACACTGACATGGCGGGGGGGAAATTTAGAAGACTTTAGAAAAGGGTAAACCATCTTATTTTCGAATTGGCTTAGGGATGACTTTGCCTGGAAGCTGAGATATAAATTTGGTATTTTAGGGTTCCAGGAAGTCTTGAAAAACTATGAGGAGTTAGTTTCCTAAATAATTCAAGTTTTCTCTCTGTTCTCTGTAAAGACACAACAAGGAGGGACCTGGGTGTTTGGAGAGTAACAGGTGTTTTTTTTTTCTCTAATATATGACTGTGTGTTCAGTGTAGTTAATGCTATTGATAAATGTGGAAGTATCACAGCAGGTCTTTTGTTGGCTATCCATTTCTATTTTACCATCTTTCTGTTTCAGAAAATGAATTTGGTCAAATTCAGTAGGACTTTTGTCCCTTAATTATTAAATGTCATTAAGTTTTATTATTTTGTTTAAAAATATTTGAATCTACTCCAGGCCAAGGAGAGGAGATTCCTGGGAGGTTCAAAATTTTGTACCCATTTTGGAGCAGGGCATTCTGGCACTCGTCTCGGCTACAGGGAGAAGGGAGGGCATTAAAGTCTTCAGATTTTTCTGTAGGACAAATGAATGCACTTGGAATAAATTCTGTGTCTGCCTATAGAGTACTCATCCTACTGCTCCTGCTATAAATTGATTACAACAAGGACATCTTTTTGTTGTTTTCCTGACTGATTATTGCCAGTCGGTAGAAGTACTTACTGAGTAAATTTCCCATTTAATTTTAGTACCTTTTCTGGTGATTCATCCACTACATTTTTTTCCCCCATAAAGATATGCAATCATATTGTCTACAAATAATGTACTTGTGTCTCCTACTTTCTAAATAGTTATGCTTTTTGTTTTTGTTTCCTGCCTCAATGGACTAGTTAGAACAGAACAATGTTCTGTAATACTCGTGATAGTGGGTGTTATCATGTTTTTGTGTTTGAGATTATTTAAAAAGTTTGAGATGAGGGGAATGTGAAATGGCTTTAGTTTATGGACAATAGGGCTAAATTTTCTTTACTGATATAATGAAAGATGAAAACCAATGGTAAAGTAAGAGCCAAAGAAGAAAGGATATTCCAGGGATAGTAATATAGAGAATGAACAATCAAAAGAAAGGACTAGAACTGAGTGTAGATATGATGCTGAAAACCAGAGTGCATTGATTACATGAAGCAAAGAACACTGTCTTTTCTTCTTTGGGGAAAAATTGTCATCACTAGGTCCATCTCATGAAAATGTCCTAGGAAGCATTAGTAGTCTAAACAATAGGCACAGTATGTGACATACAGGATACTGATTCTGCAGGTTGTGGAAGACCTAGCAAGATGAGATGCACGTAGGAATCCCTCCTTCTGGTTCCAGAGGAGTGGAAGGTCTGGAGCCATCTTCCCCTGGCACCTCTGCTGGTTTTGGTGAAGGTTATCCTTTTTTTTCCTCTGGCACTTCAAGAAGATTCTTGCCCTAATTTCTACTACATGTCTTGTAAGAAAACAGCAGCTGATTGTGGAAGAGTCTCATACTGAGAGGGTTAGGTCCTAAGTTGGTGTAAAAAGACAAGATCATGTATAGCCAAAATCTCCCTGGAATATTCCCTCAAATTGACTGTAAAGAACAGTGTATGTGATGTTGTACCTCTTTTTTTTTTTTTTTTTTTTTGCGGTACGCAGGCCTCTCACTATTATGGCCTCTCCTGCTGCAGAGCACAGGCTCCAGACGCGCAGGCTCAGCAGCCATGGCTCATGGGCCCAGCCGCTCCGCGGCATGTGGGATCCTCCCGGACCGGGGCACGAACCCGTGCTCCCTGCATCGGCAGGGGGACTCCCAACCACTGCGCCACCAGGGAAGCCCTGTACCTCTTATTCTGTAGAGCAATGTGTAGTTATAAATGTATAATATCCCAAGTAACATATAGTATAGAATAAAATGTAGTATGTGCAGGTAAAATATAGTTTTAAGGTGTTTTAAATGATATAAAAGAGTATCTTGAATTTGTGTAAATTTGTAAATAGTACCATTTCACTGTACCTTCTGTAAGATAATAGAATAAGAAATTGAAGAATATTTGTGAGATTTTCAGGTGACGACAGGAACTTACTTCTTTTAGAGAGAGTATGTTATATATTTCTGTGTGATCACTTTGAGAAAATTTAGTTTCTTAAAGTTTTAAAAGTACAAAGCAGAATAAACATGTGGCTTTTTGGAGTTAGGAGTAAGATTAATTTATCCTGATTATTTTGAAAGTTAATTTTAGAGAGATAATTATAATGCCATATTGAGTACTTTATTTTTAATCTAAGTGCCAGCCATATCTTTGACGCTAGATGGGAATACAGAGATGGGCACTCAGCCTGGTAATTTGTATTCATAAATACATAGAAGTAGTTTATACTTGCTACTTCTTTCTTGCCTATGGCTTGAGACCCTGGGGGATTTTATTCTCCAGCGATTTCAGAAGAGAGACCAATCAGGAATTCTGACCTTTCCCACTTTCCTGGTGTCTCTCCTGAGTGTCTGATATGGTACCTCAGGCCTAAATTCTTTAGATAAATGTCTGTTCCTGGGTTTGTCTAAGAATGAGACTTTTTGAGCAGCAAGGAATTCTTGGAAAGGAAGCTTGTATTTTAAGTATCTATGAGATCCAAGTGGCTGCGGATGAAGAAATCACGCGAGTAAAGAACTGGGATCCTGACAGTGGCCAAAGAAGCTCTTTACATTTTCCTATTAGAGCCATAGACCCTGCTCTGGTCCACAGAGCCACATAGCGATGGAAATTTTTTATCCCCAAAGGATTATGTAATGCAAGCAGTTTTAGACATGAAAGAGTACAGGCAGGCATGTATTTTGGAAATATCGCATAAGAGGGAATTCTTTGATGGAAAGGACAGCTAGTTTTTTTTTTTTCTCTCTCAAAAATAGGATAACAGTGGGAGTGCCCAAGTGATGTTTCCACTTTACCAGAGAGAAGCCCTCATCTCCAGCCTTCATGGTGACTGTCTGTTAATGGAGATTAGGATATCCACTTTCTTCATTTAAAAAAATTTAACATTGGTACGATATTATCTGATACACAGTCCGTATTCCAATTTTGCTGATTGTCCCAACTGTCCTTTTTAAAAACAGCTTTAGATATGATTGACATACAGTAAACTGCACATATTTAATATATACAATTTGATGAGTTTTATATATACCCGTGAAACCATCACCACCATCGAGATAATGAACATATCCATCACCCTCGAAAGTTTCTTCATGCCCTTTTGTAATACCTTTCTTCCAATGTCCTCCAATCCATCCATCACTGGGCAACCATTAATATGCTTTCTGGCACTATAGAGGTAGTTTGCATTTTGTAAATGGAAATATACAGTATGTACTTCCTTTCTTCCTGGCTTCCCTCCCGGCCCCCCGCCCCAGCATAATCATTGAAATTCATCTATGTTGTTGCATCTGTCAATAGTTAATTCATTTTTATCGCTTAGCATTCTGTTGTATGGATATACCAACATTTGAACATCCATTCACATGATGTTGGACAGTTGAATTGATGCCACTTTTTGCCTGTGAACATTCATGGACAAGTCTTTGTATTGACTTTTGCTTTCATTGCCCTTGGGTAAATACCTAGGAGTAGAATGGCTGGATCGTATGGTAGGTGTATACTAGCTTTCATTTTTTTAAAAAAATATTTATTTATTTATTTACTTGGCTGTGCTGGGTCTTAGTTGCGGCACGTGGGATCTTCGTTGCGGCATGTGGGATCTTTTTTTTTTTTTTTTAGTTGTGGCATGCTGGATCTTTTAGATGCAGCATGCAGAATCTAGTTCCCTGACCAGGGATTGAACCCGAGTCCCCTGCATTGGGAGCATGGAGTCTTTGCCACTGGACCACCAGGGAAGTCCCGGTAGGTGTATATTAGCTTTTAAAAAAACTGCCAAACTGCTAGTCCAAAGTGGTTGTAGTATCTTACATTTTCATCCTCCGTGTATGAGAGTTGTAGTTGCTCTGCATCCTTCCCAGTCTTTTAAATTTTAGTACTTCTAATAGTCGTGAAGTGGTTGCTTTATGTGGTTTTAGTTTGCGTTTTCCTAATGACTAATGATATGGAGTATCTTTTTAATGTACTTTTGGGAAGATGGTCTTCTTTTGAAAACACAGAAGAGGATGGTTATTAAATCTCGGTTTTCTTGTAAAATCTGACTTTTATCCTTGTCTCTATGTTGTGAGTGAAAAAAGAGAATAAGAAGTGAAAGGGGTAGGAGTGATTAGACATGACTCTCTCTTACTGAGAGAGGCTAGGAGTATAGCCAAAAAATAAGAGGTGTTGAGAGGTTGCACAGGGTAACCAAGAAATCAGATGAAACAAGGAGAGTGGATGAGAAGACCAGGGCCTGAGACCACTAAGGACAGTTTGTATTATCAGATTCTTTCATGTTCTTAAAACCACATGTTCTTGTATTCCAAAGGAAAAATCTGAAAGAGACTTCTCTTAAAAAAGTGCCTTTGAAAACAGACTGTAGACACTGCTTCTGCTCTCTTTCTACTTATTTATTTCCTGTTATCATCTGACTCTTTTTCAAACCTGTTTTTTTGCAGGTCTCCAGAGGCCTCATAACTGCCACGTGTGATGGCTTGTTTCCAGCCCTCATCTTCATAGATTTTTCTGTAGGATCTGGCTTTCTTGACCACCTTTGTCTTCTTAAGACTCATCTCCCCAGCCTTGGTGACACACTTATGTTTTTCTTTTCCTCCTCTGACTTCTGTTAGGTTTTCACTTCCTTATGAACCTGGGTTTTGAGGACAGCTGTACTCAGTGTGCTGGTGCCATTTTGTTTCTTTGCACCAGAATCTTTGCCACTTCCATGGATTCAGCCATCCTTTCTGAGCAGAGGGCTCTCCTTCCCATCTAGAGTCCACATCTTTGCATGCTGACTTATTGTTTTCTTTCTTGGTGTCACCTCCATAACAACCTGTCTGAAACCGAATTTGCCTCCTGTGTTCATAGATCAATTTCATCTCCAGACTTGTCTCTTTCTGTCATGGTGCTTTTTCTCAGTCTCCCACTCTTGAAACTACCATGTCACCTTTGCTTCTTCCCTCTTCATTCAAGTCTGTGAGACTGTGTCATACCTCTCATCTCTGTCTCCATCTTTATAGTCATGCTGCCACGATCCTAATTCAGGCTTTTCATCACGTCCTGCTAGGATTGTGATAGTGGCTTCGTAACTGGTCGCTTAGTCTCTGGTCACTCTCCCTTCCAATCCACTCACTGATGTCTCTGATAGATCATTCTTCTAAACTCACTGGGTTGTACATTGTTTCTTTTAAAAAGTCTGTGATTTCTACCAACCATGATTTATTTCTCTGAAATTTGTAGAGTTCTCCTAATGGCATCCCTGACTACTTTACCTTACTCAACCTTATCTTCTGTTGCTCTCCTACACAAAGCTCTGCACTGCAGTAAAATTGGTCTCTTTATTATTCCCCGAGTACCTGATGGGTACACATGCCCACTGCTGCTACTGGTTAAAAGCTGTATTCCATTCTCTGAGAGATTTCTCATTCCTCTTCCCCCATAGCTGTGTCTTGTCCTTATCCCAAGGCTTCCCTCAATTTCCTGCTCTTCTATGAATTCTTGCTTGGTAAGTCAGCTTTAAATAATCATTCCCTCCTTTGAACTTATGATCTGTGACAGACAGTTGAACATTTTGTGTTATGACTCATTTTTAAGGTACTTTTTCTCTCCAGCCAGAGTTCAACTTCCTTGAGTTTCATGCCTCTGTGAAGTCTCTCTGGTGTGCCTGTACTGTTCCAGGCGCTTGCATTCTGATAATAACAACACCTTACAATAATTCTAGAAATAATGATGCCTTGAAAATGAAGAGGAGACACCAAGTTGTATGACTGCGTTTGTTATCATTCTATCAGCTGGAAACCACAGGGCCCTGCTCATTCTGACTGTTGAGTGTCTGCGACATGCCAGGTGCTTTCACTGATGCTCTCTCACTGAATCCTCATGGTCCTTTGAGGCAGCTGTGGTTATCTTCATTTTACAGCTGGGGAAACTGAAGCTCAGACTACTGTGTGCCCAGGGTTACACAACTGCTAAGTGGCAGAGCTGGGATGAAAATATTTCCCTTGTCTGCCCCGATTCCAAAGCCCTCCTCTTCTCTGTGCCACACTGTCTTTATAGGCAAGGACAAGATTTGGCAAAGCATTCACATGGGGGTTATTTCTGAGGTACTGTTAGCACTCAGTTTGTAACACTTTAGATTATTTGTAATAAATGTTTCAAGTACATGGGAATGGAATCAAGTTGAGGAGATAAAGTAATTTATTTACACCATTCACTTGTATTTACTCTTTGTTTTTCTCATCAACTCTGGTGGCTTGTGCAATGTATGGTCCATCCAGAAGCCCTTTAAATAATGACCAAAGAAAATGCAGATTAAATATATAGAATTCTGAAGATTAGCCTAGGCAAGTGGTTTTCATCAGTTTGACAGGTGACTCTATTTCTGGTTGTAAGGCAGGAATTTTGAGAATTGAAGCTGGCTCTTCAGAGGAAGCTAGGCAACCTTCTCTGCTTTAACTCAGTCTGCCCTTCCAAAGGTGGGTCAATTATTTGGTTGGGTTGTTATGGATTTTAGGGCATTAGGCACGCCTCAGCTTTCAAAAGTAAGTACAAAAGAACATGCTAGAGCTCAACTGAAAAAAAAGTTCAATCTATAGCTTCCCTCCCAAAAGCATCATGCAAAATAAAGTTATACATAGTATTTAGTGAGTATCAAAGAGTAGGGAAAATATAAATGAACAGTTTCGGCTGCCTGGGTGTAGAAACGGTGATTCATAGACTTGAGATTTGGAACTCAAACATACTTGGTTTGTACTCAAAGGAGAGACGTGTCAGATAAGTTGCATGACAGAACAGAAAATAGCTTACTGAGAGTGTGGGAATACCTTAGAAAGGAATAAATGTTGCCAACTTTATCTCATTCTACCTAATGTCATCAAAATATATGTTTCCTCTACACTAGTTATTGAGTAGAAGGAATGGCATTTTAGGAAACATCCAGCATGAGGAGTTTATAGACTTCTCATGTACAAAATGGACATTTTCTACTTTGGGGAGCTTTTGGAATCATGTTGAAAACCAAAGTAACTCAATTCTTAACAGGTAACTCTGTTAGCTACCTCCTTCTCAGCTCCTCCAACCATGGGGAAACAGAAGTTGCTTTGTGGTTCTTTTCACCCATGCAGTTATCACTAATCACCATTCCAGAGAAAGATGAGGTCTTATAGGGTGAAAACTTGGTATTTCCTCAAACAGTTGACTAAATTTCCCTTTGGCAGTGTTGAATTTGAGTTGAAAAACATTTTTACCTTCCTGAAATTGGGTAGAAGTTATGGCTGTGAATGTTTGGGTTAGCATTATGCCTGTTTTTACCTTTTAGTTATTGTATGTCTCCCTTCAGATATGCTGTACTACCTTGGTGCCTTATACAGAGTGGGTATGCCATAAATGTTTATCAGATTAATCTCATCAGGGAATCAGAGAAGATTAGTACTATGCAGGTTCTTTGGTTGCTTTTCTACTTCTTTTAGAATGAGAACTTAATCTAAATAATTTCTAAAATATTTTCTTTTCTTTAAAATATTTTAAAATTGTGATAAAATCATATAACATAAAATTTACCATCTGAAGAACCATTTTTAAGTGTACAGTTCAGTAGTCTTAAGTATATTCACATTGCTATGCAACAGATCTCCAGAACTTTTGCATCTTGAAAAACTGAAACTCTGTATCTGTTAAACAGTAATTCCCATTTTTGTCTACCTCAATCCTTTTATAACTACCATTCAACTTCCTGTTTCTATGAATGACTACTTTAGATAACGCAGATGAATAGAATCATTCAGTATTTGTCTTTTTGTGGCTGGCTTACTTTACTTAGCAAAATGTCCTCAAGATTCATCTATGTTGTAGAACGTGGATATTTGGGTTGCTTCCACCTCTTGACTACTGTGATAATGCGCCTATGTACATGGGTGTGTAAATATGTCTTTGAGATGCTGCTTTCAATTTTTTTGGATTATATACCTAAAAATGCGAATGCTGGATCATATGGTAGTTCTGTTTTTAATTTTTTGAGGAGCTGCCGTACTATTTTCCATAGTGGTTGCACCATTTTACACTCCTGCCAACAGTACACAAGGGTTCCAACTTCTCCACTTCCTCACCAACACTTCTGCTTTTTTAAGTAGTAGCCATCCTAATGGGTGTGAGGTGATAGCTCACATTTTGATTTGCATTTCTCTGATGATTAGTGATCTTGAGTATCTTTTCATATACTTGTTGGCCATTTGTAAATCATCTTTAGAGAAATGTCTGTTCAAGTCTTTTGTCCATTTTTAAATCAGGTTATATATTTTTGGTTGTTGTTGAGTTTTAATGTTCTTTCTATTCTAGATATTAACCCCTTATCAGATAAATGATTTGAAAATATTTTCTCCCATATTTCTAGTAATGTTTTGGTAACTTTTTATATTGATATAATTTCGAACTTAGAGAAAAGTTGCAAGACTAGTACAAGGAACTCCTGCATACTTTTTTTTTAAAATTTATTTTTAAAATTTATTTATTTTTGCTGCATTGGGTCTTTGTTGCTGCGCACGGGCTTTCTCCAGCTGCGGAGAGAAGGGGCTACTCATTGTTGCGGTGCGTGGGCTTCTCACTGCTGTGGCTTCTCTCGCTGCGGAGCACAGGCTCTAGGCACACGGGCTTCAGTAGTTGTGGCTCGCGGGCTCTAGAGAGCAGGCTCAGTAGTTCTGGTGCATGGGCCCAGCCGCTCGCTCCGCGGCATGCGGGATCTTTCCGGACCACGTTCCGAACCTGCGTCCCCCGCATTGGCAGGTGGATTCTCAACCACTGCACCACCAGGGAAGCCTCTGCATACTCGTTATTCAGAATCACGGAGCACCTAGGTTTCTTGACATTTTTGTTGAGCCTTCTAAACAATGAATTACTTGTGGCTGTGGGAGATATAAAAATATAAACATGGCCCCTGTCTGAATATGGAAAGCAAATAAGAATGTTTATAAAGCAGCAAGTCCAGATGAGAATAATATAGATAAGAACACAAGTGAAAGGGGGCCAAAAGTAAGAATAACTTGAGTTATTAGAACTGGAGACCTGTCCCAGTGATTTTCAACATGGGATGATTTTGTCCCCTGGGGGGCTTATGGCATGTTTAAAGACATGCTGGTTGTCATAACTGCAGGGGGCATGGGAGAAAGTTGTCCTACTGGTGTCTAGTGGGTAGAGACCAGGGATGCTGCTAAACATCCTACAATATTTAGGACAGCCCCACACTATAAAGAAGTATCCAGCCCAAAATGTTAATAGCACCAAAAGGAGAGAAACCTTGCCCTATCCTCAGGAACCAGACTTTGCAGAAAACCTGTCTAGAGAACTTTCAAGGCTTTGGGCCCAGAGACTCTCTCAAACACATCCAGAGCACTTGGATAACACAGTGAAGGCTATGCTTGGTTAAAGAATAGGTATGAAAAAGAGTATTTTCTTTTTTGTGTATAATGCACAATAAGAGGACTTAGTTGGTCTGCTTACTATAAATTTTTTGCAGTAAACTGTCTAAAAATGCTTTTCCTGGTTTCATTTTGTATTGCAGTCACTTATAGCTCACATGTTCCTGTTACTGTGTTCTCTTTTCTTTGCCACTCTGTGCTGTCGAAAAGCTGTGTAAACTCAGAAAAAAGCAAACATTACTATACAAAAGGTCTTGAAGCTTAGAGGAAGAAAGCAGTGGTGTTGGGGGAAGATGTCTTAGATGGCTTTCTTTCCATTCTCGTTCACTGCAGAGAAGCTGGGTGTCAGCTCTATTTTATCACTCGCTCCAGTAGGCTGGGAGGAGAATGGAAATATTGGGCTGGCCAAAACGTTCGTTCAGGTTTTTTCCCATAACATCTTACGGAAAAGGCCGAACGAACTTTTTGGCCAACCCAATAGCATGAACATTGACATCCTGTAGACCTGGATTTGATTCCAAGCCCTTCCATTACTAAATGTCTGACCTTGGGCAAATAAATTATATACTCTGAACTCAGTATTGTCTTCTCTGCAAGGCGGATAATATCTGCTTCACTGAGTGATGAGGGGCAGTGGAGTGCAGTGGTTAAGGCTGTGAACTCACATACTTAATTGCCTGCCTTCAGATCTTTGCTCTGCTGCTTCTCATTGTGTGTCCTTTGGTAAGTTTCTCAACCTTTCTACGCCTCAGTTTCCTCATTTGAAAAATGAGAAGAAATATATAGTATTCACCTCATAGGGCTGTTATGACATTAAATGAATTAATACATGTAAAGCACTTAAAGTGGTGCCTGGTACATGGTAGGCGCTCAGTAAATGTTAGCTATTTTGGGGATTAATTTGAGATGAAGGATGTAAAGAACCCTGTAGTGTCTAACAAACAGAAGGTGCTTGATGACTAGTTTTTAAACATTTAAATTTTAGTAGCAGTGTATTATAATATAATGCCATTATAACAAAATTCATCAGCTTCTGAAGTTAAATGAGTGGGGATTTGATCTTAAGATGTTTCCAGGATGCAAAAAAGAAACTGGTCATTCTCTTGCTTCCTCCTTGTACCTGGCAAAGACTCCTTTGGATACCTGTTCAAAACTGTGCTTAAAGAATTGCAGGCCTAGCCAGACTTCTGCCAAATTATAAGAGGCCAGGATTCTGTGGAATTATAAGAGTGACTGAATGCATGGAGCAGTGAGGGAGGTTTGGATTAGAAACAGTTGTTTTTCTAGTCCGGCTTTCATGAAATTACCCTCCGTGGAGAAGAAGCGGAGAAACAGCGGGAAGTTTAATTCTTTTCAGACTCTACGTGCATTGTTGGGGTGTGGACGTGTATCCGGGTGGGTGAAGGGGTCCTGTCCTTCTAGACAGTATAGGGGATTTAGACTCACTCAAAGGTAGTTTACTTTGAAACGAAATATCGGGTTGTACCAGTTCCTGCCAGGTATTGGGTTTCAGACAGACATATTTATAGGTCATACATGGTGCAGCCCTTTCTTAAAATGCAAGAATATATTACTTCATTATAAGGGAAAGTGTAGGTAAAGCGTTTAGCACAGTGCCTGGCATTATAGTGCTTTATTATGAGTTAGCTGAAGTTGTCGTTATCATCATCATCATCATCGTTACTCTTAAATATTATGGTTTGGTTTAGTTTAGAAAGGAAGTTTTTACTACTCATTCAGCAACTCAGATTTCCCTTTTATTTATTTTATTTTTTATTTTTAGCTTTTATGGACATACACACATTAAAAAAAGTGCAACTCATGATTCTATAGCTTGATGAATTTTCACAAACTGAACCCACTCATGCAGTCAACACTTAACATGACTATTACCAGTGCCCCACTCATGTTCCCTTCTGGCCATTATCCTTTAGTTTTTAGCAAAAAAAGTTTTTCCCTTATGGCTTTATGTAAACTCTTAATAGGTATGACTGACAGTTACAGCCTTAGGGATGGCCTTATTTATATGCTTTTATTTTCTTTTGCTTTCAAAAGCACATCTCCTGGAAAGGGATTTCAGTCCTGTGGGTTGTTATATTTGGACATGGATAGACTGAGTGATCTTGTAGCTCTTCCTCTGCAAATAGGTGGTGTGTTCTTTGCTTTTATTTATCCATACTGTAAAAGTCCATTGAAACGAAAAAGGAGTCCATTGTACTCAAAGAAAAGGAAAATGGCTCAGCCACACGGATCTCTTAGATGTCCTCTCTAAAAGCATTCCACATTCAATAGAGTTCAGGGGAATGAAAGAAATCCTGTGGTGGAGGAAGGTTGCACAATGCTGGGTGCACTTGTAGGCCCTCATCTCCTGCCATCGACCGACGTGATTAGGCTGAAGAACTGGCCACTTCTGGAAGTAATGGACTGCAGTGTGTTTACCCTGCTTTTGTCTGGGCACATTCAGAAAACCAATGGTAATTTTTCAGAAGGCAGCTTCTCAGAAGAAGAATAAAAATTCGGGGGTTGAGTTTGAGGCTCTTTATATATCTTCTTTTTGAAATCAAAGTACAGAACAGATTAACTTTGAAACCACCAGTGTGTTAGCCTTGCCTTGTATGTCTTGCTTAACTTCCTGGGCCCAGCTAATGGCTCTGCTAAAATATTGTACATGCATTTCAGAACGTCTTTCCTTATTTTTGGCTGGTATTTTATTTCTTGAGATTTATTTATTTAGTTAGTTTTCTTTTACTTGAGGTATAATTCACATACCATAAAATTAACCCCTTTAAAGTAGGCAGTTCAGCGGTTTTTAATATATTCATAAAAGTTGTGCAGCCATCACCCATCTAACTCTAGAGCATTTTCTTCACCCCAAGAAGAAACCCTGTGGCCATGAGAAGCCTCATTCTATTTAGTTTTATCAGATAAATGCTGTGCTTGTTTTTTTTTTTTTTGGTATAAGTCTTCGTTCTACAGGGTGTCATGACAGTTGTGTGACCTTTCACGTAGAGGTTTGCCCCATCCTAACTTCTGTTATAAAGTTGATTTGGGACTTCCCTGGTGGTGCAGTGGTTAAGAATCCGCCTGCCAGTGCAGGGGACACGGGTTTGAGCCCTGGCCCGGGAAGATCCCACATGCTGTGGAACAGCTAAGCCCGTGCGCCACACTACTGAGCCTGCGCTCTAGAGCCCGCGAGCCACAACTACTGAGCCTGTGTGCCACAGCTACTGAAGCCTGTGTGCCTAGAGCCCGTGCTTCACAACAAGAGAAGCCACAGCAAGGAGAAGCCCGCGCACTGCAACGAAGAGTAGCCCCCGCTCGCCGCAACTAGAGAAAGCCTACCTGCAGCAACGAAGACCCAACACGGCCAAAAAAAAAATTAATTAAATAAAGTTGATTTGGGGGTGCATTTTTCAGCACTACCATAAACAACGTGTTGACTGAAACTGTTATAGGACATAAAATGACTGTATGTTTGTCACAATCACTTATGAAAATTTCAGTGCATATGAACAACAGTGTGGCTCCTACAAAACTAACTAGCATGGTGAAGACTTCTGATAATCTGCCAAAGCTGGGCCTGCGCTTTAAGAGTTTAATAGATTGAGAAATCAGTTCTTCTGGCCTCTGTGGAAAGGTTTAGGTTTATTTGTTTCTTAGACTAACGTTGTTTTTTGGAAAAAAAAAGCATAAGACGTATTTGTATTAACTCTTAGTTGATTTCTGAAGGCCTAGAATAGATTGTTTCTAAATGAATGTGATTAACCTATTTTAAAAACCTCATTTAGATTAAAAGTTCTTTTTGAATCTGTATTTTTATGATTTCAAAAGTAATATGTTTTAGTTGAAAACATTTTTTTAAATGTGTAGAGCTTAGAAGAGTTAAGTGAAAAAAGAGTTGTCATCCTCCCTCTCACTTTATAGAGTTTATGCTTCAAGTATTTTTATATCTAATCATATAACCCATTTAATTTTTACTTAATTTTTTTTTGCTTTTCAATCATTAACATTTTTATTTTCAAAGATTTTTTCAGTATTTAAAAAAATTGAAATATTCGATGTACAATATTATGTTAGTTTCAGGTGTACTACATAGTGATTTGACATTTGCATATATTGTGAAATGATCACCACGATAAGTCTAGTAACTATCTGTCCCCATACAAGGTTATTACAATATTATTGATCATATTCAATTTTTTCTTAATTTTTAAATATACTGCAGAAGTGCGGTTGTTTATTGAATTGTGTTGTTCTATAATTTAACACTATTTTAAAGTTTCTGGAAGGTTTAAAACTTTTTTTCTTTTAAAGTGGTGATTGCTAAAAAAACAAAACAAAACTCTAAGTAATCTTTCTTTAAAATTACTATGACTTGTTCATGGTCCAGTGGAACTTCTGAGCAATTATGGAAATGTACATACTTCCAAAGCTAGGTCTGTTTATCATCAAAGGAGGCTGCATGAGTCCAGAACTCATAAAGAGGCCTCCTCTCAGGTCAGCTTTTGTCCAAAGGCTTCAGGACCAAAAGACTTCCAAATTCTCACTGCATCTCTTCAGGCACAGATATTTCATCATGGTGAGGCAGTTGTACATGCACACGTTTTAGTAATTCTCAGGAAGAGAAGTATTTATCATATACTATGTATAGAAATTAAATAGTGGAGGTGTCAAAATTCCTCAGTTGACTGCATTCACTAGAAACCACCCCCTTCCCGATATTAAATGTCTCTCCTTTCTCACTCGTTTTAAAAAAAAAATCTTTTACATATTTTATTGGACAAAACACTACACATTTTTATTGAAATGTTCAGTCGAGCGTTTCTCTGTCATATTTCCTTTTTCACTCTTGAATCTTAGTGTTCTGCACTGTCTCCTAGAGTTTCCCAAAGACTGTTTGTAATTGTGTAGGGATGCTCGACTTTAGAACTTCGTTCTTGGGAATCAGGTATTGGACCCAAGAAATACCTTACAGGTAAAGAGATGGCTCTAGCAGTAAGCTTTTTTAAGTACCAAAAAGGGGATTTGGAAGAGAATCCTACACTTATTTTAGATCAGAAGTATCTAGAAAGAATATATAGTCTATGTGAACTACTACTTAAAATAAATAAGTTGGATTCAGCTATTGCCTGAGCAACTACCTAATAATGGATGGAGCATCTTCGAACTTGCAATGTTTTCATTCTACCAGGGTAACTTGTAGCAAATTAATTTTAGGATACTTAATATATATGTCTGTATCTTCACTGTATTTTTAAAATAGTTTAATACTGTTTCCTCTGCCATACTGTTTCATTCATATATAGTATCATTTGCTGGAGTTATGTGGCTATTGGAACTTGATACTGATAATGGACTGGAAAAAGTTGTAAAGGGCTAAGCAAACCATCTTCTACTATATGAATAGTTAATCAGGTATAAAGAGTACCTTGCAGAAAAATTTGGAGCCTTAATGGATATTAGATAGCACTCACTGTTGAAAGAGAAAATGGGAAAAACAAACACACACAAAAAAACACCTGCACAGTATAAATGAGGTCAGGTTACACATACTTTGTTTTCCCAATAAAACAGAGAAGCCTGTGAAGGCTCTGAAGCTTGCCTTGTGTGTTTAACAGTTCAAAAGAAGTTGAACTTAATACTTATTAAACAGTATTTTAAAACATTGTTTTTGTGCCGTGTTCCCCCCCCCCCGCCCCCCGCCACATGCTCTCTCACCCAAAGGAAAATTCACTGCCTTGTGTAATCTCCTTTTCAAACATTAATGTATCTTAACAAATCCTTATTTGTGCTCCTACTATATAGTAAGCACTGAATTTTGGATAGATCAGCCGTCAGCTGGGTTAGTTGAAAGGAAAGTACTTCTTTTATTTGTCTCAGATAAACCTTACCTAAGGGAGGCTGAAGAAAAGATGTGCTGATCTTCGATAAGCTAGAGTGGAAAGACAGAAGTGGCAATTGCTTGGGAAACAGTGTATCATCAAGAAACCACTCAGGGGCTTCCCTGATGGCGCAGTGGTTGAGAGTCCGCCTGCCGATGCAGGGGACCCGGGTTCGTGCCCCGGTCCGGGAAGATCCCACATGCCACGGAGCAGCTAGGCCTGTGAGGCGTGGCCGCTGAGCCTGCGTGTCCGGAGCCTGTGCTCCGCAACGGGAGAGGCCACAGCAGTGAGAGGCCTGCGTACCGCAAAAACAACAACAAAAAACCCACTCTGACCAGTATATCTGGCTCTGTGGTTGTTCTGAGGGTGACTGGAAATTCTCCAAGCCTTTGATATAACCAGGAAGTTACTGCTTATATTTGAAGACTAGTATTGGGGAGTATATTTGTTTCATCTAGTTTATTTTTTCTTTATCACATCCAACAAGCATTTATAAAGTGTTTGCTTACTCTTTGTTAACCAGTGTGTTATGTATTCAAAACCAGTGGTTAAATCATTAGGATTAGGCTTAAGGGTCTAAGGATCTACATTTTTAGAGGAAAGAATTTTAGAAGTTCACTTTCTGGAACATTTTGAATGTTCTATATAATTTTAAGCTTTGTAAAGGAAATAGTAAATGATTATTTTATTTATTTAAAAAGAAAAAAATTATCTACTGTACAACAGAAAGTAACACAACATTGTAAATCAACCATACTCCAATAAAAATTTTTTTTGAAAATCAAGAAAAAAGAAAAATTTTATCTAAAAGCAGCATTGGTGAGTGACTTGTAGTACTTTAAGTCTGAAAGTAAAATAAAAGTTATAATATTTTTTAACTTAAAAATACCCAAGCTAAAACATTCAAACAGTGTAAAAATGTGTTTAATAAAAAATTAAATTTCCTTCTATTCCTGATCTCTAAACTCCCCCCCAGAACCAACTATCATTATCAGTTTTTCTTGCATCTTTTGAGTAATATTTTAAGCATGTACAAACATATTTATGTGATTCCAGTCCCCTTTTCATACAAATGGGAGCATATTATATAAACTCTTCTGATCCTTGTGCTTTTCAGATCTACTGCATTTTTTTTTTTAAACTGGCTGCGCAATATTCCATTGTATGGGTGAACTGTTATTCATTATTTAATCATTCCTTGCTGGTGGACATTTAAGTTTTCCCCAGGTTTCTGCTCTAATAGACTATGCTACACTGAATTTTTTTTTTTTTTAAAGATATCTCTTTCCCATGTGTGTATCTTTAATACATTCCTAGAAGTGAATTGTGAATTCTAGGTCAAAGAGTATGTAGCTCAAATTTTTTTTTTAAAAAAAATTTATTTATTTATTTATTTTTGGCTGCATTGGGTCTTCGTTGTTGCGCGTGGGCTGTAGTTGCGGTGCGTGGGGGCTACTCTTCGTTGCGGTGCGCAGGCTTCTCATTGCGGTGGCTTCTCTTGCTGCGGAGCACGGGCTCTAGGCACGCGGGCTTCAGTAGTTGTGGCACGCGGGCTCAGCAGTTGTGGCTTGCGGGCTCTAGAGCACAGGCTCAGCAGTTGTGGCGCAAGGGCTTAGTTGCTCCGCGGCATGTGGCATCCTCCCAGACCAGGACTCAAACCCGTGTCCCCTGCATTGGCAGGTGGATTCTTCACCACTGCGCCACCAGGGAAGTCCCTGTAGCTCTAATTTTCATAGATATTGTCAAAAGGAGCTCCCTGGGGGCTGACCAGTGTATATTTCCATTAGTGCTAGGTGAGAGTTCTGAATCCCCACGTTCTTCCCAGAACAGTGTATTTTTAAACTTTTTGAACTTTGCCTGTTAGATAGGTGAAAATGGTATATCATTATAATTTTCAGTTCTTTAACTATGACTAAAATTGAGCAATTTTTTGGATAAAAGCTATTTGTTAGTATTTATATTTTGTGCACTTCTGGTTCATGTCCTTTGCCTTTTTCCTACTGCATTATAGTCTTCTGACCAAGTTATGAGTTCTCTCTATATAAGAAAAATTGCCATTTGTCATATGTGCTGCCATTATATTTTTGCAGTTTGTTGTTTGTGTTTTGACTCATGGCATTTTTTTCTTTATAGATTAAAACAAATTCTTATGCTGTCAGATTTAGCTATTTTCTTTTATAGTTTCGGAATTTTTGTGTTTCACTTAGAAAGCATATTTACGTTTAGAAGAGATAGAGATTACACACTGTTTCCTTTTTACCTTTGATCAATCAGAAATTGTTATGAGAAGTGACGTAGATAGAAATTTTGTTTTATTTTTCCAGCCTACTAGAATAATCCATTTTTTTCTCTACTAGTTTGAAGTGCAATTTTATTGTATACTAAGTTTTTTAAATACATTGGGTCTATTGCAGGACTTTTTTCTATTTCATTGCTTTTCATGCACCCAGTACAAATTATTTTAATTACCATAGCTTTATAATGTTTTAAAACCTAGAATTTACCCTGGCTACTTTAGTGTGTTTCATTTTACTATCTGACCTTCAGAATCAGCTTATCTGGTTGCAAACAATGACAAAAATTCTTTTGGTATTCTTATCAAGATTGCATTACCTTTACAAGTTAAATTGAGATAAATCAATAATTTTACAATACCCAGGAACAGGATACTTCTTTAATTTATTTGAGACTTCTATTATGGCTTTTTTAGAGTCTTAAAGTTCTTCATATAGTTCTTTTACATTTAAGAATAAGTTACTAAATTTATTCTTAGGAATTTTTTGCTTAGTTATTACTCTTATAAATGAGATCTTTTATGGCATAATGTTTTCTAATTTTTTTCTTATATACAGAAAAGCCACTGTACTGAATTCTCTTACTCTTTGTTATAGTTTTTCTAGTTGATTTTTATAGGTCTTCTTGGTATTTAATTATATTAGCTGTAAATACTGATAATTTTTTTTTTTTTTTGCGGTACGCGGGCCTCTCCCTGCTGCGGCCCCTCCCGCTGCGGAGCACAGACTCCGGACGCGCAGGCCCAGCGGCCATGGCTCACGGGCCCAGCCGCTCCGCGGCATGTGGGATCTTCTCGGACCGGGGCCCGAACCCGTGTCCCCTGCATCGACAGGCGGACTCTCAACCACTGCGCCACCAGGGAAGCCCAATACTGATAATTTTGCTTCTTCCTTTGCTGTTTATAGCTCTCATTTTTTTTCCTCTGTTATAATTGCATTGACTTAGACTTCTAGAATAAAGTTAAATAATAATGATGATAGTGTGCATCTCCGTTTTGTTCCTGAGTTTAGTATGATTGTTTCTAGAATTTAATCATTAATCATGATATAAGCTTTGGACTATGTCTATATTTACATACATACATATATAATCATGTTAAGGGACTTATATATACTTTTTTGTTTTAAGAATTTTTGAAGTTAGGAATTTATGTTGAGTTTTATCAAACATGTTTTCAAATTTATAAACGTTATCATTTTTTTTTTCCTCCTTTGACCTGCTAATGAGGTAAATAAACTACACTGGTAGATCCCTAATATTGAACTATCTTTGTGTTACAAGTATGAACCTCACATGAGCATGCATGTATTATTCTTTTTTTTTTTTTTTTTTTGCCGTAGGCGGGCCTCTCACTGTTGTGGCCTCTCCCGCCGCGGAGCACAGGCTCCGGACGCGCAGGCTCAGCGGCCATAGCTCACGGGCCCAGCCGCTCTGCGGCATGTGGGATCTTCCCAGACCGGGGCACGAACCCGTGTCCCCTGCATCGGCAGGCGGACTCTCAACCACTGCGCCACCAGGGCAGCCCCATGTATTATTCTTTTAAAGTATTGATGGATTCTGTTGACTCGTTTTTCATCAGGATTTCTGTACTGATATTTTAATCTAACAACTGTATGAATCATATGATATCCATAAGTGAGATGGCACTATGGTTTTTTAATCTTTTTTAAAACAGAGTCATTCTGGCAATTTACAAAGAATTTTAAATCTCTTTACCTTTTACTTGCAAACATTGGAATTATCCATTCCTTTGAAGATTTGGTAGAATTCATCTGTATAATTCTATGGGCCCGGTGCTTTGTGAGATAGAGCTTTGATACTATTTCTTAGTTACATGAACTGTTGTTAACCTATTATGATGAAGTCTAACACTAATTAGTGACATGATGTTTGTATATTTGACATTGGTTTGTTTTTGAGAGTTCAGATAATCATCTTTAGCATTTAAAGTTTTGCTAGTATTCTCATTCTTCTGTAGCACCTTAGAAATTAGGTATGCTTCTTTAACTATAATGTTTACACATTATAAGAATTATAAGAAATTTTCAGGATAAAAATGTAATGCAGTTATTTGCAAATATGTTGTATGCAAATATATAATAAGATGAAGGTAAGCCGGGGAAGGCAAACTGGCCTGGCAGAGAAGCAGTGAATCTAGAGAGCTGAGTATCTTTTTGTGTGTAGGCTCTGCCTAGTGGAGAGGGTCCCACTTGGGAACACAGATTTTGGAAAGCAGAGGGACATGAGGGAGAGCCTGTGACATGGTGGAAATGCTCTGAGGACAAGATGTATTACTGTCATGAGATCTTGCTGAGGGTTACATTACTTGAGAATGCCCTGTGCAGTTGGGTCTTCTTTGGGGAGATGGAACAGAGTGACAGAGTCAAGCTGCAGGGAAATCACTGAGGGATGGCAGAGCCTGCCATGGGAAGAGCAGCCATATCTGAGTCATTTAAGGGTTGGCATTTAGAGTTACATATATAACAGCTTTTGTATTTTCTCATCCATGATAGTCAAAGTGTGTCTGTTTGACTTGGGAAGGAAATGATTAAGGATTAGGTTAGTTAGGGTTAAGCTGACCTGGTATTTTCAGATTGTACAGTGTTCATAGAGCTCTAGGCTCTAGGATGTCATCTTTCAGTTGAATTTGAGCTGAGTGTTTTGGCCAGGAGAGCAATTCAGAAGGTCTTTGACTTGTAAACACCTCACCAGCTCACAGTATTTTCATTTACTGTGCCCAGCTGTATTAGTGCTATTCCATCTTCTGGTCTCAGTCACTAGTTTTATCAGGCTTAAGGTCCCAGTCACTGCAATCAGCATTCTACTAGACTCCTAGTTGTCATGAGACCATTTTTAAAAGAGGGTCATAAAGTGAAGAATTGGGTTGGGCTTATACATTAAAGAATGGAAAGAGCACAGGCTTATCAGTCAGATGTGAAATCATGTCACTTTTGTCACTGAACTGCTTATTAGACTTTTCCTAGCCTTCATCTGTGAATAGTAAATAGGGATAATATTATGTACTTTGTAAGATTTTGTAAATATTTAATAAGATAAGGTATCTGAAGAAGCTGAAGCATAATTAGCATTTAATAAATTTATTTATTTAATAAAGTTCCTTTCTCTTGACAGCTTCTGATTTAGTTTTATTGCATGATTTTCTTTAAGTCTAGTTCCATTTCATTCATTTGTTCATTCTGAAAACATTCATTGAGAGCCTACTCTGTATCAGGCACTATTCTAGGGGCTGCGATTAGAGATAGATCAAGGTAGGCAAGGTCTCCGTTCTAATGAAACCTGCATTCTAGGTAGGGAGAAAGAGATTAAAAAAAACAAATAAACTAGAAAATATCAGGTGGCGATTAGCAACATGATAAACAATATAAACAAGGAGAAATAGAGTGTTAGAAGTGCTTCTTTAGATTGGATGGACAGGAAAGTCTTCTGGGATTAAGTGACATTTTACTGAGACCTGAATATCAAAAAGGAGCCAGCTATATTAAGATCTAGAGGAAGAACATTCCAGGCAGAGGGAGCAGATAGTGCAAAGGTGGCAGTGAACTTGTTATGCTCCAGGAAGAGAAGGATGGAGATGTTCAGACAAGGGCCAGATCGTGAGGGACCTCACAGGCCAGCATCTGAAGTTCAGTGTGAGGGGAGTTCGCAGTTTCTTCTAAGCCTGAGATTGATGGATATGTGTTAATTTTCATGGCTGAACTGTTGTGGTGATAGTCAAATCTCAGCATGTACCCGGATAATATACATAATGTTATCCTTTGGGGAGAATGAGAGCCTTATCTTAATATAGTGAAGCAAGTGGATTAAAAATCAAAGTGAGGCCTAATACACATAACTAATTTTTGTGTTAGCTAATGAGAGGTGATTAAAGTAATATGCTCATATAATTAACTTTTAATTATTTTTCTTAGTGCCATTTAGTTTATGGTAATTCTCGAGATACTGTGGCATGATATAAAAAGTATGACCACTTAGGTAACAAATTTGTACTGAACATCACTCATATTTGATGGTAGCTTAGAATTAAGATAAAGGTATATTTTTAAAAGTAAACTTTAAAGAATAGTTTTAGATTTGCAGAAAAGTTGCAAAGATTGTACAGAGGGTTTCCATATACTCCACATCCAGTTTCTGCTCTTATTAACAGTCCTCCACAAGACTCGTCTCATTTCAGACACAGTTGCAAGCTCTGGGGTTTCCAGACCATTTGTGTTTCTGACCAACTAGCTATAAATCCAGGGGTTCCCACTAGATCCTCAGGTTCAATAATTCTCTAGAATGACTCAGAACTTAGGAGAGTGCTATACTTGTGATTACAGTTTTATTATAAAGGATGCAAATCAGGAGTAGCCAATGAAGAGAAGCAGGTCTCTAGGGCAAGGTTTGGGAGTGTCCCAAATGGGGAGCTTCCATAGCCCCAGGATGCATTAGCCTCCAGGCACATTGATAGATGATTACCAGCCAGGAAAACTCATTGTGGAATGTCCCTCCATCTGGGTTTGTCAGATGTTTTTCTCATGATTGATTAAATTGGGGTTATGGTTTTTTGGGGAAGAAGACCACAGAGTTAAAGTGCCATTCCTATCCTATTGTTGACTAAAGGAAAAATGCACAATGTAAAAGTTGTGAGTTAAATTTTATTTCGGGACCTTACTGAGGACTGTAGCCTGGGAGACAGGCTCACAGATAGCTCTGAGGAACTGCTCTGAAGAGGTGAGGGAGGAGCCAGGGTGAATTTTTTTTTTTTATTGCGGGGGTGGAAAAAAACATATAGTCAAAGAACAGCAAAAGATTACTGCTAGTCACAAAGAACAGATGTCTCAAGTTAATGATCTTAGTGCTTTTCTTTGTATGGGAAGATGCAAGAATCTGGGATCATTCAAACTGGCTAATGGCTTGATCTGTGTAGAACTGGAATGGCAGGCAGTAGTTTTTCTTTATAGTGCCCCTGTTGGTCATACATTCTACCAATGTCTGGGAGGCATTTCATGACCAATTTGTCCCCCACCACTAGGAACGCTTATTCCCAGTCAGGCGAGGACCTTCCTCAGTGCTTTGTCTGGATTAGGACCTCTTAATAACCTAAAATTCTCTGGATCATCTGTCTTACTGGTCTGTTATGATCCAGGGGAAATTTTTCCCTGTTGCTTCTTCCCATATCTAGAGTTGCACTATTACAATTAATTTTATATAGAGTTATATATGTGATTGATTGCCTCAAGACGTTTAGCTATCATGAATTTTTTCGGAGGTCTGGTTACACATCAAGTAATACAAGAGAGAACAGTCTTATAAAATAGATAGGATATAAGTAATATAGCCAGTAACATTAATAAGGTCACAGTACAGCAGAGAGAGACACAAAGCGTAAGTAGTTTGAAAACAACAAAGAGAGAACAAATTAAACAATTGTTAGTATAATTAGTTGCAGTCTGGATCTCAATAAGCCATCAAGTCTAGAGGAGCCAGCTGGAGAAGCCAAATTGTGGAGGGATCGGGTAGAGAGAAAAAGATAAATGTTTCATCTAAATTTACAAAGGTATACTTTATCAACTTGCTGTAGGTCATAGCGTTAAGAGAAAAGGATTTCTGGAAAACAAAGATTAAAAGCCAGTAATATTTCAGACAAAATTTATAAAATTATAAATCATATTTATCAGTTTATTCAGTCCCAGGTAATTAATTCTTGTTGATCTGAATGAAGTGAGCAGGTTTTCCAGTAGAGTTTTATAATTTCTTACCCAGTTTAGTCTGGGTAAGAAATGATCTAAAAGTCATCAGAAACCTATATTTGTCAAAAAGTTCTTTTTATAAATCTTCTTGAAGATCTTCATTTTGCAAAAGCTTCAGAGAAAACAATGACTGGTCTATATGTGACAAAAGACTTAAAACGGCATGGTTAAAGATCTGCTTACAGTGCAGTTAACAAAGAAATTTGGTTATTTCTATGATATACAACATTTTAAGATAATAACTAGAACTATGACAGATAACATTATACCAGAACATACAGGACACACCAGATTTTTAGGAATTCCATATAATTTCTAGAATACCTATATTAATGACATTTACCCATACAGTACACCCAAAGAAGGTTTATCACCACTTTTTTGACAATGTTTCCCATGTAATTTCACATACCAAATAAATCTAATTAGTTTAATATCTCTCTTTGGGATGTTTCAGGGACCCTCTGAAGCATCCCAGAGTTAGCTCGAGGTCAAAAGAACTTCATTTAGAATTTGACTTTGGGGAAGTTTGTCAAAGATATCAAAAAGTTTTAAAACACTTGGTCAAATAGGATCATAGGTCACTGTGAAACAATATTTATTTACTTAACCAAGGTGACAATAAAGATTTTAAAGGCAAATACAGAAAGTTACAACAGATCACTTAAGAGGTAGAGTAACTTTCTAAAAGGTAGAGAAATTTTTTTTTGTTGGTTATCAAAAGCAGATCAATAGTCTAAGAAAACACAGAGAGAAAACCAAACTCTACTTTTATATCAGCTTACTTTTAATATTAAAATTTATTTACTCAATTAAGTTTTGTTCTAATCTTAGTGAGTCCTGACTGTGCACAAAACTCCTTTCTCAGAGTTCTTTTCCCACAAACCTTCTATAACTTCCTTTTTTTTACCTTCAGATTTTGCCCTATGCTTTCCCTTTCTTTTCTTTTATTTTTCTCCAGAACAAAATTACCCTCCTGTCTTAACAAAATGCATTTCCTTTCCTTATACTTTTTTGTTTCTTACATACAAAAATGTTTTCCTTATTAATTTAGTAGTTTTAATTACACATATTAATTAGAATTCTTAACCTTTAAAAACCTTAATTTCTAATGAAAACGAAAAAGTAAGCAATTATGAACCGTTTTTTACATTAGCATTTTGTAGATTGGTAAACTTATAAATACTATTTATGATTTCTAAAAATGTGTTTTTATTAGAACAATTTTCATTGTGGCACCAAACATTTATTAATGTTAAAGTAAATATCTTTAGTTTCTTTGTAAAAGGAAGCCTCTGTTCCATAATTAATGTTTCAGTATCTTATTTTATTTGGAGATGATCTAGGTATTTAATAAACTTCCATCATTTAACTTAGCAAATTTCTGAAGTTTCAAGTTACTAAAACTCTGGAGAAACTATTTTTAAGTAGGCATACCATAAAACATAATTATTCTTAAAGCGTTCACCTAAAAGCTCTTACTCCACTTATATTAATTTACTTGTTCCCAACGATTATGTTTAGATTACCCATGAAAATTTCATGAGACACTTGACCAAGTCATCATTCATCCCAAGCTATTTTTCTTGCTGATAAATTTGATAACAGAGATAATATGACCTTATTTGACTTTTAGTAAACCTAGGTGCAGTAAAAGACGTCTGTATTAATTAAAACAACAAATTTAAACTTTAATATTGAATATTTCCCAGATCACATGAACTCAAAATTCATTTGGGTTAGTTTCTATTACATTTAGAAATATTTAATTTATAAGCACTTACTTTTTTTTTTCAAACAGTTGTTGAATTATTATTTGGCAGATAGAAATTGAATTAGATCTTAAAGGAATAAACAATTTGAATAGTTTAGAATACATGATTAGGCAAGGACCAGCTGTACTTATTTTGAGTAGTGCAAATTGAATGCATATGATAATTTCAATACTTCCTTCAAGTATAAGCACTTACTTTTACGTCAATTAAATAGAGCTCTTTTACAAGTTAATTTTGAGAATACCATCTGGAGCTAGAGACATAATATTGCTATATCTCTAATGGACACACAAACATATAAACAGACATAACCAGAGATTGCATAGCTTCATTTTAAAACTTAGTCATGAGTCAGGTATTTTAATACAAAACTTACTAGTTTTTAAATAACAGCTGGAATAAGTTAAATTTATTTGCTCAGATGATTAAGGCTTTTTACTCTTTGCAGAAGAGACTTACGATTTGTATTTGTCCTTGATAAATCCTTAAGGAGGCTGTGAATTAGATTTTGGGTGAGGGAGCCTTTTCAGCACTTTGAGTTTAAAAAGGCCTTTTCCTCCCTTCTTTTTTTTTTTTTTGGTTTCAGGTTCTACCTGATTGAACTAATTATAAGCTCAGTCTCAGGTCTTTGTGGACTGTATTTACATTTCTGACTTGTAGATAGTTGCAAGTTAAAGACAGGTGCTTTAAATTCCCCAGAGAACTGGGTTATTGCCCAAATGATATCAAAAGATTGATTTGTCTAACCACATTTAAAAAATTTTGTTTCTCTCTATCAGTGAGAAGATTTCCAACCAAACTGGAAATCAAAAGATTTTTATGTTCTAGAACTTCAGGGTTCAATGTATCATGCCTTCAAAAGTTTGTGCAAGGCATTCAACAAAGGCCCTCTTTTTGAGTGTACAAGTCAAACTCAGACCAATTTACCCTAGAAGTTAAAAAAACCCCTCCATTATTGCTCTTATTAGCCCCTGAATATTAGACCCCAGTTTTAATTTCATATTGTGTGGGCTTAGGTAACCCTGTTGGTTTCCTTTAGTATGTCTAACACTGTCTGAGGGGCAGATTTATATGCCCTGTCTTATAACAACAGGCAGGGGATGCATCCCCCAGTGAGATATAATGTTTGTCCCACAGTATAATCAGGCAAAAGAGACGTAACCATCTTACATAAAGTCCATTCAAATACACCAATTTTTAATAAACTTTTATCTCAAGTCTATCAATTCTTATACCTTTAACTTTAGCCTCCATTAGGATCCCATCAGCAAGTCTTGGTCTTACAAGGAGTCCCAGAAACTTTCCTTTTATTCCCTGCCATTTTATCTGTTTGTATAAAAGGCTTTGGGGTCGCCAGTGAAGGGTTGAGCCAAGGTACCCAAGCCCTTTGGTCAATCTTTACCTTGATTAATGGTGCAAATCAATTGCGGGTCAGGTATCTCAGTGTAATTTTCTTTTAGCCTTAATTTTTTTTTTTTTTTTAAATAGAGTAAAAAGAGTGGGCTTGTTTGGGGCCCTTTAATGTTAGAAGGACCAGTAGAGGGTTCCTTTGGCCCACCCAACTTTCGGTAATATTGTTTTAAAACCGTTGTTTTAATGCCATCAACATCTGTTTTATATATCCTATTTCTTAATAAGCATGTAAAGATTTTCATCTTGCTGGGACTTCACCTTCTTGGGAAGAAGTCACTTGACTTTCCTCTGAGCTTCTTCCTGTTCCCTTGCTAACCTAATTAACATTAATTAATCTAATGTTTCAACTGGGGCACTTTTCCTTGGTGTCTTTCAACTGGGTATATCCTCCTCAGTGTCTCTCAACTGAGGAGTCAGTTACCTTTTATCCACCACCAAATAAAACTTAGGATCATCAGCTAATAACGGGAGATCCAAGACCCAGGAGAGATTCACCCAATCGTCTGGACTCACCGAGGAGGCGGACAGGCACAAGTGGCCCTTGGCTGTTAGCAAGGCTCTGGATTCTTGTAGAGTTCAGGTTAAGGAGAGATGTCTGCTCTGGGTCTCTTCGTGGTTGCCAAAACTGCAGACTGAAAGAAAAATGCACAACATAAAAGGTGTGAGTTAAGTTTTATTCAGAGACCTTACTGAGGACTCAAGCCCAGGAGATAGCTTCTCAGATAGCTCTGAGGAACTGCTCCAAAGGAGCCAGGGGATATATATATATATATATTTTTTTTTTTTTTTTGGCTGAAAAAAACAAGTAGTTGGACATCAAAAGATTACTGCTAATCACAAAGAACAGCTATCTGAATGTAATGACTTTAGTGCTTTGCTATGTATGGGAAGATGCAAGAATCTGGGGTCATTGACATTTTTCCTTAGATATGTATATTAACTATCTAGGGGCTGGTATATCCAAAGCACAGAATGCGTCCTGTTTTTCTTCATCCTATACTCCCCTCAGGGGACACTGTTGGTGGGCAGCTGCAGTGGCTAATGGTCTGATCCTTGTAGAACTGGAATGGCAGGCAACATTTTTTCCTTTGCACCATCATATCAAGGGTACATAACCAATATGACTTATGACTATTGATCCTGACCTTAATCATCAGGTGAGATAGTGTTTATCAGTTTTCTCCACTGTAAAGTTATCCACCACTGCCCCGCCCTCCCCCCCACCCCCTGCCTTCATATTGTACTGTTTGGAAAGCAGTTACTATGTGTAGCCCACACTTAAGGAGTGGGGAGTTATGCTCTATCACCTTGAGTATGGAGTAAGATAATGGTATTTTTGATAGAGAGAAAGAAAAGATTTGAAATTTGCAAGTCTTTAAGAATCTGTTAATTTTTTCAAATGTTAGCAAAATGGAATCCTGGGAGCTGAATGGGATCTTTCTTAAGATAAGCAAACTTGGAGGGGCCATAGAGTTGGAGGCTGATGGATGATAGAGTTCACTGTTGGAGAGAGGGATTTTGATGATTCAAGTGCTGCATTTACAGGTTTCTGCCTCAGGTTTTTATATGTGGGGTGTGAGGTAACCTACGGTAACCCTGCCAAATAAAAAGCTGTCATCCTCCCCCTCTTCCCCACCCCTCCCCCCAGCTTTCTCATGGGTTCTGTGATAGAAAATATGGTGAGAGCTGCTTCTTTCCATGTGTAAAGTTGTATGCTTGTTATTTAATTTCAGCTGAGTAACGTGGTGTGCGCGTTTATGTTTGGGAGGAGATTTTCTTTTGCCTTTCTATGTTCTTCTGGCTGATCTAAAACTTACATTGACATGAGGAAGATTAATAGGAGAAGATTAAACAAAAGGTTAATAACATGTATAACATGGGAAAGACTGAGAAGAACTGAGTAACTCTCCAAAATGGCCAAAGCCCTGATGTAAATACCATCCTCAGCTAAAGACGAAAGAGGATGTTGAGGGTGAGAAGAGGGAGTTCTGGGAGGTCTCCAGGAAGAGCACGGTAAACACAGGTAAGGTTGTGATGCAGATTTAAGTTGTTGCTTTTTCCATTGGTAAATTTCTAGAGATTTGGTCGTCCTCCTCTTTATGGTACATTGAGGAAGACACCCTTACCGATGGAGATTTGCCTTGCAAATGTAAACGATTCTTAGAAAAGGGTAACTCCTACTTCATTTTCAGAGTTTTCCCCATTCTGCTGTTTCTTAGAAAAGAACCAGCTTAAAATAATTAATGCACCAAAGAAACACATTTTGAGATGGCAAATTCTGCTCCCCTACGTTTGTTTCCATGAAATTTAATTCTTCCTTGGAAGAACTCCATAGATGTTGAATTTGGAGATTTTTGTTGTTTTTTTCTGGGAAGATTCAACTTTTGGCTTATGGGAGGATTGTCTTAATGTTTTATATATGTTCAGGTTCTGTGGTCTGGCATGTCAAATTACTTGTAGAACTACTTAGAGAAAAGAGGAGCACTGTATTAAATCTGATAGTTGCAGAGTGGGGAAAAGTGCATTCTGAGTTGGCTGAGGGATTTGAGAACCCTACCGTGACTGGTGTCCTTTTGCAAACAGCTCTCCTCATAATAAAACTCTAGCTTTCAGCCACATGCAAATCATATGAAATTTTAAGTCAAAATATTCACTGAAAAGCATTTGGTCTGGGGGTGGGAAGAGATGTTATTCACCTTGTAGTTTGATTTGCATGTTTTATTATTTTTTCTTCAAGTGCTCTAAGCAGCATCATTTGTAACATCTAAAAACACTTAGCCCCTTTTGTTTTCATTATAAAACATGACGTTCTTAAGGGGCCGATTAATCCAAACAACACCCTCTGAAAGCAAGAGTGGTATTTTCACTTTATGGAAAGAAGAAACCCAGGGGATGATTGGTAAAATGATCTGATTTGAGGCAGTGGCTGCACCTGGGAGATTAGCATTGGTTGTCTTGACTGGGTCCATATCTAAGTGAAAAGAAAAGCTGCTTCTGCTATAGCTGCTGCACCTCACCAAACTTGCAGGGAATAACACTTCTAGAGAGAAATATCACTTATGGACTGGAAAATGGGAAAGTACCACCTGGATAGCAGACTGTGTAATGTATGGCCATACCTTTCCTTCAAAATTCTGATCCATCAATAAGTATTTTTTCCCCAGTAATTTTCCCAACTTTGCCTTTTTTCCCCCCTCAAACAACAGAGACTCCCCCTTTCTAATTAACTTTAGACCAGGATTCCTCCACTTGGACACTGTTGGCATGTGGGGCTGGATAATCCTTTATTGTCGTGGGGACTGTCTTGTGCATTGTAGGATGTTAAGCAGCATCCCTGGCTTCTGCTCAACCCTCATACCCCAAGTTGTGACAAACAAAATTGTTTGTGTTCATTGCCAAATATCCTCTGGGGAACAGAATTACCCCTGAGTGGGAACCACTGCTCTAAGTTTAGCAAAACAGTCTTCAGACCCCACTTTTGACCATGATGTGCGACTTGGCAGTGCCATGCATCATCACCAGTCTCCTTTTCTCCAGCTGCAAAATGAGAGATGTTACTTGTGCCCATTTGTGGTGTTTCTGGGTTTGGTTTAGAAGATAAAACACTAATGAATAGCTTTGTATAGCAAATTTATTGTGACACAATGTTGAACAGTTTTAAAGTAATCCAAATCATATTTACAAGTACATTTCCCCAGGTGAATTTAAACTATCTTCAGTCACTGCTTAATTGTATTCTTGTCATCTTTTAGGAAAACTGCAAACTTTCCCCCAGTTACCTCTTTGCAAAGCCTCACAGGGCTCCCCCAGCAGTTTTTGTCTGCAGCTCTTTGATCTCACAGTGGCTTTGCTAACCAGTGCTAGTGATTTCAACTATATGCAAAACATTCCCTAGAGAAATAACTGGTGAGGTCGATCTCAGGGAAATCCCTTTACTACTTTCCCCTAAATCTGAATTTACAGCAGAGAGTGGGAATATTTTCTTTTCAATCAGGGAACCAACCAGCAACCAAAGACTTCTCCCTCTCAGCCTCCTCCTAATTCAAGGCTGGGAGCTGAGGAAAATGCTGGTCTGGAAATACTAAAAGGAATAAATCTCTATTACTTTCGTTGAACAGCTTATGGACGTTGTAGACAAAGGTATATGGTGTTTGCATGTGTGCCCTTATGTAAAAATGGAGTAAAGCAAAAGAAAAGCTGCAAGCATCTCTTGCCTCCATCATCTTTTCCTTTTGGATTTCCATATTTATAACTCTCTTTCTGGGAGGTTGCATCTGCCAAAGGGCTGGAGATAGAGGTGGGGCCTGGGAAAGGGGTAGAATGAGCTGCCTAGACTCGGTGACAGGTATTTTTGGGCGGCAACTTTGTTACTTCGATTCCTAATTCATCCTTCATCCTCCGTTTTTGAAGGTATCTTTTACGTCAATTAGCATGTTATGTGCCTTGTTTTGTGTGATCTGAAGAAATAAACGCTGACAAGAATGTACACATAGAAGTATCACATGGGTATCAGCTGTGTAATTTTGCTTTTCCCTTTGTGGGACCTCAGTTAGTTTGAAGATTCTCCCTTTTACAGCTGATACGTTTGGCTGTCGAAAGGAAACGGAGAAGCATAATGATTAAGGACTTCAACGTTAGAGTTGGAAGGATCTGCATTTAAATTAGGTTCTGCCACTTACTAGCTGTCTCCTAACTTCTCTGTGCCTCATTTGTAACAACACCTGTAATAGGAGTGGGTTAAATGAGATAATGTCCTTTATCAGTCACTTAGTAGGAGCTCAATGAAATGTAGTTCCTGTCTTTTCACTCTCACTTCCTGCTTTTCTTACCCTTTACCTTCTGAAGCCAGTTAATTCTAAATGCTTTGGATAATCCAGAATAAACAAAAGGACATCTCCCATCACCCCCCGCACCCCGTCACCCTGCCTACCCTTTCTCTCAACACCCCAAGTATGTTCATGTCCCAGGGCCTTCGCATCTGCTATTCCCTTTGCCTGGACTGTGCTTCCCAGATATCCACATGGCTTACTCCTTCACTTCCTTCAGGTCTCTTTCCATATGTCACCTATCAGAAAGGCCTTCTCTGACCATCATATATAAAATAGGACTTGCCCTCTATTTCCTGGTATTTCCCATCCCCTTTACCCTGTTTATTTTTCTCCATGCCACTCAGCATCTATTGGCACATTTTTGTTTCTGTATTATCTGTCTCCCCCAACATTAAAATAAACCTCCTAAGGACAGGGATTCATTGTTAATCGCTCTATGCTCAGTGCCTAGGACAATACTTGGCCTGAATTTGGTTCTCAATGAACATTTATTTATTCAAATTATTTATTGCATGAATAATTGAATATTATTTTTTATACATGCTACATTTTCCTTCAGTTTTTCAAGAAAAAAACATATGTGTACTGATTTTAAAATAGTTAAAATATTTAAATTGTCTCATTGTTATCACCTCAAAATACTAATCAATTTAGAGGTAACCATTTTTAACCTTCACTGTTTTTATATTAAAATATGATTTCTTCTGAGGCTTTTTCCCTTCATACAGTTTTAATTTTAGAGAACTTTTAATTGTATCATTAACATTCCTGTCTGTAGGTCACTGTTGTGTGGTGGATTGGGAAAACAGGGAGAGACCTATGTTCTACTTATATCAATTTTTTGTGACCTTCAGCTGATTGTCAAAATCCCAGTACATTTTTTTTTTTTTCTGAAAATACATGATCTATTGAGGCAGATTTTCTTAATAACCTAAAGTAGTATCAAGAGATTTTTTTTGGCCAAACACCAGTGGGCCATTGTGGGGAAAAAAATCTGTTGAATTAAAAAAAAAAATTTCTCTGTTTACTCCTAAAGAATAGCATGCAATATTTAAACAACCAGAGTTGTGGTCATTTTTATTTTAGCAATTCTGCTGATAGTTTCACTTGCCAGACGTGTGTTTTGCCATGTATTAAAACTCTCACCTGAGATGCTGTTTTATTTCCACCCTATTTGATGCTTCACCTCTGATTCTGCACCTAGGCTCCTTTGGGTTAACAAAGTACTCTAAGGACAGGAATATCTGGTCTCCTTATCAGTCTATGGCTTTCACATATTTTCTGTATTTTTATTTTGGGTAGGGAAGAGTGATCAGCAGTTTAAACAATTTTTAAAATAAACTTTGATAAGATAGATTTTTTTAAATGAGCTAGTTCACAAGTTCCGTTTTTTTAAAAAAATAAGACTGCATACAGTTTTAATTTTCTGTTTCTTCTGTGTATCAAGCCCATCCAGCGAGTGTTATACTTTGCTATAAGTCAGTTTTCATAGTTTATTTGAGAAAACATGGACCTACAAATAAGTCTTTTCAATGTGGGATTGATGACATTTACTGAATGTTTAGTAATATTCATAAGGCACTTTCTTTTTCCCTTTTAGTAATGATGACAGAAAAGGCAAAAATATTTACCAGGTTACTTATCGTACCTACCTAGATCATCTCAAACATCGGTGATTTTTATCTAGGAGGTTTATCCATTTTAGGGCCACGTAACCTTTTCTGAATATGAACGTAAAACCTTTACTTTGAAGGACATTTCGCGCTTGGAGCAAAGCAAAATTTAAGTAAATAGATTTTATATCTTGCAGTGCTGGAGAAGTAATAATACTTACTTTCTGCAGCCTGGGTGGAGAACACTGTCCATTGAAGACTGCCAGTTCCTGGCCATTCGCATGAGGAGGAGTGCTTAAAGCAGAACCATAGATGTTTTCTAAGTTTCCTGTACATCAGCAAGTGATCCCTGTGCCAAGGGGCTCTTGTGTTGTTGTGATGAAACTTGGCATAGCTCCGTCCTCGGCAGCGCAGTGCCCGGCTGTTTGTGCTGAGGTAACTTGTATGCTTCTGAATTTACTCAGGTGACTTCTGCAGTGTTGTTTTGGTTTTTGTGTCCTCTGCCTCTAGTGCACTTCTCTTTTAGTGTTTTCCCTCTTGCACAGTGTCTCAGCCTGAGATAATTTAACTCTTTATAGTGTACAGGAACTTGGGGACTTCTGTGCAAATTAGAATATTATATAGATTCACATTGCTCACTTCTCATTGGCTCCATGTCACACATAGTTTGAACTTACATAGTCATTTCCAGCTCTCCTTCCAGTTTCTTACTTTACTGTCTAATCTGGGCTGGAGCTATTTCTATCCATTGCCTTGGTCACTGGGAAAGCAAGCTCTAGCTCCCCTCCCATCCTTAGCTTCAGAAGTGCTTTCCTTGTCCCTTCACAGAAGGCACCTTGGTGTCTCATCGTGTTCTGCCAGCATCCCCTCCATAGACGTCCTGTCCTGGGAATTAAGACAGCATCCTCTGCTTAGATGGCACCCCCTAGGATGTCTTGTCCTCCTCCCTGAACTGATTCCTTACATTGGAAAGGCTCATCTTTGTCTTTTTGGTTCTATAATGTTTTGGAAAGCTGTAGTTTTCTCACAACTCTGCCCTCATGGTTTTGCCCTACTTTCTCTTACCCTGGGTCCCCAAACTCACCCCAAGTGTTACAAACCCAGGCCCTTGGACCCTTTAATTAATAGATAGGTAAGAGGCCAGCTGAGAAATCCAGGTAAGGATTTATCAGGGCTCATGCTGCAGCATGAGGGAGCGAGAACAAGAAACAGGTGCCCCTACTTGCTCCCTGAGAGGAGCTGCTTGGGTCCTTAAAAGGGGTAACAACAGAGGCCGGTCTATGGGTTGAGCTGGAGGCGTAGCTTAGGTGGTCTCCCCGCCCCCCCCGTTTTTTTGTTTTTTTTTTTTGCGGTACGCGGGCCTCTCACTGTTGTGGCCTCTCCCGTTGCGGAGCACAGACTCCGGACGCGCAGGCTCAGTGGCCATGGCTCACGGGCCCAGCCGTTCCGCGGCACGTGGGATCTTCCCGGACCGGGGCACGAACCCACATCCCCTGCATCGGCAGGCGGACTCTCAACCACTGCGCCACCAGCGAAGCCCTCCCAGCCCCCTTTGTGGTGCTATGTGCAGGGATCATAAGCAGTACCCTGCTTTCGCTACCAGCACCTCAGATAATGGCAGTTGGTTTGTGGCCTTTTTGTATCTTATTGTTCATAATTGCTCCAGCTGCCCACGTGTGCAGTTATTTTTAGTCCCTTAAAGTTTCTTTGTATTCTGCTGCTTAAGAAGACATTTGTCCAGGTGCAGTCACTCTGGTAGAGGATCTCAGGTATCAGCCTATCTCACAGGTGTTCTCTGGGGTCTGTGGTAGTGCCTGGTGGTGTGATTAGGAGAGAAGGATGTGGTGGTCATGTGGCTAGGCTGTGGTATGCCGTCCATCTAAGCAAGTGGCTAGAAATCTATGAGCCAGAGTTCAGAAATGAGGTTTAAAGATGCTAATGTGATTCTGTGCAGGTAAGCAATCTTTCATTAGATTCTTTCATTTTATTTTATTTTTTTGCGGTACGTGGGCCTCTCACCACTGTGGCTTCTCCCGTTGCGGAGCACAGGCTCCGGACGCGCAGGTTCAGCGGCCATGGCTCACGGGCCCAGGTGCTCCGCGGCATGTGGGATCTTCCCGGACCGGGGCATGAACCTGTGTCCCCTGCATCGGCAGGCGGACTCTCAACCACTGCACCACCAGCGAAGCCCAGATTCTTTCATTTTAAAAGGTAGGTAACTCTTCTCTTTAAAAGAGAAGAGCATGAATATTTATGGAGCCCTGTTCTCATTCAGCCCTCAGTATTTCTATGGAGGAGCAAGTAAGTGGCAGATGTATTTAAGAAAACATGCATATGGATACAAATATATGCACACATTATTTATATTTTAAATTCTAAATATGCCTAATAAAGTCACACTAGAAGACAGTGTGGTATGATAGACAGTAATGGTATAGTATGGGCTTTGGAAAGTCACAGAGACCTGAGTTTAAATCTCACTTTTGTCTAGGCAAAAGCAATAGTCCTCCTGGGGCAAAGCAGTTTTAAAAAGTTATTTTTTTTAAAGAAATAAATACAGAGTTTTGGTTTAAAAAAAAGCATAATTAAAAAAATCTCAGTACTCAGACCACTGGTGTGATTGTACAGGCCCTTTGGAGGTAGAACACTGACTCTATTAAAGAGAATGGCAAAATCCCCTCATGGATTAACTGCAAGATTCCTAGAGTTTTCAGTAAGCCCAAACAGGTGAAAATGGAAGAAACAGTGCTGGCCAGCTGGTCTGGCTGCAGCATGAATGTGATAACTGAACCCTTGAGTGTAAAATATGCAAAGGGGAAATTTCGGCTGCTCTCAAAAGCTAGTCCAGTAGAAAGAGGTATGTTTGTTTGTATGTCCCCCTTCCGCCCCCAATAGGCAGTCATATACTCATACAATCCATTTTCCTTCGTCCCTACGTGGTGTCATTAATCTAGGCTCCTCTCCTTGGAAGGACCATCCCTATTTCAGCATCTGATGATTTGTTTAATCAAAGTTACATCTTCTTTGAATAACAACTTCAGAAATTAAGGACTTGTCATATTTTAAAGAAACCACTGGTAAAACTTTGCACAAATATTAGTTTCTATATCAAGGAAAAAATTAAAATTGTATGTTGGATGTGTTTAGATAGGACTTAATGAAGTGTTCATGTTATTGATACATTCTAACATAATACATTCTAATACATGCTTTATGGGTTCACTAAGGGGACTATTGCTGAAAAAAGAAACTCTTCTAATGATTTTACTGCTATGATTTCTTTATTTAGCTGTTTAATTGTGCATGACAATTGATGGATGGAGAACAATGTTTCAAATTAAGTTTTGAGTCTTCATAGTTAAAGGTATTTCCCCTTCTCTGCCTTTAGAGGTGTTTTATGAGTTTATGTAACATTTAATCTTTAAAAAATGCTTGAGAGACAGTGTAGAGTTGTTAAATGTAATTTAACTTTAAACAGCCTCTTCCTTGTGAAAGAAAGGACCATTGTTTTTGCTGAATTATAAATGTTATTGTGTAATTTCCAAGCTTTTAGAGATTCTAATATCTCACAGTTCAGCAACCGCTCTTTGGAAGTCAGAATGCCTGAGAGAATCCCATTTCCATATCTAAAATTAGAAATGACATGCAGAGACTACAGGCATTTTACCAGACATGGTAATGATAACGTTTTATTTTCTCTTTTTGTTAAAACCTGAAGGAAAAAAATCAAACAGCATTTTACTAGATAAACAGTCTGTCTTTCTTCGGACAGTACTTCTGTCCATTTATTTGATTTGAGAATCACTTGTAGCCATGTGTCTGATGTGTTCTTACCACTGCCCAGTTTTTGATTTAGGATTTGTTTTCCTAAAAATCTATAAGGTCATACAAATGTTCTCACTTCCTAATTTTGTTTGTAGACAACTATGTTTGTGAAATATACCTTTGGGACATTTAAGCCAAGTGCCTTTATATAGATTTTTTTGAGAATCTTCTATGAGTGCTCTGTTTGCTATGCATGGAGCTTTTGCCTTGTGACTTTAAATGGATACTAAGAGTGTGGAGAATTCCTGTTTGCATTTGGCCCTTACAGTATTTGACAACTGATCACCCTGTGTAAGGGATCTGCCTCTTCCCTTACATTTGCAAAATTGACTTTGGGAAGGAGGTCGAGGTGGTGCCCAAATGAAGGAAGCAAAGTCCTCTCTGGGGACTGGGTGACCTTCTCCTGGCATCTGGGTTTTCCACTCCCTCCTGTCAGTCTGTCCTGCTTGGACAGCTGGCTGTGTTCCCAGCCTACAGAGGATCCCTGCCCGGGACCTAGAGCCCTAGCCCAGCGTGGCAGATCATCTGTGATTTTCGATTACCACCTCTGTACTCAAGCTGCTTATGTAATTCAAATCTGACTATAATTTACACTATCTTGAATCCTAATAGGTGTGGTCTTAATATTTACCAGATTTTTTCTCTCTACGGTGAAAAGTAAGAAGGTCTTGTATTGAATCTGAAAAAGTAGGGGCCTAATTTCAGAACAGTGGCACCTTGACTAGCATTACTGTGGGGTGAAAGTTTTATGCGATTGGACTTATCAGATTGCTGTCTGCAGCACTGCAGTTCAATTTCACATTTAAAAGTGTATTTGAACCTAAATTGGATACTGCTGGCTTCACCCCTTTAAAATCCTTACGTAATTTTCCATAATGTAGTGAAAAGGTGTGGCCCTTACCTGTAGCTCTGTGAGCAGTATCTGGCCTGCAGACTTGTTTATTTCTCCTGCTCCATGTTTTAAAACCTGCAGATTTCACTTAAGGACCAGATTCTTGGCATCCCTTGAAAATCTGGAAGATGTGTCAATATTGAACCTTTATTCTCACATTGACTGGAGCTAAGAAGCAGCAGCCATTCCTCCCTGCATGCCCCCTTCCCCCCACCTCCATGCTCTGCCTTGGGTTGGGCCCCGGTGCTACACCAACTGTTGCCTTACACTCAGACTGCTTGGTCCATTCACATTACCAGTTGGGGGCCTCTTGGCACCTTGGAAAACCCCTCCAGCCTCATTTCCCTCTTGTATTCACATCCACCCTCTGCCTCACCTGTAAAGAACCAAATGCAGAGTTCCAAGGAGAGAGCCACACACTCCACTTCTGGGTATTTGCACATTCTGGTCACTCTTCCTGAGATGCCTTTCCACATTTTCTTCTCCTGGCTGACCCAGCCTGATCGTGGTATCGGAGAAGCTGCCCCTGACACCGGTCCCTCTCTGCCTGGTTGTGTTAGGTGCCCTGCTGCTGGGCTCCCTTCACTGCTCTCTGCTCCTTGGTCATAGCACTTAGCACACTCTGTGGTAACTGTTGAGTTACATGTCTTTTTCCCCCTTAAACTGGGGGTCTTGGAGGGCAGGGTCTGTCCTACACTTTTCTTTTTACTCAGTAACTCACAATTCTTGGCATACAGTAAGCTTGTAATACATTGTTTTTAATTGATGTGTTTAATATTGTCTAAGGCAGTGGTTCTCTGCCTTACCCACATATTAGAATCACCTGGAAAGCTCTAAAAAATGTCAGACCAATTACATCAGAATCTCTGAGGGTGGGGCTCAGGCATGAGTAGTTTTTAAAGCTCCTCAGGTGATTCCAGCGTGCAGCCAAGGTTGAGAGAAACTGCTCTAATACATGTGACTAAGAAAAGCAATTTGCCATGATGTTTAGTTTTGGATCAGAATATCTTGTGATGATTTTAGGAAAGTCCACCTGCGATGAACATTTTTACTTAACTGTGGTAACACATAGGTGTTTAAACAAATCGGGGCCTGTCTTCAAAAAATCAGTTCCTCCTGCAACAGTGAAATAATTCTGCAAGCTGTAATGGTGACAGACAGCTAAGCAGCAACGTTATGGCAGTACATTAACAGTTTTTATAATTTTGGTAGTTTATGTTGTGTAGTCATGTGCCATTTTCCACCTTACTGCCTTTTGATTTAAGATTCAAGTGGGTTATTTTTCAGTCACTCTCTAAATTAGCTTAGGCGTTTGTTGAGTTTTCAACACCAACTGCTTCTCTTTTCTGCATATTCTTCCTTGTTTTATATTGGGACATCTAGTTGGAAAATAGACAAAGACAAAACATTAACTGGTGTTGCATGGAAAACACACTTGAGATAAAAACCATTTTAACTTGGTAAAAACTATCACCAGCTGTATTGTCTAATTAAATGATCAGTCCTGAGCTCATAATTAGTTTGGAGAGGATTCAGGAGAAAAAAAGAAAGAAAGAAAATAGTGAAAGAATTGAGGAAACATTTATGAATTGGGATGTCTTTATTTTGGAGAAGAATAGACTGAGGTAAAAAAATTTCTGTATGGATACTTTTTTGTGGATAGTATCTTTTGTTTCCACTGAGAATGAAGTAGTAGGCGTTTGGTGTAAAGTTAAAGCAGTTTTAGAGATTTATGTCTAAAGAATCATTTCTTGTTTACAAAGGCTGTTAGATAGTGATATTAACCGTGTGATTTCTTTTCTAGGAGAGCTTTATGAAGAAGATTGACTACTGTCTGTCTGACCAGATAACTTGTTGAGATTTCTTTTATCTCTATGATCAAAAAAAAAAATCTCTTCCAATTAATCTTTTGTATCTGAAGCAAATGATCTTTTTCAAACTGCCCATTTATCTCACTGAGAAAGCTGATTTATCTAGATTGAATCCAGCAATTGCACTTTATTGATGTAGGATTTTAGATGTTCTAAAGATTTTCTGTTCAATTCTGTTTCCCTCTTTGGGCTGAGGGTAGAGGGGAGGGATCTTGTTGTTCCCCTCTCCCTTCCCTGGGATTCTCCTCCTTGTGGGAGGAGTGAGTGGGGTGCTGGGCTTCTGGAGAGATGCAGGAATCTATTAAGGGGATAGAGTCAGGTTGGTGGGGCTGCCTGAGGATCTTTGACCTCACCTTCCAGCCCCACACTTGACCCCGGCTGACTTATTCTCAGGCCTGTAGCAGTGGTGTCGCTTGACCTGGAGGGAGAGGCAGCCAGCCCAGAAGGGCCAGACCCGAAGCTCTGCCAGGCCTGCCTGTCACCTTCAGGTGCCTGAGGACACCTGGGATGTAATTACAGGTCTTCAGACAGTGGCTTTCGTCACAGAGCAGAGAAGGGGACTGATTAATCATCTAGTCAGCCCCGTGCACTCAGCTGGATCTCTCCTCAGTCAGAGCCTAGTGAATCAGGGGTTGAATTTTGAAATCTTGCCCCTTCCTTCCGCCCCTGTATTTGTAGAGTAGCTTCTTTCTGGAGAGAAGAGGAAGGTTATTTTACCTTCCTGGACACCTTCCCTTCTGCTCACCACCCCTGCTCCCAGCTTCCTTGCCTTCCACCTCCCACGATTCAGGACTGGCTTTATACGTTTGATTAGATGACTTGGGTAGGAAGTGTGGCAGTAGCCTGCAGAAGGGTGAGAGTGCTGGTAGCAAGGGCGGTGGGGGGAGGGGATGCTAGCTGCTGATGTTGGTGTGTCTGGCACCAGGGTTTTCTCGCAATCATCTCCCGAGGCCCGGCTCTGCCAGCACGGGGCTGGTGTTGGGAAATATAAAATTCTGATCTAATTCTGGCAAAATCCTTTTTTTTTTTTTTTAGTTTGCTTAGATCATTATCCTGATTCCCTCTGTTCTTTTTTTTCCTTTTCTTTTTTTGGCTGTGCCGGGTGGCACGCGGGATCTTAGTTACCCAACCAGGGATCTAACCTGTGCCCCCTGCAGTGGAAGCATGGAGTCTTAACCACTGGACTGCCAGGGAAGTCCCCTTCTGTTCTTTTGATTGTAGAGACTTGGCCTTCTGCGAAGGTCATTGACGTGAAGAAATGAAAGTTGATTGGATTTGCCGTGGTCCTGAGGTAGAAATTGCCTGTCCTGTGTCATAACCCCTGCCCTCTCCTTCTTCCTCTCCATCTTGAGTTTCTCAGCTGAAGGCTCAACGTTAGTTCCCGGACCAACCAGGAGCCAAGACAGATAGTACTTCAACAGCTTCAGCCTCTCGGTTGGTAGGGTCCATGTTACCTCCCGTGGCGCTGAGTCCCAGCTCTCTGCACTTTCTACTTGGTTTCTAGTTGACAGTGCTGGGTGTTGGGAACTGACTTTGGGAAGATGGTTGGTGCCAAGTATGACGTTGTTTGCAGCTATGGCCCTTGCATCCTGGCTTGCTTTTGCCATCTCTCCCATGGAATGGTAGAGTCCTGGCCTGAGCTTGGAGCCCTGCTGCTTACTAATACCACTTGCCTGTATAACTCCTGAATGTTCTATGTTCTCTATTCCATGCTCTGCTTTGTTATTTTTCCTGTGGGAGAACAAGCCTGATGAAATGAAAGGGCGAGTTTGATCCCAGACAGACCCAGTTTGAATCCCTGGCCTGGCCCTCTTACTTGTGTGATCTTGGCTGTATTTCTTCCAGCCTCAGTTCTTCGTCTGTAAAATGGGGGTGCTATTTCCTGTCTTACAAGTTAATGATGATTATATGATATACTGAATGTAAAATGCACACTTCCAAGCCCTTAGGTGCTGGGAGTCTTCATCATGACTGAGGTTGCCATGCGCTTTGTAGACAAGGAAGCACTTTCCTTGTTTCATTGCGCCTTGTAATTAATTGGCTTTTGCAGTTGGTCACTTTTTTCCAGTCTTGTTTTAATCGGTGTTAGTAGGTCTTGGGCCAGGTCTTTTCCCTGACTGTCCTGGGTTTCATAAGAGGGAATTATGCAATTGGACAAAAGGGGCAAAATTCAAGAAGGGAGCTGCTTTTATTGCTCTCACTCCTGTCCTGGTTTGCTGGCTGTTCCTGTGATCAAAATTGGGCTGTATATATTTACCTGTAGGGTAGGCTGTGTGGTTCTACACACAGACTTATGAAATTAGGCCCTGGAGTCTTCTGGTTACCAACATGTTTAGCTCAGCAGTGAAAATAACATTTGTTGCCATTGAGTTGGTCTCTGGTGGCCATCTTCTGTTTCTACTCTGTAGCTACCAAGCAGCCGGGCATGAATCAGCAGAGTTGAACATATTTTAACCAGAGACACTTGGACCTGGCACTAAAGTTGTATTGCCCAGACCAAGGCAGAGGTCGGCCAGCCAACAACTGACAAGGCACATGGCTAGTGTATGCTTAAGGATGGTCTGAGAGCAAATCCTTCATGCAAGTTTTAGTATCTAACGAGAATATTAAGGAGGTCATAAATTGTAGATTATTTTTGCTTGCATAGTGAAATCTGAACGTCATTTAAAATGCATCTTATTTAATGTGCTCTAGTGTTGATGAGCTGGATCCAGTTTGCAACATCTGTTAGGTTGACTTGATGATTATTGCAAGTTGCAGGGAGTGTTCAAAAGCCTGTTTTACAAGTGTCATAAAGCGAATGGAAAATATTTTCTATAATTTCAAATAGCAGAACCCTAGAGAGGTCTTTGATCATACTGAAAGAGCCCCTGGTCAACTCAAATCTCCCTAGGTTTCTGTTCATTATGTTATTGCCCTCTGAAGTAGTCACTTTTAATTAGACTGCAGAAAGCATTGATTCTCAGTGACAGATTAATGCCTAAGTTGGAATATGCAAAAGCGTGGAAACAGAATAAGGAGGTAAATGAAATGAATGCTGGATAGCTTCTAAAACCATTCTAATGAAGGAGTCTATGTAAGGGACCGCTACTCCTTACACTTAATAATGGAATGTGTAAGAAGTGACTAGATTGAGTACTGATCTTCTCTAGCCTTCTCTTTTTCTCCCCATTCTGAAGTGAAAGGTGCCTAGGTAAATCAAGAGATTGAGTCAGTGATACAGTTCTCATCCATCAGAATCACTGAGCTTTGCTTGGACCATGTCTTCTAACCCAGGGGTTGGTAAACTGGGCCTATAGCCAGTTTTTGCACAGCCTTATGAGCTAAGAATTTTTTTTCTTTTAATGTTTTTAAAGGGTTGTAAGAGAAAACAAAAGTGAGTTTTTTCTATTTGCCAACTCCTGATTTAATGTATTATGAATATTATGAATAAGATATTTCTCTTTATGAGCTTCAGTTGAACGTCCTAACCTGTGTCCTCTGTGAGGTCAGCACAGCGGAAGAGTGGAAAAGGTGTGGGCTTCAGAGCCGGGCAGACCTGGTTCTGAATCCTGGCTCTGTGTGACTTTCTACCTGAGAACCTCAGGAGAGTTACTTTACTCCTCTAAGCCTCAGCTTCCCCAGGGTGTTGTAACGCCACCCTTGCACTTAGTAGGATAATAGCAAACAATAACTCTCGACCATCTGTAAAGCCCATGAAGACCTGTAAAAAGAATGCAGCAGGCTTGTCTACAAATGGGCAAATTGGACGTTCCAGGCACTTGGCGTGGCACTGGGTGGGCATCACCTTATCCCTTCAATCCCAAAGCAGCTTCCCCTGGACTGTGGTATTGCTGTTGCTCCTCCTAAGCTGGTCCCTGCTTCAGACCTTGTGGAGGACACTTTTCTCTCAGCTCACTACTTTGGAGCCTTCCATGCCCTTCAGCTGCCCAAAGATGTTTGTGTCTTTGAGTCGAAGCATTGGGCACTTAGCCAAATACGTGTGAACATTTGAGCCTTTGATGGTGATATGTGGCCAAGAACTGTTCTTTCTTCCTTCTTCTCTCCTCCTGCTTTTCCTTAAGGATAGTGTGTCCATTAATTGGGTCAAAAAGAATATGATCCTTAACTGTCCCTTTCCTAAGTTGTCACTGTGATTTCCAAGTGATTTCAGGCAGGGGACTCAAACTGTTGTTCCTTTTTCTTTCTTCATAAAATGAAATAGATGACATCTCTGTTTTATACCAGGAAGACTCAGAAGCATTGCATTCTGGGAAGAGAGTGCCTGGGTACCTTTCAGTGGAGGCTGAAGTTATGGTGTGGTTTTAGAAAAAAGTCTTCTTTATGCTTGCTGTTTTGAAATGATAGGGGCCGAGAGGTTCTCTGATTGTGTAGTTATACATTGCTTGATTTTCCAAGGACAAGTTTGATAGAATTATTCCTTTGGAGAACTAAAATCTATGAGATTCTGAGCAGTGTAACCAAGAGGGTGTACAAAGATCAGGCTGTTCTCCTTTTCCTGGAAGGGTGGGGCTGCTTGGCAAGTGTGGCCTTATAGGTGTGCTTAGTGTGTGACGTCAGTGATGGGGCTGCTGGCCAGGATTTCTAACACTCTGGTTACAGGTAGCAAATGCTAAATTAGGGTTCTGCACCTGTAGCACACAGCTGTGTTTGGCAGGAAGTGAAGAAACGCGAATGTGAGAAAGTCCCTGCCAACCTTAGGAGAAAGTAGATCATGTTTATAATGCCTTTTATTTATGTAGCATTTTTCCTTCAAGGAGAGAATGGCTTTATTAAGATGTTACTTAAATATTCTGTAAGGATATCCCTTTTATCCCCTTATGTAGTGTTAATAAATAGCGTTTTGCTGTTGCTTAAGGGCCAAATGGCTTTTTTTTTCCTGAAACAGCTTGAGAAACCCAAGTTTTCTGGACATCAAAACCTATTTTATGTACTTAATGCCACTAAACTGCACACTTAAAAATGGTTAAGAGAGTAAATTTCTTGTTATGTGTATTGTACCATAATTTTAAAAGTCTGTTTTAAATTACCAGAATTCAGTTTTAAAGAAATTATTAAATAGAAGTTATCTCTTGGTAGTTTTAATTTTCTTCTCTGGCTTTTTTACATTTCTAAGTTGTTGTTGCTTGTTTTTTTTTTTGAATGATAAATAGGCATTGCGTTTATAATCAGATAAAAACAATTTTTTTTTGACACAGTTCTACAAACACTAACAATACTCCCTACCCCCTCACACTTCTGTAGCAGCCCATTGGTTTAGCTTCATGCCTGCATTTAAGCCACATATTTTTATTTTTAAATTCAAAAATATTATTCTCTAATGACCCTTACCTTAGAGAGTCAGAAGTGAAGGGAGTGAGTTTGAGTCAATGGAGCAGTCTGCACACACTATACATCTACTTTATTCTCGAAAGCAGTAATTTTTGACAGCTTGCCATACAGCTCTCTACATCTGAAACAAATAAAACGGGGCAATAGTATAGTTTACACATTTGAGAAATTTTGTTTAGAGATACAAAGGAAAGGAAAGGTTTTTTATTCTCAAGGATTTTATATTTTAAAAACGAACTGGCAAGATATATTAACTTGCTTAGACCAAAAGAGAGTTAAAATAAGGAAATCTTTGGAAGGACGTCGGGGGAGGGATGAGAAGTAAACTCACAACCTTCCACCTTCACATTTCATTGCCTTCCCCTCCTCCTCAGAGTTGGGTCTTCATGCCTGTCTGGGCATCTGGGGCCTGGTGGGCTCTGAGCAATAGACACTCCCTCAGCCTGGGGCGCGGGACAGGGCGGACAAGCTTCAGCCCAAGCGAAGTGGGTAGATGACCCAAAGGGAGTGACCAGAGGGGTACTGCTCAGGGCTTCCCGGCACTTGGCATCCTATTCCCATTTCTGCGCAGTCACATTTTACCCATCCTTCAGGACCTGGCTCAAATGGTCCTCCATGAGGCTATTTCTAAATCTTCTACTCCAGTGTAGATGCTCTCTGCCTTCCCTGAATTCTCCAAGCACAACTTTTCCCAGACCATTTTGCAGAGCTGCAAATAGGTGTTCAATAAAAGTAGTGCTGGTCAGTAAGTCTGGGAGCCCCTGCATGCCAGAGCGGCCTCTTAAAGAGTCCCAGGTGTTCATTAGCATATTAAAGGTTCTGAGAAACCTGCTTAATCCAATGTTAAAAAAAAAACCTTTTGATTACAGAACCTTTCTCTCCCAGGAACAATGACTGACATTTTGAGGAAGGTCCAAGCTGTCCATAATGGGTGCTTAATAAACATTTGTTCAATGAATAACTGGTCTTATAACCACATAATATAATATCTGCCATTTTGCCATTAGAAATTATTCCCAGGACCTGTGCAGAAAGCACCAGATTTCTGGGAGATATAGTTATAATCAAAGAGAAAGGGAAGGATGAAGAATGCAGAAAAAAGACTTTTGCTAAAACAAACCAAACATTTTACATTTTGCCCAGGGCAGGGCATACACTGAAACCCGTGGACAGATACTGGAGTCGTGAAAGGTTATAATTATTTTGGGCCCTTTTTCCCTAGCAAGTAGAGTGTGTTTAAGTTAAATGCCAAGAACTGAAAGGAAGAGAAATCCTAAATGTAAACACTCCTTTTCTGTTACCTGGACATCATCTTTTATTCCTCCTCTACTCTTTGCGTTCTCACAGAAATATGCTGTTGGAATACCAATGACCTTCCCTTTTGCACAGAGCCCCCAGTTTTTCCTTCAGTGAAGGGAGAGACAGGGGAAGGGAGAAGTTTTAAAATACCTAGGTGTCAATAAACTGATTTCTCCTTCTTTAGAGTAAAAAGTATCAGGGACACGGAGAAAGAATTGTGTGTATATGTGAGTATATCTGCAGTGAACAGCAATTTCATTTTTAGGTGAACCCACAGACTTTTGATTGGGACTTTAAATATTTGTGAGTACAGTGAGAATTGTATTTCTCTTCTGTGAAAAATGGAGCATTTTATAAAGAGGGAAAGAAAATTCACTTTCCTTTGAAGATGGAAATTTGGCCTAAGAAAATGCAGTTAAAATTTGAGATTTAAGAAAGGCAGAGAAGGTTTTTTTTTTTTTTTTTTTAAACCCCAACTAATTACAGGCTCTGTAAGGACAAGATATCCTTGGTTTGATGGGAGAGAGGAAGATGGTGTATACATTTCCCAAGATTCCTTAATTTTATATTGAGTTCTTTTCCATGTGATATATATCTATACCAGAGGAAAGCCCAGGGCTCTGTCTAGCTTCTGATGAGAGATAGGGGGAAATCTAGAAAACTGAGAAGCATTATGTTCATGCTACCCCGTATTCCTGAATAAAAGGGCAGCAGGCCATACCATTCATCCTCGAAGAGGCCTCCATTGTCAGATCTGAGAGCTTTATGGCCTCACTCCTGACTTTATTTTAGAATTTCAGTGAGAACCTGGGGGACACAATTATTCCAGAGCTAAGATTTCCTTCCTCCCACTTAACGTTCTCTTCTGAGTCTTTCTTATTAACTATTGATTAGAACAGTTATTGATAATCTTTTTAGTTCTTAGCGTTCCCAGGGATTAGAAATTCCAATTGGAGCCGTCAGCATAGAGAAGGAGGTGAAAAAGAAATTAAGTACAAGAAAGTAGTAGAAAAGAAAAGTTACGCAGAGAAAAATAGGAGAGAAAGAAAATGAAAAAGAAGTTGTAGATGCGAGTTGAATCTACCAGTTATTTCTTGATCTCATACCTGCATGAGAACTGTGAACTGTGAGGATATATCTGAAGTGGAAGAACTCCCTGACCCCACCACCAGGAAGGGGATATACAGTTATATGCCAGACTGAGGAGCTTGAGGAGTCGTTGATGGTCTTCGGGTAAATGAATGGCATAATAAATATTAGGCACTGATTGATGTCAGAGGTTGTTGGGCAAAATGGATTGGAAGAGGGGCAAGACTTATTGAGATGGGAGGTCATGAAAGCCTGAACTAGAGCAGTGGTGTTGGTTAGTAAAGAGGAAGAGATGGCTGTAAAGACAAGAATTGCTAAAATAGGGGTGACAGTCATTGGATGTGTATGATAACCATACATCGGGATTTTTACATAGCATGTACTTCAGATACTCTGTTCCTCAAACTGTAGTAATTTGGGGGAAATCCCAATATTTTAATATTCAAACTGTTTTTCTTTAATTGCTTTATTTCTGTGGTGGCACTTTTCTTTTTTCTTATTTTTGTAGATCATGTTCTAATTTTGGTTCTGTAAGTAAAGACTTCAGTACCTTAATGGACTGAAGTACACATAGAGGCAGAGGTGTCTCTAAATATCTGTGTCTTAGTAACTGAGAGAGCTGTGGTGCCACTGAGGAAGACAGGGAAGTTGAGAAAGGGAGTTGGTTTGAGTGAGGGAGGGGCATGGTTTGGAAGAGGGAGTTCAGGTTTAGACATAAGTATTTAGGTTGAGGAGACAGTTGGCCAGATGAGTGTCTCTTATTGGCTGTAGCCTGGAATGGGTGGTAGAAACAGGGACTGGAACCCGAGATTTGAGAACCAACTGTGTGGAGTTGTTGGTTAAAATCATGGAATGCAGTCTGTTCATCAAGGAATAGTCAGCAGATGGAAGGAAAAGGAATATTTAAAGAGAGATGGAATCGTAGTATGAGAAAACCAGAATGTGTAAGTCAGGGAAGTTCAAGGAGGAAAGAGTTTGAAGAAAAAGTTTAATATTGCCAGATGCTGCAAAGATGGCAAAGTGAACTGGATTTGGCAAAGAGTTAGGAAATCTTCAAGAGTAATATGCAACACAAAGGAAAGGTTATGGAGCAAAGACAAAACTGCAGCTTAAGAACGGTTCGTGGTGAAGTTGAAACTATTAAGCTTAAGAAGAATAATCCAGGATATGTTTTGTATAAAATCAGTGCTTCACACAGACCGCTGGGACAGTATATTTATTTGAAAGCCTTTGTCTATCTACGTAAGCCTTTGCAGCATAGCTCTAGTAAACTGAAATGCCTCTGATCTAATGTTCAACTGAGTTATTGAGCTCACTGCCCTACAATTCTTTCAACTCCTTATCCCATTTAGTAGCGTTTCTTGTACATCAAAATATTGACTAAAATAATCAATTGGTAGTTTTTTAAACTCTGAAAATTATAGCCCACAGAGAAATGCAACAGTTTTACTATTAAAAATCTGATTCTCTTTGCCTTTCAGCTTCCACTGGTCTTGTCAGACTGCTTTTCTTCTGCTCTCATTTGATGGTATCTTCCGGTATGTTTCGGGAGAAGAAAAAACAAGCCTTCCTTTGTCTTACTTGTGCACAGTTCTAACTTCTGTTGCCCTGTCTCTTTTGGTGAGCTGCCAGAAGTCTTGCCTTGGTATTTAGAGTTTGGTCAAAAGTGATAGATATATTGGTGTTTAACAACCTTAGTGGCAAAGTTGAACAACAGCTGAAAAGAAATGTACCATAGTATAAACTGAGTACCATAATTACGGTCGATGGTAGCACTGACTCTAAAATTATATTCTCTGAGTCCAAGATTCTAAACCAGTCTTTAATGGGTCTGATTTCAGACAAATTGCTCAATTTCCATTGGTCTAAATTTATTCTTTTAAATTATAAGAATTTCTTAAAAATGGAACTTTCTAATGTACACTGAGATATGTGGTTTAGTGACATTACATAGAGTCATTTAATATAGCATAAGAAACTGAGTCATAAGACCCACTTGGTGGAGGTAGACTACAGACTTAAGTTTTCATTTGGATTCCAGCATTGTTGAAGAATTTTGGGAGGGTACAAAATGAATTATGTATTCAATGTGCCTTTTTTTGTTGTTGTTGTTGTGGTACGCAGGCCTCTCACTGTTGTGGCCTCTCCCGTTGCGGAGCACAGGCTCAGTGTCCATGGCTCACGGGCCTAGCTGCTCCACAGCATGTGGGATCTTCCCGGACCGGGGCACGAACCCGTGTCCCCTGCATCAGCAGGCGGACTCTCAACCACTGCCGCACCAGGGAAGCCCCCAATGTGCCTTCTTTTAATGGTTACAGTATTGTTATTTATGGAGCCTTTACTAGGTGTCTGGTACTGCACAAAATATATTACCTATGTAATTTTATTTAATTCCCTTGATAGCTTTAGGAGTAAAGATGCAAAGGTGGAATTAGAACTGCGGTCTTCTGGCTGCAAAGCCTGTATTCATCCCATAGTCTCTGGGATTTTTTTCTTTTGACATCTTTCTTGAAGTATAATTGCTTTACATTGTTGTGTTAGTTTCTGCTGTATAACAAAGTGAATCAGTCATACGTATACACATATCCCCATATCCCCTCCCTCTTGCGTCTCCCTCCCTCCCATCCTCCCTATCCCACCCCTCTAGGTGGTCACAAAGCACCAAGCTGATCTCCCTGTGCTGTGTGGCTGCTTCCCACTAGCTATCTGTTTTACATTTGGTAGTGTATATATGTCCATGCCTCTCTCTCACTTCGTCCCAGCTTACCCTTCCCCCTCCCTGTGTCCTCAAGTCCATCCTCTACATCTGCGTCTTTATTCCTGTCCTGCCCCTAGGTTCTTCAGAACCATTTTTTTTTTTTAGGTTCCATATATGTGTGTTAGCATACAGTATTTGTTTTTCTCTTTCTGACTTACTTCACTCTGTATGACAGTCTCTAGGTCCATCCACCTCACTACAAATAACTCAATTTCGTTTCTTTTTATAGCTGAGTAATATTCCATTGTATATATGTGCCACATCTTCTTTATCCATTCTTCTGTCGATGGACACTCAGGTTGCTTCCATGTCGCAGCTATTGTAAATAGAGCTACAATGAACATTGTGGTACATGACTCTTTTTGAATTATGATTTTCTCAGGGTATATGCCCAATAGTGGGATTGCTGGGTCATATGGTAGTTCTATTTTTGGTTTTTTAAGGAACCTCCATACTGTTCTCCATAGTGGCTGTATCAATTTACATTCCCACCAACAGTACAAAGGGATTCCTTTTTCTCTGCACCCTCTACAGCATTTATTGCTTATAGATTTTTTGATGATGACTATTCTGACTGGTGTGAGGTGATATCTCATTGTAGTTTTGATCTGCATTTCTCTAATGATTAATGATGTTGAGCATCCTCTCATGTGTTTGTTGGCATTCTGTATATCTTCTTTGTAGAAATGTCTATTTAGGTCTTCTGCCCATTTTTGGATTGGATTGTTTGTTTTTTTCTTACTGAGCTGCATGAGCTGCTTGTAAATTTTGGAGATTAATCCTTTGTCAGTTGCTTTGTTTGCAAATATTTTCTCCGATTCTGAGGGTTGTCTTTTGGTCTTGTTTATGGTTTCCTTTGCTGTGCAAAAGCTTTGAAGTTTCATTAGGTTGCATTTGTTTATTCTTGTTTTTATTTCCTTTTCTCTAGGAGGTGGGTCAGAAAGGATCTTGCTGTGATTTATTTCATAGAGTGTTCCGCCTGTGTTTTCCTCTAAGAGTTTGATAGTTTCTGGCCTTACATTTAGGTCTTTAATCCATTTTGAGTTTATTTTTGTGTATGGTGTTAGGGAGTGTTCTAATTTCATTCTTTTACATGTAGCTGTCCAGTTTTCCCAGCACAATTTATTGAAGAGGTTGTCATTTCTCCATGGTATATTCTTGCCTTCTTTATCAAAGATAAGGTGCCCATATGTGTGTGGGTTTATCTCTGGGCTTTCTATCCTGTTCCATTGATCTATATTTCTGTTTTTGTGCCAGTACCATACTGTCTTGATTACTGTAGCTTTGTAGTATAGTCTGAAGTCAGGGAGCCTGATTCCTCCAGCTCCGTTTTTCATTCTCAAGATTGCTTTGGCTATTCGGGGTCTTTTGTGTTTCCATACAAATTGCGAAATTTTTTGTTCCAGTTCTGTGACAAATGCCATTGGTAGTTTGATAGGGATAGCATTGAATCTGTAGATTGCTTTGGGTAGTATAGTCATTTTCACAATGTTGATTCTTTCAATCCAATAACATGGTATATCTCTCCATCTGTTTGTATCATCTTTAATTTCTTTCATCAGTGTTGTATAGTTTTCTGCATACAGGTCTTTGTCTCCTTTGGTAGGTTTATTCCTAGGTTTTTTATTCTTTTTGTTGCAATGGTAAATGGGAGTGTTTCCTTAATTTCTCTTTCAGATTTTTCATCATTAGTGTTTAGGAATGAAAGAGATTCTGTGCATTAATTTTGTATCCTGCTACTTTACCAAATTCATTGATTAGCTTTAGTAGTTTTCTGGTAGCATCTTTAGGATTCCCTATGTGTAGTAGTATCATGTCATCTGCAAACAGTGGCAGTTTTACTTCTTTTCTTATTTGTATTCCTATTATTTCTTTTTTATCTCTGATTGCCGTGGCTAAAACTTCCAAGACTATGTTGAATAGTAGTGGTGAGAGTGGGCAGCCTTGTCTTGTTCCTCATCTTAGTGGAAACGGTTTCAGTTTTTCTCCATTGAGAATGATATTGGCTGTGGGTTTGTCATATATGGCCTTTAAATGTTGAGGTAAGTTCCCTCTATGCCTACTTTCTGGAGAGTTTTTGTCATAAATTGGTGTTGAATTTCGTTGAAAGCATTTTCTGCATCTATTGAGATTATCATATGGTTTTTATACTTCAGTTTGTTAATATGGTGTATCAATCACATTGATTGATTTGCGTATATTGAAGAATCCTTGCATACTTGGGATAAACCCCACTTGATCGTGGTGTATGATCCTTTTAATGTGCTGTTGGATTCTGTTTGCTAGTAGTTTGTTGAGGATTTTCGCATCTAGGTTCATCAGTGATATTGACCTGTAGTTTTCTTTTTTTGTGACTTTTTTGTCTGGTTTTGGTATCAGGGTGATGGTGGCCTTGTAGAATGAGTTTGGGAGTGTTCCTCCCTCTGCTATATTTAGGAAGAGTTTGAGAAGGATAGGTGTTTGCTCTTCTCTAAATGTTTCATACAATTCACCTGTGAAGCCACCTGGTGGCGATTTTTAATCACAGTTTCAATTTCAGTGCTTGTGATTGGTCTGTTTATGTTTTCTGTTTCTTCCTGGTTCAGTCTTGTAGGGTTATGCTTTTCTAAGAATTTGTCCATTTCTTCCAGGTTGTACATTTTATTGGCATATAGTTGCTTGTAGTAATCTCTCATGATCCTTTGTATTTCTGCAGTGACAGTTGTTACTTCTCCTTTTTCATTTCTAATTCTGTTGATTTGAGACTTCTCCCTCTTTTTCTTGATGAGTCTGGCTAATGGTTTATCAATTTTGTTTATCTTCTCAAAGAACCAGCTTTTAGTTTTATTGATCTTTTCAGTTGTTTCCTTCTTTTCTTTTTCATTTATTTCTGATCTGATCTTTATGATTTCTTTCCTTCTGCTTACTTTGGGTTTTTTTTGTTCTTCTTTCTCTAATTGCTTTAGGTGTAAGGTTAGGTTGTTTATTTGAGATTCTTCTTGTTTCTTGAGGTAGGATTGCATTGCTATAAACTTCCCTCTTAGAACTGCTTTTGCTGCTTCCCATAGGTCTTTGGGCTGTCATGTTTTTATTGTCATTTGTTTCTAGATATTTTTTGATTTTCTCTTTGATTTTTTTCAGTGATCTCTTGGTTATTTAATAGCATATTGTTTAGCCTCCATGTGTTTGTATTTTTTACAGTTTTTTTCTTGTAATTGATATCTAGTCTCAGCGTTGTGGTTGGAAAAGATATTTGATACGATTTCAACTGTGTTTAATTTACCAAGGCTTGATTTGTGACCCAAGATATGATCTGTCCTGGAGAATGTTCCATGAGCACTTGAGAAGAAAGTGTATTCTGTTGTTTTTGGTTGGAATGTCCTATAAAGATCAATTAAGTCCATCTTGTTTAATGTGTCATTTATAGCTTTTGTTTCCTTATTTATTTTCATTTTGGTTGATCTGTCCATTGATGCAAGTGGTGTGAAAGTTCTGGGCTTTTTTTTTAAAAAAAATAACATTTGAAAAAGGTTCATAATATTGTGTGTATATGTTTATTTTTGTACTTTTTGGTAACAGTATTAATTATAAGCCCTCTAACATTAAGGAGAAATCACCCAGCATAATTGTCATTCTTTTGAAATCTTTTAGCTTCTCTTTCTAAAAGCTGGCGTCTTTTAAATGAGATATTCTTTGTATAAAGAAATTAGTGTTTTTTAATTGAAAATATGAAGTCATCTCAGGATTCTGGTTCTAAAGAAAGGACTCAAGAGCTCTATCATTTGAATAAACCAAAATATTTATCTTTTTTCATTTTTGCTGCTTTAGTTATTGCCATTCTTTACAGGACACCTGCCATGATTATAGTCCTCAAAGGAAAAAATTCCTAAGGATACTTTATATGCATTAGAATATATATATATATTTAATTTATATATATATGTTTATATATAACAAGAGTGTTTCTAGGTACAAAAAAAATTGGTTTTTGCATTTTCTTTCTAATGTAACGCCATTATCTTTAGATTCTTTAAAAGTCCCTGTCTTTTAAAAAAATTGCCTACTGATTCTCTATAATTAAACTTTCTTCCAAACTTTATTGAGCATCATGATAGTAATTATTCATGAGCGGTATAGATTGGAAAACGTATTTCAATTTGAAATATTGTATAATTGACTTAGAAAATTGCGTTAGTTTCAGGTGCCTAACATAGTGATTAGATATTTTTGTGCATTATAAAATGATCACTATGATAAGTCTAGTTACTATCTGTCACCATGCAAAATTATCACAGTATTAGTGACTGTATTCCCTCTGCTGTACCTTACATCCCCGTGACATTTATTTTATAACTGGAAGCTTGTATCTTTTAATTTCCCTCACCTATTTCACTTATCCCCCCCACCCACTCTCCTCTGGTAACCACCAGTTTGTTCACTGTGTCTATTTCTGTTTTGTTTTTTAGATTCCACATATAAGTATTTGTTATTATCTGACTTATTTCACTTGGCATAACACCCTGTAGGTCTATCCATGTTGTCACAAATGGCAAGATTTTATTCTTTTTTTTTTTGGCTGAGTAATAGTCCATTTTGTGTGTGTGTGTGTGTGTGTATGTGTGTGTGTATACCGTATCCTGTTTATCCGTTCATCTGTGGATGAGCACTTAGGTTGCTTCCATATCTTGGCTGTTGTAAATAATGCTGCGTTGAACATAAGGGTGCATATATCTTTTTGAATTAGTGTTTTAATTTTTTTGGAAGAATACCCAGAAGTGGAATTGCTGGATCGTATGGTAGTTCTATGTTTAAGTTTTGAGGAACCTCCGTACTGTTTTCTGTGGTGGCTACACCAATTTACATTCCCACCAACAGTGCACAAAGGTTCCCCTTTCTCCACATCCTTGCCAACACTTGTTATTTGTTGTTGTTTTGACGATAGTCATTCTGATAGGTATGAGGTGATATCTCATTGTGGCTTTGGTTTGTATTTTCTGATGATTAATGATGTTGAGTATCTTTTCACGTGCCTGTTGGCCACCTGTATGTCTTCTTTGGAAAAATGTCTACTCCGGTCCTCTGTCCATTTTTTAGTTGGGTTGTTTGTTTTTTTGCTGTTGAGTTGTATGAGTTCTTTGTATATTTTGAATATTAAGATATTTGCAGATATCTTCTCCCATTCAGTAGGTGGCCTTTTTGTTTTGTTGATAGTTGCCTTTGCTGTGCAAAAGCTTTAGTTCGATGTAGTCCCATTTGTTTATTTTTGCTTTTCTTTCCCTTGCCTGAGGAGGTGTATCCAAAAATATGTGGCTAAGACTGATGTCAAGGAGCATACTGCCTATGTTTTCTTCTAGGAGTTTCATGGTTTCAGGTCTTACATTTAAGTCTTTAAAGCATTTTGAGTTTATTTTTGTATATGGTATGAAAGTAGTCCAGTTTGATTCTTTTGCTTGTAGCTGTCCCCCAAATGGCATTTTTAATGGTTTAACCTAAAATGCTGGTGACAATAGCAGCTCACTTGTACTGATTATTTGCACTATATGCCTGGATTGCCCTAAGTGCTTTCATGCATTACTGCATCCTCTAACCCAGTGAAACAAGTATTATTTTTCCCCATTTCCCAGACAGAGGAACAGGTTAGAGAAGTTAAGTAACCTTTTCAAAGTCACTTAAAGCAGCACTCTTAGCTAATGTTTAACTCCCTCATTACTTTGGCTGGCAGTGCGGACTGAGTCAATAGAATTTGACAGGATGAGATGGAAGATGAGAATATCTGACTGTTAAAACAGCTTCGAGGGCTTCCTTGGTGGCGCAGTGGTTGAGAGTCCGCCTGCCGATGCGGGGGACACGGGTTCGTGCCCCAGTCCGGGAGGATCCCACATGCCGTGGAGTGGCTGGGCCTGTGAGCCATGGCTGCTGAGCCTGTGCGTCCGGAGCCTGTGCTCCGCAACGGGAGAGGCCACAACAGTGAGAGGCCCGCGTACCGGAAACAAAAAAACAGCTTCGACACTTTTGAGCCAGTATCATTTTTGACGCTTTTTGAGCCATTGGTGTTGTGCAATAATTTTATCATTCGTTGGAAGAGAAATGCACAAAGGCTCCTAGCTTCTTTTTAGCTCTCGTTGATATTTGTGAACCCTTAACACTCATACCCAGTAACTGCTATAAAACAGGGCAGGATGCATCCAGCTTCTGCCATATGAGCAGGGTTTATTATTACTTCTCATTCTGGTTGCCTTTGCCAACCTTTGAATATTCTAGGTGAGAGCTTGCCTTTCTGCTTAGACTTTTTTTTTTTTTGACTTCTTTTTAAAGATTAATTTTATTTAATTTTGGCTGTGTTGGGTCTTAGTTGCTGCATGCGGGCTTTCGCTAGTTGCGGTGAGTGGGGGGCTACTCTTCGTTGCAGTGTGCGAGCTTCTCCTTGCAGTGGCTTCTCTTGTTGTGGAGCACGGTCTCTAGGCGTGCGGGCTTCAGTAGTTGTGGCATGTGGGCTCTAGAGCACAGGCTCAGTAGTTGTGGTGCATGGGCTTAATTGCTCTGGGGCATGTGGGATCTTCCCGGACCAGGCATCGAACCCGTGTCCGCTGCACTGGCAGGCGGACTCTCAATCACTGTGCCACCAGGGAAGTTCCTCTGCTTAGACTTCTGAAACCCAGCTGCTCCTAACTGCCTAGCTGATCTGCATGGATCTGATCACTTTCTGCCTAGTCTTGTGGGATTTGCTAGACCCTGTTCTGCAAGAGGATGCTTAGTCTTGGCCCTCCTGGTTAGCCTGGCTACCCATGCCTTGACTTGACTGTCAGGATTCGTTGTTTTCAGACATGGTCTCACCATAGGTAAAAGTGTTAGTCTTGCTTCTGAGATGAGTCTTACGATGGACATAGGAGTGCACTGGCATGTAGCTGTTTTAACTTTAATTGTTGAAAGAGTTATGATGAACTGCAGCTTGGGCTTTAATATAGGTTTTGATCCATGGCTCAGAACATGGTTTGGGCCTTTGTTAGACCCTGGCTTAGTGATGCTATATGTTTTAATTTTTTCTTTATGACACTTCTTAATATCATTAGAGGCCATTAGGACAATTGGTAAGTCAAGTATAGTAAATGAAATAAAATGTTTTGTGTAACTAATGATTATGGAAATGTGTTAATAGGAACAACAAAAAAGTCACACTAGAGAACCTTTGGCAGTTTTACATATTAATTGCTAAAAATATATCGGCACGTTTTCTGTGATTATACTTACCAGGTATAGATGAATTCCCTCCCTGATAGAATCATTTTTCAAGTCTATTTAGATTTATTCTGTCTTTTTGTCTCTCAAAGTTAATTTTTTAAGATAATGTGATCTTGGAGCAAGGAGTGAAGGAAATTGTGGAAATGTCATCTCCTGATACTACTCAGCCTAGTTTTTCTTATTGGAAAGTACGATCTTTAAAAGAAAATGTATATTTATAACACTCACTGAAACAAATTTTTGGATAGTGGCAACAATCCTTGGGTTGAAAACAGCAATGCAAAATTTGACTTAATTTTATCACTCTCAGGAATTTTCATTAGATTCTTTGTACAGAATTATCAGCTATAAATAGAGATCAGCTAATTTGATGAAGAGGCTCTAGGTCTACAGATAATTGAACAAATATATCATGGTTTAAAAAAACTCGCATGAGATGATAGTAATAGTGAATAGGGCAGAGGAGAGAAAAGAAGGGGGAAAGAAAAGGAAAAGAAAATACAAAGGAACAATGATGGATTTGTGTGCAACAAAATGCGGTTCCAATACTGACCTACTTAACACGCTTTCTCACCAGGAGGCCATTGTTCTTTCTCAGACTCTTTGCTTGGCTGCTTTCCTTCCCCATTTAGAACGGCGGACAGCCCCCCTCCCTCCCGCTCTGGTCCTTTGACCAGAGACTAATGTGGCTAGGTTGTTGAGGAGGTAATGGAATTTTGCATCTGCAAATGTATGTGGTCAGCCTCTGCAAGGGCTGGCTTCCAGCAGAATCCTCTTTTCCACTGAGGTTCCTTTTCACAGGCTGATTTTTTTTTTCTTTTGAAAATCTTAATGTTTAAAGAGGCTTTGTTAGTTGTAACAGGAATATTTCTTCTTGTTACACTCTTCCTTTTCCCCTGTTTTAGGAGTATGCATGCCTTCATATACAGAATGCCTACTGGGGAAGAGTTTTGGTATAAGGTGTGTGTGTGCGTGTGTTAAATTCCAAGGGTAGGAGTGGCAGATTTGGGGAAAATATCTGCATACTGTAGTATCCAGAAAGACTTCTACTTTTAAAGAAGACACTTGGATAGGTAGCACAGAAAGCATAAATGTGGCCAAATCACAGTGGCTGACAAAGGGCTGGCTTTTAGACTGTTTTCAAACAGGCTTCTGCACCTTATCCAATTGACTAATGACTTAATGTGATTAATTAAGTGTAGATTAGTGTGTGTAGAAACCATGTGGGTTAGTAGGTTAGTACTTCTTGATGCTATGTAAGGATGATACTTAAGTATCTACAAATAGCAGGTAATAAGATTCTTTGAACTATGAATAGCAGATATTAAATTACTTTACCTATACATGTACATATTCCGTGTCTTGCTTGACCATAATTGCCAAACTCTAAATCTTGACACATGATGTAGGTAGGGATATGTTTACAGGGACAGTGTGACAAAGTATTTAGAATTGGGACTATCCCACAGAATTCACACATTCAGTGGGTACTGACTGAATGCCTCCTGTATGCCAGGCACTATTATGGATGAGAAGGATGCAGTGGTGATAAAATAAAACAAAATCTGTTATCTTCTAAAGGGCGAAATAGACAATAAATAGATAAATAAGTTAAAAAAAAAGGTAGGATAAGTTGGATAGTGATGGGTACTAGGGAGAAAACTAAGCATATAGAAAGGGGCCAGCAAATGTTGCTGGGGGTGTGTAGGAATTGTAATTTTTGGTAGGGAGTGAGCCATATTCATACCTGGGACACGTGGTACCATCTCTGTGCTCTGCCCACCCATAGCTCTTGAGTCTCCTGCAGTATTTCCGTAGATTCCATAACCTGCTCTGACCTCAAGGAAAGAAAACCTTTCATAATACAGAGTTAGGTAGAACCACTAAAAGCTAAACCAAAGCACAACCCCAAACACCTTTTATTTATAGCCAAGTTGGCTAAAACAACTAAGTAATAAGTATCTAGATACCCTGGGAGAGTTGTGTAATTAAAAAAAAAAATAAAAAGAGCTCTTATTTCAAGCATTTGAATCTGAATCTTTGTACCTTCAATAGCATTGCCATTCTTACCTTAATAAAGGAAACCAGTGATTAGAAGGAAGCGCTAATTCTAGGGCAGGGATATCACACAGTGAGAACATGGTACATGTTGTCATTTACTGGCCCAAGGAAGAGCGAGTAGTAGAAGACTCTGCTCTCCTCAGTCTTCCAGAAGACTCTGCACTTGCTGCCTACCTCTACATATCATTATTTTCCTACCAGTTAAATGTTGCTGTTGTTTTTAAACTTGGAATGCTCTCCTTTCTTGTTTTTGTTTATCAAAACACCCATCTCTTGGAGGATAGGGACCCAGCTCTATTTATTTATGTAGTTATTGGCCGCACCCCGCAGCCTGTGGAATCTTAGTTCCCTGACCAGGGATTGAACCTGCTCCTCCTGCATTAGGAGCGTGGAGTCTTACCCACTGGACCACCAGGGAAGTCCCGGGACCCAGCTCTTTATCTCTGTGTCCTTAACAGCTTCTGTGGTATCTGGCATCAGTAAGTGGTCAATAAATGTGTACTACATGAATGAGTGAATGGGATGAGAGAGGGGAGGACACCTGGCATTTACCCACCTCACTTTCCAGTCCACAAATAGCTGGTAGAAGTGGCATTTCCAGGTTTTGTCCCACCTTTGACTTGTCTTAGACTCTCCTTCCTTTCACATTCCTCTAATTAAAACAAGGCAAAATAAATAAATAAATAAAAAACAACCACCAAAAAAACCCCAAGCAAACAAAACAAAAAAAATAAAACAAGGCAAAGCTATGGTTAAGGAGGCTGCCAGACAACTAACTCAACTACCAGAGAGGGAGTCTCTTTTGCTTTCATGTTTCTGAAGTGGACGTCAAATACAGTTTACTCTTTTCCATCTACCTTTAAAAAAGCGCTTATTTTTCCCTTACTGGGGGCTTTCTGTTCCCTTCTTGCCTCGCTAACTCCCTTCGCATCCTGCAGGTAGACAGATTGGAACAGGATTGCATTTGTAGCCTGTCAGCTCTACTCGTCAGCTGGCAGAGAGATGGTTGAGCTTTAAGAGGGGTTTGGGAGGCAGAGTTTTTACGGGAACGGTAGCTTTGGTTTATCAGGGGGTGGGAGGTACAGAATGAATATACAGATATTTTCCAATTCATTAATGAGAGCAGAAATCTCAAGCTTTGGGTCCATCACCTGCACACTTTTTCTGGCCTGTTCCTTAAACACATTAGGGTGTCCTTTACACATGTTGCACCTCAGCCTGCAAAGGTGCAGCCTGACAGCTGCTTCTCAGCCCTGGGAAACTCAAGTGGATTGACCTGTCACATAAACAGGACTGAAATCCTTTGGGCAGTTGAGAAAACAGGAAGGAATTTCAAAAGCCTGGCGTGATGAATCTTGGCTTTGTGCACTTAGCTTCCTCTCTGTTAGGCGTTTCTCTGGGTACAGTGGTTTTTAGTTTAATTTAAAATGAAACTGAAGATTTTCTTCTGTTACCATCATTCTCATCCTTGTTATCCTTTTGGTCATTGTCATAAAAGCTGCTATTTATTGAATGTCAACTTTGAGACAGCTGTGGTCCTTATGATGTACATGGATTAGGTCATTTAATCCTTCTATAACCTTCCCAAGGAAGGATTGACCCTGAGCTTTAAATCACAATCTGGTACTAGATCAGAAAGAAAACCCATATAGGAACTTATCTGGTGGCGCAGTGGTTAAGAATCCACCTGCCAATGCAGGGGACACGGGTTTGATCCCTGGTCTGAGAAGATCCCACATGCCTGTGCAGCAACTAAGTCCGTGTGCCACACCTACTGAGCCTGCACTCTAGAGCCTGTGTGCTGCAACTACTGAGCCCGTGTGCTACAACTACTGAAGCCCGCGCGCCTAGAGCCTGTGCTCCGCAACAAGAGAAGCCACCGCAACAAGAAGCCCATGCATCGCAACGAAGAGTAGCCCCTGCTCGCCACAACTAGAGAAAGCCCACCCGCAGCAACAAAGACCCAATGCAGCCAAAAAAGAAAGAAAAACCATATAAATTTTCCTGTGGAGGCATGAGTTTGAGGTAGGGTAAAGCCACGAATGGAGGTAGTTTATAAACTTTTTCCTGGGAGTGAGAGGATTTTATAGTAATCCCATGCCACCCTGAAAGTTTAGTTTTTCATTTTCTAAATGGATTAGAGGAGTTTGGACTCAAATAGAAGAGAAATAAGTCAAATCATACTTATACTTTGTTGCTCTGGAAATTAGACTCTAAGGTCTTTGCATTTATCGATGAATATTTTGACCTCAAGATCCATGTGAGATTGATAGGTCAGATTCTATCCTCAATGTACAGTTACACATTCTACAGTGGGGAAAATTAAGACCTAAAAACTATACTCCAGATTTTTTTCTGATGAGTCTTGATGTAATATTTTCTCACGCAATTTCAAAACGAGTTTAAGTAGTTTAAAAATAGCCTTAAGTTTGCTACTTGTAAGCATGCCTAAGGTTACAGCAGTAGCAGACCTAAGAGTATTTAAGAACTATTTAAAGAAGCTTTCTAATTGCCCACTTTGGCACAGATTACAAATCAGTAAAACATTTTGCAAATTCCTGTTCCATGCCAGGAACTGTGTTAGGTGTTGGGGATGGAATTTAGTCGAACAGTATCAGCTATAGCCTGCACCTACCTTGGACAGCACCCAAGAGGGTTTAATAGTAGATGCGTAGGAGTGCACTTGTTTAAACATGATTCACGTGTTGCCAGGGAGAATCTGGGTTTTTCGTTAGTGGCCACATGATTAAAAATCAACCTGTGTATGGTCTGAATTAACTTTTTAATAAAAATCAGTGGTGAGTTGGGGGCAAGGGAGTATTAGGTGTGGTTCAAATATGAGTTGATGGCAGTAGAGGCTTTGTTTATATATATTTTCTTTTTGCCAGCAGTCCTTTGTGATACCCCAGTATCGTGATCTAATTTGAGTGGAATTAAGCTTAAAGAGCTCAAAATTATGTAATAAGATGTTTTGTTTAAAATACTATTTCAAGTTAATCTAACCAAGCTAGGATGACCCCTGCTACACAAAGCTGGGTACAGAAAGGATGTGGGCCAGGTGGCTAAGGCCCTCTGCATTGCTAGGTCATGGGAACTGTTTTGTTTTTTTCCACCAATAATCTGTTATGCCGCCTTCTAGGGTCAGACAGGCTGTTTGTGAGAAGCTTAGAATCTGTGAAGCAGTGAGCAGAGGTATAAGAAATCTAGATTTGAGTCCCAGCTCCCTCTTATTTGCCACCTATGTTATCTTAACAAAGCTTAAGCTCTCTGAGGTTTGGTTTTCTTATCAGTACAATGGATATTGTAGTAGTACTTAAATCTGTAGGTTGTTGTGAAGATGAAATCCGAAGCACCTAGCGCAGTGCCTGACATGTTCCAAGCCAGTGTTGGTAGTCTCCCCTTAGCTCCTAGTGATCCCTGGCTGGGAAATGATGACCAGGGCTGGGAAGTCTATGATCAAGGTGTCATTGCCAGCAGATTTTGTGTCAGATGAGGGCTTTCTTCCTGATTTGCAGTTGGCCACCTTCGTGCTGTGTCCTTATTTGGTAGTGAGAGAGAGAAAGCTCCAGTCTCCTCCTCTTCCTCTTATAATGGCACTAATCCCATCATAGGGGCTCCACCTCCTGACTTCATCTCTAAAACTATCTCCCAAAGGCTTCACCTCCAAATATCATCACATTGGAGGTTAGGGTTTCAGCACTGGAATTTTGGGGGGACACAAACATTCCCTTCATAGCACTTAAGGTCACATGATTCACCCTTGACAGGGCCAGCACTGGAAGTTTAGTGTCATTGTTGCATATAGGTGTCCCTGTAGCATCTGCCTTGTACATGACTAGTAGACTAGCTTAGTGGAGGTTGGACACCTTCTGTGCTTTCTGAATGGACTCCTCTAGTCAGCCCAGCTTTAGTCAGTGAAGCGCTCTTGGTTATTACCATGTACATTCCAAGCATTTCTAAGGTCCTTAGAGTGGTTGGTTTCTTTTTGACCTCTCTGTGGATTTTTACCAGTCTCATTTGATAAGGATTATGGAAACCCCAAATAATGTTCTCTAAATGCAAATTGGTATTCCACTGCTCTTCTTAAGGAGATATCAGCTTCACTGGAGGAAAAAGACACAAATGCTCATTTTATCTTAAGAAACAGAGTTCTCTTGCCCTATAATTTAAGGTAGTATTTTCTACATTTAATTATTTGAGTCCCATCTTGACATTTTTTACTTTCTGAGCTCCACTCCTACTGTTATTTTCTTAATATTTTTCATTAAATTGACTTTATTTTACTTAAATACACTAAAAATTTTAATAACTATTCACAGATTGATTTCATTATATTGTTCATTATATTTGTTCAAATTGTTCATCGCATATTTGTTTCATTATATTGTTTCCAGTTCACTTTAAAGTAATTAACTACATATAAAAATAGGACCCTTATGTCATCTAAAAACATCTCGTGTGTATGTGCTGTGCTTTGGAAAACCTTATGTAAGACCATCTGGGTCTGTTGGTTGAATGGCAAAAGAGAGGAATAAAAAAAGTTAAATAAAAATGATATTGTTATAAGTGTATAAATTATATAGGTGATAAATAAGAACAGAAACATGAGTTTATAAAAGACAAACAAATGAGTTTCCTTGACTTCAAGTCCCTGTTACTGTCAAGGTAAAATTGTGCATGTAAAGAAGGAAGTCTAACAAAATGACATTTCATCTGGGCCTTAAATGCTTGCCCTCTTTATTTATTTATTTATTTATTTATTTTTAAATGACTCTTGCTTCACTGAATAGCACTGGGGTCACAGACCATGTGGATGTAAATGCTATGCTGTACGTCTTGTCAAGAAGGCCAGTCTTTTTGCCAGGGAAAGGAATTCTTGTCTTTGTTGCAGGAAACAGAGTCAGAAGCAAATGAGGTCAGATTCAGATTGCCAAGCCAAGGGCAGGATCCTTGGAGGCCAGAAACAGATTATAGAGCTTGGTTAGAAAGGAGGAAGAGAGTAGGGCTGGCTTCATGAGCATGTGACTTGTGTGGTTGCCCGGGTCAACCTGTATTTGGTTTAATGCTCAGCTGTCACTATCTTGAAATTTTTAACAATTTGTGAAAAAGGGCCCTGAATTTTCCTTTTGCACTGGGCTCTGCAAATATAGCTAGTTCTTGGGGTAGAGTAGGGAGATATTTACAGAAAGCTTCATAACTTAGGTTCATGGGGTAGAAATGGAAGAGAGACAACTAGAAATGAGTTGAAAAAAGGAGGTTTCGGGTACTACGTGGTAGGTCCCTTCTGATTGACCTTAGCTCATAGGTTAAAGGATCCAACACTGGATTCTAGGATTTGTTTTGCCTTAAACTCCTAGGCAGACTGGTTGCCTTTCTGCCTTCCTGCCTTCCTTTCATGGTTATAGAGTAACAGAGGGAATGGCAAATTATATAAGGAAAACTTGAGCAATGCAGTGAACTCACCCATAATAACTTGGAAACATTGTGCAGTAAGATTGGGCTCTGTGAATTAAATTGTGACATCAGCCCATGCTGGATCAAGCAGGGGCTGGCAAGTGTAGATATCCACCAAGAGTGACTGTAAGGCAACAGGGGGTGGTGGGCAGTCAGGGTGAGCACCAGAGGACGCATGACCCATGTAAAGGAAAAGCTGTGTTCTGCTTCAGCTTGTTGTATTTAGCTACATCCTTGTCCGACTTGGCTAAACTCTCCAGGTTTTTTAGGAGGAAAGTTGAAGTCAGAAGCCAGAAGTCTTGACTTTTTTTTTGACTGTGACATTTTCCAATTAAAGAAAACTACCACGTGGACTAAAACATGTCAAATTCATTTCAATCCTTAAATAGACATTAAAAAAAAAACCCTTGGAATTCCCCGGTGGCTCAGTGGTTAAGAATCCGCCTGCCAATGCAGGGGACACAGGTTCGAGCCCTGGTCTGGGAAGATCCCACATGCCGCGGAGCAACTAAGCCCGTGAGCCACAACTACTGAGCCCGTGTGCCACAACTTCCGAAGCCTGTGTGCCTAGAGCCCGTGCTGCACAACAAGAGAAGCCAGCTCAATAAGATGTCCATGCACCACAATGAAGAGTAGCACCCGCTCGCTGCAACTAGAAAAAACCCACGCAGCCAAAAAAAAAACCTCCCAAAACCTTGCTTTCTAAAGGTAAACATGGGAAGTGACCAAATTACTGTGTTAGGGGAGGCAGCCATAGTAATGGACCTAACTTTAGTATCTTTGATGAGGCCATCCCTAGTTAAGGAGATGGAGTTAGGGCAAGAGTTGCCAATGGATGTTGAGGATTATGATACAGAAGGAGTTCCAGATTTTCTATATTGGAGGGGCTTTGGGGTTAAAAGGGGGCTTGGTTTTAGGAGACCTATTTTGGAGCTGTGTTTGCATAGTAAACTCACTGTTTTTACTCAAATTGTATGGCATAGATCATAAAAATTAATTCAGCTTTCTAATGTTTTTCCCTACGCTTTAGAGAAGATTGAAGAGGCAGCAATTGCCCATCTGCAGGAATGGACAGAAGAGTTTTAGGGCTGCTAGAGATTAAGGAGGAGTAAAAGCTTCTTACCACCAGACCAATCTTTTGCTCATTGCTGTTATGGTTTATTGTTAAAACAAGACATTATGAGAGGGACACATCAGGCTCGCTTTCTTAGTCTGATGCCATTAAAAATGCAGTTCATCTAACCACTTTTTTCCCCTGTTCGTGTGCTCACCATTTTTTTATGACTTGGCTTCCCAAGTGGATCTAGCTGAGGGAGGGGATGGGTGGATTCTGCAGGTCAGAATGTAGGTGTTTCTGTGAGTACTTATTGTTAATTTAATAAATTGACATTCTGGTTTTGTACTTAGCCTGTGGTTACCGTGGATCTGCTAGTGAAGTCTGGAATCTCTGGTGTGCTGATGCATTCAGTTTTGAGTTTGCAGAGACTCTATACTATGGCAAATTTGCCAAAGTAATGAATGTCACTTTGGGAGGTGCCTTGGTACGCCTTTCCCTAAGTGACGCCAAAAATATAACTTGGGACTTGAGGACACGGGGAGGGGGAAGGGGAAGCTGGATGAAGTGAGAGAGTGGCATGGACTTATATACACTGCCAAATGTAAAATAGATAGCTAGTGGGAAGCAGTTGTATCGCACGGGGAGGTCAGCTCGGTGCTTAGTGACCACCTAGAGGGGTGGGATAGGGAGGGTGGGAGGGAGACGCAAGAGGGAGGGGATATGGGGATATATGTATATGTATAGCTGATTCACTTTGTTATACAGCAGAAACTAACACAACATTGTAAAGCGGTTATACTCCAATAAAGATGTTAAAATATATATGTATAACGTGAATGTATGCATCTTTCCTATTTGAATTTCTTTAGTAGTAGGGTTGAGACATATAGTGCATAAAACCCATGGGGTGAAGAGGGATAGCCCCAGAGAAATATTAGTAGGATTTCAGATAAGCTGGGGAAATGCTGGCTTAAATGAAGGTAGATTGTTTTCTTTTAAGAGGATTTTTCCCAGAACATTTCATCTTCTTTGTTTAAAAAATTATTTATTTATTTATTATTGAAGTTTAGTTGGTTTACAATGTTTTGTTAGTTTCAGCTGCACAGCAGAGTAATTCAGAGAGATACATATATTTATTTATTCTTTTTCAGATTCTTCTCCCTTATAGGTTATTACAAAATATGGAGTAGAGTTCACTGTGCTATACAGTAGGTCCTTGTTGGTTATCTATTTTATATACAGTAGTGTGTATATGCTAATCCCACACTCCTAATTTACCCCCATCCCCCGGCCTTTGGTAACTATAAGTTTGCTTTCTATGACTGTGGGTCTCTTTCTATTTTGTAAATAAATTCATTTGTATCTTTTTTTTTTTTTTCTGGTATGCGGGCCTCTCACTGTTGTGGCCTCTCCCGTTGCGGAGCACAGGCTCCGGACGCACAGGCTCAGCGGCCATGGCTCACGGCCCCATCCGCTCCGCGGCATGTGGGATCTTCCCAGACTGGGGCACGAACCCGTGTCCCCTGCATCGGCAGGCAGACTCTCAACCACTGCGCCACCAGGGAACACCTGTATCATTTTTTTTTAGATTCCACATACCATCTTCCTACGAGTGGTCTCCAGTAGGAACATCAACTGCATTTGCTAATGATACCTTTAAAATGTTTCCTTTGGCAGCACCTTTGGAAAACACCATGAAATATTTGCAAAACATGGTCTTAAGAATGCAGTGATATTGAGGTATTTCTGGAATCCTCTTGGGGGGAAAATGTGTGTCTACTCATCTTGGGGACTTTTTGTTGAATCACAGTTTGCAACGGGTTCCATAAGGTCTGAGTGTTCTGGAATCCACAGGAACGCCTAGTGTGACCATTTGCTTACTAGGTCTTTGAACCTGGAATTATCCCAGTGTGGACCCTGGGCAGAAATGGCATTTGGCAGTCTGGTCTTGGGAGTTTGGATCTACATTTGTGAGTCAGCGTGGAATTCCCAGAGTCCAAGACTTCCTTTATCTGTATATTTCTTCTCCTGATAGCATACTTCTTAAAGGGAGCTTGGGAGGTTGCTTATTAAGGCCTATCCCAGAACTCAGCCGTATTCTCACAGGGAGGACTCAGTGAACACGGTGGTTTAACTATTGAGATTATTTTCAAAGGATCAGAGATAATATTATAGAGAACTGTGGTTTTATAGACACTCATGTCATTTTCTTTGATTCTAGAATAAGGAAAATGAATGCAGAACTCTATTTCCATATATGAAATGGTGACTGCAGGTACAACTCAATTGTGTATTCTCAGTTTGTAATGACAACATTGGGAGGAAAATTGATTAGTATTTTTAAAACAGCAGGAAAATTATTTCCTGCCCAAACATTGATTAATCTTTGAATAGACTTTCTTGTAATCCTTTTCTTCCATAGACTGCAGGGTGCAGCACAGTCATATTTTATGTGGAGTCAAGCAGAGAAACCTACTTGCGATTAAACTTATTGCTGTTTTTTTCAGCAGGTGCAAATAGCTTTGTCTTCAGTAGTTACCCTTTCCTGGCTTGATAACACACTAGGACTTCTTTAGTTTTAATTTGATTAAAGAAACTATTGTCTTATATTATGAAATGTGGAAACAATGAAATATTGAAATTTTCTGATGATACATATTCCCCTCTTTGGCTTTCAAATAGCAGTTTGCTTAGCATCCTTGCGTGAATGCTTTAAAATCCTGTTAGCTGGAGCTCGTGTAACATTAATTTGTTCCTGGTTAGAGGTAATATAAAATATAGTGATAAAGAAGACTAAAGTTCTTTCCCTCAGGGAACTTAAGATCTATTTGAGGAATTAAGACATAGAAATAAGATAAAGAAATATTAGTATGAGAGAGTTTATGATGAGTCCCAAACGAGTGGATTAGAATATTGCATAACTGGCATAGGATTTCAGAGGGAGAGAGACTTTTTATGCATCCTGGGGTGGCTGGGGATGACTCATGCAGGAGCTGGACCTTGTGCTGGTCCCTGAAGATGGGAAGGATTCAGCCAGGCGAAGTGTAGGAGGGATGCTGGTGGCATTACCAAAGGCGGCTGGGCTGGAATGTGCCTGCCTTTTCAACAGTGAGTAGACCTGTGTGGCTCTAATAAGGGACTCATGAAGGAGAATAATGGGAAATAAACCTGCAAAGGTAGGTTGAATTCAAGTCAGAAAGGGTTTGGATGCCAGACAAAGGAATTTGGACTTTATTCAGTAGAAAATGTATAAATAGTGAAGGTCGTTGGACAAGAATAAGTAGAAAATGCAAGAAATGGCTTTGTAGTTAGAGCAGCGACAGCACACAGCTAGGAACTGAGGTGCCTTATGATGAAGACAGTGGTGAAAATGTGAGCAAGCTCTGGCTTTGCTGCTGATGGGGATGTAGGTTGGGTTGGCTGCTTAATTGTCATTCTTCTCTCTATTTTTCCTGTTCTCATTTAAGGCTTGTATAAAACCCTTTTTGCAGGCTTAAAATACATTAATTCAAATTTGACCTTCCTTACTGTATGATAGTTTGAATGCCCAGAGCTATTTTCAGTTGTTCCAGATTGTCATGAGTTTGATGTCCAGGTGCCAACTGGAAGGGCCAGACCTGGCCTGTGGAGGATTGTTTTTAAAATCCGATTCTAAATTAAGCACTTTGGGACATAAAAATGAGATGTGGCCTAGTTATAACTCGCCGTTTAACTAAAAGTATATGTTTTTTTCCTTCTCTGCTTAAATATTTGTCTGGCTCTTTCAGACTCAAAAGGCATATAACTCAGAACCAAGAATATTTAGATTCCTCTGCACTCCATTTTTTTTTCCTAGAGTGGTCTTTGACTTCCACTATACTTAAAAAGTTATACAAAGAATTTCTCCAAATATTAGGTAACAATTCTTTAAAATAATTTTATTCCTGGCCCTCCTATTTCATATCTCACAAATTATAGAAATGGAATTTTTTTTGAAGTGTGAGGCATTGTCGGAAGTTAGACTTTTAAACATCTAAAATTAAGTTCTAAAGGACAGTGTCAATATTAGCAGCAGGAGTTGTGGTGTGGGTATAAGTAGATCATAGTGCAAGCTTTGGAGCCAGAAAAATCTGGTTTCTAATCCTCCCTCTGCCACTCACTGCTGGGTGACCTGAGCGTATTACTACTACGACATATCGTTTTTTGAGTTCCATGGGTAGAACTTAAAGCAGGTTCTTTTCTCTCTATATAAGTGGAATTTATTCCGAGAATCACAGTGGCAGAGTATGGATAAAAACACAGACTTTTGTGTGTGTGTGTGTGTGTGTGTGTGTGTGGTACGCGGGCCTCTCACTGCTGTGGCCTCTCCCGCTGCGGAGCACAGGCTCCGGACGCGCAGGCTCAGCGTCCATGGCTCACGAGCCCAGCCGCTCCGCGGCATGGTGGATCTTCCCGGACCGGGGCACGAACCCGCGTCCCCTGCATCGGCAGGCGGACTCTCAACCACTGTGCCACCAGGGAAGCCCCAAACAGACTTTTAAGGGCGTCTCAGCCTAGAATCCTTCTGAGACCTGTTGGGATACAGACTAGAGGAGGTGGAGAGAGCCTCTGGGTAAAAAGGGGAGTTAAGGGTTATGTCTCTTCAGATTCCAAGCCCTTGTTGTCTCTGAGCCTCAGCTTCTTCATCTTTAAAATGGAGAATAATACTTACCTTATAGCGTTATTATGGAGATAAAAATAGATAATTTCGTACAATGCTACGTCTATTCAGGGCACTGTGTAAAATAGTAGCTGTTGTTATAGTGGTTGGTGGGATTTGGGTGGGTTTAATTTAATTAATTTTTGATTTTTTAGCTGTGTCACTCTTTTTCCTGTATTTTATTTCCTTTCCTACTACCCTATAGGATGTGGATGTGTTCAGAGCCTAGGATCTGGAGCTAGAAGAGAGAAAAAACAGACAAAAAGCCTTAGGGATCAGAGTTGTCTTTTAAGGGAGATGCCAGGAAACTACCACATAATGCACTTCCATCCCATTGGCCAGAACTTCGTCCCATGGTCATGCCTGGCTGAAGCGGAGTCTGGGAAATGTAGTCTCCTCCCTGCGTAGCCATTACCATGGAAGAGGGAAGATCAGGTTTTGATGGATAGCCAACAGCCTCTGCCAGGGCATTCAATATGCTTCTGTGTCTTACTTAGGCCGGTGTCCCCATGGAAACAGAACCAATTGTGATATTTTTCTCATGGACGTATAATCATCTTAAATATTCTATAAATGTGTTTTCATTTCACTGATATTCTTATGTAGAATATTTTACCCTTAGTTTTTAATCTATAAAGCATTTTGACATTGCAATTAAAGAGATTAAGATTTTGTTCGTAATCATTCAATCTAATATTACCATTCTTTTTTTTTTTTTTCCGGTACGCGGGCCTCTCACTGTTGTGGCCTCTCCTGTTGCGGCCTCTCCTGTTGCGGAGCACAGGCTCCGGACGCGCAGGCCCAGCGGCCATGGCTCACGGGCCCAGCCGCTCCGCGGCATGTGGGATCTTCCCGGACCGGGGCACGAACCCGCGTCCCCTGCATCGGCAGGCGGACTCTCAACCACTGCACCACCAAGGAAGCCCACCATTATTTCTTTTTACAGTAGTGAAGTCTTAGAATTTGGGGTATGATCTCAACAGCGCCTCACCTCACAGCTTCAACTGACATACACTTAGTGCTAGTTTCTGCTTTGCCATCACAAATACCTGTACTGGTCATCACCTCTAGAATTCCGAGGGTCAGACTCAGTAAAATATATGCCACATCACAGTGACAACAAATATATAAAAATGATCACACATCTGAAAATATTCTTTCGTGGACTAAAATGTGCTGTTGCAAAAACTCTTGGACTTTTTCTGTGTTTTACCATCCATTTATGTTTTTCAACTGAATTTTTAAAAGATTTTTATTTCGAGATAGTTGTAGATTCACAAGCAGTTGTATGAAACAATAGAGATATGCCCTATACTCTTCACCCATTTTCTCCCAAAAGTAGCATCTTGAATAACTATAGTATCACAAAATGTGGAAATTGACTTTAATACAATCTACAGTGCTTATTCAGATTTCACTGGCTTTACATGTACCCATTTGTGAGTGAGTGTGTGTGTGTGTATGCATGTGTAATTCTATGCAGTTTTATCACATGTATATGTGATCACACCACTGTTAGGATACAGGACAGTTCCGTCAACACAAGACTCCTTCGTGTTACCCTTTTTAGCCACAGTTACTTCTTTCCTTTCCTCTTCCCTAACTCCTGGCAACCACTTATCTGATCTCCATATTTGCCATTTCAAGAATATTATATAAATTGAACCATGCAGTATGTTATCTTTTTTTTTTTTTTTTGTAAACAGTCTGGGCCTAGGACCTCTGTTTAAGTCTTAGTCATTCACCACAGAGAGAAGGACAAAGAACAGCTAATCCTCCAGGCTCTAGATAGCTTCCCTACCTCACAGAGATGTTTATGAAAATACATAAATCTGGGACTTCCTTGCGGTCCAGTGGTTAAGACTTCGCCTTCCAATACAGGGGGCGGTGCAGGTTTGATCCCTGGTCGGGGAGCTAAGATCCCACATGCCTCGCAGCCAAAAAACCAAAATATAGAACAGAAGCAATATTGTAACAAATTCAATAATGGCTTTAAAGATGGTCCACATCAAAAAAATCTTTAAAAAGAAAGAAAATACATAAATCTCATATGCATGAGTTTTTTATTAATTGAAATTTTTATTGTGATAATTGTATATGTAACCTTTTGAGACTGACTCTTTTCACTCAGTATAATTCCTTTGAGATACATACAAGTTGTGTGTATCAATAGTTCATTCCTTTTTATTGCTGAGTAGTATTCCACGGTATGAATATACTATAGTTTGTTTAGCCAGTCACCCTTTGGAAGGACATTTGGATTGTTTTCAGTTTTTGGCTAATACAAATAAAGCTGGTATGAACATTTGTGTACAGGTTTTTGTGTGAACATAAGTTTCCTTTTCAGTGGGATAAATGTCCAAGATTGTAATTGCTAGGTACTGTAAGAAGTGTATGTTTACTTTTATAAGAAATTGCCATACTCTTTTCCAGAGTGGCTGTAGCATTTTACATTCCTATAAGCAAAGTAAGACCAGGTTCTTTGCATTCTCTGAGTCCTCACCAGAATTGGTATTTCACTTTTTTTTTTAACTTTAGCTAATCTCATATGTGTAGTGATATCTCATTGAGATATATTTAGATTAATGTTTCCTTAATGAGAATCCCTCTCTCCCTACCCACGCTCCCTGACCCCAATATATATATATATCTCCAGTAAACACATGAAGAGAATATGGTGTATCTTCTTTGAAGAAATGTCTATTTAGTTCCTTTGCCCATTTTTTTGAATTTTATTTTATTTTTACACAGCAGGTTCTTATTAGTTATCTATTTTATACATATTAGTGTATATATGTCAATCCCAATCTCCCAGTTCAACACACCCGCCCCCTGCCACTTTCCCCCCTCGGTGTCCATACGTTTGTTCTCTACATCTGTGTCTCTATTTCTGCCCTGCACACTGGTTCATCTGTACCGTTTTTTCTAGGTTCCACGTATATGCGTTAATATACGATATTTGTTTTTCTCTTTCTGACTTACTTCACTCTGTATGACAGTCTCTAGGTCCATCCACATCTCTACATATGACCCAGTTTTGTTCCTTTTTATGCCTTTGCCCATTTTTAAATTGAGTTATTTATCTTTTTATTGTTGAGTTATAAGGGTTCCTTATATATTCTGGGTATAATTCTCTTATCAGATATATGATTTGCAAATATTTTCTACCATTCCTTGGGTTGTCTTTCTTTTCACTTTTTGATGGTATCACTTGTAGCACGAAGGTTTTTAATTTCAATCAAGTCCATTGGGAAAATATATATTTGTGTCTTGTGTACTTTTGTCGTTATATCTAAGAATGCATTGCTTGAGCCAAGTCACAAATTTACGCCAATGTTCTCTCTCTTTCTTTTTTTTTAAAAGTAAATTTATTTGTTTTTTTATTTTTGGCTGCATTGGGTCTTTGTTGCTGCGTGTGGGCTTTCTCTAGTTGCAGTGAGCAGGGCTACTCTTCGTTGTGGTGTGTGGTCTTCTCATTGCAGTGGCTTCTCTTATTGCAGAGCACAGGCTGTAGGTGCGTGGGCTTCAGTAGTTGTGTTATGCAGGCTCAGTAGTTTTGGCTCATGGGCTCTAGAGCGCACACTCAGTAGTTGTGGCACATGGGCTTAGTTGCTCTGCAGCATTTGGTATCTTCCCGGACCAGGGCTCAAACCCGTGTCCCCTGAATTGGCAGGCAGATTCTTAACCACTACGCCACCAGGGAAGTCCCTGTGTTCTCATTTTTTTTTTTTTTTGTGGTACGCGGGCCTCTCACTCCCGTGGCCTCTCTCGCTGTGGAGCACAGGCTCCGGACGCGCAGGCCCAGCAGCCATGGCCCACGGGCCCAGCCACTCCGCGGCATATGGGATCCTCTCGGACCGGGGCACGAACCCGCGTCCCTTGCATCGGCAGGCGGACTCTCAACCACTGTGCCACCAAGGAAGCCCCCTGTGTTCTCTTTTAACAGTCATATTTTTAACTTACATTTAGATTTAGGTCTGTGGTCCATTTTCAATTAGATTTGGGCATGGTATAAATATTCCTAACACTTTAAAATTTTTTTCCAGCTTTATTGAGATATAATTGACATATAACATTGTATAAGTTGAAAGTATACAACATGATGATTTGATATACATATATATTGTGAAATGATTACTGCAGTAAGGTTGGTTAACACCTCTAGCACCTCACATAATTATCATTTTCCTTTGTAGTGACATTTAAGATATACTCTCTTAGCAACTTTCAAGTAATACAATATTGGTAACTGTGGTCACCATGCTGTGCATTAGATGCTCAGAACTTACTCGTTGTATTTCTTATGCTTTTTATAAAAGTTTTATAACTTTACATTTTACATTTAAGTCTGTGATCCATTTGAGTTGATTTTTGTAGGTGTGTCCAGTTGTGTCAGGACCATTTGTTGAACTCAAATACAATTTTTAGGTTAAAATTTAACTGTCTCATCTGATAAGGTTATCTCCCAGCAAAGAAAATGGAAAGGAAGTTTCTCCTTGGAGATGAAACACATATATTATTTTAAAAATTCTAAAGTCTTCAAGCTAAAATAATGAACCACAATAAAAAAGACTTGGCTTTTCATATTTCAAGTCTTTTTGTCTGGAACTTTGTTCATCCATGGCTTTAATTAGGTGGTTTGTGAACAGCTGGTGGACATATGGTGAAGTTACACCTCATTAACAGAATATAAATTTTCCATGTGGTTTTGTTGCCTCTTTCTTTGCAGTTATTTTGCTTTAAGACAAACTTCTGTTATACAAAAGTCTGGCCTTTTTGTCTTGGGAAATATCTGCAGATACTTTATATTTGTTTTATATTATTCATTGTCTCTTAAGTTTTACAGTCATGCATTAGATACTTTATACCTCATCAGGTTCCTTTAAAAGTTTGTATCGTTCGGTTGCTCAGTTTGAAAGATATATTTCAAAAAATGATTATGACATATAAGATAAGCTTTTAAAAGTACAACAACCTCCTGTTACCTAGGATAGCTGAATAACTGAGAATTACCATATAACTGTATGGGGGTTATCAGTGAAATCAGTTGGTTAGTTATAAAGTATATTTGACATTAACAATGTGCATAGTGCTTTTGCTGTGCTCTTCTTAAAATACTTTCTTTATTGGCATATAATTTTATAATTCACATACCATAAAATTTACCCTTTTAAAATGTATCATTTAATGGTTTTTAGTGTATCCACAAAGTTGTGCAACCATCACTAGTATCTAATTCCAGAACATCATGATGTTGATTATTTGCCTATCTCATATGACTTATTGTTTTGCTAATTTTATATGCCTAGTTTACTTCAAAATAGACTTGAGGTGGTTTACAATAACAGACTTATTATAACAGGGTCAGTATGATATAAGAGATCAAAAACATTAGTGAGAAGGGAGGAATAAATAAACCAAAAACTCAGACTGAAGCTAATGTAATGTTGCTGTTAAGCAAAGTATGTAAACTTAAAACTCCTAACCTGATAGTGTTTCATATTCTATCATGGATCCAGAATTATATTCGTGAAAAGTCACATCACAATGCTTTCCTCTTTAAAACTCCCTCTTGATTCCCACAGTCAAAAGTCATGTTTGAAGTTAATATATGACACTCATTCAGGGTCATGTATATTGAAACTGGTGGGTGGGTAGGGGTATGTATGTGAGGGGTGTAAATATGGTGCATCTGCTGTGGCATCAATTTTACATAAAAATTTTAGAGGAAAACCAATATTTTATATTAATTTAAAAACATTGCTTAATATAGAAAACGAATATGGGGTAGAATGCAGAATTTGCATGAAATACAACGTAAGACTTCAAATAAGCGTTGTTCTTGGTCTCAGTTATAGGGGGTCTGATCCTAGGAACCCTTTTACCTTCCTAGTACATGTTCTCTCTTTGCCACTGGTGTTTCTGCTTTGGAAATAATGGTGAAATTCTGGCCTACCAAACCAAACAAACACATGCAGAAACAAAACAACCCAAGAAACCCCAAAATCCTACCCCCAAATTCTTGGGTTGGTATAAAATCCCTTCATGATATGCTAAATATCTCACAGATCTGGGCCAATATTCAGTCCTTTCCAGATTCTTTCTGCCTGGAATGCCCCCACTGTCAACCCCACATGACCCTTCCTATTTCCCCCCATCCCCACCCCTTCCTCCATTCCAAGTACCTGTGTAACTTCTGTCCTGGTGTCCCTTGTTGCTATGTTCTCCAGGTACTTTCTTCCTGCTCTGTTGCTGTAATTAGCACTATGTATTGTCATGGAGTCTATGCAGCAGTGGTTAAGTTGAAAGAGGTGATAATGAATGTGTGTCTCTGTAACTGTAGACTCCTCAAAGGCGGGGCTCATCTTTTATTCATCTGTATATCCTGGTGCATCATATGGGTTCTGACACATCGTAGATATTTACTAAATGTTTTCTTGAATTAATGAATGAATTCTGGGTGACAATGATTTGTGGAGTACAGATGATTCTGTTTTGGGGGGCTTGGTAGATTTTTTTTTTTTTTTAATTTCAGGATAAATGGAGTTTTTGTACATTTATTCCCTCTTCAGTGCACCGTCGTTAGGCATCTAGCACACAACAGAGTACTGAAATTGCTCTTGCCAGGTCAACAATGACCCAGTTTCCAAATCTGGTGTACATTTTCTCCCCCATTTTATTTTTCTAGAGCTGTCTGCTGCATTTGACACTGTTATAACTTCTCCACTTTTGAAGCTCTTAACTCTCTTCTTTCTGGTGTGTTCTCCCACATCTCCTGATGTCAACCATCACATCCCCACAGGCTCCTCTTCCTCTGACTGCATCTTAACTTTCTGTTGGTGTCCTCAGGTTATGTCTTGGGCTCCCGCCCTTTTGTATACACAGAGGGGCATCTCAGCCACTCCCTTTGTTTCTGTTCTCTGACCATAATCCCCAGATTGGGGTCTTGAGTGAGCATGCTTCTAATCTTGCCACCTGTCTCCTTGGTATTGCCACCAGGATAGCCCAAAGCTTCACAGATTCTACATGTGTAAAATGAAATTCTCATTCTTTCCTGCTGAATTAATTTTTCTTCTATATCCTCCCCCCCTCATTTGTCGAAACCACCATCTACTCAGTTACTGAAGCTAGAAACCTAGCTGTTCTCCAAGATCCTTTGTCCTCAATTATCCCCTTCAAGTTACCCATGAAGACCTCTCAGTTTTATTACCAGACATTTTACAAATTAATTTCATTATTCCAAAACTACCGCCTTCTCTCTCCAGTACTTCTGCAGAGTGGAGAGTGCATCTGGGGAGTGGAGAAATTGACAGCCTACAGCCCAGCGACTTCATTTTTTATGTCAGGTTAGTAATAAAGGACTTATCAGTTACGTGGGCAGTTATTAAACATTTGTGCCGTTTTCTGGCCCTGACATTTCTGGGATCACTCTGTATTTTTTTTCCTCACCTCTCCATGTACTATTTCTTAATTTCCTGGCTGGCCTGGACTGCCCTAGAATTCTCTGGGCTGCCCTAGACCTAGAAAGTCTCGAGTCTTTTCCAGAGTCGCATGGCATGTCCAGTAGGGAATATTCTCCAGACCTTTCACATTCAGCATTACCCTGTATTTGAGTGGCAGGCAGAGGCCTCTGGTCCAGGAGACCTGCAATTTCTTTTTTTTAAAAGTTTTAATCTTATTTATTTTTGGCTGCGTTAGGTCTTTGTTGCTGTGCTCGGGCTTTCTCTAGTTGCAGCGAATGGGGGCTATTCTTCTTTGCGGTGCACGGGCTTCTCATTGCGGTGGCTTCTCTTGTTGTGCAGCACGGGCTCTAGGCACGCAGGCTTCATTAGTTGTGGCATGCAGGCTCAGTAGCTGTGGCTCGTGGGCTTTAGAGTGCAGGCTCAGTAGTTGTGGCCATGGGCTTAGTTGCTCTGTGGCATGTGGGATCTTCCTGGACCAGGGCTCGAACCCGTGTCCCCTGTAGTGGCAGGCGGATTCTTATCCACTGACACCAACAGGGAAGTCCCAACCTGCAATTTCTAGGTTGTCCCAGAGCCTGGGCTGGAATTGGAGACAGTTTCAATTTTTTCTGGGCTGTGCAGGGAACAGGGCTGCTTAGCCGGCCCTCAGTCTGTAGCTCCATTTCAAGGCTTCACTGCTGAATCCACCAGAGGAGGGAGCTTACTGCACTTTAAGGAAGGTTGCTTTTTTGTCATCATCCTTTCTCTGTCCTTCCCCATACTTGTCAGAGAGTAATTTCTTTCCTAATCATTCCTGCAAGTGTTTCTATATTCCCTCCGTCCCCATTCCTAAGGAGACATCCTTGTAAATATGTTATTTTGCACATTATTTTTACTCTCCTCCTTCTGTCACAAAGGACTTGAAATATTACACAGCTGTAAGTCCTGAGAGATGTTAAATTTCACTTGTAGGCAGGATTATTATTTTTTAAATAGGAGAATGGGATCTTGTTTAGAAAATCAGACGTGTAGCCCCTTCCATCAGAGATGATTAAAAATTAAAGACAGCCAGCCCAGCAATCCCACTACTGAGCATATACCCTGAGAAGACCATAATTCAAAAAGAGTCATGTACCACAATGTTCACTGCAGCTCTATTCACAGTAGCCAGGACATGGAAGCAACCTAAGTGTCCATCGACAGATGAATGGATAAAGAAGATGTGGCACATATATACAATGGAATATTACTCAGCCGTAAAAAGAAATGAAATTGAGTTATTTATGGTGAGGTGGATGGACCTAGGGTCTGTCATACAGAGTGAAGTAAGTCAGAAAGAGAAAAACAAATACTGTATGCTAACACATATGTATGGAATCTAAAAAAAAATAAGGTTCTGAAGAACCTAAGGGCAGGACAGGAGTAAAGACGCAGACGTAGAGAGTGTATTTGAGGACATGGGGAGGGGGAGGGGTGGGCTGGGACGAGGTGAGAGAGTGACACTGACATATATACACTACCAAATGTAAAATAGCTAGCTAGTGGGAAGCAGTTGTATTGCACGGGGAGATCAGCTCCGTGCTTTGTGACCATGTAGAGGGGTGGGATAGGGGGAGGGTGGGAGGGAGACATAAGAGGGAGGGGTTATGGGGATATGTTTATACGTATAGCTGATTCACTTTGTTATATAGCAGAAGCTAACACACCATTGTAGAGCAATTATACTCCAATAAAGATGTTGAAAAAAAAATTAAAGACAGTACCTTCTTCTGATGAATCTGTATTTACCTAAGTAGATGTGTTTTTGATTGTCTATCACCTAGGGTTAAAAAAAGACATCAAAGCAGTGACTCTATTCTTTTCTTCGAAAAGCTTAGGGCTATGTCCAAAGATGAGCCCAAACTATGTGAAAATCGGCAATTCAAATGCCGTTTTTTTAAAAAAAAAAGAAATAAATTACCTCTGCCAGTGGATTCCATGGCTGCTTGGCAGGGGTAATTTGCTGCAGTCCAGTGCTTTCCAAGTTGAGGTTAATTATTCCTTGTAGGAAGTTAGATATTTCTGGAAAAGGTACATTATCTTTGAGAAAAATAACTTATTAAAATATTGAGAGCATTTGTTGAACATTTAATATAGAGCTTTTTTAAAACCTTTTTTTATTGAAGTATAGTTGATTTACACTACTGTGTTGGTTTCAGGTGTGCAGCCTACTGATTCAGTTATTTTTTTCTGATTATATTCCATTATAGGTATTATAAGATATTGAGTATAATTCCCTGTGCTATACAGTAAATCCTTGTTGCTTGTCTGTTTTATAAGTTTGTTTCCTATGTCTGTGAATCAGTTTCTGTTTTGTATATAAATTCATTTGTAGTATATTTTAGATTCCACGTGTAAGTGATATCATATGTATTTGACTTTCTCTGTCTGATTTACTTCACTAAGCATAATATTCTCTAAGTCCATAACATGAAGCTTTGATGGGGGAGGAAAAGAGATAAATTTTAGAGAACAGGACGTTTTATAAAGCAGATATCTTGGGTAAAGCGTTTAGTAGGACATCAGTTAGCTAGAGGGAAAGATCAGATATTCGGGGAATGGAGAGAGAGGAAGCCAGGAAAGGGGCAGGAGGGTGGGAAGGACATTCTACCATTATTCCTTAGGGTGAGGCTTGCTGGAGCCTGTATTCTCTGAGCCAAGACCTTCTGTTCTCTTACAAATATAAGCCCTGGTTTTGCTCTTCATAGAAAGCAATGAGTTCATTGTTGTTTTTGACATCATGTCGATCCCCCCCCCCCCGCCCCCTCCAAGGGATGGATAATTAGAACTCTCTGACGAAGAAAAGGTCCTATAATCTGTTTTATAGATAATCATTTTCTGAACCATCAAGTGTCAAGTGAAATTCAGCTTTAATCTTCAGGGCAAGTAGATAATCATTTTCTGAACCATCAAGTGAAATTCAGCTTTAATCTTCAGAGCAAATGACGATTAGTTAGGATGTATTAAACTCTGTGAGTTTAATGTTCATGACGAGTGTTTCATAAAGGAAGATGCTGTCTGTTATCACTCCTCAGAAGGAAATTGTTGATAAGAAACCATTTTGAGAAGTAAGATTTATGGCAACATCAGAAGCTAGAGAAGCTGGGGCATCTGAGCATCCAGGACAATCAAGGGCAAATGGGACAACTAAATTTTTCTTGTGCAGTCTACTGTCTTACCAAAAAAAAAAAAAAAAAAAAAAAAAAAAAAAAAAAAAAAATCACGTATTTGTATAGTCTCCTTCCGCAAAGCAATTAAGGAAAGTATTTACTCTTTAAAAGCCTACTCTATTTTAATGAAGCATGTTAATTCCTGAAGTTAATTCCTGAAGGAGATAGACAAGGGATACCAGTGGGAGAGCTTCCCTCAATTGTTATCTTATTATTTTTCCCTGCAAATAAAATCTTTACATTTGAGTAATCTATTGATTCAGGATTCAGTGGGTTGGTAATTTCATCTTGGCCTTATTCATCCAATGAAGCATATGACCCAAATGCACAAAGTCAGACCCTTATGCTGCAAAAATCAGCTCATCTCCTTTGAACGAACTAGTTGGAAGGGTCCCAGCTTTTCACTGACTGTCAGTCAGCAACTATGCTGACTGTACTTAATATTGTACTTTTCCAATTGTATTCTATGGATACTTAGGTAGGCACTTCAGGTGGTTTATTATAGAATTTATGTTTATAATACAATAGTATCTATATTTTATTTTCTTTGGGGCTCACCAAAACCAGTGTTATTCCCCCAATTAACTAAAAACATATTCTTTAGGGTATTATATTAATTTCCTGTGGCTGCTGTTACTAAATTACCATAAAGTTGGTGGCTTAAAACAATAGGAATTCATTCTCTCACAGTTCTGGAGGCCAGATGCCTGAAATCAAGGTGTTGGCAAGGCGGTGCTCTCTGTGAAGGCTCCAGAGGTGCATCCTTTCCTTGCCTTTTCAGCAAGCTCCTGACATTCCTTGGATTGTGGCCACGTCGGTCCAGTCTCTGCCTCCATGGTCACATTGCCTCTTCTGAAAATCCCCTCTGATTGCTTTTAGGGCTCACCCTGATAATCCAAGGTAAACTCCTCTTCTCAAAATCCTTAATCACACCGTCTGCATATACAGTAAAAGTCACATGTTCCCAGGTTTAAGACGTGGACATATCTTTTGGGGAGCCATCATTCAGGCAAAGAAAGTACTTTGTTCTTATTTATTGGTCTGTAAGACTTGGAATGTTCAATCTACCTATTCTACCTACATTAGGAATATACCATCATAATCTTTCTAAATTTTGAGTAGATTTAAATACAGATGAAAATACGAACTTCTTGCCTTTCCCAGTAATCAACCTAGATTTAAGTTTTCATGCTATAGATCACACTAGTGAAATTAAAAATAGAAAATATGAAAAGGAAGATAATCCTAGTATCATTTATATTTGATCTTGGTCAACTATACAAGTATAAAAATACTAAAATCATTAAAATATTAAAAATCATTTTTACCATAATTTATACATCTGGAAAGTATTGAGTCATAACGGGTACATTTGGGTTATGCTGACTAGGTATTGAAAATAATTTATTTGGGATTGAAATTTTGTCAGTGAAGTAATCCACAAGGGGCATACATTATGAGCAAGCTAGCAGGAGTATTTTGATACAAAGTATTTGTGAAAGTAAAGGTAGTTTGCACTGGATTTGTTTGCAGTTTAATTCTTTCCTTATTTTATTTTTTTTTTTGCGGTGCGCGGGCCTCTCACTGTTGTGGCCTCTCCCGTTGCAGAGCACAGGCTCCGGACGCACAGGCTCAGCGGCCATGGCTCACGGGCCCAGCCACTCCGCGGCATGTGGGATCTTCCCGGACCAGGGCATGAACCTATGTCCCCTGCATCGGCAGGCGGACTCTCAACCATTGCGCCACCAGGGAAGCCCAGTTTAATTCATTTTTGACAGATGCCAACAAAACGTTTCTCCTTTTCATAGTACTAAGAAAGAAGAGAGCATGTAATGTCAAACCTTTATTAACCTCTCTCTGCCTATACCTGGACTTTCCCTACACATACAGGTATTTATAATTATGAATCCATATACATCAGTTGCTGACAGCAGTGTCAAGGTAGTGTGTGCCCAACTAGTAAGGTTTACTGAATTTTCAGGTGGTCTTGGCATGCTAGGCAGGCAGTACCAAGTTGTTTAGAGAGATCTCTCTTTCAGACTGTAGAAATGTCTGAGACATGTAAACCAGATAGATAGCTTGACCCCCATTATGTGGTTCAGTTAATTTAAAAATGAAGACTGGGGGCTTCCCTGGTGGCGCAGTGGTTAAGAATCCACCTACCAATGCAGGGGACACGGGTTCGAGCCCTGGACTGGGAAGATCCCACATGCTGCGGAGCAACTAAGCCCGTGCGCCACAACTACTGAACCTGCGCGCTAGAGCCCGCGAGCCACAACTACTGAAGCCCCTGCACCTAGAGCCCGTGCTCCGCAACAAGAGAAGCCACCGCAATGAGAAGCCTGCGCGCTGCAACAAAGAGTAGCCCCAGCTCGCCGCAACTAGAGAAGGCCCACGCGCAGCAACAAAGACCCAACGCAGCCATAAAAGAAAAAATAATAATAAATAAGTAAATAAAATAAAAATGAAGACTGAGCTCTGGGAAAGAACTGCCCTGTTGCCCATGTTTACCTGAAATGCAGGAACTCATTTGAAGTAGCCAGAGCCAGTTGGTGTATCTCTGGGGTCTGATCTTAGACTCTTGTCTGGGTGGTGTTTTCCCAGTTCTTCTGTATGGGGGTAAATGTACAAAGTAAGGTGTTTTTAGGGTATAGTACCTGTCTGGGTGCCACAGGAGGCATTTGTAGGGGACAGTGAAAGATAAGGGTGGAACCAGTCTTTGAATCCTAATCATGGAAAGCCTTGAATACCCGGCTTAGAAATGTGGATTTTCTTCTTTTTCTGATCCTCTACCTCTTCATGTAATCTATTTCTCCCTATTTACTTCCTCTTAGATAATAGTGGATTTACTTAGATTATTTTTGTAGTTGGTTTTTCAGTAGTATTTTCCTTTCTATAGTTTTAAACAAATTTCTGAAACTCCTTTCTAAAAGTGTATTTTGATGTTTGATTCTAAATTTCCAACCTTTTTCTTTTGGCCAAAAGTAACAAAGAAACCCTGAACTTTGAAAGTTTCTACCACTTGAAAAGCAAGCAAGCAAGCAAGAAAGAGGCCAGTATTCTTGATGTTATACTTCTTTTTAAAAAATGCCTTTTGTTTCCAGACAAAATATGGAAATTTTGCTTCCAAAAGGTCATGGTTTCTTATTTCTAATTACATTCTTTAAAATTCTGACCGTGTGGGCCCTGAAAATTGTACTATCATAACTCTTAAATGTACTTTTCATAAAATTCAACACATTTGATCTTTCGCCTCAACAGTCCTTAGGTTTTAAACCATCATTCAGAAAAATCACAAGTTTCGAATTAAAACAAAACAGAACTCCAACTTTGATATATAGCTAAAATTGTTTTGGTTGTGTTTCTGGTTGGATCATCAAGGGTAGACTCTGTGAGTGAGTCGTGTAATTAAAGTGGCTGCCTTAAAAATGTAATGCGAACACCCAGTCATCTCTTGTCTTTTGTCTTACAACTGAGACCATATTGTTTTCTGGACTTCATATGTATAACAGTCCTTTTTTGTGTGGACTCCATTCATTTATATTCTGTTTATTCATTCATTCTTTCATATTGAGTATCTTTTCTGTGCCAGTCCTGTGAATACAGAAATGCAAGGCATGGTCCCTGCTCTTAAAGAGGTTACAGGCTTGTGGGAGAGGCAAGCGTATAAACAAATAATTACAGCCTAAAATAATAAATGCTGTTATAGTGGTAAGACAAAGTCCTCCTTGTAGCTTAAACTCTCTAGCCCCCATTCCCCAACTGATTATTTTCTTCTGTGGCTCTTTTCTCCTGTCCTTCAGCCCTTTTTTCAGATACACACATATAGATATTGCTTGCTTATTCTTTTCTGCTCCAGGTTTCCTCATTTTAGGTGTGAAAGCCTTTTCCTTGTGTCTTCTCCTTTTCCTGACTCTTTAGGCAGTTCTCTCTAATATCCCAGCTTTGCCTTTAAGTGTTAACAGAGAGAAAAATAATGTGTCTCATTATTTTTGAAGCATTTAGGGTATCACAGTTGATATGAAAAATGGCAGAGCCTAGGGTCCTAAAAGAAAAATTATCCATATTATATAATGTGAGCTATTTATAGAATATGGAACCAGATATATATGTAAGTTCACACACACACACATGTATATGCAGTTAAGTAAAACAGTGCCTCCATTTTAGGACAAATAGCTTTCAAAGCAGCTTTAAGTGTAATGATTCATAGTAGAGTCTTAGCTCTTTATTTCTATGTTTGTTTTTTAAAATGAAAGGCAATAAATTACACTTAAAGGGAAGTCTCTCCCTTTATATTAGTTATATTTTGAGTAAAAATACAGGCTTAAGAGAGTGTTTGCTAAACAGTGCAGAACAGGTAAATAAAATCCCAGATTGTCAGTGTAGGTGGTATTAATTTATCTCTTTAAATTCTGAATGAATTACTGAGTGAAGGATAGTTCTAACCCTCTGACCTTGGGCACTTCAGTCTCTCCATCTTTAATAAGGGGTCGGTGTGGTAAACATTTGTTTTTTCTGCTCAGCTTCCATTCCTCACTATTCTTAGGGAGTTGCTGCTTTCCCAGATTTGGTCCTCATTGTTCAGATGGTTCCAACCCAGTCCAGTCCCTTTTATCCAGAGATGTGCATGTGACGCAGCCCAGCCAATTAATTGCTACCTCCTCTTCCTCTCACTGTGGGTGGGTAGAATCAACAGGCAACCCAGGCTGGATGAATCAGAAGTCAACTTCTGGGCTCTGTCTGGAACTGTTGAGAAGAAACTTACTTTTCAATAAGGTTCCTAAGTTAAGTAGAATGGAAGGCTGGAATTGTGGAGAAACCCACATGAGGAGCACTAGAGATGGAACCTCTGTGGAGGAAAGCAGATCCCATAGATACCTGGATCTACTACTGCCTTTTCAGATATTTGACCAATAAAGTCTTTTTGTTGTTGTTTTTTTAAAGTCAGTTTGAGTTGTCCTTTCTTCTGTCACATGCATATGGCAAGGTCCAGACTAATTGAGTTGGGTTAGTTAACCACCATAGCCTTTCCATGTCCACATTCTGTGATTCTCTGCCTTCCTGTATCACATGCAAGTTAGATTACTTTGATCGATTGAGATTAGACAAGTAACAACTGTCTAACGGGAGAAATAATTTCTCCATCTGAGAAATATCAGTGGAAGGTCAAGAGTAGTTCTACATTTTGATCTCATTTATCTTTATTTTATAGCATACTTCACCTTCTGTGACTCTTATCCACCCTTGGTCCAGTTGTACTCTCCAGGGCCTATGAAATAAAACAAACAAAAAAGAAAAGCAAAACTCTGCTTGATGTGAGAAGTTATTCCTTTCTGAATCACATACACAAATGATCCCTTTCTGAGTCACCCCACCCCTAGCTTAATATGAACATTCTGGGAAGATGACTTTTTAAGAATACTGCATGAGAATGGAGAAAAAGAGAACACCTGAAGCATGCATGAAAAATTGTAAGCATTTGTGAGAGGGTTCATGAGGTAGTGAAGTGGAAGAGGGAGAACATGGATGCAGAAGCCCAGGTAACCTTGATCCAGTCTTGTAAACTTCCCTCATCTTTCAGATGTTTGGGTTGTTGTGAAGATGATGTGGTATAATGTGTGTGGAAGCAGTTTGCATATGAAACCTGATGATGGCTGAAATCATTTAGGAATGAATGTGCCTAGTTTATTCAGTGAGTTTCACTGATGAATTGTGCCAGAAGCAACAGATTGGGAAATATAAGGAACCTTATTGAAAAGTAAGCTTCTTCTCAACAGTTCCAGACAGAGCCCAGAAGCTGACTTCTGATTCATCCGGCCTGGGTTGCCTGTCAACTCTAACCAACCACAGTGGCCAGAAGAGGTAGTGCGCTGGGTCATAGGCACATCTCTGGATAAAAGGCACTGGACTGGGTTGGAACCATCGGAACAGTGAGGACCAAATCTGGGAAATATCTAATAAGATTAGATAGAAAGGTACTTTCAGATTTTGAAATCCAGCCTGAGGAGTTTAAACTTGTTTAAAGAAGTGAGTGTCAGTTACCACTTTCAGGTATCTTCCCCCATATCATTTCTTGAACTTTGTTCTTTTCTCTTCATTCCCACAACCAGTACAAACTCCTGACCTACCTTGTGGATGCCAGTCTATTCCATATCCAAATTCCTGTTGCCATATTTATCTTCCTGAAAATAACATACCCTAATTGCATGAAGAAGGCAGCTGAATGTAGTGACTGATAGAATACAGGGAATGAAAGATAGGTAAAACTATAGAGTGAAAATATATCTGAGAGACTTGGGACAGTGGTGGTATTATTAACAGGAGACAGATTGATAAGGGACCCATGATGGGTGTTAAGACACCCAGCTGGAATCATTGCATCAGAAGTTGCAGATTTAGGCATAGCACTTAGTGGAAGGAATGGAGTCCCTGTGTAGATCTAGAAGTTATGAAGTCATTGAACTTTGTATATCAAAGCGTCTTGTCTTATTCAGTTTGGGCTGCTGTAACAAAATAACCACAGACTTGGATGGCTCAAGCAGTGTAAACATTTATTTCTCACAGTTCTGGAGGATGGGAATTCCTGGTAGATTTGATGTTTGATGAGGGCCCTCTTCCTGCAGATAGCTGCCTTCTTGCTGTGGCTTCCCATGGCAGCATGACCCTTTTTTTTTTTTTTTTAACATCTTTACTGGAGTATAATTGCTTTACAATGGTGTGTTAGTTTCTGCTTTATAACAAAGTAAGTCAGTTATACATATACATATGTTCCCATATCTCTTCCCTCTTGCGTCTCCCTCCCTCCCACCCTCCCTATCCCACCCCTCCAGGCGGTCACAAAGCACCGAGCCGATATCCCTGTGCTATGCGGCTGCTTCCCACTAGCTATCTACCTTATGTTTGGTAGCGTATATATGTCCATGCCTCTCTCTCGCTTTGTCACAGCTTACCCTTCCCCCTCCCCATATCCTCAGGTCCATTCTCTAGTAGGTCTGTGTCTTTATTCCTGTCTTACTCCTAGGTTCTTCATGTCATTTTTTTCCTTAAATTCCATATATATGTGTTAGCATACGGTATTTGTCTTTCTCTTTCTGACTTACTTCACTCTGTATGACAGACTCTAGGTCTATCCACCTCATTACAAATAGCTCAATTTCGTTTCTTTTTATGGCTGAGTAATATTCCATTTTATATATGTGCCACATCTTCTTTATCCATTCATCCTATGATGGACACTTAGGTTGTTTCCATCTCCGGGCTATTGTAAATAGAGCTGCAACGAACATTTTGGTACATGACTCTTTTTGAATTATGGTTTTCTCAGGGTATATGCCCAGTAGTGGGATTGCTGGGTTATATGGTAGTTATATTTGTAGTTTTTTAAGGAACCTCCATACTGTTCTCCACGGTGGCTGTATCAATTTACATTCCCACCAACAGTGCAAGAGGGTTTCCTTTTCTCCACACCTTCTCCAGCATTTATTGTTTGTAGATTTTTTGATGATGGCCATTCTGACTGTTGTGAGATGATATCTCATTGTAGTTTTGATTTGCATTTCTCTAATGATTAATGAAGTTGAGCATCCTTTCATGTGTTTGTTAGCAATCTGTATATCTTCTTTGGAGAAATGTCTATTTAGGTCTTTTGCCCATTTTTGGATTGGGTTGTTTGTTTTTTTGTTATTGAGCTGCATGAGCTACTTATAAATTTTGGAGATTAATCCTTTCTCAGTTGCTTCATTTGCAAATATTTTCTCCCATTCTGAGGGTTGTTTTTTGGTCTTGTTTATGGTTTCCTCTGCTGTGCAAAAGCTTTGGAGTTTCATTAGGTCCCATTGGCTTATTTTTGTTTTTATTTCCATTTCTCTAGGAGGTGGGTCAAAAAGGATCTTGCTGTGATTTATGTCATGACCCTTTTGAAGGCTCTCATCCCATTCACAAGACTCCATGCTCATGACCTAATTATCTCGCAAAGGCCCTACCTCCAGATAACATCACAATGGGTATTAGGGCTTCAACATATGAATTTGGGTGCAGGAGCGGTGGACACAAATATTCAGTCAATAGCAGGTCCTTAAGACATCATTTGGCTTTGATTTTTTTCAGATAAGAGGTGGAATCAAAGTGGAAGGTTACATAGTATATTGTTAGTAGCGCAGCTAGGAGTAGTATGTTTATTTGCTGACTCCAAGGCCAGTGTTCTTTCTTCTCCATTACAGCCTTCTTGTGCCATCAACCCAAAGATAACAATGGAAGCTTTAATGATAAAGTAAGGATTTTAACGAGGACCAACTATGTACTAGGCGGAATATAGTGTAATTCCCTACTATTGGATGGATACAACTCTGAAGATACTGGTAGCTTTGACACGGAAAAGCCAAGATGTTGGACCATTTAGGTAGGGTAGGTAGTCACCTACCTAAGCTGGCTCATCAAGTGCTTAGTGGCTGGTATAAAGAAATGCTAGATCATTCTTTTCTTCATGCCAGCTGGTCTTATAGGCATTTTAGTGTAATTATATATTTAGAAGGCAAATTTTGATGCCAAACAGTTCTGTATTCGACTCCTGGCTGTGTTACTTGCTGTCTGAGGTGCCTTTGAGCTTCAGTTTCCTCATCTGTAAAGTGGGGATAATAACACCTACTTTATAGGGTTGATGTACCTATTGATTACATTGGTTTCCTGCTAGTGCAGGAAATTACCAAAATTGTAGTGACTTAAGACCATATAAGTTTATTATTCTAGTTCTGGGGGTCACACTTCTGAAAATGGATCTTATGGGGCTAATAGGTGTTAGCAAGACTGTATTCCTTTAGAGGCTTTAAGGGGAAATTTGCTTCTTGCCTTTTCCAGCTTCTAAAGACTGCCCACATTCCTCAGCTCATGGCCCCCTTCCAGCAGCGGCGTCGCTTCAGTTTTTGCTTCTGTCATCAGATTTCCTCTGACTCTGACATTCCTGCTTCCTTCTTAGAAGGACCTTGTGATTATCCTGGGCCCAGTCAGAAGATCCAGGATAATCTTCCCATCTCAACATCTTTAACATCATCACATCTGCAGAGTCCCATTTGCCATGTGAAGTAACATGCACAGGTGTCAGGGATTAGGATTTAGACATCTTTGGGGACCATTATTCTGCCTACCACGCTGATAATGATGATACTAATGAAGCTGATGAGGAATAATAGTTACTACTATTACTATTTCAACTGCTCCCAAAATTACTTCTAGTATTTCATCAAAGAAAATAAGTTCTGCTATCCCAAAACATGTAAGAAGAGCACAGATGACCTGATAAGGGGATTGAACTTCTGATTTGATAAAAGTGTCTTCACCCTGCAGTCAAAAATGTCTTCCTTTATAGGGTTGCCTGGAAACCCATGGAATGTTTACATTAGTCATCCTTTTGATTCAGGCATTGAAAGGCCAGCAAAGTACAATTATGTTTTCTGGAAAGAAACCAACTATCAGTCTAGCACAAGTGACTATTAGGAAAGTCAAGTGAGGCACTGAGGAGATGTGAAACAGGACAGGTGGGTTTTGATTTAGAATGAGATAAAATGTTCATAGCAGAGGGTCAATAATTATATTTGAAATATTGAAATGAGGGGACAGTCTTACACAAAAGATGCACAGAAAGTTTTAGTCTCTATCCTTGTTTCTACACACACACACACACACACACACACACACACACACACTCGCACACAGAATTCTGAAACTGTAATACTGTCAAATTTCCACATGAGTCTTAGTTTTCAGGGAAAACTATGGATAAAAATGAAGAGGTTATATTCGGGAAAGTAGTTAAAAAAAAAAAGCTCAAGTGAAGTGGCAATAGAATAAAATGATGATTAGCTTTTTAAAAACACTAGTATAAAGAATACCTCTTGCTTTAATTTTCCTTCTATTTTATTTTAAATTATAGTTCTGCTAAGGAGAAAAATAAAGAACAGACTGTCATTTCCTTTAAAAACACAAATAAGACAAATTGTTATACAGCAGCAGGATACTCCACTAATTTTGACAGTCATTCAATGTGTTCATTTACTAGCCTTTCTCAGATACAGTAGTACCTGCATGGCTTTTATTTTGCCAGACGCTTCCACTAATACATTTTCACATATTGGGTATTTTTGTTAATTTATGACAAGTATAAATTAAAATTTTTTTAACTTCAAATAAAAGACCACATATTAAAATGGTGATTTTAAGGTGAAGTCTGTAGCATTTTACAAATACAGACTTGCAGAGGAGACCACGTTCAGAGCACTCTATAGCAAACCAGAGTCCTCAGGTATCTGGTTCTACCTTAGCCTTCCAGCCTTCTTTCTCAGCTCCTGGGATATCCAGTGCTGTCTGCCAGTCAGCTAATTCACTCTTTTATGCTTGGCATTTGTATATTCCCCTTCCCCTCACTAACTACCTTTTATTATTACATTATAGTTTCCTACAGAAATTTAACATCATCCATCATTATTGCCATCTGGAGAAAGCTTTGCTTTCATCAGGCAGCGGTGAAACAGGTTAACATTTCTTTTCTTTTTTTTTTTTTTTTTTTTTCGGTACACGGGCCTCTCACTGTTGTGGCCTCTCCCGTTGCGGAGCACGGGCTCCGGACACACAGGCTTAGCGGCCATGGCTCACGGGCCTAGCCGCTCCACGGCACGTGGGATCTTCCCAAACCGGGGCACGAACCCGTGTGCCCTGCATCGGCAGGCGGACTCTCAACCACTGCGCCACCAGGGAAGCCCCAACATTTCTTCTTAAAGCTCCTCCAACCCCTGGTCCTAGACCTGATTGAGGTCATGTGCTATTGTGAAAATTGTCCAGTACCTGCATCAAGTGTGACTCTGAAGTTATTAGATTGGGAGGGGCACTGTATAGGTTGGACAGCTATCAAGTATGTTGCTGCAGTTTGACCTTAACAGTTTATAATCAATAGTTGGCTTCTTGATCACACAAGCCCAGTTCTTCAAGTAAGCAGTTCTTCCTTTTGCCTGAAACCTTATGTCCTCCAGTTCCCCTTGAAAACTCGTCTCTTCCAGGTGTCGAGGGTGCAGTTCTAGGGATTTCATAGTTCCCTGAGAGCTCCTGTGGAGAACTCAGGGTGAGAATGTTCATTCTGTGAGGAAGTTAACTAATCTAATTGAAATATTTGAGTTGGAAAAAGCAGCTGGATGGATGTGAGGAGACGAAGGAAGCCTGAGAAGGCGAGGAAGCTGATGGCAGCAGTGCCTGAAAGTTACCTGACAGACCATCTCAGAGTCTCTACCTCCCTCTCTCAGAATTCTATTAGATTTGCTACCACCCTATATTGAACTATAGCAGTCCAACGGACTTTTTTTTAAAAAATCATGTTCCAAGGAGATCTTAGAACCTCATTTCCCCGTCTTTCTTGACCTCCATTTGCTACTGCCCCAGAAGGTAGGTGTCAAAGGATATATACATAAAAATCAGAATTCCAGAATAATCCACTTATTTACACTTCATCATAGTTGATTTCAAATCTTGATCAATTCTTTTAGCAACTGCGGTTGAGCAACTACTATTTGCTGGTTCTGGGCATAAGTGGATCAATAAGACATGAGTCTTATCCTCATGGAAACCATCACCACAGACATGGTGCCATTTCCAGAAAAGACCCTTCCTATCTCCAGGGAAAGGCCTAAGGAAGGCTGAGTCTTCATCCGGGAAACTAGAGCGATTTATTCTCAACAGGAAATTAAAGGTAGCAGATTGCAGAAATTTCTACATAAAGTATTAACCAAGATTGTGTAGGAAGTTTATATCTTATGAGTGGGTAGAAAAATTGGTAATGAATTCAGAGTTGCAAGTTTAAAGAAATGCATATACTGAAAAATCCAAAAAGATGGACTTTAACCTGTCAAGTGTCTAAGCTTCAGGTAAAAGTCTAGCACTTTAATCTACCGTGTGTTGTCTGTAGATGAAGATGACCCATGGTAGATTTATACAGGCTAGTAAAAACCAGCCAAAGAAGGGATTTTGAAAAAAAGAGGAAAAATTTTAAAATCCTAGTATTTTTGTCTTAGCCATAATTTGTTTCTAATGTATCCAGTTCTGATGCCAAATATCGTAAAGCATAGAGCTGAAGTGTTCTGGAAAAGTCAATAATTGAAGCTTTAAAGTAGCTTCAGTATAATGACTAACCAGGAAGACTGACTTTCCAGAAAGACGAAGTCCCAGAGGAGACATGATCCAGGTTTACAAAATCATGAAGTACATGAATAGGGCAAATAACAAACTTGTTCCTCAAATCATGAAAACATTTTAAAGCTTTGAAAAAGTAATTTTAGGGTCGATGAAAAGTCATGGGGATTGTATTTTTATTGTTGGCTTTGAAGTCTAAGCTGTAAGATTGCCTCAGATGAAACCATTTTAGGATAAATATCTTTTGCTATTGTAGTAATTAGCCCCCCTTGGATTAGTTTCAAAATTGTTCTGCCTTTGTCTGAATTTAATTATAAGGTAAATGGGTCTTTTAGCAGATTTTAAGATACAACTAGGAAGTTCTTTATTCCAGTGAGTGATACGGACTTATTAAATGAATATCCATTAAGTAGTGGATGGTAGATTCATAGTGGATTATTAAAGAAATAGACAATGTTACATGTGTGTCTCTTAGCATCAGAAGTTGTCATGGAAAGCCAATGTATTTTTTCTTAAAATGCGGTTTTTTGTTTGTTTGTTTTAACATCTTTATTGGAGTATAATTGCTTTACAATGGTGTGTTAGTTTCTGCTTTATAACAAAGTGAATCAGTTATACATATACATATGTTCCCATATCTCTTGCATCTCCCTCCCTCCCACCCTCCCTATCCCACCCCTCTAGGTGGTCACAAAGCACCAAGCTGATCTCCCTGTGCTCTGCGGCTGCTTCCCACTAGCTATCTATTTTACATTGCCGACTAGCACTTTAAAATGCGTTTTGATATTTCTGTCAGAGACCAAATACCAAGTTGACATTAGTCTCATTTAGTAAGGCATCTCTTATGTTATCCTGAACTCTTACAGTTGCTGTGGCTTTTTTCCTCCCCCCCATCAGACGTAGGGAATTCTCCTCTCCATGCCCAGAAAGGTACTTAGCTAAAGCTCTTCTGAATATCAAGAGAGTAAAGCCTTCCATTTACAAAATACCTGCTTTGTATTTAGTGCTATGCAGAATGGTCATGCAGACACACTCTTTGGGATTTTAATATTAATGGGATGATTTAACTTTATTAGTTTTATAAATTATAGAGGCCAGTGGAGTTGTTTGCTAGATTTTATCATAGGTTCAAGCTACTGAAGCCTTAGTTCATATTGTAGATGATGATGTGCTCCTGATGAGAATATTAATACTGAAATAATTATATATATCACCACATAATACAAGCATTGAACGTCTTTAAGATTTTCAGCTTAAAACCACTTTAATAGATCTGTCTTAAAAGTTGGAGGTGATATTCATGGTAAACCATCTGTCCCCAAAGAATTCATTCCCCCTTGTATTTTAGGTACCTAATTTTTATTCATCAGGTATTTTGAGCAACTAATAAGACATCTGATTACCTCTCTTTTTCACATTCATAATCTCTCAGACTAATTTTTAGACTCAAACAAAAGCTTTTTCTCATTGTCTTTTTAGACTCTTAGAATCCATTTATTTTGCAGCTTTTAAAAGAACTGAGAGAAAAGATGATCAGCAAATAATATATTGCTACTGGAAATTACTTGACTGTTCTTGAATTTTTCATGAACTTTTAAAAGTACCTGTTGCCTTAATTGATTTAGTAGGAATCTGAAAATAAGATTCCTATTTACATTTTGGCCTAAAATCAGTTCCATATTCTATTTCTTACAGGAGGGCAAACAGGCTTGTTAAGCTGTTTGCATTTCTATCCTTTTATTTCCAATTTTGAGGACTTGTATCTAAGCATTACCCTAGGTTCTCTGTCTTCACTCCTCCCTCCCCCAACACACACTTTGCACCGTTATGATGTAACTAGAACTATATTAGTTTCCTTGACACCTCATATTTCCTGGGCTTCTTCCCTCCACTCCCTTTTCCTTAGATGTTTAAATCTAGAAGAAACCTTTGTCCCGCATAAAATATTTTTTAATCAGTATTGCAAACAGACAATTGTAAACTTCATCTTTGTAGATGAAGTACTTGAAAATAGGATTCATTTTCTCCTTTGTTATGATGGTTAAAAAATAATGATAATGTTTTGGGACTTCCCTGGTGGTGCAGTGGTTAAGAATCTGCCTGCCAATGCAGGGGACATGAATTTGATCCCTGGTCCGGGAAGATCCCACATGCCGTGGAGCAACTAAACCCGTGCGCCACAACTACTGAGCCTGTGCTCTAGAGCCCACGAGCCACAACTACTGAGCCCACGTGCCTAGAGCCTGTGCTCCACAACAGAAGCCACCGCAGTGAGAAGTCCGCGCACTATAACAAAGAGTACCCCCTTTCACTGCAACTAGAGAAAGTGTGTGCCCAGCAAAGAAGACACGATGCAGCCAAAATAAATAAATAAATTTATTTAAAAAAAAATGATACCATTTTGATGAATGGATGGTGAAATGTGGCTGACACAGTGCAGTTGGTGGCATGCCATCAGTCTAAAGGTTAAGCAGCTGGGCTGAAAAGAGTCATTTTGGTTTAGTCGTTTTAACTGGCCACTTTTTTGGAGGCTGAGTTCCAGGACAGAATGTCTGTGACACTTTAACATATTTAACATATTCTCAAAAATGATCAGAATTCAGGCTAAATACCTAAACTATTTGATTTCCTACTGGATTACATTTTGGTTGTCCAGAAAAAAATAAAGTTGGTTTTTAAAGGAGCATGCTGGTCTACAAAAAGGCTATGGAGAAATACCAATCTTTAATGGAAGTTGAGAAGTATTATATAAGCCTTAGGCTGATATTGTAGAATGGCTTCTAAGACTGAGGGAGTGGAGGCATTCTGTTTTAATCCTCTGTAATCCAGTCACATGCATCAAACTGAGCACCCTAATACCTGATATTTTTTAAAAGGGTAGGAGGCCTATTTTTCTGTGTGTAGTGGACAGATTCGCAAGTGACACCTCTTGCCTGTCTTCTCTGTTCTCCTAACTCTGGACTCAGAAGGAAGGTTCTGTCATTTTTCACCTGGCGAGAGAGGTGGCTGGCAGCAGATGCCATATTGGTGACTTCCCGGACCGTGGCTTGTCTTCAAGGCACCCTCCTAAGACTGAAGTGCGGGGGCAGTTGGAGCATTAGGGTCAAGTTTCAGGCCTCACCTGTGCCACATGGCCACAACAGTCACTCGAGGAGTCCTGGCCTGTTTCAGCTCATTCATTAACACTCCTTCCCTCCTGGACACCAGAGCAGGAACCAATTGTCACTGCCCCTCTTCCTTGAATGTGTTTCAATAAAAGTATGTTTTTCCCCCCCGCAATGGCTTATTTCCATCTAAAACGAAATCTGAGGAATAGGGATCTAGTAACTGCAGCTGCTTTATCTTACTGATGTGGACAAAGTTTAGTGACACTTAAGAATTGTTTTGTTTTTTTCAAGTCATGGTTTCACTCTTAGTACAAAGTTATCTATATTTTAAATCAAACACACAGTCTTTGAATCTAAACATAGTATGACAATTTCTCCTTTTCTAAAGTGAGAAAATTGCAAACAGGACTTTAAGAAATCTCCTATGTAGCCGGATACAAACATTTCAGATTCATGAAACTTGATGCCTTTGGCCTTAAGTTAGTGCTTTGAGTTTAAAACTCTGAGGTCCAGCCCCTTGTTCTCAGGGGGGGAATCTTTTGTCCGAATAGGATTTCTAAAGTTGTGCTGTGAGCAGAAGCTGTATCAGAGCTCTAAACTTGGAATCTGGGCTTTACCACACTTGCTTGGAGAATTTGCTTAAATCATTCAACTTCTCTAATGCTAGATTTCCTCATCTGTACAATGATATCTAGCTCCCCAGGGTGTTGTGAGGTTTTCATGAAGTCAAGTTCATGAAGTGTAGTGTAGTAGTACAGTGCCTGGGACAGAGAAGGTGCTTTCTTTTTTCCCTTTTCTCCAGCTCACATTAATAACTGGATTTTTAGGAACATTAGGGTGGAGGTAGGGCTTTAAAATGATCGTAATAGTAACAACACAACTATATATTTAGACATAAAATTTTCTGCCTCTTCTTTTGTGAATTTCCTGTACCTATCCTTTGCCCAATTCCCTGTTGTTTGCTCGTCTTTGGTTTGATTTGTAAAAGCTCCTATGTATTAAGGATATAAACCTTGTGTTAGGCATGTTGTAAATATTTTTTATGTTCTGCTTTTAACGGTATATATGGTGTTTTCTTCCATGTAGAAACTTAAACTTGTGTTTTCATTTCATGAGGTCTGTTGTTTTTCTTCAGATATGAGAAACATGATTATATGACATATATTGCTTTTAGAGATGTGAAAATGTGAAAAAACTAAGTCATATTCAATAAAATAAACTATGAATCTTTTCTTTTATAGTTCCTGCCTTTGGTGCTGGGTGTGTGTGTTTGTGTATACAAATGTTTGTATGGATGTAAATTGGGCTTATTTTCAGTACTCAAAAGAAGGATATTGCAGACATCATTGGCTATGCGAATGTTCTCTCTAGTCAGGAAAATTCTAGAAAGAATGTAGTTGCATAGAACTCAGAAGCCCTGCATGTACTTCAGGTCTTGCTGTGGGATGCTTTAGTCTTGCCTTGTCCATTGTTGCCAGAATCACATGCTATTCTTGTCCAGCTGTCACTGTAACTGGGTCCCTCCTGATAGCTACCTTTGTAGTAGCAACAATTGAAAATCTGCCCCTGAGGATTGGATTAGTATTTCTTGCCAGCACCTGCCGTGAAATATAGGAGAAAGAAGGGGAGGAGGATGACGAACCCTGTAAAGCAGGCCACAAAGTAGAAGGCTCAAATACCAGGTAAAGGCTCTCAGGGCAGAGTGCTGTTAACTACCCCTTCATCATGGTAAGACGTTGTCCTGCCCTCCTCGCCAAAACTGAGTTGAGGTTGGTCAAAGGCCGACAAGCAACCGTCCTCCTAAAGTAACCCAAGAATATAAGAATATAATACAAGATTGTTTTTTGGGGAGTCAAGATACCACAAGTGTCTAAATAGTTCAAATTCATCATACATTTAAAAAATCATGCCACTGTAATAATTAAGAGCCACAGAATCTGGTGCAGGGCATAGTAATCACCAGCAAATCATTAGCTGATGACATCACAGTGGCCTAAGGCGCACAATACAGACCAGGTGGTGGACACGCACAGAACACTGGTGTGTCTCCATGGTAACTCATGAACTGTGACAGTTCTTCATCATTTCTGTATTTGGGCAGGTAATGGTGGCTTTACAGCCATTGATTCTTAAGGCTTAAGATTGTAATTTGTTGTCTGAAGCTGGTAATTAGACTTCCTGAGGTCCTCCCACATAAGATAGGCATTTACACATAGTTTACGAAAACAGAATAATAGAGAATTGTTTAAATTTATATTTGTAATATTTCATTTTAAAAGTGTTGTAGCATGGTTTTAGCTCTTGGCAAATCCTGTAATAATAACAATAATAATAAAAGAGTGAAGGCAGCTGTGTGAAAGAGTAGTTATTTTTAAATCTCGGTGGATGAGTGGGACCCGCCCACTCATGTATTGAGCACACCTTTGTAATTTCTCAGAAATTAAATAGCGTGAAACTTTGATTGAATCCAGAGCTGGAAATTTAAATAGATAACTTCAGAGTAATTGGTTTGAAATCCAAGGATCTATTCTGGGATGCTTTAGAAATTTTATTCCTGTCTTACCCCAGCTTTAAAATATATATTTAAAAATATATTTATATATAAATGTCAAGGCTTCAGTTTCAAAGTCTGCTGCTACACTTCTCTAAACTATTTTCTTATAATTGGACTGTTCTAATCCTTTCTGGAGTTGAACTTGAGTGGGAAGAGAAGATGGTTTGGAAGAAATAAGAAGTATTTAGCAGTGGGATCTAAAAACCAAAACAAAAAGAGGTTGAGGGGACAGATCTGATTTATTCCAGAGGAGGGAGAGTAGAAAGGTGATATGTTATCGTAAAAGTCTTCATACACATGAAGTGTCTTGATTTTAGCCTTTGGGGATTAGTTTTTCTTCATCTCTGCTAAGGGCAAAATAAAAGGAAATGATTTTAAGACTGAAGCATGAAGAGATTAAGCTTAGACAAGGAAATCATTTAGAAATACTTGTTTATTAAATGAAGTACCTCAACCATCTAAAGAAGACTAAGAATACCAGTAATTCTACCCTATTAATCTGACTAGGTTGTAGAATATTGAATCTCCCTGGATAGTTTTTAAACTGACATGGGATGATCAGGTATGTCTCAAGGTTATCTCTAATTGTAAGATTTCGTGATTTATTCTGTAGCTAAATTATGTGCTTATTTCCTTCCCTTCATTCCTCCCCCACCCCTTTCTTATTCTGTATAATACTGAACAGTATTTTACCTTCAGGTGTCATTTAAAAAATTCATGTTAAAGTGTCCCTTTTTACTGTGGTTCATGTGGTATATTTAGATATCATAATTGGAATATTTTTATTGAGCAGGAAATGTCCACTTGCATGTTCTAATTAAAGCATCCTCTTAATCTATTATTTATTTTTTCAAGCAGTCCCTGAACACTAAAGTTGTGTTATATGTAACACAGATCTTTTCTCCATCTTACTCAGAACTATTTCCAGAGAAATAAGTCTTTACCCAAAGTGAGAATTCCTGTAGTATTGAAAGGCTATACGGGCTTTTAGTATGCACTGAAGCTAACAGCTGGCAATCCTCAGGGGTTTAAGAAGTATATGTTGGTCATTTTCTGTCCTTTTGGGGGGCAAAGAGATGAGGCATCTGAATTTTGGAGCAGAATGGTTTAGGGGGTTGTTTATTGCATCCGCCTGTCCAGAAGAAATGAATGAACAATCCTTACAGACGATATTGTTGGCCTGAATATCTTTTTTTTTTTTTTTTTTTTTTTTTTTTTTTTGCGGTACGCTGGCCTCTCACCGCCGTGGCCTCTCCCGTTGCGGAGCACAGGCTCCGGACGCGCAGGCTCAGCGGCCATGGCTCACAGGCCCAGCCGCTCCGCGGCATGTGGGATCCTCCCAGACCAGGGCACGAACCCATGTCCCCCGCATCGGCAGGCGGACTCTCAACCACGGCGCCACCAGGGAAGCCCGGCCTGAATATCTTTTAAAAAATAATCCATTATTATTATTTCTTCTTTTTTCTGTTATCCTCTCTCTCTTCCATCTCTTTAAAGCTGCAACAACAACTCGGTATTTATTGAGTCCCGCCATATGTTGCATATTAGGAACTGGGCACATAGCAGTGAACAGAACAGACAGGTCAGGTCCTTGCCCTCATAGAGGTGAGGTTTTCTCCGTTATTTTGTGCTCACTTGTAGGACAAGGAATAACTAGAATTAGTGCCTGAGACATAGCACACAGTAAATATTTTGACTGTGTTTTAATTTATTTTTAATATAAGAAAACACTAAATATACTACTAGTTTTACGTATTCAATAAAGATATTAGCTATAAGTTGTCACTCCAGATTCCAGGACCCCCACGGATACCAAAATCTGTGGGTGCTGAAGTTCCTTATATAAAATGACATGGTACAGTTGGCCCTCCGTATCCACAGTTTCTGCAACCGTGGATTCAGAAATTCAGTCCATGGTTGACTGAAACCACGGATGCGGACCCACCGACACAGAGGGTCGACGGTACTGTTTAGGGTTTGGGGAGAATCCATTATTTATCAACATTTGCATTCAAAAGTTATGAAGGCTTTCAATACCTCCTTTATCTTCAGGTGGTGTTTAAAATGATTTTTAAAAAAATCAATGTGCGAAATTCCCTTCCAAAGGAACAGTCACCTTGGCATGGAAAATCTTTTTGTCCTCCCATAACAGGGCACATCCTTTCCTGCTGTTAGTAAAGACGAGGCAAGGAGAGTCTTTCTGTTGCCAAGACTAAGGCAAGGGTGTTCAAGCATGTGGGCATCTCTCCCATGTACAAGCCATGTTCTAAATACTGCTTACATTTTGTAGACAATATTACTGGCTCTAGTCAGCTGCAGACATTTTTAGACTAATTAGATGCTTATGTACCAACCTGGAAATTTAATCACTGTTTGGAAAATTTTGCTTTAAATTCAGAACAGCTGACCTATAGGTAGACTTTGCAATATTACCCACTCTTGCACTGGGTATGTACAAACCTATCCTCTATGAAGAGAATAAGCACATTTCTATGTGTAGGATATCCATAGTGTTAGAATTCAATCTTGCTCCAGTAGAATTATGATTTTAGTTAACTTAATACAGTTCACTGTGAGGAATTTTCTTATCCTCGTGGATTGCATTGTGGATTGAGGATTTGGCCTTTATTCCAGGTTGAAACCTGGTTATTAACCAGACTCCATTCTTATTCTTTACTGCCAGAAAATGGCATGATCTCTCAATTCAACGTTTGTTTTTTCTTTTCTTTTGGCTGCGCCGCATAGCTAATGGGATCTTAGCTCCCCGACCAGGAATTGAACCCGGGCTCTTGGCAGTGAAAGCGTGGAGTCCTAACCACTGGTCCACCAGGGAATTCCCTCAATTCAAAGCTGTAGAGGACTGTTAATTTTCTGTGTGTATCAGACATCTGTTGGGATTTTGGCTACCGAACCTCTCTTCTTATTTGGGATGAATGCTTTACTGTACGGGCCCTTGTGGGAGGCGGGATTCCTCCTCCAGAACCAGATCCTCCTTGTACCTGTTGCTAGGTCTCAGGCATGTGACTTAGGCTAAGCCAATCAGAATTACTCAGAATTTTGAATCTTGAGGGTGTGATTCAAAGAATCATAGACAGTTTATTCTTGTTAGTGGTTATGGTGTTGAGAGCTCACCAACATCACTGTTCAGTCAAGTCTGGTGGTGAGAAAGGTGTCTTAGCTGAATTCTTCTGTGGCTCAGACTCCTGTTTCCCAGCCTCCCTTCAGCCTTGCTTAATTCTGACTCATTTCCAGGCCAGGCTTCCAGCTTTTCCTTCAAGTCTTAGAATTCTCAATACCCTTCAGAACAACTCTTCTTTTCTTCTTTAAGTCTGCTAAACTTGGTTTCTGTTGCTTGTAACCAACTACCCTGACTGATTCATTGTGTGAAAGCTAACTGTGGCTGATTACATTTTCCAAAAATGGTCCCACTAATATATGTCCTAGCCTGTATGCTCTTCTTACAGGAAAGAGCTTACAGAAACACTGTCGTTTCACAGTCCTCCAGTGAGAGGTGGGGGATCTTTGTTCCCACTCCTTAAACCTGGGTAGATCAATAGAATGTGGTGGAATTACTGATGGGTGACTTCCAAGGTGAGGCCATAAGAGACAATACAGTTTTCTCCTGGTTCTCCTCCTTTCTTGTGACCTGTGCCTTGTGAGTCCTGAGTCCAGGATCCCTGATTCTGCCCTGTAGGGGAGATCACATGGGAGACTACACAGAGTTAGAGGGGGAAATGCCAGAGGAGCCCCAGCTGTTCCAGCTCCTAGCTGATTGAGTTTTTCCAGTTTAGATGATGTACAGGCATATAAGTGAGTAAGCTTTTCAGAGGATTTCAGCCCCCAGTCTTTGAGCTGGCCCAGCAGATGCTGAGTGGAGCAGAAATAAACTGTCTCTGTTAAGCCCTGTACAGATTGCAGATTCATGAACAAAATAAACATTGCTATTGTCGGAAGCCACTTTGGGTTTATTATACAGCATTATATATCTGGAACTATGGCTATTATAAATATTCAAACTAGAACACCTGAGTTGCAATTCTTAGCATGGAATCATGCTTTCAGGTTCTTAAAAGACAGAGTTATTGATATGGAATGAATTTTTTGATCTAGTTTCCCCCTTTTGCATTTTATAGATTAAGGGAGTGGTACTTGGTTGGTGTTTTGTAGAATTACTTGGCTGGAATAACATTATAGAGCTTTATAAAATATCAAGGCTATCTTCAATATTGAGATGTTAAAAATATTAGTTTTCTGGATATTGGTAGCAGCTTTACATCTGATTCCATTGTGGTCACGCTAAAATGTTGCTTGGCAGTGCCCTGCATATATGTCTCTAAATGTCAATTCATTCCCCCTATTAAGATTCTAACACAACTTTCAAGAAGTAACTTGAAAACTCTTCTTTTGGGTTGGATGCCCACTTAACAGAAGAGGATTTGGAGGGAGTTTTAGGAATTAAATAAAAAGAGGCAAAAGTTATTGAGGATTTACTGTGTGCCAGGCACTATGCTCAGTGCTTCCAGGTCTTCTCACTTAATCATTACAACAACCTTATGAGGTAGATTTTATTCCTCTCACTCAGTTTTATAAGTGAGGAAGCACATTTAGGATAAGGAAAACTTGCCCAGGTCATGGAACTAGTAGCTGGAATTTGAACCCAGGGCTGTGTGTATCTCCAGGATCAGTGTATTTGTAACCACCATGCTGTACAGCCAGAGTGGCTATGAGTGATGCTTCAGTATCTTAGCCCATTTCTTCCTCTTCCTCTTCCTCATCCTGGATTACCTTTAAGACCCCTATATTCAATGACTACACACACAAACTTTAGCCCTTTTTGCGCATTTCCCTTTCAGAATCAAAGATACACTTTTTACACCTTCTCCCATTTGCTGTAAGCCCTGGTCTTGATGTGCTTTAAGGGGCTGCCCGTTTTTAGGAAAAGTGTGATAACATAAGTTTTATGGGGATCTTGACGGCCTCTGTGGCCATGTGTCCAGCCATTCTTTGAATCAAGTCTGCTTTTTGTAGGAAGGGTGCAAGTTGTATACAAATCATGCAAAATAATTTACCCTTCATGATGACACTAATTGTTAAGTATTTCCAGTAGAAGATTTCTACCTCTGATACTTCAAATTTGAGTGACTTGTGACAGTAATTCAAGGGTTTGAGGGCTTCTGAGGGAAGGATGTGGAGACTATTGTTTTGTATGTTTTGCGTGTGTGTGCACTCTCCCTGCCACACTTGTTACCTGAAATGATGTCAGCAAACTATGCTGACATTGAGTCGAAGGAGAACAAGGAAAATTATATTGATATTGAATGAGATCCTGATTACTTTAGTGTTTTTTTTTAATATGTACATCCTGCCTAGCTTCCTCAGCATAGATGATTTATGGGAGAAAATTGGCAAACAAGATGCTAGAAGAAATCCATCTCTGCTCCTCACCAAAGCCCAAATCTCCTCTCTGAAATGCTCCTGTATATTACTGCAGACACTATGCTATTACGTATGTCAGCACCACTGAATTTTATACTTAGAGGAATTGATTTACTAGCAAACAACAAGCCCCTGGAAGCGCAGTACTTCTAAATACTCAAAATCGAGTTACCAGAAGTCCTTTTAATACAGAGGTTTTGTGAGGGCGTAACTACAGTGGTCGAAGTTGCCTTATTGGAGGATGGGCGTGTCCTATTTTCCCTAATGACAGAAGGGAATGAAAAAAGACTTCATGTTGTTTTTGTCTTGCACACAGCAACCTAGACCTAACATGTGACAAAAAGCTCTTGCTCTTTTTATATTCTTTGAGAATGGCTTCTGCACCTAGGCAACGAATCATAGGCTGAAGATCCCTAACTAGAGAGGAAAAGGAAAGTCTACTAAGTAGCCAAAGAGAAAGGGACATTGCCACATTCTAGAGCATCTAGGTTTGCAAGAATCCAGCCAAGGACAAAGTTTTGCATTACTTTTTTTTTTTTTTTTTTGCTGTACGCGGGCCTCTCACTGTTGTGGCCTCTCCCATTGCGGAGCACAGGCTCTGGACACGCAGGCTCAGCAGCCATGGCTCATGGGCCCAGCCGCTCCGCGGCATGTGGGATCTTCCCGGACTGGGGCATGAACCTGTGTCCCCTGTATCGGCAGGTGGACTCTCAACCACTGCGCCACCAGGGAAGCCCTGCATTACTTTTTAAGTCTAATATTTGCTCTGGTGTTTCACTGCAGAGACCTAGATTTGACACGAATACTCCTCTAAGGGGGCTATTTATTATGAGCCATGTGTGTCACGGGTATAAATCTGTCTTCAAACTCAGGTCAGTTAGAAATATTCACCCTTTAAAAACTCTTTTTGGATAGCTTAATTTTCAGCAGAGTGCCTTCCCCATTTTCACCAACGTGGAGAGAAATTTGACCTTTGTCAGTTTTAGAGTTCTTCCCAACTCCAAGTTCCTGGCAAGCTGAGGATGGCAGTCGTTTCTGCTGAGACACCTCTTGCCTCAGTGTACACTTCCTCTTCAGTCTGGCAGCTCTCTGTTGCTTCTGATTATGCCTGGCTCATGGAAATTATTTTGTTTTTTGAGTCTAGGCACCCAGTGCCTACCATCTCCTCTCCAGATGTCACTGCTCACATTGGTCCAGCTGGACTGCATGCAGATGAGTCAGCTCACACATGCACTGGCACATGCAAACAAAAGGTTTTCCTATCTTTACTAAGGATTTGGGACCAGAGGTCTAGCGAGAAGCCATGAAAGGGAAGTTCATGGTTGGGGTCTATATTAGTCTGCTCAGGATGCTGTAACAGAATACAATGCACTGGGTAGCTTAAACCACAAATATTTATTTCTCACAGTTCTGGGCAGTCCACGATCAAGGTGCTAGCAGATTTGGTTTCTGGTGAAAGCCCTCTTCCGGGTATATAGACAGCTGCCTTCTTGCTTTGTCCTCGCATGGTGGAGGGAGAGAGAGCTTATGTGTGAGTAAACTCTCTGATGTCTTATGGGCACTAATCCCATCACGAGGGCCCCACCCTCATGACCTCATCTAAGCTTAATTACCTCCCAAAGTCCCCACCTCCAAATACCATGGGGGTTAGAGTTTCAACATGTAAATTTTCAGGGCACACATTCAGTCCAAAAGAGGATACCTACAGATGTATTAATTGGAGAAGTGGAAGAACCTAGGAGAAGCCTTACTTTTAAGTGTGCAGACACTTCTTAAAAATATCAGGTCCATGCTATATAGCACAGGGAACTATATTCAACATCTTGTAATAACCTATAATGGAAAAGAATCTGAAAAAAGAATATAAATAAATAAATAAATATGTAACTGAACTTCTTTGCTGTACACTTGAAACTAACATTATAAATCAACTATACTTCAGTTACAAAAAAAAAAGTTGTACAAATCCCCACCCCCACCCCCCAAGAAAAAAAATCAGGTCCAGGACAGGGGAGGCACAGGTGATCCTTTCTATCATAATGTGGAACATCTCTGCACATTCAGTTTAATAGGATACATGCTCAAATCTAACAAACACATCTGAACAAATTTCATTTATTCATGTTAGGTGGAGGAATTCCCCTGTGGTTAAAGCCTCCCCAGGAACCACCACTAAGCTCCCAACATTTATTAAACTCAGAACCTGAATCATTAGCAACTGAGCCACTAGTTCCAATTTGCTTAAGGATAGTAAGGGTACCCTGTGTGTGAGGGGAACTATTCGCCTTTTATGTTTTGGATGTAGCAAAGAAAGAGCAGGCAAACAGAACGGCATTTTCATATTAAAAGAGTTTGGAAGGTTACATCTAGCCTCAGGGGTAACTAACGAACATTCCCATGTATATGACCCCTACTGAAAAAGAAGTGCTACCTCTTCTTTCTTCCCTCAGTATTCAGGGTTGCCAAGCCTTTGGGGGAAATATTTTGTGCAACTTTTAATTTGTTTTTCAGTTGGATTACCCAAATTCTGAAGCTGAGCAGTTCTACCCGGAGAATGAATGAATCCTCTTTAGACTGTATATTGGAGAACTGGGTCCTTTTATTCCTAGATCATAGTTAAGAGAAATAGATCTATCTCAGGTAGATGGGAGTATCATATTCAAAAAGAGAGCTCTCCCCAAGGACCTCTCCCCTGTTCCTGTCCTTATGAATGTTCATTATGTTTCCTTTTGCTTACTGGCTCTATGTAAGGTACTGATGGGCAAGGGAAAGCAAAGGGGACAAGGGAAGAGAGAGAATTTTTGCCCCAAGGATCGTATAAATTAGTTGGAGAATGTATACACGTGAAAATGTTTAGTAACAATTCCAGTCACTTGTGATTAAAAGCCAGAATAAATTGGAAGATAGTAAGTTTCTGCAGGACATGGTTAATCAAGTCAGAATCCCATGGAATGCTTGTTGAAACAGACTCCTGTGTCCTACCCCCCGAGTTCTGATTCTGTAGGTCTCGGGTGGGGCCCCATAACTTGGATTTCCAATAAGTTCCCAGCTGGTGCTGATGCTGCTGATGTGGAGACCGTGATTGCTAACTGCTGTTCTAGGAGATCAGGGAACAGAGAGGTGATGACAAAGGTATGATTGATGTGCATTGAGATGGTGCTTCCTGCCCCAAGTGCTGCAGTACCCACGCTTCTCTTTTCTGGCCCCATTTTAAGAGGACAGCTTGTAGCACTCTAAAATATCCACTTTTGATATCATGAGCAGAGAGCCTGCTTTTTCCTATAATTAGGTAATTCTCCACAAGGAGAGGAAATTTATACTGTCTTCTTGGCAACAGTAGAAGGAGAGAAACAGTATTCTTGGTTTTGTTTAGCCATTATTATTTTCTCTTTTACCATTCTCTTACTTCCAGCATTCACCCCTACATTCCCTAAAGTACATTAAGAATTTTTTTCTGCAGCCAAATGCAAATAGGAAACACTGTGTTTTTGGATTCACACCCAATTAAGTTAAAATTAGGAAAATGGAGAGGAGAAAAATTCAGAAGTTATGTAGGGTGAAGAGTTCAGACAACAAGCTTCCTTGCAAGGGCTTATTTGGTGCTTTTGAGAAGAACACTTGCTGACTGTGTATATACATTCCTGGAGAAGACATGCAATAACAGTTTCCCATCCTCTAGAAGGGGGTTTGCTGTAATGTTTTATTGCAGCGAAGTGGTGGGAGGTTTCATTGCTATTAAGTTAGTAGCAATTCAAATGATTCTATTCCCAAATATGTATTCCTACTACTTTGTATTACTTGGGAAACAGCATTCTGTAGTTTCTTTCTTCTTTTTTTTTTTTAAAGCAAGGAATCTTTACTTAAATGCCTTTGATGCCTTACTTAAATGCATGTGAAGTTTCTATCAAATACCACTACAAGCAGAATAAAAAATTTTCCTACAGCATCTCTGTCCTCTGCTAAAACCAGCTCTTAATCTGCCAATAACTTAAGGTTGATCTAATGAACTTGATTCTGGGCATTTTGAGCAGGAACACGTTACCACTAGTCCTTGTAGGGTCAGGCCACTCAAGATGGCTGTTCTCTGGCTCTCTACGTACGTACCCTGCACGACCAGTGTCTGCTTCATGGTTACCCTACGCACAAGACTGACTTTGCTATGGACTTGCCCCAGGCCCCAGCTAGTGATCATTATCAAAGGGACAGTGGGGGGCGTGCCCCTCTACTGGTTTCCCTGGTAACCAATGAGCCCACCTGACGTCAGTTCCCCTATAACTGGTAATTTCTCCTTACCCCTGGGAGTGGGAGTGAAGACTGCTACCATGTCCTGCCTGCTATTAGCCTCACATGGTGGAGTGTTGCTTCAGGACCTTGCTTCAGATGTGTAAGCTCCCCCATCTGTTAAACCATTGATGTCTCTGTTGCTGACTCCGGGCTCTTTCTTCAGTTTTGAAGTTGGGCAAGCATAGGCCTTGTAGGCCTGCGGGATGCAGCCCAACAGTCCTACTCCCCTCCAACCCAGAATTTGCAGCTTTATCCCTTTCCTCCATTCTCTTCCAGTGATGCACATTCAACTCCCCAAATATAGTGATACTAGGATTTGGGGATATAGTGAAACTTGGTGTGTATTTCATAGAACAGTAGTTCTTTGTTTTCCTTTATGGTAATTTTTCAAATGCCTGCTTGCATGTGATTCTTAATACAGAGAGCAGCTTGTTATTTTTTTCCTACTTTTTCAGCAACATTTAAAAAATACCACTCTCTCTCTAAGGTAATGTTCTTCTATCTTGAAGCATACCAACGTGTACAACTAATCAGACACTAAGGAGGACTGTACTGTTTTTTTGCAAAGGTTTTAACTACAGGACAGTAATCTTTTGGATGTGAAGATGCATGTTACATGATGTCCATTACTTTTGCTGTATTTTTACTTCTAAGAAGGTTGAGGACCTGGTTCCAAGAAAGGGCATCACTTCTTTTAAATGTTTTCTTCCAATGTTTTTTTCATGATGAGGAAATGACTGAATTATACTGTCAATTTCTGGAAACTGAGTTACCAATTTTTCTTAATTTGGCAAGGGCATAGGAACAGAGGGTAGGGGAGGACAGTTGAGCCTGATTTGTACATAATTCTATTCTTGACCTGTATCTTTTCAGAATAATTTTAAGACGTTCCTCCCCTTCTTTCTTAAGATAGTAGAATCCTCCAACGTCATATGACTCATTCATCTCCAGTTTTCATTCTCTTAATGCTAGAGTTTTAGTGATTTCAGAGTCTGCTTCCATTTTCAACTACTCTCTTGAGTGGTTTTTTGTTTTGTTTTGTTTTTAATATTTATTCTTCCTTTTTCAGAGTTCTTGATAGAGTTTCCATGCCGGGGTACATATCTAATGACCTCACTCTCTTGTAATTTTTGTCTTATCTCCCAAGATGCTTCTTGAACCAGTCAAGTAAATAATATATATTTGATATGATTAATCTTTGAACAGAGGGAAAGAGAAATAGAATCCATCTCGTATACATGGTTGAATAGCACTTGAAAATTTGACCTTAATCTTAATTCCCCAAGATACATGAATAATGCTTTTACTACTAGCTGATATAGTTCCTCTATGATTATTTTTAAGAGTAGACATCATCCTAAAGGACAGGAAGTATCTGATTTCTGAATTCTCTAGAACCTTTCCCAGGTTACCACATCTGGCCAAAAGTAAGCACTTAGTTGAAGTTTGAGTGAATGAATGAACAAACAACGGAACGTCAAAAGCTTTGAGGAAAAGTATGCATATGTTAGTCATGGGTTCAATATGGTTACTAAACTATAATATCACAAAGGGTAGAACGTTTGGCTTCTTAATAATTAAAAAAATTTTTTATTAGACTTTATTTTTTAGAGCAGCTTTACATTTACAGCAGAATTGAGTGAAAAGTATAGAGATTTTCCATATACTCCCTGCCTCTGCACATGCATGGCCTCCCCCATTATCAACACCCCCCCGCTAGAATGGTACATTTGTTACAACTAATGAACCTACCCTGACACATCATCACTCAGAGTCCATAGTTTGCATTAGGGTTTACTCCTCAATGTTGTATATTCTGTGGGTTTGGACAAATGTATAATGACATGCATCCACCATAGTAGTATCATACAAAGCAGTTTCACTGCCCTAAAACCCCTGTGTGCTCTGCCTATTCATCCCTCCCTCCACCCTAACCCCTGACAACCACTGATCTTTTTGCTGTCTTCATAGTTTTACCTTTTCCAGAATGTCATGTGGTTGGAATCATACAGTATATAACTTTTCCAGAATGGCTACTTTCACTTAATAATATACATTTAAGGTTCCTCCGTGGCTTTTCATGGCTTGATAGCTCATCTCTTTTTAGTGCTGAATAATATTCCACCGTCTGGATGTACCACAGTTTATTTATTTACCTACTGAAGGACATCCTGGTTACTTCCAAGTTTTGGTGATTATGAATAAAGCAACTATAGATATCCACGTGCAGATTTTTGTCTGGACACAATTTTCAACTCCTTTGGGTAAATACAAAGTAGCACGATTGTTGGATTGTGTGGTAAGAGTACATTTAGTTTTGTAAGAAATTGCCTGTCTTCCAAAGTGACTGTATGATTTTGCATTCCCACCAGCATTGAAAGAGTTCCTGTTGCTTCACATCCTCACCAGCATTTATCTGGTGTTGTCAATGTCCCAGATTATGGCCATTCTAATAGGTATATATTGGTATCTCGTTGTTGTTTTTGTTTTTTCTGTTTCCAAGTGTTTTTGTTTTTGAATAGATCTTTATTGGAGTATAATTGCTTCATAATACTGTATTAGTTTCTGTTGTACAACACAGTAAATCAGCCATATGCGTGCATATGTCCCCATATCCCCTCCCTCTTGAGCCTCCCTCCCTCCCTCCCTCCCTATTTGCATTTCCCTGAGGACGTATGATGTGGGGCATGTTTTTATATACTTATTTGCCATCTATATATCTTCTTTGGTGAGGTATCTATTAAGGTCTTTAGCCCATTTTTAGTAGGATTGTCTGTTTTCTTATTGTTCAGTTTTAAGAGTTCTTTGTATGTTTTAGTTGAGTCCTTTATCAGGTATATCTTTTGCTATTCTGGCAGTCTGTGGCTTGTGTTTTCATTCCCTTGAGCTTACTTTATCTTAATTTGACTAAGTTTTGAATACATGGTATTGTCACTTTGTGTAAAATTTAAAAGGTATTGTATTAGTTTCTTAGGGTTGCCATACAGAGTACCACAAACTGTGGGTGGCTTTAAACGACAGGAATTTATTCTCTCACAGTTATGGAGGCTACCAGTCTGAAATCAAGGTGTTGGCAGGGCCTGGTCTCTCTGAAAGCTCTAGGACAGAATTCTTCCTTGCCCCTTCTAGCTTCTGCTGGTTAGGGGATATCTTTGGTTTTCCTTGGCTTACAACTGTATCACCTCAGTCTCTGCCTTTGTCATCACATGGGGTTCTCCCTGTGCACCCCTCTGTGTCTGTATCCAATTTTCTCTCTTCTTATAAAGACATTAGTCATTGGATTAGGGCCCACCTGAATCCACTGTGACCTCACGTTCACAGATATCGGGGATATTAATACTGGATCATCTCTCTTTTGGGGGGACACAGTTCTATCCATACAGATGTAAAAGTGTGTAAATGAAAAGTTTCCCTCTCTTGCTGTCCCCAGGTCACCCAGTTGCCCTCCTCAGAGGTTACCAGTGTTATTTTAGTTTACTTTAAATAGATGCATCTAGTCTAAAAATGATAACGGGGGAAAAGTCTCATTTGCTCCTTGAAGAGTCAGTCTTTTTCTCATCTGTTTCATTCATCAAAACCTCCTGATTTTAGTCATCACATTTGTCCCATGTCCTCGCCTGGGTTCAGCAATGGGGAAGAAAAGATGAAATGTTCAAGTACAAACTAAATGCTGTGAGCCTATATTAATAATTGAGTGAAACATATTCTGTATCCATGTGTCTCCCTCCTTAAATGTCAGACATTGTGTGGGCAGCACTTACTCACTCACCTGCTGGCACAAAGGAGATTGTTGCTAGTTTTAAATACTAGTAACATTAAATCCTCCAGTATTTGGTTGGGAGATTTCTTATTTAAATATGTTATTAAATGGTTTTGAAATGAATTTGTTGCTATGTATTGTACGTATGTATTGTGAAAATGATGCTGTTAAAATAAGTCACAGCTATATTGAATTAGATGAAATTTATGAAGGATAGTTTTGTTCATTGATATAAAACAAAATATGTGTTAATATCCTGTACCTTCTAAAAATATAAAATATATATACAAAAACTGTGTATAATGCTGCATAGTAGCACATTAAATGCTCCGCAGAGTCCTCAAGTAAGCAACCAACGTGTCTAACTTTGTTTAGCCTACAGTTTCCCATAAAGCTATTTTTTTAAAAAAAACAATTATGCCTCTCATTACTATTATTTTCCAGAATATGCTTGGAGAAATAAAGGTTTAAAAGCAGAAGGTAGAGTTAAAACATTGAGTCAGAAGCCAGGCAATGAATTAGGGCAGAAAGATAGAACTTTTATGCTGCCTGTGTCCAATAGGAGGAGACTTATGTTCTTTTTGTTGCCATAGGAACCACTGCCTTGCTGTCTAAGAGGTGGTAAGGCGATGGAGGATAGGAGAAAGAGCCTGGGTTTTAGGATTAGACAGATCTGGTGTGAATCCCAGCACTGGCATGTACTAGTTATGTGACCTTAGACAAATGGCTACATTTTTCTTTACCTATATAGGGGAAAGTCGTAGTTCCTATCTCTGAAGAATTTACCATCTAATTTGAGGATGAGATTAGAAGAACTATGGTCATGTAACAAGACTATGATTATTGCTTTAAGAGATATACACAGTGGTTGGGGTTACACTTTAAAGGAGGTAGAAGCCAGCCAATTGTGGACAATCTGGAAAGGCTTCATGGAGGAGCTAGCATTTAGATAGGCAGGTCTACATGAGTTAGTAAGACTGACATTTGGAGACCTAATAGTGGGGAGCATATTCCAAGCAGAGCAAAAAGCAAGAGCAAAGGTTTGGAGATGGGAAAGAAAAGACATTTAAGGAATTGCAAGTGGCCTTAGTTCTCCAGAGTAGCAATTAAGCAGCTATTTTGCTTTGTGGCCTGTGTGTTTTAAGGGACCCGGTGGCACAGATAGTTTTAGCAATGCTGTCGGTGGCTTTTGAGTAGACTAATGCGTTTAGTAATCACTATGGCACCATTACCAAGTAAATAACCTTGTACTTGAATAAAATTTGGTTTTTGCTGGATGTTCTTAAAAATGTGGTCATGCTACTAAAGTGCCCATACACGTAATAGAATCTGGCACAGAGCCCCCATACAATGGAATTGGGCCATTTTCATAAATATTTCAGGGTTTCTAAATTATCTTCCCAAATTAGTGTTGAGGGAAAGCTTAATAGATAAATACAGTTTTAACACCACTAAATAAGATAAAACAGATTTCTTTTTTTTTTTAAAACAGATTTCTTTACTCTTAACATTGGAAAGTTTACTGCGCCAATGTGCAGAGCCCTGTGGAGGAAGATTTAGTGTGTAGCATTCCCTGAGCTTATAGGACCTCAGAACCCTTTGTTCCCCGATTTTATATTAACATCTCCCCAAGATGTTCTCTTCCAGTCATCAGGGTCAGTATTCTTATTACCTGTGGAGCTTTGTCAAAAGCAGATGCTCTACTTATCCTTTCCCTTACCTGTATCCCCTTCCAGCATATCAGACTTTTGGCAGGGCAGGGGTGAGACAGGCACTCAGAAGGTTAGGAGCATGTGGGCTCTGGCAATCCTGCTATCTCCTGTCCACGCCTCCAGCCTCCCACTGCCTGTCTCCACCCCTTCTCTGACCAGACCTAAGGTATCATAAATCATTCTGTCAGTTGCATGAACAGTTAAGACTCACTCTCCTAATCCTAATTGCTAAACTTTTAGAAGAAAAAACTTAGTAAAAAGTTGTGGAGGGACTTCCCTGGTGGTGCAGTGGTTAAGAATCCACCTGCCAATGCAGGGGACACGGGTTCAAGCCCTGGTCCAGGAAGATCCCACATGCCACAGAGCAACTAAGCCCGTGTACCACAGCTACTGAGCCCAAGAGCCACAACTACTGAACCCCAGCGCCACAACTACTGAACCTCACGTGCCTAGAGCCCATGCTCTGCAACAAGAGAAGCCACTGCAATGAGAAGCTGCAATGAAGAGTAGACCCTGCTCACTGCAACTAGAGAAAGCCCGCGCACAGCAACAAAGACCCAACACAGCCATAAATAAATAAATTTATTTATTTATTTATTTTTTTGTGGGGTACGTGGGCCTCTCACTGTTGTGGCCTCTCCCGTAGCGGAGCACAGGCTCCGGATGCGCAGGCTCAGCAGCCATGGCTCACGGGCCCAGCCGCTCAACGGCATGTGGGATCCTCCCGGACCAGGGCACGAACCAGTGTCCCCTGCATCAGCAGGTGGACTCTCAACCACTGCGCCACCAGGGAAGCCCGAAGTCATCTTTAACCTTCATTGTTGTTTAAGACAGTATACGATACTTGGAGGACATTTTAGCTGAGTTATGTAATTTGTTTCGTAAATTTTGCCAAAGTAAAATTATTATGGGCCTTGGATAATCATTGTAGCAAATACTTCTAGCACCTGTACAAACATTACACTGAAACTCTCTTGCCATTTTAATATCTCCAGCATTACAAGAAAGAGTTAGATTGCTTTCTGTTTCTGTCCCAAGTACTTATGAGTGTGTCTTCAAGGTGTGGGAGATACGTGAAAATACACTTTGAAACAGCGAAGTTCTATGTAAGTATTGGGTGTTATATTGGCTTCATGGAGCTTGACTTACCTGTTCTGTGTGCATTTTAGGTTTTCACATGTACAAGTTTTATAATATTCTATTAAGGGAAAATGGCTCATGTAGTCTTTTGAATTCCTTGACATATGTCCAAACGTTTGGTAATTAATAGACTCAATTAGAGAAGAAGGACCCATAAATATTATCCAGTTGAATCATTTCATTTTTCAGATCAGAAACAAAGACCTAGAGAGGTGAGGTACCTTGCCCAAGATTACAAAGCCAGTTAGTTAGTGGTGGAGCTGAGATAGGAACCATCTAATCCCCAGATCCCTGGCTTATTATTCATTCTTCAGTCCAGTAGATGTGGAATCTTATTTAGCAACAAGGCGAACAACCACAAAGCATGTTGGCTTTGCCCATTTTGTTAGTATACCTTTCTTTTTCCTTTTCTTTCTTTCTTCTTTTTTTTTTTTTTTGCACAAAAAATATACTCAACGAATAACAAATCTGCCTTCAGGAGATTTGCTTTTCCCATAATCAAGCATCATGATCAATTTAGAAGTATGGATCTAAAGATTTTGAAAGTCTAGATTAGTATGGTATTGTAATTCACTTCATAAAACCTTGTTAACTTATTTTCTATTTTTATTCTTTTTGCTAAACTACATGTCTTCTATTTTTTTTGTCCTATGTCTTTTATTATTACTGTGCCTTGGGGAAGAAAAGGCAATTTTCATAGCTTCTACCTGATGTTACATTCACATTATTGCTTAAGAACAGGGGTTAGATGTGTCTTGGGACCTTACTGTGTACAGCCTCTTTGAACTTTGTCCTCACTTTGGTGAGCCTGGTGGGAAAAGCTCTTCATTTGTCATTTTTGAAGACCTGTCTGAGTTCCTGCAGTGCTACTCTTCACCTGTGGTTTTCATTTGGGTCGTCAGTATGCCTTCTGAATCTGTTTTGTGAAAGACCAATGGGAATAATAGTTATCCATCCTGTACCTTAGAATGTGACACTCATAGCTTTTCTGAGAAATTTATAAAAGAGTGCCTTGTTTTGTTTGGGGCTCTTCATCTTTTGGGTATGTTGTCTTAGTAGGGACATCAAGAGTGTCACCCAAACCCCCAATATCTGTTAAGGAAGAAGAGGGAGAGAAAATGCTTTATATAAATTGACAGTGTAAAGTGGTCTAATATTGTTAGTATGACACCCCTACCCCCCAACCAAAGTTTTTTAATTGCTGTGTTAGGACCAAGACATTGCTTCATTCAGCTCTTTGCTGTCCTCTCTTATCTTTCAACATCTTGCCCTTCCCTGAAGTCCCCTCTCTAATGCTGCTGTTTCTTTAAGCTTCTCTGATTCACCTCTCCCCTCCCACATTAGGTTGAGTATCATAGTTATTATTATTATTATTATTTTTAAAATTTAGTCCAGAACTAGACTGAAAATTCCTTCAGGGACTGATTTCATGAAACATCTAGGAGAAAGTTGCTCAGTAATATTTGTTAGATTGATTTTGGGGGAAAATGTATTTTTTGTCATTGTTTCTGAATTCCTTCCGTATAATGTTACTTTGAATTATTTACCTAGAGTTAAGCAATAGTGTGGGGAAAAATATCTTTAACTTCCAATGCCTTTCAGTATATTAACTGGAAGTTCAGAGGTTGAAAAAAAATCGTGGTAATTTAGAGGATTATAGTTTATTTATAAATCAATTCAGCTGTACTTTTTAAATTAAAAGCTTAAATTTTAAGTCTTATTTTTCATTCATGTTTTTCTTTTTTCGCTAGTGATCATATTTAAGTTTTCAAAGATACATTTGAATCTTGGGCAAATAATTCCTCAAAAATTATTTATTTATTTATTTATTTATTTTTTTGCGGTACGCGGGCCTCTCACTGCTGTGGCCTCTCCCGTTGTGGAGCACAGGCTCTGGACTTGCAGGCTCAGTGGCCATGGCTCATGGGCCCAGCCGCTCCGCGGCATGTGGGATCTTCCCGGACCGGGGCACGAACCCGTGTCCCCTACACTGGCAGGCGGACTCTCAACCACTGCGCCACCAGGGAAGCCCTATATTTATTTTTTAAAAGGAACTTTACTTCCATTTACTCATCGGAAATCAATTCTTAGGATAAAAATGTGTTATCTTGAAGATTGATGACATGTTCAAGATGGTAACCTTCCTACCCCCTTTCAAAAGTAAGTATAGGAGCCGTTGTGAGCAATGATGCTTCACATTTCATTTTCCACTACCAGAGTGTTTTAAAATGACAAAAATCATTCTTTACAATATTATGGTCAAAAAGAAAAGATATTTATTGGCTGAGAGCCTTGTGTTTGTGATAGCTTTGTCTGGAGTTATGAAGGAAATTTTGACAGAATCATAACTCAAGTTGACATTAATGGGCATCACTTCATTATGGTCTTGTCCAGCCTTATTAGGTCATTTCGAAATTTTAGATAATCAGATGGCTCCATGACCAAGTAGAAAGAGTGCTTTATTTTTTGTGTTTTAACCGTTGGGTGCTCACAATGAGTGTAGCTTTATGCGCACCCATTCTTTGACTGTTAACACCTCTTATACCTGTGATGATTACTAGTCTAGTCACAGTGAATGGCTGACGTTTCTATTTTTATTGACTTTTGTAGAGATTCATTATCAGATGATGCCTCTGAAGTCTCTGACTAGATAGTCCCTGTTTGCTTTTCTTAGTCTTCTGCAATGACCCCACCATGCACCTCTGGAGTGGAGGTGGTCTTTACCTTCATCCTAATATAAAGGAATGTGGAATGGAGCAAAGAGACCAAGAGAGCTCAATGTTGGCATTGGCTCTGACAGCTAATGAGCTTTAAAGCTTTGAGCAAATGACTTCTCCTCTCCAGACTTCATTTTCCTGATTTGGAATATGTGGGTTATATTAGGTGATCTCAAAGATCCCTCTGACTCTAAGACTCTATAATTCATCAAAATTCATCTGCTAGAATGGCACTGTGATAATTAGATAGACTGACAGCTGGGTACAGGGAAATGGCAGAGCTAAGAGCTCCAGTCTGCACTATCCCTGGTGAACATTCATCTTTGCATATTTTAATAACAATATTTTCAGCATCCCACCTCCACCCAATCACTCACTTAGCAAGAATCTTTCTCCCCCTTAACATTTTACAACCGTGTAATTTAATGAAATCCATTAGTACCAACAAAATGGAGTAACAGTGATATTTTAATACCTTTAATATTTCTAGGATTTGGGAAACCAAGTGAAAGATTTTTTAGCTTTGACTTTTAAGGAAGAAAAGAAATCACCTGTCTTTACTTAATGGAGGAAAAAAGATCTCCAATAAAGAAAATGCCTCAGAATTATCGTTCCCTTCACGCTTGCTCCTCTTTTGGCATCCAGGACCTCGTGTGTAAGCATAATAGGAAGGTGACACATTAAATGAAGGGTCATTCTAAAAAACAAAGTGTAGACAAAATTGCTTTACTCTCAGGGATAGTGGTGAAGTAAAAACCAAAATAATAGCTTATTCATAGCTAATATTTGGAGATATTTCTTAAGTCCAGAAAGGTCAGAGGGAAATCCAGCAAAATGTCAACACTGTTTGTCAGGTGGGAAGACTCAGTGTCTCCTGAGGAATTTAATTTATATTAATGAGGAGTGAGACCTGCCTAGGGCTCTCTCAGAGATTGCTCTGGTGCCAATTTTAATGATCTAACTTCATGAAAAGGATTCCTAACAAATTATTCAGCAAGACAACCTCATCTGAGATTGTTTTTTAATCCTGAGGCCTCAGTTACTCTGACCCCTGTTGAACCACAGTCACATACTGGGGCAGAGTTTTGAGGACTTGCCTCACTAAATTGATAGCTTGCTCTCATTTCTCGTCCTTGTTGGGTTATCAGGGGACCAGGCTAACCCAAGTGAGATTCTGACAGTACAGTTCTAATTCAATTCAGCAGACATTGATGAAGACCTATAATTGAGGCAATATGGGAGTGATGACAAGAGCTACTATTTATGTGCGCTTAATATATGCCGGACTCCCTACTAAGTGTCTTGTATTTCCAGTTTCTAATCTTTACAACAACTGTACAGAATTAGAGATGTGCGGAAGGAGACTCAGAGATTTTAAGTAACTGGCCGAACCAGATTTGATAGGTATGTTTGGCTCCAGTAGCCATGGTTTTCCACTGTTTATCTATCCCTTAGGTTTTTCCTTTATTCATCTAACTTCTCAGTGTTCCCCGTAGCTTCCCTTTATCTAGCACTGGATATGTTTCAGATGTTGTGCTTGGTGTTTTATTCTGTAAACCTGCTAAATAGATGATACTAGTTCCACTTACAAGTGAGAAAGGAGGCCTAGAGGGTTAAGCATGTTGCCCCAAGTCATACAGCTAGAAAATAGCAGGGCTAGGATTCTAACCTAGGTCTACCTGACCTTCCAAACCTATGCTCTTATCATTAGAGACAGTGACTCCAACTGTGCTATGCCCTGAGTTGGTAGAAGTATGATAAGAGCATGGTCCCTCTACTGTAGTAGCAGGAAGTCCACTGGGTTGAGGTGGACATGAACTCAAGTGTCTGTAAAGCCAAGCAGAATGATATAAATATGAAATTAAGTGATTTTTTAAAAGGTGCTTGAGAAGTACAGAGTTAGGAAAATTAATGTCAAATAGAAGGTCTAGAACTGTTTTGCTGATAAGCGGAGGCATTTAATGAATTGGATTTCAAACTACAAAGAATGAAAGGAGACACATTTCAGACCAAGGAATTAGCTTCCCCTTGAGTATAGCTTTGGCTGCTTTCCTTAGATTTGAGAGTATAATGTTTTTATTATTAATTTCAAATAGTTTGAATTAAATTTTTCTCAGTGGCTCCTGACTTATTTTCTAGTATCAAAATCTTTAATCGGTTAGAATTTTTGTTATCTGTTTAGCAGTTTTGATTTGTATGTCTTTGGGTCAGAGAACATCACTGAACCATTCTTAGTTTAGGAATTTATTAAAGTTTTCTATGTGGCTTATTAAATGATCAAATTTTGGAAATAGTCCATGGATATTTGAAAAGAATATTCAAACGTAGATGAATTTTCTAAAGAGTCAAAAGTACAAACTTGTTTATTAATCAGGTTTATTAATTGGATTATTCTGATTTTGTGATTATTATATCTTCTTAGATTATACCTGTTATCAGCGTAAAATATCTATCTTTGCTCCACTTAATTTTATTTTGCTTTAACTTTACAGTATTATGAATATTGTCATAGTTAATCTGTTTGTATACCAGATACATTGTGGCCACCCTTTTGTGTTATTTGGTTTTAGGGTTGTCTTTTATATTAACAGCTCTCTACTCAGTCAGATGGTCTTTTAAAAAATTTAACCAATTAACATTTGTTTTGATTACTGATATGATAGGTCTAATGCCTGCCATTTTATTTGTGTTTTCTGATACTTTTTTGGTGTGCTTTATTTTAGCTCCCTTTTCTCTTTGACTTTATTAATTTCTTTTAAAATGCTTGAAAATTATATATTCTTTTACTTTTCTACTAGTGGTGGGCTTTTAATCAATACATATATACTTTATAAATATCAAAATAAAAAATATCTGTAACCTCTAAATGAACATATATTTAGCATGCTTTAATTTATCTTTTCTTCTTGCCCCCTTTCTGCAAAACTTCAAATATTTTATAGAAATAATCTTAAATTTTATTTCCACATCACTATACATACAGGTGTATTTAACTTATATGTCTCTGTTTTTTCTTCTTTAAAAATATTTTTTTATTTTAAATTATATAAACGTTTACAGCTACAGTATAATAATTACATATATTTAACTTTGAGCTTTATTGGATTCATTGCTCACAACTATTTCATACCTGTTATAACATCCATTTCTTGAGTTTAATTTTTAAAAATTAATTAATTTTTGGCTGTGTTGGGTCTTCGTTGCTGTGCGTGGGCTTTCTCTAGATGCGGTGATTGGGGGCTACTCTTCGTTGTGGTGTGCGGGCTTCTCATTGCGGTGGCTTCTCTTGTTGCGGAGCACGGGCTCTAAGCGCAAGGGCTTCAGTAGTTGTGGCCCGCGGGCTCAGTAGTTGAGACTCGCAGGCTCTAGAGCGCAGAATCAATAGTTGTGGCGTACGGGCTTAGTTGCTCCATGGCATGTGGGATCTTCCCGAACCAGGGCTCAAACCTATGCCCCCAGCATTGGCAGGCAGATTCTTCTTTTCTTTTCTTTGTTTTTTTTTGTGTGTGTGTGGTATGCGGGCCTCTCACTGTTGTGGCCTCTCCCGTTGCGGAGCACAGGCTCCGGACGCACAGGCTCAGCGGCCAGGGCTTACGGGCCCAGCCGCTCAGCGGCATGTGGGATCTTCCCGGACCGGAGCACGAACCCGTGTCCCCTGCATCGGCAGGCAGACTCTCCACCACTGCGCCACCAGGGAAGCCCTGGCAGGCGGATTCTTAACCACTGTGCTACCAAGGAAGGCCTCTTGAGTTTTAAATTTGGATTAATTTGTCATTTGGCTGCAGCATTCCCTCAAGTAATTTTTCCAGAAGGGATAAACGAGTAGACAGTATCATTGGTATCACCAGTGGCTTTGATATCGCTATACCTTGCAATTAACTCTTTTTGTGCAGCTTACTTAAGCTCTCTGTAGCAACTGACAAATGATCGCTTTCTCGTTTCATTTGGCTTCTAAGGTGCATGCCCCTTTCTTTTGATTCTCCTTTGAGCTTACTGGATATTACTTCTTTGCTAGTTTTTCTTCATCTCCCCAGTCTTTTTATACTGAGATGTCCCAGGGCTCATTCCTCAACTCTCTTTTTTTCTGTTTACTCTCATTCCTTAGGTGATCTCATCCAGGTTCATGGCTTTCAATGTCATCCATATAAACCCAAAGTTTACCTCTTTAGCTCAGCCTCTCCTGTGAATGCCTATCTCCCACTGTATACTTGATATCTCAAACATAACATGCCCCCAGACGGAAAACCTGAACTTACCTATGTATTACTCATTTTATTAAGTGGCAAATCTAACATTCCATTGCTCAAGCCAAAAAACATTGGAGTTATCCAGTTCATCAGGCAAAATAAAACCTGAGGTTTTACATTTAGGTCTTTAATCCATTTTGAGTTTATTTTTGTGTATGGTGTTAGGAAGTGTTCTAATTTCATTCTTTTACATGTAGCTGTCCAGTTTTCCCAGCACCACTTATTGAAGAGACTGTCTTTTCTCCATTGTATATTCTTGCCTCCTTTATCAAAGATAAGGTGACCATATGTGCGTGGGTTTATCTCTGGGCTTTCTATCCTCTTCCATTGATCTATATTTCTGTTTTTGTGCTAGTACCATGCCGTCTTGATTATTGTAGCTTTTAGTATAGTCTGAAGTCTGGGAGCCTGATCCCTCCAGCTCCGTTTTTTGTTCTCAAGACTGCTTTGGCTATTCGGGGTCTTTTGTGTTTCCATACAAATTGTGTTATTTTTTGTTCTAGTTCTGTGAAAAATGCCATTGGTAATTTGATAGGGATTGCATTGAATCTGTAGATTGCTTTGGGTAGTATAGTCATTTTCACAATGTTGATTCTTCCAATCCAAGAACATGGTATAAGGCCAGACACTGTAAAACTCTTAGAGGAAAACATAGGCAGAACACTCTATGACATAAATCACAGCAAGATCCTTTTTGACCCACCTCCTAGAGAAATGGAAATAAAAACAAAAATAAACAAATGGGACCTAATTAAACTTAAAAGCTTTTGCACAGCAAAGGAAAACATAAACAAAACGAGAAGACAACCCTCAGAATGGGAGAAAATATTTGCAAATGAAGCAACAGACAAAGGATTAATCTCCAAAATTTACAAGCAGCTCATGCAGCTCAATATCAAAAAACCAAACAATCCAATCCAAAAATGGGCAGAAGACCTAAATAGACATTTCCCCAAAGAAGATATACAGATTGCCAACAAACACATGAAAGGATGCTCAACATCACTAATCATTAGAGAAATGCAAATCAAAACTGCAGTGAGGTATCACCTCACACCAGTCAGAATGGCCATCATCAAAAAATCTACAAACAGTAAATGCTGGAGAGGGTGTGGAGAAAAGGGAACCCTCTTGCACTGTTGGTGGGAATGTAAATTGATACAGCCACTATGGAGAACAGTATGGAGGTTCCTTAGAAAACTAAAAATAGACCTACCATATGACCCAGCAATCCCACTACTGGGCATATACCCTGAGAAACCATAATTCAGAGTCATGTACCACAACGTTCATTGCAGCTGTATTTACAATAGCCAGGACGTGGAGGCAACCTAAGTGTCCATCAACAGATGAATGGATAAAGAAGATGTGGCACATATATACAATGGAATATTACTCAGCCATAAAAAGAAATGAAATTGAGTTATTTGTAGTGAGGTGGATGGACCTAGAGTCTGTTATACAGAGTGAAGTAAGTCAGAAAGAGAAAAACAAATACCGTATGCTAACACATATATATGGAATCTAAAACAAGAAAAAATGGTTATGAAGAACCTAGGGGCAGGACAGGAATAAAGACACAGATGTAGAGAATGGACTTGACACAGGGAGGGGGAAGGGTAAGCTGGGATGAAGTGAGAGAGTGGCATGGACATATATACACTACCAAATGTAAAATAGATAGCTAGTGGGAAGCAGCTGCATAGCACAGGGAGATCAGCTCAGTGCTTTGTGTCCACCTAGAGGGGTGGGATAGGGAGGGTTGGAGGGAGATGCGAGAGGGAGGAGATATGGGGATATATGTATATGTATAACTGATTCACTTTGTTATAAAGCAGAAACTAACACACCATTGTAAAGCAATTATCTCCAATAAAGATGTTAAAAAAAAAGCCCCAAAACCTTGAGGTTATCAAATTCATTGGAAAGTCTTGTAGGCTCTACCTTCCAGAATATATCTACAGTTAGACACCTCCTTGATTACACCACCTAGTCTAAGCCACAACCATCTATTGCTATTTTTGCATAGCCTCCTAGCTGTTTCTCTTCTTCGACCTTTGGCCCTCTACAGCCCATTCTCCACAGCAGCCAGTCAGCATCCATTTCCACTAGAAGTCGACATCCTTGTAATGGGCTACAAGATCTGTACCTACCCTACTCTAAACTCATCTTCCCCTAAAACTCTCCTCCTCACGCAGTCATCTCTAGTCACACTGATCTCCTTGTTGTTGTTCTTTCACAGCAAGCATATATCAATATTTATTCCCAGGCCTTTGCACTTGCTCTTCCTTCCGCCTGAGTGCTTTCCCCCAGATTTCACTTCCTTCTGGTCTCTGCTCATAGGTCACCTTATTTCCAGTGCTTGGACCGTGTCTCATGAGTTGTAGTTCCTTAATACATATTGCGGATGTCTGTGCATCATTGAAAAGTGATTTTTATCATGACTGGTGTAAAATTTTATGTCCTTTTTTTTTCTTAGAACTCTGATCAGACCAGTTTTTAAGAATCTTTTGTGGAAAACTGTTCATCTTATTTCATAGGGTGTGAGGAAACTCTTCTGTGCTTGTGTTAGATAAGTTTGATCTCATTTACTCATATTTTCCAAAAATTTCCTCAGAATTGATTTTTCAATGCTATATTTATGCTTATAATTATTGTCTTATTTTCATAGGATTTCTTAGAAGGATGGGAGGTAAATGTATAGCTCAATTCTGAATCTTTAAAAGAGAAATACATAAAATGTGTTTGGATTTAACCAATTCCAAACATATCTATGCATTTGAAAAATTAAATATTTCTCAGAGTGTGTATGTTTGTTTTAATTTGTTAAATCTAATGACAATGCTTGGTGGTGTGCATGGATTTTCAGAACCTTTTGCAAGAATTCCCCAACCCTGGAATTTGAAACCATTGCTATGAATATATAGCAGAAACACAGTTGTTAGGAATGGTAGAAACATAGTTCCTAGGTGGTATCTTTTAGGAGTAGAGTATTTTAATCTTCTTGTTTCATACTCCAAAACCATCTTAGGTATTTCCCTGATAATACCTTAGAAAATTCAGGGTAAGGAACACAGGTACAGGAAAAAAGAAGGAAAGGCAGCTCTTCAGAAATGTTATAAAAATAACATTTTCCTTCATTTTCCGGAGACTATAGAAAAAAATGGTGATAAGAGAGCTTGAAAGGCACTGTTAGAACAGTTCACATAGTTCACATAGTATGTGAATTGTACCTATTTGTGACACCTATTTTACCTTTCCATCTTTGTTGTTACTGTGTTTGTGTGTGTGTATATGTGTATGTGTGTATATATGTATATGTATGTATGTATGTGTTTGTGTATATATACACGCACACACGCACACACACACACACATATATATATATAGCCAGTGTTCTGCATTGGCTAGATTTCTGGAGACCGTTCACACTCAAACCGTTTTGTGATGCCGAGAATTTAAATAGTAATTTTTTGCATGCTTTGTGATTTTTCTGAAGATGAAATTAGCATGTCCTAAAAATGAAGTTTGGAAGGAGACAGCTCTTTTTTTAAAAAAAGAATTTTATTTATTTACTTTTTTACACATTTAGTTTCTTTTCCAACATTTTTAGATTCAGTCATCAGATGCAGAAGACATTTTTGTATTTGTGTGGATAACCTTGAGTTGCATCTCTCCTGTGTTACTTGTTGATGCTCCTTCCTCTTCTGCCCTTCATGTATATACCATTTAAGGCTTTTACGTTGCTAGGCTAACACTGACTACCAGAGTCTGCAAAGTTAGAGAACTGAGGGGCTTTAGATAACATTTCACTTGCTCTGAAAAGAGAGAAATCATGAAAGAAAGGGCATGGATTCTGGAATCAGACAACTGGAGTTTGGACTCATCCCTGCTATCTGTGAACTCACTTGTCGGACATTGGACAAGTTAATTAACCTTTCTATTAACCTTTCTAAGTCTTACACATCTGTAAAAAGGTGAATAATATACCCACCCTGTTAGACTGTTGTGAAGACTGGAAACAACGTATATGAAATTCATTGCCTAAGGTAAGGTACGAAATAGTAGGCGTGTTGGGTTCTCTAGAGAAGCAGAATCAATAGGAGTGTGTGTGTGTGTGTGTGTGTGTGTGTGTGTGTGTGTGTATTGAGACTAATTTTAAGGAATTGACTCATGTGATTATGGGGGCTGGAAAGTCCAAAATCTGTAGAACAGGCCAGCAGCCTGGAAACTTAAGCAGGATTTCTCTGTTGTCTTGGGAAAGAATTACTTCTTCTCTGGGGAAATTGTTTATGCTCTTTAGGCCTTCAGCTGATTAGATGAGGCCCACCACATTATTGAGAGTAATTTTCTTTACTTAAAGTCAACTGATTGTGATGTTAATCACATCTACAAAATATTTTCACAGTGGCATCTAGACTAGTGTTTGACCAGACAACTGAGCACCGTAACCTAGTCAAGTTGGCATATAAAATTTAACCATCTTAGTAGATATTTAATAAATGGTAGCTATTTTTTTAAAATAAATAAATTTATTTATTTATTTTTGGCTGCATTGGGTCTTTTTTGCTGTGCGCGGGCTTTTTTCTAGTTGCAGTGAGCGGGGGCTACTCTTTGTTGCCGTGCGTGGGCTTCTCATTGCAGTGGCTTCTCTTGTTGCAGAGCACAGGCTCTAGGCATGCGGGCTTCAGTAGTTGTGGCTCACGGGCTCTAGAGCGCAGGCTCAGTAGTTGTGGCACATGGGCTTAGTTGCTCTGCGGCATGTGGGATCTTCCTGGACCAGGGCTTGAACCTGTGTCCCTGGCACTGGCAGGTGGATTCTCAACCACTGTGCCACCAGGGAAGCCCCATAGCCATTGTTTTTAAGGGTGATATTTTCTATTACTTTGATTATCATTTTTTAATTCACTGAACATTTATTAAGCGTTTACCATATATCAGGCACATGTTAGGTATATGTGGTGGGGGAGGATAAATAAGGATAAGATATGCCACTTGTTCTGTAGGAGTTTATATTTTAATGGGAGAGACAGCAAGTCAAAGAGAAATTATAATATACTAGGAATTACGGATAGATATATAACACTATAAAATATATATGTATGCTATTGGTATATATTTATATTCATACCTATACTTATGTTTATCTTTATCAAATTCCATATATCTATCCATCATCCATCCACTCATCCATTCATCCATTTAATTAGCCAGGCCTTGTTTCCATCTTTGCCCTGTTTTGGAGGGAAGAAAAAAATTATCTTGGATAAACCTACTGTGGATAAGCAATGGTCGATGTCAGTGCAAAAATGAACTCCAACCATTATTATAGTGTGTCAGGCAGCTATGTGGTTTACAAAGGTATTGCAAAGACCCTCTTCAAAAGCAATGCATGAATAAAACACTTTTCCTATGTGTACCAAGGCTAAAGCTCTACTTCTCTATGGGTTTTATTGTGTACTGTTAAATTATGGCTCATCCATATGATAAAATATTATGAAGTTATTAAGTCATTCTAAAAGAATATTTAAAATTCTTACAGTTTGTTAGGTAGGCAAAAATTAATATAAAATGTTATTTATATGCATTGAAAATGACTGGAAGGGAATATATCGAAAAGTTCACAGTAGCTATTTTCAGGTGAAGGGATTATAGTTGGTTTTGACTGACTGTTTTATGTTTTTGTGTTTCTTAAGTTTTTTAATATGAATGTCTATTACTTTTTTACCTTTTTTTAAAAAATTGTAGTAAGGGCTTCCCTGGTGGCACAGTGGTTGAGAGTCCGCCTGCCGATGCAGGGGGACACGGGTTCGTGCCCCGGTCCGGGAAGATCCCACATGCCGTGGAGCGGCTGGGCCTGTGAGCCATGGCTGCTGAGCCTGTGCGTCCAGAGCCTGTGCTCCGAAACAGGAGAGGCCACAACAGTGAGAGGCCCGCGTACCGCAAAAAGAAAAAAAAAAAAAGAAGAAGAAGAAAAATTGTAGTAAAATCCCTTGTATGTGATAACTTACTTCTCTCTTGCTTCTTTCAAGATTCTCCTCTTGTCTTTGTCTTACTGAAGTTTGATTAAAATGTGTTTCAGTGTGTGTCTCTTTGAGTTCATCTTACTTGGAGTTTCTTGGGTTCCTTGGCTGATTATATTCATGTCTTTCATCAAATTTGGGAAAATTTGAGCTATTATTTCTTCAGATATTCTCTCTGCCCCTTTCTCTCTCTCTCTTCTACTTCTGAAACTTCCATGATGCATATGTTGTTCCACTTGATGGTATCCTACAGGTCCCTTAGGCTCTGTTCACTTTTCTGTAATCTTTTTTCTTTCTCTTCCTCATCTAAATAATTTTCATTGTCCTGTCATCAGGATCAGTAATTCTTTTCTCTGCCTGCTCAAACCTGCCTTTTGAATCCCTCTAGTGAATTTTTCATTTTGATTGTTGTACTTTTTAGCTACTGAATTTCTTTTTGGTTTCTTTTTAGGTTTTCTGTCTCTTTATCAATATTTCCATTTTATTCACACATCCTTTTCTTGACTTTCTTCACATCTTCCTTTATTTCTTTAAGCATCTTTAAGGCAGTTGTTTTCAAGTCTTTATCTAGTATATCTTCCATTAGGTTTCTTTCAGGTTCAGTTTCTATTGATTTGTTATTATTTTTTCCTTTAAATGGGCCGTATTTTCCTATTTCTTTGAATGCCTTGTGATTTTTGTTGTTTGTTGTTGTTGAACACTGGACATCTGAACCTAATAATGTGGTAACTCAAATCAGATTCTCCCCTTTCCCAAGAGTTTGCTGTTTTTTTGTTATTGTTTTGTTTGATAGTTGTAGGCTGTCTCTTTGCCAAGGATCATCAGGAGATATAAACGTAATGTCTTCTTAGGTCTTTTCTGAGCCTCTCCCTGGGCATGTGCAGTCACTTTCTAATTTTCCCTGTGTTTTTTAATGCCCTAGTTCTTAATGTCTGGCTTCCAAAAGAGGAAAAAGTTAAAAATGAAGGGGGAAAAGGTTGCTAGCCCTTTAAATCCCCCCAAAAGTCACTTCTGCTGGAGGGGGAGTGGCTTACAAGAATGGGGAGAGATGCAACAACAATGGCTGCCCAACTTTTTGTCTGCACCTCTGTGATCTTAAGCAGCCATCAGCAATCAGTCCACAGATCCCCAATATTTGGAAGACAAGGTTCTTTTTTCTCACCCCAACTCCCACAAGCTGTGTGTAAGCTGTTTCAGGAACAGGTGTACAGCTGCCTGCCATGTGACTGGGGGTGAGAGATGGGCAAGTGTTACTATGTTAAGAGCTGAAATTGATTCTGCAAGTCTTCCTCTAGAAATTACAATCCTTCAACAGAATCTGGAGTTCCAAAATAGTTATTATATCAGACAGATTCTGGTGGTGCAATTATTGTCTAGGTGAAGAGCCCGATTCCTGGTGCTCCTACTCTGCCATTTTATCAGAATTCTCTCCTATTACTTGTATATCAGAAAAAAATATATGGAATTGAAGGGGAGCAGTTAAGTTTCTTTGATATAATATATGGTTAAGCAAAATACGCAAGTTTGTATAAAATAATGTGAAAAGTACCCATATTTACAAATTGTCTTGGTATTTAAGTATTGCAGCATTTGGCATTACTAAATTCAGAAAAGGAAAGATAGGCACCATGTAAAAATTTTCATGAGATTTTTGAACTGACAATAATGGATAAAAGAGAGGCTGCTTACCAAAAGCTAATGAGCTTTATTAAGAAACTTGTTGCTTAGAGTTTATAGGAAAGATGGATAATGAAAGGCTCTATCTTTCACTTTATAATGAAAGGATCTCTCTGGTATTATAAGATTGTTTTGTAGTGAATGAATGAAAGCCAGAGAGAAAGATAACTGGGTATTATGTGAATGGATTAGAATTTGTTTGGCTGTTGGTTATCTACCCCAACCCTCCTGGGTAGGGCGACAGTGGGGATAGTGGATGTGGCATACCATCCCAAATTCTAAAACAGTGTTTTCAGAGCGTGGTCCCCTGACTAGCTACATCAGCGTCACCTGGAAATTGTTAGGAGACAAATTTAACTTGGGGAGGGTGTCTTCTTCGTTCAAGAAGTCCTCCAGGTGATTCTGATGCATGCTAAAATTTGAGAACCACTATTCTGTAGGAAGTGGTCCTTAACTTGAAATTTAATATATGTAGTATTCCTCTCCGTTCTTTGCTCTGTTTGAAAGTCTTTACTATATACGTATTATAGGAAGGGGATATTTTGTATCTTTTTACTCTGTCTGATTGATCAGAGGTTCAAAGGAATGTGAGGCATTAAACTTAAATAAATGTTTAAAGGCTATGAAGGTAGTGTCAGAAGTAGAATCAGGTCTTCTAGATTCAGAACTCTATCTGCAGGAACGATACATGCTCAGATTTTCCGGTCAACAAACTGACAAATTGTAAAAATTACTCGTGGAAGACTTTTGTTGATGTTTTTGTTCTGTTTTCCTTTTAATTATCCAAAGGTAATTAATATTAATTATTTAAAACTGTTAATTAGTTAAAAATTGTCTTGTGGTTATTTTGCTCTTTTGTTTGTCACACCCCATTGCTATTTATTCTTAGTTCTAGGTACCCTGTACTGGCAAATAAAACCTTTTTGGGGGACCTTAGAATCAGACTAGGGAACCAAGGTCCTCTAGCAGTTACTTTTTACTGAGCCCTATCTTACCTTCAAAGGTAAGACAAATCAAGATAAGTGTTTAAGACATTTATTTGATTTCATCTTTATTTTCCTTTGAAGTCATATTTATTTTCCAGTAGCTGTGGTGAAGTGAAAGTCAACAACAGCAACAAAAATCAAGAACATGGCGTTTGAGGACAAAAATCCATTGAGATTTAGGGTAGCACAAGCTGTGGATAAAATATACTGAAATACAATGCTACTTGGAGCGAATAGTAAGAACAGTGGAAACTCAGAGTGTTCCAGAAATTGATATGAATGGAAAACTCATCAGCTAAAGCAATTTATCAGCCAAATGAATCCATTTTCTTATACAAACTGGATATATAGTACATACCATGTAAGAGCAGGGTTTTCTTAGGTTAATATCTATTAGAAGAACAGGCTTTAAAAAAAACTATTCATTTCAGTGTCACTAAGTTACATTTTTTGAATTTGAAGTAGTTCTGTGTTTTGGGATTAAATTTCTCTTTGATGGACAGAAGCTAACTAAAATAGACATGCTAATTATGGTTTTGAAAAATCATAATACCTTTTAAATAATGTGTTTTTAATTAACTCTCTTGTATGGCATGTAAATTCTTGTCCTCAACCTTTCTATTAGCAGAATTTTAATTCTAGGTATTTCACCTCTTTTTTCCTCTCCCTTTTAAAATATACCTTTTAAACTTAATAAAAGAAAAGTTGATAAGAGGGGTATGTGTGATTGTTATAGCAGAATAAAACCCCAGATAACCTTCTTTGACTTTTTCTCATACATGCAAATAATCTCAGTTTTAAACAGGTTTTCTACTTCCATTTAAGCACAGACCACTATCCATATTTTGGAAGCCTATCCTAGACTATGAAGCCAGAATAGACATGATACCTTGCACAGGATTTGATTTGGAAAGCTTTGTGGATTGGCACAAGTAGCTAATGAAGCAAGGGTGTTGGTTTGATATCCTAGGAACCATTTGCTTCCTATTCTCCTGTTCTTTAGGTAAGGCCTGGGGCATCATTTTAACCAGACATTTAATACATTTTTATTCTCGTAACAACATCATCATCAGTAATAACATTTATTTAGAGTTTACAAGACACTGTAGTAGGTGATTTATATATATTATCTGGTTTGTCTTCATAGCAATCCTATTGCAAAAGGGATATTATTGTCCCCATTTTAGAAGGGGAAACAAGTTCAGAGAGGTTAGCAACCGTGCCCACTGTCACAGTTAGAAAGTGACAGCACTGGGATTTGAACCCAGATTTATTGGACTTCAGAGCCCAAGCTCTTAAGCATTAGGCTATAACACTTCACAAGAGATTCATTATGTACTAGGAAAAAAAAAGAATTCAAAACATGATATATGGGAAATAAAGACATAATCCAGAGCTGAAAATTACCTTAGAGAGATTACTGTCTAGGATAATATACTTATGTTTCTAAAAAGAGAAAGCTGAGACCAAGAAAAGTCTTGGGACATGTTTCTGTTCACACAACTATTGTAGGGTAGAACCAATCTAGAGCCCAGGTCTCTTGACTTTTAGAGCAGTGTTGTTTCCATCCCCTTGGTGTGTCTATCCTCTGTTGTAGGGTACTTAGTATAATCCTAGTGTAGAAGAGGGAAAGATGATAAGGCGAAGACTATGGTCTATTGCATTGGGAAGGTGAGCTTCAGTCATTGGGCCAAATTCTTACTGACCTTATCTTTTAAAAGTATCAGTGCTACATTGCTATCAGCTGCCATTATAACTAGATCTTTTCCACTGTGTTCAACTACAGTAGCTTACTGTCATGTGCACATGATATTATGGGAGTGGAGAGAGAGAGGGAGAAAGGGAGAGAAGGAAACAGAGGGAGGGAGAGGAGAGAGAGAGAGAGACTGAGATAGAGACAGGAGAGAGAGAGGCAGACAGACATCATCTTTCATGATACGAGAGATTCCCCTGTGCTATTCCTGGAGTGCACCTGTGATGTGAGATGTGACCCTGCTGTTCCTCAGTCATCTTGCTTTTCTAATGCCTCTTAAGTTGTGAGCCTCTTGCTGTGATGGGTGTGATTTTGGTGTTGAAAGATATGTGATTTTGTGCAGCATGCTGCAACTTCTTCATCTCATTCACAGCAGAAAAATAAAGGTCTGTCCCAGTGCTGGAGGAAAGACTGGCTGAGTTAGACTCACAGAGATGTTACTGTCTGTATTTCCATGACCCTTTCTAAGGATCTTAAGGGTAATTTTGACTGTGTGATTTGCTAATCTAACTTCATATAAGGTTACTCTACTGAATTTCTTTTCTCATTTTCCTTCTAGTTCTAATATACAACAATGTCTTTCTGAATAAGTGTTCTCATTGTGGCCCTACCACTCCAACTATAAAGAGCATGACCTGTCCATCAGTCATTCTCAATCTCATTACACTCCAAACTGAATCCTGTTCACCTTGGACCATTATGTTCTTACAGGCTGACACTGATTCATTGATAAATGTGGAATATTGACCTTCCAATCACTTGAGTGCCCATTTAATAGTTCCAAGAACTCTATTTTATTTTCCTAGTTTTTTTGTGACTCCTCCCCCTTCCCCCCATCATTGAAATTAAGCTTACAAATCAGTAACTTATAGGATTACCTTCTTTTAATAGTCATACTCAAAACCACAGTCATATTTATAATTTATATACATTACAGATACTTTGTTTTAAACAATTATGACAAGTGGTCATCAAGAGACTTATGCATCTTCTTTTAGTATCCTAAGAGCAAGTCATCAAATCTACAGATTGGAATCTATGCAGCTTTTTTTATTATCTTTCATTCTTTCTCTTTCTTAGACCTGGTTCCCTTCAAGAACAGCTTTCTGTTCTTAATATTCTAGTATTGGTTAACCCTATTCCCATTGCTTTTTGATGGGAAAAACAGAACTAGAGAAAACATATTTTTAAATCTTCTTAATCTATCACATTATTTGTAAGACAATTTTCTCTTTATTTGAGTGCTTTACATTTTAATTTCTCATTTAAGCCTTTAAAAATCTTAGTTCTAGTTCTCCTTTATCAATCAGTTTTATCCTCTCATTTCTCAGTGGGTTCCTATTGGGCTTCTATTCATTGAATAATCCCTAATTTTAGCTAGATTTCTTTCTGTTTCCTGCTGCTTCTTAATACTAATTTTAAGGAAAGACCATATGTTCTGATGTTTTAAAATTTTATATCCTTCCCTTGGCGCTATTAGTTTCTGCAGATTGTATGTCTATAGGGCTATCGATTAAAAAAACAAAAAAGAACTGACTTACATATCTGGTGATATATGTGTATTAGTATTGTGTTATTGTTGCATAACAAATTATCCTAGACGTTTACAACTTAACCATTTACAACCATTTATTTTCTCACAGTTTTGCTGGCTTAGGAATCCAGGCACCACTTACCTGGGTGCTTCTGATTCAAGATCTCTCATGTGGTTACAGTCAGAGTGTTGGCTGATGTTGAAGCCTCACCTGAAAGCTTGTCTGGGGGAGGATCCACTTCCAAGCTCACTTATGTGGTTGTTGGCAGAATTTAATTCCTTGTGGACTATTGTACTGAAGGCCTCAGTTACTCACTGCCTGTTGCCTGGAGGCTTCCCACAATTCCTTGCTGTATGGGCCTTCATAGAGCAGATTACAACATGGCACTGGCTTCTTTCAGAGCAAGCAAGCAAGAGAGCAAGACAGAGTACCCAAGATGGACATCATAGTGTTTTTATAACTCCAGAAGCATCACTTTTGCCATATTCTATTCGTTTGAAACAAGTCACTTGGTCCAGCCCACATTCAAGGGGAGGGATTATACAAGGGCATAAATACCAGGAGGTAGAGATTACTGGGGGCACTCTTTGGGGCCACATACGAGTCTATGTATGTTGGGAACATAACATAATACATAGTTGGATGCAACAAAAGCATAGCTTCCATAGAACAGAGATGGAAGACAGGTTTGAGATAATATCTTGGGTTATAACACTAGAACAGTAGCAGGGCTTTGTAAAAATATAAATAATGAGAAATAAGTAGTTTAGGATGAAAATTAAACTTTCTTATCAACATTAATAATTAAGTCTAAGTAATTAAGTCTACTTAGAAAAAAATCACATCAAAACTAAGAATAATTAAGCAATAATATTTAGGAGGTTATCTTATCATATATGATATATGTGATATATGAAGTTCTTATAACAGTGTTCTTATAACATAGTAGGTACTAAATACGAATGCTTTTATCTTGTCTGTCCTGTAAGGATTAATATCAATATAGAAAAGCTTATTTGACATTTAGTTTCATTTGATTAATTACAAAAGAATAGACTGAAGTAGTGATTTAGCCAGCGCAGCAGTGATCTGTAATATAGAACTAAGCTAGTTGGAACTTAACTTTTCTTTGGCAAGTTTTAATGTTCTCTGTTAACTTTATTAAGTGATAGAATTTAAGAAAATATCTCTTAATATTATTTAGCAAAAACTTTGAAGATACCAGTTTTTTTTTTTTTTTGAAGATACCAGTTTTAATATTTTTCCCCAAATCTTTTAAATTAATATAGTTGAGCTACAGGGAAGACGAATACTTTGAGAACATAATTCAAAACTTGAAGTTCAGCCAAAATAAACAGCTAAAGAAGCTTCGAGAAAAGGTGGACAAGGATGAGTATGTATATTCCAGTTTTCTAATATGTTCATTCAGAAGAGGGCCTTTGTTGGATTATCATAAAAAGGTTTTTTATGACATGAGGTGATCATAAAAATTTAAAAAGTATCTGCATGCTTTCTTCTTTTTCTCTCAAGTTTATAGTTTCATTTGTTCTGTGCTTCATTTTTCTGAATTGGTAGTGTAGTGTTTTTGCTCTTAGGTATGTGTGTATTATATTTTGTTTTACTGTATTTATTGCTAAGATGCAATTATCTTCATCATAAACTGTCTTGCCAAATTCCTTTCCAAGTATTGTCACTATGTTTAATGGAAGGATCATTTACAAAAGTGTGACAGAGTTAAGAGAAATCAGAAAGGGATGGTGAAGGACTTCTGGGCTAGCAACAGTGGGAAGCTCTTAATACCCCTAAGCCTTAAGGGGAAGAGGTATCGTGTTACGGGAAACCAGCAAGAGCTGAAGATATGAGAGGGGGACTGTTCAACAAGAGCAGGAACAGAGCCACTGCCAGTCTGTGGTCTGGCAGGGGGGTGTCCAAGGAGACAAATGTCTCAACCTACCTGTCCTCTCAACCTCTGATCTCCTACTTCCCATTAGTCAAACTCAGTGAGAGGCCAGGAGGCAGGGAGTCCAGTTGACACTGGCTGTACAGATCAGCATCTCAGGGCAGAGCACTGTAGAGGGTGGAGGATGATTCTGGAGGGGCAAAAGGAGAATACTCAGCAAAGAAGGAAACTCTTTTTATTCCTTTAAATTGTCCTCGTTTGAAATATGAACCTATTTGAATGTATCCACTGTTTACCTTAAAAAGTTTTGACTTTTTGCTAGTCTTTATACTTGAATGACCCTTAATGGTTACAGTCAACTCAAGAAACTTGGCCTTAAATTTTCTTTTCTGAGTATTAGATCATGTTTATATTAGGGTCTATTTATGATGAAAGTCATGACCTAAGAATTGCTTTTACTGTGGACGTTTGACCTTAAAATGACTTACAAAGAAGAAGTATGGATCCTTGTTACTCTTGCTCTTATTGGAGCAATAAGAAATGGATGTCATGTTTATACAAACAAATAATTTTTGTTGGATAGTTGTTTATCAGTTTCTTTGTAAACTATTTGTAAGCTATTTTGTAAACACCCGTAAACTTGGGGAAGAAAGTCTGCTTGACAGAAGTTGAGGCTATATGTAATCCACTTACCTTTTAAAAGGTACCTTACTCTCCTTTTTAAAAAGCATACCTTATATTTAAAAACCGTAATCATAACAGAGAATCAAAGAGGATTGATGAAATTTACTCACCAAATATTTATGGAGGCCTGCCTACGTAATGTGAATGCACGGAGATAAATAGTGTAGGAATATGATGATTACCAAGACAGAGTCCTTGCTCTCAAACAGTTCACCACCACCTAGGGCAGTTAAATGCATGAACAATTAACTGTAGTGATGGGCAGAGTCCCATAAGTGCTCTGTTAGAGGTCTAGGTTCTCTGCTCTCCTTTACAAGAGTTCCGAGAGTGATCACAAAGGTGTTGGTATTTGAGCTGGGGCTTGAACAGTGAATATGATGTTACAGTGAGGAGAGGGAATTCATTGTGGGCTCAGTGGATGGCATGAAAGAGGCACAAATGAATAAAAGTATAAATGTGAAAGTGGGTGAACCCTTATATGTACAAACAATGACAAGAGTAAAGGGTGCTCAGAAACATTTGATAAAAGATTAGTCCAGCAAGAGCGAATAAGGCTGGATTGTTAAGGTCCTTGTGTGCTTTGCTAAGAACTTTAAATTTTCTAAATAGCCTCTAAGGACTTTTTTTTTTTTTTGAAAAGGGAGATAAATAGTGGTAAAGTAAGGGATCAGCTGGAGATGTAAGAGAATGGTGCAGAAAGGCTGTTGGCAATAGTGTAAGAAGGAAGGATGAGGAGGGATTTGCATGTAGGGTATGGCATGGGAACCACAGATATGACACATCATAGGTGCTGATAATAGATGTGGCGAGGGCTTCTTAATTTTCATTTGAGATGATTGCTGTCACCTAACAGGCAATAGAGGGCAAAGACCTGGCCCTGGAAGGAAGTTAAGTTCAATTTTAGACTTCTTGAGTTTGAGATGTTGGAGCATTGGTCTCATATAGATATTCATCAGACCGATTGGAGTTAGGAGCTCAGGAGTTGCTTGGGCTCAGGATAGAAATCTGGGAACATCAGCTTGAAGGTGATTTTTTTAAACCATGAGAATAAATGAGTTCTCTCCCATGGAGAGAGTTCAGGGTGAAGAAATGGCTAAAGAGAGAACTGTTTAAAGAGAGGTTGGACCAAAGGCCATAAAGAAGACAGAGAAGGAGAAATTAAAGAGTTTGGAGGAAAATCAGAGAGCCGCAGTTGTCATAGAAGCCAAGGGGAGGGAATGCTAGAAGTCAACAATGCAACATTAAGAGCTTTGTTTATAGCAATTTGCAAATCAGCTCCTTTTTTCCCAGGAGCTCTAAATTCTGCCCGTAGAGGGAGGTGGGGGGCTCTTCAGCATCTGCAGGAGTAACTGGTTCTCTGAAAACCATGAAGGGATCCCTGTGGCTGAGGTGGTGCTCTGGCCTAGTTAATACCCCTTAGTCCTGGGAAGAAAGAAGGGCGTGTGGCTGAAGAATCCATTTCTTGTCATGATAGGTCCCATCATGTCGTGTCAAATCTTGTCATGGAAATTAGCTGTTTTCCCCTTCAAGCCACAAATAAAAGAAGAATCCGGCTGTTTTGTTAAAACCTTGAACATGTAGGAAGAACAATAAGGTTCTCTATTATGGATTCCCAATCTCAAAATCTAATCAAAACTTGGAACTTTCCAAGCTTCTTTCAGTTTAATTCCATGGCTTTTCTATCTTTATTTTTTTTAAACTCAGTTGTTTCCTAAATCTAATTTAATTTTCTTATGTGTGTGTGTTTAGAAGTTTTCTTAACAACTGCGTGTGCTTAAGTGAGCTCTTATGATGTGTTCCTTTTGGTTTTCGTGCTTCTGTTTTTGTTTTTTCAAAGAAAATGAAATAACGTTATTTAATGTTGCATCTTGGTTGCAGGCTGCAGCAGGTAACCAAGATGATATACACTATGGTGAGCCATTTCTTATGGTACTCAAAAGGCATTTTTTGAACTCAGGGATTCAGGAGCTGAAATTTGAACTTACTCTGTAAAGTGCTTCAACATTATGGTATTTTTATAGATTTTGAAGGTTAAAGAGATTGACCAAACAGGATAGATTAGCATCCAATCATTTATAATGAGGGAAAAAAAATAGCTGTCATGTGTGATGGTTGAGTATCAGGGTTGTACATCTGTAGCTTCATGGACGACTAGGGTTTTTATTGGTATTTTCCTACCATGCCAGTACTGTTCTAATACAAATAACCTCACCCTTTCCCTCTCTGTTAGGTTTGGCAGAATGCAAGTAATGGATCTGAATAAAGATTAATGTCGTTGAGTGTGTTATTAGTAGGAGTATACCTCACTATTAGGGTGATGACATTTAGAGTAAGGTTGTATTGTATGTTTCCAATGGAGAGAGTTGGAGGGTGGCCAGGCAGGACCCCAGCTCTCAACCCCAGCCATCTAGTACTACCGTCGGTTCTGCAGGGAGCTCTGCAGTGTTGCCCTTCCTAGCAAATGCACATTGTTCATTATTGGTGGACTTTGATCCCAAAGCCCTCTGTGGAAGGCCTACCTCTGATGGGTTGGCCTCTACCACTTGTGAGTACTCATTTTATCCGTCTCATCTATGACTTTGACTAAAAGAAGGCTCCCTGGGCTCCACTCCTTTCACTAGGTCCAATCCTCTACTTTTTATCCTAGGTTCTTGCCCTGTGGTATGGGAAAACAAACCCCAGGGAAGAGAAAGAAGAGTGCACTAGCATTACTTTCTAGTCTAAGCCTTCACAGGGCAGGGGTCCTACCAAGCAAGAGGCAGCCTTATTACACATGGGAGGAGGCATTTCAAAGGCGGATCGGCAACCTCTATAGACTCTAACAGAAGAATCCAAAAGGGGCATGCAGAGTGGACCAAGAACTATGGTCTGTCCCACTGCCTAACATGCGGACCATTTGGCTTTAATCCCATCCCAGTACCCATTCTGCTGCTTGTGATGATGGAGGGGGTGTCTTGAACCGCTGAGGGTTGTTTGTATCTCTACATTCAGGAAGGAAAGCAGAGAAGCTGGTAGAAAAGACTTCTCAGTTTATGAGATTAATCTGTGTCAAATCAGGGGCAGTAGTGAGAAGGGATAGTTGTGATTTAAAAAGCTTGGGAAGACCTGGATAATGATGTGTGCAAAGCCATAAGATGTGTGGTTTTATTAAGGCTAGAATCACACACCCTGAAAATTGAGTGAAATTTAGAGATCACCTGGGGTATTTAGTCTTCAAGCCCCCTCCTGGGCCAAGGACAAACCTCACTTAAGCTTTTCCTAAAGTAGTGCTTCAGTCAGGCAAATTATTATGCAAGGTAGAATCTATTTGCCATTTCTGAGCAAAAACATGCCTCCTCACCTCTTATTTGTTAGGCAATAATCCTTTATAATTGTTGGTGTTGCATTTTCAAAGAGCTTTCTCTTATCTTAACTTTTTTTTTTTTTTTTTTTTTGCGGTACGCGGGCCTCTCACCGTCGCGGCCCCTCCCCCTGCGGAGCACAGGCTCCGGACGCGCAGGCTCAGCGGCCATGGCTCACGGGCCCAGCCGCTCCGCGGCACGCGGGATCCTCCCGTACCGGGGCACGAACCCGCGCCCCCTGCATCGGCAGGCGGACTCCCAACCACTGCGCCACCAGGGAAGCCCCTCTTAGCTTAACTTTTAACCCTACCCATTAATCACAGAGGGAGAAATTGAGGCACTTAGAGCAAAGCCTTGTTCAGGATTGGTGCTCTTTATACCACCGTGGAGCTACCTTCCGTTAACAGGATTCTGCACTAGGAGAGCAAACTCTTAAAAGTAGGGAAAAAGATACCGAGAGGCACTTGCCTGAGGGACTGTGAAGGCATTCCCTTTCCTCTACTAAGACCTGAAATTTCACCGATTCTACCAATTTACCTCTCTGAGTCTCCTGTGGCCTTCTATAACAATGTGACTACCCATGCTGGAGAGTTATTTGCTCAGATTGAAGTGTGTCAGATAGAAATTGTTGAAGAAGTGTTAATTATAGCAGATTGTTTGATAGCTTGATGTACTAATTGATGCAACAAACAGTTACTAAGAATTTGTGAACTTCAGGGCACTGCTCTAGGTACTGTGAGGGATAAAGTGTGAAATAATAAGTGATTCCTTCCCAAAAGATTTTATAATGTAGTACAGGACCCTCCGGTAGAGAGAGAGGGTGATCGGGAAACAGAATGGCTGTGGGAAATGAAGAATAGTGAAATAAATAACTCTGAGTTTCCTTTTGTAAAAGTTGGATTTGATAACCATTTTGAGATGTGTATTTGGCAGCATTATATGCTGTGATGGGGTAGCTTGAATATGAGACAGGTTTTCAGGGGACAGATGAGATGTTTAGTGGGATATCCTGTAGCTAAAATGTTCTGTGGGTAACATATGAATATTCCATGCAAACTTATGAATTTTTCACAATAGATGAGATATACCTGGGCTATGTTTAAGAGGAAGAAGATCAGAGGTTCAAATAAGAGTACACAGAGTTCTTGGCCTCTCAACAGCTAGTAGAGTTGTATTAATGAGTTTTGAAGGAAATAATGTACAAAAAGTGAAATGATGAGGTTGCAAAATAGATAAATTCTATATTCCAGGTAAGTGTAGGGACCTAGGCTATCTAGAAGTAGACAGGGAACCATATTGTGAGAGGTTGAAGAAAATATGATTTCAGTAATATTTTTTAGTTTTGTTAGCATGAAACATTTTAAAATCAACTTTACTGAGGGGCAATTTACCTACAATAAAACAAACCCATTTTAAGTATATTTCATTGATTTTTGATAAATTTATATACCTGTGTAATCACCACGACAATCAAGATATAGAACATTTCATCAGTCCATAAAGTTCCGTTGTGCCCCTTCTCAGTTATTTCCTACCTTGATTCTTGGCCCCAGGCAACTGCTGATACTTTCTGTCACTGTAGGTTAGATTTGCCTTTTCTAGAATTTCATCTGAATGGAGTTTACAGTGTGTACTCTTTTATGCCTGGCTTGTTTTTGCTCAGCATGTTTCTGAGATTCAGCCATGTTGTTCTGTATATTGGCAATTCATTCCTTTTCATTGCTGAGTAGTATGTATCCATTCAGCTGTTCATGGATATTTGGGTTGTTTCCAATGTTTGACTACCATTAATAAAGCTACTATGGACATTCATGTACAAATTTTTTTTTATTGAAGTTTAGTTGATTTACAGTATTGTGTTAGTTTCAGATGTACAGCAAAGTGATTCGGTATATCTATATTCTTTTTTTTTCAATTCTTTTCCATTGTTGTTTATTATAAGATACTGAATATAACTCCCTGTGCTATACAGTAAATCCTGTTGTTTATCTATGTTATATATGGTAGTATGTCTCTGTTAATCCCATACTCCCAATTTATCCCTCTCTCCCCATCCTCTGGTAACCATAAGTTTGTTTTCTATGTCTGTGAGTCTGTTTCTATTTTGTAAATAAGTTAATTTGTCTATTTTTTAGATTCCACATATAAGTGATATCTTATTTGTCTTTCTCTGTCTGACCTACTTCACTTGTATGATAATCTCTAGGTCCATACATGTTGCTGCAAATGGCATTATCTCATTTTTTATGGCTGAGTAATACTCCATTTTTTATATATATATATATATATATATATATATATATATATATACACACACACACACATATATATATATCACATCTTCTTTATCCATTCATCTGTTGATAGACACTTAGGTTGCTTACATGTACAAATGTTTGATCAGAAATATGTTTTCATTTTTCTTGGGTGAATACCTAGGAGTGGAATTGCTAGGTTGTAGATTTAGTATATGTCTACTTTTATAGGAAACTGACAAACTGTTTTCCAAGATGGTTGTACCATTTTTCATTCTAGCAGTGAATGAGAATTCAAGTTCCTCCACATCTTTGCCAGCACTTGGCATGGTGATTTTTTAAAAATTTTACCCAGTCTAATAGGTGTGTAGTGGCATATCATTGTGGTTTTAATTTGTATTTCCCTGATGCCTAATGATGTGCTTGTTGGCTATTTATATATATCTTTTGTGAAGTGCCCAAGTCTTCGGTCAGTTTTTTTTTTTATTGTGTTATTTGCCTTCTTATTGAATTGCAATGGTTCTTTATATATTCTGGATATAAATTCTTTATTAGATACCATGAATACTGAAACTAATTTTTGGCTACTAGAAATTACTGAAAATCTTGCCACAGTAGTGGTTTCAGTGCATAATCGAAATAAAAATATTGGTCAAGATGCTAAAGTGTAGCACATTTGCTGTGCTATAGCTCATTTGAGTATAATAGAAAAATATAGATTAAAAATACTTTTTGTCATCCTCAACTTTTATGATCTCAGATTTCAAACAAGATGCCTGCCTACGTGTCTCTTTTCAGTACATTCTGAAATCCACCTTTTTTTAAAAAGTATATTTTTTTAGACAGCTGCCAGTTGAGTTCTAATTTCACATTCCAGTTTTTTTTCTGGCAACACCTTTGAGAAACATATGCTTCCAACTTCAGCTACTGCTTTTTGCTCCATATGCTTCTTGTTCCATTTCTAGGTATCAGAAAGGCATTTGGGCTGGCTATGTGCATGATTAAGTTCATGGAGCTTATTGGAGGAATCAGACCCTCCAAATAGGAGGGAAAAGAGAACTTGCCCACTACCAGTTTTTAAAAAGTGACTTAGAAACATAATGCGCCATACCTCTTTCTGTCTGTGACTTTAATTTTTAAGCTATAGGGACACTTGCTCATCAGCTGTTTCTTGTGCCATCTCTGTGCATGGGTCTAAGCTTAACTTAATGGTGGAGAACACAGACATAATTCCCAAGAGTACTTAGAGAACAGGTGCTGAGGACAAGAGAAGGAATTAGGATTCTTGAATGCTTCTAATGCCATTCATTTCTGTTCCTTCTGCAATTTATCATCACCTGCTCTCGTTGACTTAGAGGCTAACATGACAGTATTTGGTTCAGTGACATTGAGTAGGCATTCTGCAAATGCATTAGTGGGACACATTTGGTCTCACAGTCCCACAGTTGCTGAAAGGTATTAAAGAAACCTCCCAGTCTGCTGACATTATAAATAGTCTGTTCTAGCTGGAATCATCTAAACTTACATTGTTATGTAAACTATAAAGTGACAGATCAGTGAAAGTGTTTCTTCTTTTAGAGATTGTTGACCTTTCTAGAACTTGCATTTCTGGCCTTGATTACTTTGAATATAAGTAATCAGTGGACAGTAAGCCAAGTGATCCCTGGATGACTAAAATAGGTATCATTAAAGTCCTTTCCAGCTTCTCTCAGAGCTTATGTTTTCTATTAAACATGATTTTCCTAAGTCTGGTTCTCTGGTTTCCATGTCCACAGATATTAAAAGCAAAAAGGAAGGTGGGGTGGTGAGGGACACCTACATGCAGAAACAGTGAAAGCAGGTCAGAGGAAGAGACCACCATATGAAAAAAGGACGTGATTTCAAAGCCAATTTGGGACCATACAGTATAGGTGTAGCAAGTCCCAACGAACCCCAAGGACATCCCTGTGATATAAGGCATACCAACAATGGGATGGCCCTGAGTTATAAAGAATATATTAAATTATCATCCTTTTGTTCTTTGTAATAAAATTCTAGGTAGATTTCAAAGCAAAATCATTAAGTAAAAGTTGTTATACATCAAGATTTAAGTCCTTTGACCATCAGGTAAAGTTTCCCCAGCTCCCTGTCCTAATGCTTCTGTGCCCTCCCTCCGATCCCCTGCACACACACACGCATGCACACTAACTCCTTCTTACCCTCACCTGCTAAGGGCATTTTTCCCTAGGAAAAATTGGTTTGCTGCCCCTCCTTTGAGTACCCTTTTCTTGTATGTATCCTTATGACATTCACAACACCATATGGTAATTGCCTGTTTACTTGCTCATCTTTCCCACCAGACCAAAAGCTATTCACTGATGTATATGCCCAGCACTTAGCACAGTAGTACCGGCACAGAATAGTTGCTTAACAAATAGTTCCTGAATAAATGAATGGCTGAACAGATGTGAATGAGTCCAGAATAACATCTGGGTAGCCAAGATCTGTCTGTATAGTACCTTGGAAAAGCAGCATGCCCAAACCTTTTGAAAATGTGTGTTCTAATCTGTTTGCAAAGCATCACAGCAGATAAGAATTCAGATTAGGGGACTTCCCTGGTGGCCCAGTGGTAGAGAATCTGCCTTACAATGCAGGGGACGCGGGTTCGATCCCTGGTGCAAGAACTAAGATCGCACATGCCGTGGAGCAACTAAGCCTGCACGCCACAACTACAGAGCTCGCGTGCCTCAACTAAAGAGGCTGCCTGCTGCAAACTACAGAGCCCACGTGCTCTGGAGCCCATGCCACAACTAGAGAAGAAAAAACCCACACGCCACAGCTAGAGTGAAGCAATCTAAAAAAAAAAAAAAAAAAGATTTCAGAGTAGGGTCAGGGATGTCTTTCAGATGTGAAAAAACTGAATATAAAAAGCGGTACCATGCGTAAATATTCTAACATAATAGAAAAATTATAGATTAAATGTATCTTTCCTTAACAGTTTTTGTTTGATATTAAAAATGTCCACATCAAAACACACAATTGGATAGATTATATTTCTATAATTAAAAAATATTTTGGAAAATGATACTTTAGGGACCATGAATAGTTCACCATTGACTTGGCTGAAAGAGAATAATAAGAAATATGTTATTTCATAGATCTAGTAACTAATAAACTACTGTTGTTTGGAATAATTTGAATCCAGAAAAGAGACAAAACTCATTCCTAACAAGTCTGCTAATGATCAGAAATTAGATGGCCATAGATAACATTAGGCAATAAGCATTAAATTTCAAAATGCCATGTTCAAGTCGTTAGACCTGGAAGCACAATGATACATACCAATGAAGAGGAGATGGGTTTAAAGTACAGTGCCAGGAATAAAACAGAGATTATGGAGAAGGGTTATTAAACCCTGGATGTTTAATGAAAAAGATTGTGAAATCTTCTCAGACTAGGCTTTGAAATTCCCTTTTTTTGTATGCGTGAGAATCATAACCACTATTCTGTTTAGTTTTAGAATAACATTGGTGAAACCCACTAAATAAAGGAAGAGTCGGATTAGACGGGTTATTTTTAGGGCCAGCTCTGTACACCCTTTGATTCAGCAGGAGGACTGACTGAGAAGCCTTTTCCAAGGGCTTCTTTTCCTCCTTTCTTTTCCCCTCCATCTGGCCTGTGACCACTGTGTTCTTCTGCATTTTCATTTATCTGAGGTTATAATTGAGGCCACTTAAGAACTGGGCTTTCTTCCAAAATAGGATATTTGGTTGTGACCATTCTGACAGTGTTATCTTAAAGATAAAAAAATAACCAATGGATATAATAGGTATATCCCGGCTGTATTCTCATGCCGCCTACAGTATGTACCCTCACAGGCTCAGGCACAGAGAAGGCTCTTAGAAAGGGCGAGGGTGTCTTATACATATTGTTTTACTTGTTATACAAAAGCTAAAAGTTTAATAGTTTGTTTTCAGACTGAAGAAAAATTTTTCTCCTGTCAGAAATAGCTGCAATCCAAATGTCATATGTCTGCTTTTTCCTGTTTTGTGTTAGAACATTAATAAGTGAGTAGCTGGTGTGAATTGCTCTATGAAACTTGGGCTCAAGAAAACATTACTTGTCTTTTTTATCATTCAAATTAAAATGATTTTTGAGCCCTTCTTGTTAGGGTTGTTGAAGAATCTGATGTCAGTTGTTATTGGCATTCTCCTCCACTGCTGCGTCCGTGCACACACACCCATGCACACACGCTATATGCTCCAGGGTTTAAATGGTCCTGGGAGCACAAGGAGAGGTCTGGTCCTGAGCTGTCGTCACGGTCACCAGGGCTTCTTCTGTCTACTTTGCCAAGGCTGAAGTGGCGCTCCACTGCTTGCGTCTCTCACTGTGAGGGTCTCTCTGAAGTGCCTGCCCACAGTCCTTGTCCCTGCAGGCAGGCTCCTTGGTGCCAGCCAAGGGCAGCATGCTCCAGAGCCAGAATACTCATTATGGTCACCCTGCTAAGAGGTCTGAAGGCTTTATGGAAATAAGGGCCAGACGCCCCCAGGCTCGACTTGAGGGATCCACTGCACCGCCAGCCTGCCCCTCCCCCTTCCCAGGCTCCTGGTACCTCCACTCTGGAAGGACTTTCCTTGGCCTTTTCTTTCACAATGAGGTTTATGACCCACCTGGAAGCTCTAAATGGATAAAACTCTAGGACCACAAAAACCCATTTACTTTCCTGTACATAAGAAGGTCTTAGTTTTTAGGAATGCAATATGTGGTCTCCCATCCCCCAAGGATGAACTGCATATTTTGTTGAGACAGCTGAAACCCAGCAGTTGCATTGATGCATTTAGTTTTGCTAGGCAAAAGGAATACAATCATAGTGAAGACAGTTGTGGATTCCCTCCTCATAAAGCATGTGATAAAGTGAGGTTGACCATATCCTAGTAGTGAAATTTGGGTAGTAATAAGGACAGGTATTTGTATATTGGTCCTGATTTGCCAGTAAATAAACTGATTGCCAATAAATTGCCAATGAATAAACAACTAAAGGTACTAATTTACCCCTTCTCTGGAGTGAAATTAATGCCTGTCCCATTGGAGTTCCTATAAAATTAACTTTTATATTTATTTATTATTTTTACTAGCAAAGTAACTACAATTTGTGTCTGGTTATATCAAGAGTCACCTCATGGAACAAAGGAGAAAGTTCACTTCTAAAAGCAATCGATGTATTCCCTATTCACTGATGAGTTTTATTTGAAAATGAAGTCACTCTGCCTTTTAAGATCTCACTTTAGATGTCACAATAAAGCTTCATCATAAGGAGTTTGGGCAGCTCGCCTTGAAGTCAGTCAGGAAATTGAAATGAGTCACACATTACAGAACCCAGTTAGGCTGATTCCTGCTTTATTTCCACTTGAAGATATTTTTTTGAATGAATATTTCATCGTTCTGGAAGAGCTTCATGAGAACCATGTTGTATTTCCTGATTCTTAAGAAAGGGCTTTAGAAGTTAGTCAGTCAAGATGACTTAGAAAACGTGGCCTTATTTTAGCAAGTTTTAGGTCATTGCATAGTATATGCAACTGGTTTATTAAGTGGGTTTAACTCATGACAACACTTGGGAAATAGCTTTGTTGTCTCACCACTGCTCTCAAATCATGTGACATCAAAGAATATTGACCTGGGTGCTAGAATATTAAATAGAAAACTAGTTAGCTGTACTTCAAGAAAAAAAGAAAAGTAGTTAGTCATAAGGAAATATCAGTTTCCTCTTCAGTCATCCTCACTTTTAATTGAATATTGAGGCTGAGTTAGAAATCCAGGCAGTGTAGGGGCTTACCCTTGTTTGATATGATCTAAGAATGATTCTCTGCTGGGCAAAATAGTCTTTTTCAACAAAGCTTGTAGGGGTGCATTTGAACCTTTGAGCATGATAAAGTCTCAGGACAATCTTCGTGGATTCTGGGACTCCTGACACCTTCAGAAGATGATTTTTTTTTTTCTTCTCAGGAGAAGTGGGTGGAATTATCAAACTCTGTCTGTTATTCTTAGACAAGTTAAACCACGATCTGTGTGCCCCTTTCCCAGAGGATGAGCTACTTTAGCAAAGAAGGTATGAATTTTTCTGCAAATGCCTTGTTAAAAGTCTCTCTTTCGAAATTAGATTCACTGTTTCTGTTTATTTTAGAAAAGAAATTAGTTAAGGTTTAACCTCTCTCCTAAATGACAAAAGAGGATGTGATTGGGTGTTGCCATTGAGCCATGATTTCTGCCCTAGGGAAAATCATGATCCGCTTGGGAACAGTCAATTGATGACTCCCACAGTGCTTGGCTGTGAGCTATGAGAAAAACCCAGCCACATCAGCTGGAAGCCTAGACATTTTGGATACATTGAAGAATCGAATCTTCTGCAGAGGGTTAAAGCAGTGTGGGAAATAGTTAAATATTGTATTTGAGAGGAACGTTAAAAACTTTTGGCTGTTCCTCATCTCTTTATATTCTAAAACTTCTAGAATTAAAGGAAGGTCTAGCCCAGAGAGGAAATCATCCCTAGTTTTGACAAGTTCTGTCCTAGGGAGAGAGAGAATCAAGTCTAACCAGCCAAATCTACCCTTATAATGAATGGGGCAACTTCTAGATGTGGAAGTCAGTACCTACCTATACATTGTTCTCAAGGGCAGAATAAAACAGTTCAATAAGCCATGGGGCTCAAGTGTGAGAAAAATACAGCATCCTTAGCATAGTTGGTGCCTGGAAAACATTTGCTATTTCAAAGCTTGATCGAGATACTGGCATATGCCTGCCACAATCTAACTAATATATAGCACCTTGTGGCATACCGTAAAGCGCAGAGCAGTCATATAATAGTTAGGCTGACTTCTCCATATGGGACCAAGATAGGTCAGTTGTGACATTTTTGCAAAGTGACAAGCTAAATTCTGACTTATGTCTGATGCTACGAAATAATTCACATTTAGATTTTCTTTCAGGTCTGCTCTCCTCTGTCAGCTCTTTATTGACATAAAACTTCATTGTAGAAGTGCTGGAAGTTCATTTTGACCTGGCTCAGCAAAAGTAGGAAAAATGACTATCTCCTCTTGTTTGTTTTATATTCCCTTTAAGCATAAACTGCATCTGTCCAAACAAACTCAACTTGTAAAATTCAGAAAATCAGGAAGCTACTTCTAATCATTGAAATCAGCTTAGAATTCTCAATGTAGAAACCACACGTTGTTATCAAACAAGGAGCATCATGGCCATTTGCAGCAGCTGCTGTTCTGCAGATCTGATTTACCAGTTCACTAAAACCCCTATTTGTAAGTGTCACATTTGCATGCATAAAATTGAATTTCTCATTCCAATTCATGCTGCCAGTGAGTTTTGGAAATAAGAATCATGACATTTTTGAGAGGTTTTTAATTTATTTAGTATGTGTATATTATAGAGCACACAGATGGAAATGCAATACAGTTTTACTTTAAGCTATCCATTTGGTGATCAAAGCAACAATTCAGATGAGTTGGGCATATTATTCGAATTTAGTCATTGTTAACAAAATTTGTGGTCTTCAACTTTTATAGCAGTTGTAAAGTGTTTTAGTAAGTGAGTCCTTGTGTTCTCAGGAGACTGTTTTGCTGTAAACTAGTCCACTGTTACTAGAAGTAAGAATACAAAAACTCTTACTAATTCATCATCTCAATAAGTCCTCACATCTGTACCATTAATAGTAAGGATAAAAATAACCCCCTTAAGTTTTTAGAGAACCTTAAGGTTTACTCATGTCTATCATGTCATGTAGGTTCCTCAAATGAAAGTGGAGATATAACTAAAGCAGATATTCTGAAGGAGGAAATTGAAGTCTAGAGAGGTTAAGTGACTGTGGTCCAGGGTTGAAGAGTTAGTTAAGCATAGGGCCAGAGAGGACAGAAATCCACCTTCTAGTTCGGCTCATCCTACTCTTACAGGGAGCTAGCATTCTTTACAGGATGCTCTTGCCGGGGTTGATGGTGGTAGAAGATTAAGCCTACTCAAGCTGTAAGACAAGCTAACTTCACAGCCATAAAGCTCTGGATTCAGAAACCTAGCAGCCAGGAATACTATTGATAGCAAAGTGGAGACAGAGTTGAGGGAAGCAGGATGAGAGAGAGATAGCCTTTGAGACAAGGGTCCTGACTAAGAGTCTCCTTCAGGGACCTAATGCAGATGGAGCCAGAAAGGCTGGCTCTGTAACTAGTGCCCCTTTGCCCTGTTCGTCTGGTTTCTTTTTCTCTGCTAATTCATATCATAAGTCAGATGAATCCCTCTCTTTCCAGACGGCTGCAGTGGCACCTCCCTTTATGACTTCTGAACCGTGATAGGTTGTACCATGCAATTTGATGCTTGATTAGAGTTCTAGAATTTGGGAACTGAAGTTTACAGACCATCTGGCCAGGCCCTTTGTTCAAAGGTGAGTGGAGTGAGGAAACTGACATGTTTGAGATGAGACAACTAATAAATAGTAGGCCTGCAACCAGAGCTATTTTATATCTCTCTCCACCACATGATCGCTCTCTGTAGTTTCATTTCAATAAGGCCGACTCCACACCGAGAACTTAAGCTCTTTGAGGACAAGGACGTCTTAGATCTCCCCAAGATAGCTGCACAAGTGCTGAAAAATTCCAGTCATGGCAGTGCATACCGAGTTGACTTTGGAGCAGAAGAATTCTGCTAGCTGTGCTGGCTGTGGCTTCCTTCAGCCAAGTAGGGGGATATGTGTTTCAGTTTTAGAACGCTCTTTTCTGGCTCTGCTACGCATCTGCTGTGGCATTGGTGGCTGTAGGTGATGGGTTAAAAAATCCAATACTAATGTCACAGACCTGCGCTCTGACCCGAATAGATGGGCTTCGGGACGACATTCTCCTGAGCCCTCCTGACTTGTTTTGAATGTTGCACGGGTAGAGCATGAACTGAGAGAGGCACTTCCTTAAGAGGCAAGTCCCTTGTGCTTGTTTTCTTTCCAGTCTATTCCAAGGAGCTTGTTATAGCCCTATAAATAATCATTGATCCTCCCAGGATGCCTCACAGCCAAGTATTTCTGTTTTGCAGGTGAATCAAGAAAGCCAGAGTTGTTAGGTTTCCTACCTGAGGCAAATGGGTTGATGTCGTGCAAATAGATGCTCTGAAGGATGATGGACCAGGAGGCCTTTTTCTGCATCTTTGCCTTTGCCAGATGTGTGTATAAGGAACGTCCCATGCCTAAAAGTAGAGCTAAAAAAACCCCTAACCTGTGTCACTTTAATATACCAACCTCAGTAAAGGCCCAGAATCAAAGCCAGGCTGTGTTATCTCTTCTAACCAGAAGCTCTCCGGAAAGTACAGTTGGAAAAGCAGAATAACTTCCAGTCGTGTCTTTGAAGTTGTCTGGTGTGATATCATAGGTATTTAATACATACTGTGGATATTTTTAAAATAGGGAGAATTATACAGTGATACGTAGAGGAACTGTTTGAATAACCGCATTTAAGGCCTAAAAAATAACCTACATAAAATTTTGTTTTCAGCCTTTACTTTGTAGTTGTGTCTGTATTCTGATGCTGATGAATTTTCTTTTTAAGTGGGAGACTTAACACATGCTGGTGGCAAAACTGTTACACTTTATGTGATTTTTATAGGCTGGTAACAAAGTACCACATACTGGGTGGCTTAAAGAGCAGAAACTTGTTTTCTCACAAGTGGAGAGACTACAAAGTCAAAATCAAGGTGTTGACAGGACTGGTTTCTTCTGAGGCCTCTCCCCTTGGCTTGCAGATGGCTGGCTGTCTTCTCCCTGTGTCTTCACAGGGTCTTTCTTCTGTGTGAATCTGTGTCCTAATCTCTTCTTATAAGGACCCCAGTCATATTGGATTAGTGCCCATCTTAATGACCTAATTTTAACTCATTACCTCTTTAAAGGCCTTATCTCTGAATACAGTCACATTTCTGATGCGCTGAGGGTTAGGATTTCAACATACGAGTTTTAGGGGATACATCTGAGTCCGTGACAGATATTTGTTGGGTTTCGGGTATGACTTGCTCCTGAAAAAGTTTCAGTTAATCTAGTAACCACAAACAAGGTTCATGGGATCTAATCAGAAAGCATCTTGATTTTTGTTTCTCACTGTCCAATTAGAATGTATTCAGGAGAGGAAGTTCTTCCCCTACCCCAGGATGAAAGCTCGGGGCAGTCCTATGACTTTCTGACAATTTGTAAGTAATATACTTGATTACGGGGACTTTTAAGTTGCAAATACAGGCTCAGATCAGAGGGTAAGATGGCCAGTTTGATGAGGTAATTACAACTTCAAACTTGATTTGAAAGTAAATCTTCTTCCTGCTTCCCTCTCCCAGGTAAGACCTTTGCAGTTGGGAACCCTACCTTAAGTTACTGATCTTGCCAAGGTCTAAGCTGGAAAAGGGAGGAAAAGAAAGAGAGGGGCAGGGAAGTGCTCTTGACTGATGGTGACACAAAATGGCTTCATGCTTTCCGGGCTTCCTCTTTCTCTCCTGGCCACTTTTGTGAATTTTTCAGCCACCCCCCTGCCCCCTACATTTTACTTAGTCGTGCTGTAAGCAGTGCTTTTTCCTTACCTCCTGGTTCTCAGCAATCCACTCCATACAGACTTTGCCTGGAGTCCTTTCACCCCTCCAGGCCATCCTCCAGGGACATATCTAGTGGCTTCTCTGTCACACCAGCTCTCTCCCCTTGTGGCCCACATCTGTCCACAGGAAATACTCAAGGGGGATCCTGGGGCGCACAAGTGCCGGGGCGCAGGCTAGTCCAGCATGGTCACCTTGTTCTCCCACCTCTCCTTCAGCTCTTGTGCTCTTAGCTCTCCCAGGTGGAAGCCAGACATTCATCCCCTGAACTCCAAACTGAGGGACACGTGCTAGGCCTTCCGAATAGTCCTTTTGAAGCTCCACTTTCCTGACATGAAGTGAAGGGAGAGGAATCCACCACCTGCACCCTGCCCTCTGTGTTATGTGTGGGAAGGGACACACAAAACAGCACTCGCCCAAGAAATCTTCCCCGGAAACCCTTAATTGTCATTCTCTTGACCCTTTCATTTTGAATGTGGGTTAGGTCTATTTAGAATGGAAAGCGGGTTGTTAAATGTTTCTTTTACAAATTTGCCTGTGGGCCTGGAGCTTCAAGTGGGAATTTCATGACCATGGTATCTCAGTCGAAACTTTCAATTTAGCAGAGCTTAAAAAAAAGTACTTTGTAAACCATGAAGTGCTATACAAGTGTAGGGAATTGACTCCCTTTGCTCTGAAGAGGTACAGGGACTGAATGAGCCAGAACAGAGAATAGACTGTCCTTGAAGGAGCAGACGTTTCCAACAGATTTATATAGGTGGTTCCTGGGTACTTTGTTTTGTGTCTAGTTAATGCATGCTTTTATTATTTAGTTAAGGTGGAATTGTTAATAATACATAGCTTCCAATTTGTGTTGCTCTTCTAACTAAATGTATAAATGGCAGTAATCAAGACCGTGGGGGACAAACATTTAAAATGAAAAATGAGAGTCACCCAGGGAGACAGCATTTCTCTCCCTTTTAATTTCAGCAGCCTGCAGTCTGTACAAATACACGCCATGTCCACACCCTCGGCGTAGGCTTTGTGGTTGTGGTACTTTGCCAAGGTGCACAGTCTGATTGACCAACCTATATACCTCGCTCAAAGAAGAACCTTCTTCATTCAGGGGTTGGAAAAATTGTCATACAAAAGTAGGGATCCAGTGGGAAGCTGCACCTGCCCCTTGGAATTCACAAGTCCTCCTTCATCTATTAAGTTTATTCAGCAATTATTTACTGAACACCTACTGTTTTCCCCAGGCACTTACATCAGCCACTAGGTCTATATATAGGGGTGAGCTAAACAGACAGAGTTTACAATTTAGTAGTGGAAACAAACATCAAACACTTACGTGTACAATTGCAAATAGGATAAGAAAAATGATAGGATGGGGTTGGGGGAGGCAGGATCACCTACCTTAGCTCGGGGTTGGGGAGGCATTCTTGGCAGAGGGAGTATAAAGAGTAGGTATCACTATTTGTCCAAGTTTGCAGTGCACATGTATCCCTAATTAAATAGCAGTAGTCACTAATGCTAAATGAAATATTACATTTGGTTAGGACGTAGTGTTTTACAGGAGCATGACTCAAGCCTGTTCTTCCAAAAGGTTGTCGTCTTCTTCAGATGGTGCTTGACTGTTTTCCCAAGTAGAGCTTAGAATTTGTTTAACAAGACTACTTTGGGAATCATCCATGTTTACTGGAAGAGAAGTTTGTGTATAATATTTTCTCTAAGTGGTCAGTTAAGAGCGCTCACAGAGGAGTCATTCTTTTGTTTTCTGCTTTTTCATCCTCAGCAGTTAATCCCTCTGTTTATTTATTCTACTTCAAAGCAGGGATCCCAGAGAAATGGAGAGGGTCAGTAGGATGAGTGAGGAAAGCCTCTTTGGCTATGAATAGTTTACTAATAACAATGTTTTCTCCGAGACAAATTACCTGAGGTTTTCTTCAAGAAAGCAAGAAAGTGAATATGGTAATGAGCATATTGTGACATAGAACAATTTGGCTAGACAGAAATGGGCTGAAATGAGAAACTCCACTGTATTTCCACTGCGATGCAATATCTGCTTAAAGTGTGGACTACTGAGAATGCTTGACACCTGTTCAGGCTATCGGTTGTCAGTTTCATTTTGATAAAAACCATTTCCTGAATGCTGGATGACATAGGAGAAGTAGTGCTGGACACCACATTAAGAAACTTGGTTTCTGGCTTCTGTTTTGCCCCTGACTAATGGTCATTCTTGGGTAGTTACTTGGTGCCCTATTCCTCAGTGTCCCTAGCTACAAGAAGAGGGTAGCGCTAGTACCTGCCTCACTGCCTCTCAGGTGTGTTGTGGGGATAGGTGAAGAAACCTATCCTTAAACCTATCCTTATCAAACCTTAAAATGTTCTTTGATAATAAAAACCTTCACATTTGATAAATTATTATCATTGCCATTTGTCTGTTTTTGAGTTTTGTGCTTATGACTGATCTTAGCCTAAATTTTCTCCCCAAGTTCATTGATCCTGAGGCCAAAATTCATGACATCTTACCCGTGTACCTGATTGGGTAAATGTTTTCTGGCATGGCTGCTCCTAATGCAGGTATTCCTGAGGGTCATGCGTATTAGAAAAGTCTCTTTCCAAGCAGAAAAGAACTGGGTGTGAATTTCAGCCCCAGATGTCACTGCTGAATGACCCTAGGGGAATTTACTCTCTCTGTGCTTCAGTTTCATTTGTGAAATGGCTTTGAGCATTAAGTGTTAAAAATGATGAAAGCACCTAACCCACTGCTGGTTATGATAGGCTTTTAATAAGTGCTAGTGTTCTTTCCCTTGAAAACAAAACATAACAGTATGGATCCCAGTATTTGCAAAACAGATTTTTTTCTTCTGTAGAAGCATTCATGAGGGGTTATGATAACACAAATTCAGTGTCGTTTAAAATTTTGCTGCAGCTGAGAAAGTGAGGCACATCTGCACTTGTTTTCTTTTTTTAATTAATTTATTTATTTTTGGCTGAGTTGGGTCTTTGTTGCAGCGTGCGGGCTTTCTCTAGTTGCGGTGAGCGGGGGCTACTCTTCCTTGCTGTGCACGGGCTTCTCATTGCAGTGGCTTCTCTTGTTGCAGAGCATGAGCTCTGTGCACGTGGGCTTCAGTAGTTGTGGCTCACGGGCTCTATAGCGCAGGCTCGGTAGTGGTGGCGCATGGGCTTAGTTGCTCCGTGGCATGTGGGATCTTCCCAGACCGGGGCTCAAACCCGTGTCCCCTGCATTGGCAGGCGGATTCTTAACCCCTGAGCTACCAGGGAAGCCCCTGCAGTTGTTTTCTAATAGCATCATATTTTATTTGATTTTTCTTGTTATTTTTTATTGAAGTACAGTTGATTTACAGTTTTTTAATTTCTGGTATACAGCAAAGTGATTCAGTTATACATATATATACATATTCTTTTTCATATTCTTCTCCATTATGGTTTATTACATGATATTGAAGATAGTTCCCTGTGCTATGTATATACCACATCTTCTTTATCCATTCATTTGTTGATGGACATTTAGGTTGCTTCCATGCCTTGGCTATTGTAAATAGTGCTGTGAACACTGGGGGTGCGTGTATCTTCTGTTTTTAAGTTTTTTATGGAAGTATAGTTGATTTACAATATCATGTAAGTTTCAGGTGTACAACACAGCGATTCAGTTATATATAGAGAGAATATATTCAGTGATATATAGAGAATCTGAAAAAATATATATATAGGTTATTACATAATATTAAGCATAGTAATTACAGGTTATTACATAATATTAAGCATAGTTCCCTGTGCTATACAGTAAGTCCTTGTTGGCTATCTATTTTATTTTATATATTTATTTATTTATTATAAATTTATTTATTTTAATTTTGGCTGCGTTGGGTCTTCATTGCTGCGTGCAGGCTTTTCTCTAGTTGCGGCGAGTCGGGGCTAGCCTTCATTGTGGTGCGCGGGCTTCTCATTGCAGTGGCTTCTCTCATTGCAGAGCAGCGGCACTAGGTGCGCAGGCCTCGGTAGTTGTGGCACATGGGCTCAGCAGTTGTGGCTCGTGGGCTCTAGAGCACAGGTTCAGTAGTTGTGGCGCACGGGCTCAGTTGCTCCATGGCATGTGGGATCTTCCTGGACCAGGGCTTGAACCCATGTCCCCTGCATTGGCAGGCAGATTCCTAACCACTGCCCCACCAGGGAAGTCCTATCTATTTTATATATAGTAGTGTGTAAATGTTAATCCCAGCCTCCTAATTTATCCCTCCCCCAACCCACCTTTCCCCTTTGGTAACCATAAGTTTGTTTTCTGTGTCTGAGAGGCTCTTTCTGTTTTGGAAATAAGTTCACTTGTATCTTTTTTTTCTTTCAGATTCCACATATAAGTGATATCATAATACGATATTTGTCTTTCTCTGTCTGGCTTACTTAGTATGAAAATCTCTAGGTCCATCCATGTTGCTGCAAATGGCATTATTTCATTCTTTTTTATGGCCAAGTAATATTCCATTGTGTGTGTGTGTGTGTCTGTGTGTCTGTGTATATATATATATATATATATATATATATATACACAGACACACACACACACCACATCTTCTTTATCCATTCATCTGTCGATGGACTTTAGGTTGCGTCCATGTCTTGGCTATTGTAAATAGTGCTGCTATGAACATTGGGGTGTATGTATCTTTTCAAATTATGGTTTTGTCCCGATATATGCCCAGGAGTGGGATTACTGGATCATATGGTAATTCTGTTTTTAGTTTTTTGAGGAACCTCCATATTGTTTTCCATAGTGTCTGCACCAACTTACATTCCCACCAACAGTGTAGGAGGGTTCCCTTTTCTCCACACCCTCTCCAGCATTTGTAGACTTTTTAATGATGACCATTCTTACCCATGTGAGGTGGTACCTCATTATAGTTTTGATTTGCATTTCTCTGATAATTTGTGGTGTTGAGCATCTTTTCATGTGCCTATTAGCCATCTGCATGTCTTCTTTGAGAAGTGTCTATTTAGGTCTTTTGTCCATTTTTTGCTTGGGTTGTTTGGTTTTTTTGTTATTGAGTTGTATGAGCTGTTTGTATATTTTGGAAATTAAGCCCTTGTCGGTGGCATCATTTGCAAATATTTTCTTCCAGTCCATAAGTTGTCTTTTTGTTTTGTTTATGTTTTCCTTTCTGTGCAAAAGTTTATGAGTTTGATTAGGTCCCAGTTGTTTATTTGTGTTTTTATTTCTATTGCCTTGGGAGACTCACCTTAGGAAACATTGGTACAATTTATGTTAGAGAATGTTTTGCCTGTGTTCTCTTCTAGGAGTTTTATCGTGTCATGTCTTATGTCTAAGTCTTTAAGCTATTTTGAGTTTATTTTTGTGTATGGTGTGAGAGTGTGTCTAATTTCATTGATTGATATGTGGCTGTCCAGCTTTCCCAACACCATCTGTTGAAGAGACTGCCTTTTCTCCATATTTTTCTGTGTATTCTTGCCTTCTTAGGTGAAGATTAATTGACCGTAGGTGTGTGGGTTTATTTCTGGGCTCTCTATTTTTTTTGGGGGGGGGCTCTCTGTTCCATTGATCCATATATCTGTTTTTGTGCCAGTACCATGATGTTTTGATTACTGTAGCTTTGTAGTATTGTCTGAAGTCTGGGAGGGCTATGCCTCCAGCTTCGTTCTTTTTCTTCAGGATTGCTTTGGCAATTCTGGGTCTTTTGTGATTCCATATAAATTTTAGGATTATTTGTTTAGTTCTGTGAAAAATGTCATGGGTAATTTGATAGGGGTCACATTAAATCTGTAGATTGCTTTGGGTAATTTGGCCATTTTAACAATATTAATTTTTCCAATCCAAGGGCATGGTATATCTTTCCATTTCTTTGAATCATTTTCAGTTTCCTTTATCAGTGTTTTATAGTTCTCAATATATAAGTCTTTCACCTCCTTGGTCAGGTTTATTCCTAAGTATTTTATTTTATTTTTTGATAGAATTTTAAAAGGGGTTCTAATAACATCTTTTTTTTCTTTTCTTTTCTTTTCTTTTGCGGTACGCGGGCCTCTCACTGTTGTGGCCTCTCCCATTGCGGAGCACAGGCTCCGGACACACAGGCTCAGCAGCCATGGCTCACGGGCCCAGCCGCTCCGCGGCATGTGGGATCTTCCCGGACCGGGGCACGAACCTGTGTCCCCTGCATCGGCAGGCAGACTCTCAACCACTGCGCCACCAGGGAAGCCCTAACATCATATTTTAAAACATTTTAGTCTTTGTATTATATACTGATTATGAACTGAGTAGAGCTGTTGGATAGAAATATTATAGGAAGCAATTTATTTTTATCTTATTACCATTTGAAATGTTATAATCTGAATAAATGATTTTTATTGTTTATGTGGGATTTATATCTTACCTGTTTTTAGAAAAGTTTTAAAATGGTTTATGAAATTAAGCCCAATAGTAAACAAAGCAATTAAAAATGAAGGTGGAACAAAAATAAAAGCAGATAGGTAAATAAATAAATGAAATAAATTAAAAAAATAATAAATTAATTTTAACTATTAGAAAACCAAAAGAAAAGGAGTTAGATATTTTCAGAAACCTGATGATACATGGTGCAAAGTACCTCCGAAAGAGGAGAGCAAGGGCTCTACTGTGTTGCATTTCTTGTCATTCGACCGTCAGTTTTCCTTGTCCCTCTTTGAATGTCCTCCCCTCCCTCCCTGCGCAGGCCGCTCATCATTTGCAGGAATGGGAGACTTGGGAGCCTGGGAGGTGGTGGGAAATGACCCACAGCTGACCAAGAATTCATAGCACCCAGATAGAAAGTGTACATTCTTTTTGTTGCCTTGACAATTTTTCCTGAATTGAGAGCTTCAGATATTGCATCTGCAAGTCTCTTGCCTGGGCTGTAACCTAACTTTCTCTCTTTATCTGAAATGTTTCTGGGTCAGGAATGGTGGAACAAATGACTTCTGACAATCTGATCACAGAAAAAAGAATTTTGGTGCAAAGCCTTCTGTTTATGAATTTAAAATGGCTGAATTTCTCTTTAATAAAAGGGCCTCTTGAGAAATGTGTTTAATGGAGGTTCATGTTGTTATGGATATTTCAACCTAATGGTGTAATTACCATATGTCATTAATCCTATTCCTACAGGGAATTTCTTTTTTTTTTTCTTCTGAAGCTAGTGGGTAAGAAGAGTAAATGTTTTCAACTTTAGCACATTATTCATTTTAAATGTAAGTTGGCAAGTTGAGGATATGAAAAATAAGAAATCTAGATGATCAGTTTTTTAAAAAGCGGAAACCATTAAGCTATGTTCAAAATGCATGCCTCATGGCATCCCCCTCTGTGCTGGTATTATACAGTGTACAAGGACTTCTTGCTGCCTCTTCTATTTTTAGACCTTGATTTTCTGTTGGTTACATCTGTGCCTGCTCTGCTTTTCCCCACCCCCAAATGCTTTTTTGGTAGGTTTCCTGCTGCGACCAGAGTCAAATGATTGGAAAGGAGGGAAGGTTAACATTTAAGGGGTAAATTTAAGAGGTTGCCCATTTAGGGTTCCCTTGCTCACTCTTCTCTGGGAGAAGGAGATGGTACCACCTATCCACCTATTGTTTTTTCTTCCTTCTTCCCTTCTTTTCATTAAGATTTTTTGTTACAGAAGTAGTATGTATTCATTGTAGAAATCCTTAAAAATACAAAAAACTTAAGGAAGTAAAAAAAATCACATGTAATTCCTCCACCAGAGAGAACCACTGTTGACAGTAGTTCTGTGTAGTGACGTACATCCTTATTTTATGTGTGTGAGAGCACACCAGAGCGACAGTTTGGTAAACTTTTTTTTTTTCAGTGAACAATACTGTAAATTTTTCACATTATTAAAACTTCTTTTACATCATCATTTTTGTTGGTTGTATGGTGTTCTCTCTATCATATAAATGTATCTAGACAGGGACAAAATATTTATTTGAAGACAAAAGCTTCACACCCCAAACCCTGAAGGTAAGTCACAATCCGTGTAAGGATCCACGCACAATCTATGCACCTGTGAGGACCTGGGTGTAGCTCACTGAAGGCCAGGCTGCTGGGACGTGCAGGGAACTGAACTGGTAGGACTTCGAGGAAAGTCTGAGCTATTCCACCTCTGCTTTTTCATGCCTGGCGCCTTGCTTCCTTGGTGGCTTAAAAAAAAAAAAAAAAAGCCTTGGGAGAGGGTTTCTCAGCTATCATTGCTCGAAGTGTACAAGATAACTTATATACAATTTTTTTCCTTTAAATTCATGAGAAAGTGTAGTCTGCAGGACTGTTCAACTCCTTTTAATTATAAATAATTACTCCTATGAACTTTATATTGACAATCACTTAATTCTCTCATCCTGCAGGATGTAGTTGATTCTAATATATTAATCTCATCTCTCCTCAAGCTCCGTCTTTGAATAATGGTGTGATTTGCAACAGCTGTGGTAACCTTTCTGGCAGGGAGGAGGCTAGGGAGTGACTGGCTGCAGACATCTGTGTGTGTATATAAATGCCTCTTTCTTGGGTTTGGTGTTTCGTGTGGTCGAAAGAATAGTGATTCATCAGTTACCGTTTGCCCGGCCAGGAATGCTGCACTGCAGCAGAGACATTGGAAAATGTGGAGATAGTGTATGCTTAGGCAGAGCTGAAGTAGCGTTGCATAGATAGTAGAAGCTGCTGCTCCCGTTTGTTCTTCCCAGCTACTTGTCCTGAGCTCTGCACCTCAGGAACCCCAGAGAAGAATGAGCCTCAGTGAAGGAGTCTTAATTGCACCAAATCAAAGTTCATTGAGTCAGCCAGGTCATTAACTCCTTGATATTTAATTACTAGCTGCACCACTGCTAGAAATATCATCAGGCCCTTGTGCTAAATCAGCCCTTAAAGAATGCATTTTCCCTTTGAACGGTTCATGTTTTATTGCCCGGTAGAAAGATCAGAGAAACATTTTAGTAAATGTTTAGTAAAGCTGGCGGTGCCAGCTGCTGTGCCTAGGCCACCTAGGCACTCTCCAAGTGCTCTCACCGTTGCCAACAAAGCCTGTAGAAGAAACATTCGAAGGTTCAGCAATAACCTAAGACTCATCTGGGTCAAATTTGAGGTGGATTCTTGACCCAGGTGTTTTGTTTATCTGTTTCTTTCTCTCCTCTATTACAACTGTCATGTGTGGGGAATTGAGGGAGAATTTTTCAGTGAATTTTTTTTTTTTTTTTTTTTTTTTTTTTTTTGCGGTACGCGGGCCTCTCACTGTTGTGGCCTCTCCCGTTGCGGAGCACAGGCTCCGGACGCGCAGGCTCAGCGGCCATGGCTCACGGGCCCAGCCGCTCCGCGGCATGTGGGATCTTCCCGGACTGGGGCATGAACCCGCGTCCCCTTCATCGGCAGGCAGACTCTCAACCACTGTGCCACCAGGGAAGCCCTCATTGAATTTTTTGACATTGTTTTAGTGGCTCAAGATTCATTCAACCCTAAGTATCATTCTAACAACACGTGAAGAACTTACGCAGTGTCTTCTCTAAACAGCTGTAAGTGAATAGAATTTCTCAGATGTTTAGTATTCCCAATGTTGTGTTTTGTCTTGTGTTTTGAAATATGGTGGCAGCATTAACAGAATTGTTTCTTTTTTCTAATAGATTTTATTTATTTGTTTATTTATTTATTTATTGGCTGCGTTGAGTCTTCCGTTGCTGTGCGTGGGCTTTCTCTAGTTGCAGCGAGCAGGGGCTACTCTTTGTTGTGGTGCAAGGGCTTCTCATTGTGGTGGCTTCTCTTGTGGACCACAAGCTCTAGGCGTGCAGGCTTCAGGCGTGCAAGGGCTTCTCATTGTGGTGGCTTCTCTTGTGGACCACAAGCTCTAGGCGTGCAGGCTTCAGGCGTGCAAGGGCTTCTCATTGTGGTGGCTTCTCTTGTTGCGGACCACAAGCTCTAGGCACGCAGGCTTCAGTAGTTGTGGCTTGCGGGCTCTAGAGCGCAGGCTCAGTAGTTGTGGCACACGGGCTTAGTTGCTCCACAGCATGTGGGATCTTCCCGGACCAGGGGCTCGAACCCATGTCCCCTGCATTGGCAGGCGGATTCTTAACCACTGCACCACCAGGGAAGCCCCAACAGAATTGTTTCTTAACATACAACGTACTTTGAGCTAATGACAGGTCCATTATATTGCAAAACAACCTAAAATATGAAGCATTAGAAATAGTTTGTGATTTATGTTTCCCAAATGGACTTAATAAATCCTGCCTAATATTATTTTATTTCCCTTTTAGGAGAGTTTAATTTATTGTTACTTATTTTTTTATTATTTCACATAGGTGAAATAATATTACTCCCATATGGAGTAATAATTATGCAGTGTTTGATAGAATAACTCTGAAGTGGAAAGATTTCACTCAAGAAAGCCAATCTAGTGTAATTTGGGGGCTGGCCAAGTGGATTTTATTTCTTCCCAATTTTTATTTACTTTCATCGTGGGAATACATGTATGGTTCTTAGCTCAGTTCCTGGCCCATAGTAAACGCTCAATAAATGTTTGCGCTTGTGAACATTTTCATTCTGTTTGCCAGAATATTTCAGTTCATTTTTTAAATCTCTAATAGCAGCTCATATGTTTTTGTTTGAAATAATTAAATCTCCAAGTATTTACAGTCTCACAGAATTAAAAGAAAAGTAAACTCTGAATAAATTTTAATAAAATGTGTTTCCCAGGAGCTAGTAAAATAATTTAAATTCATTTCATAGTCATCTCTGAATTAAAACTCTTCTCATTTATCATCCATTTCACTTAACGATAAAAGAATGCAAAACCACATGAGGGAAATATTTGACACAACAGGAATAAAATGCTTATTGTCTGTTTAAAGCACTTCAACACTTTGTACTATTTTTAAAATTCGAGATTCATCCAAAAGTTTTATGCTCCAAAGTGCAATGAATTAGCATAAAGAGTCATTGAACTGTAGAAACTTTTATGCCACAAGTTCAGGATACCTTCTAAGTGTGTGTATTTCAATATTTAAATTATTGTTGAATATTATTTTTACAGGTATAGACCTACATAAAATGAAGAGTGTGTGGTTTAAGTCTGATGATATGTCAGTCTTTTTTGTTTTTTTTAAACTGGCATCAAGGGTGCTTGCCCTAAAGTGTTGTGTTTTTAAAATTCTTAACAAGTGTTTTCCTACTTGATTCTTAACTCATGACTGCTTATTAACACCACACTCTTGTAGTGTTGAAAATCAGTCCCACTAGGTTTCGTTTTTGCTGCCTTCGTTAAGACTCAACAAGAGAATTGCTGTTATTTAATAAATGGATTTGTTCATTGTTGCTAATGTGACAGCAGAATTTGAAGCCATCTGATTTCTGAGCTGGTTCTGTTAATTCAATAATGGCTTCACACTGCCAACCGATGGCTGCTAAGTCACTGAAGTTAACATAGAGGTTTTGGAGAAACTTCTGTTCCAATGATACATGAAAATATAAGCATATTTTTCACCATCTGGATAATCGGTATGCCTTCTGTTCTTTAGGCTTATGCAATTGAACTTTGAGAGATTACTACTTAACATGATACCTGCAAAACAGAAAGTTTGCAAAACAGATATAAGCAACTTGTGAACTATTATTTTTTTCTCTGTGATTAGTCTATCAAATTATAGTTAATTCTCAGGCTCTACACTTACATAGGTTTTATAGATTTTTTTTGTATCCTGCCTTAAATTACTCATTAGCACCTCCAAAGTAGGATGGTGTGACAGAGGGAAATATTAAATACATACAAACATACAGACAGTTTAAAAATTCGTGGAATAGGGCTTCCCTGGTGGCACAGTGGTTGAGAGTCCGCCTGCCGATGCAGGGGACGCGGGTTCGTGCCCCGGTCCGGGAGGATCCCACATGCTGCGGAGCGGCTGGGCCCATGAGCCATGGCCGCTGAGCCTGCGCGTCCAGAGCCTGTGCTCTGCAACGGGAGAGGCCACAGCAGTGAGAGGCCCGTGTACCGAAAAAAAAAAAAATTCGTGGAATAAAATTTAAGACAGAAAGGGATTTTTGAAGATCCTCCAACCCAGTATTTTCCCTTCAGCCCACTCCCCTGTCTTACAGATGAGAGACTGAAGGTCAAGAGGTTAAGGAGTGTGTGTAGGAGCACATAGCCAACAGAGGTGGCAAATTGCAGTGTGACCTGGAACACATATTTCCTAGTCCTGTTGGGGACTCCTTCCAGAAGAAGCTAGAACAGTGGAAAACTTTATTCTCCCACAGTTTACTATGGCATAGAATGACTTGCCCAAGGAAAGCATGCCTAGCCATTTCCAAAGGTTTTGAAAGTAGGTGGGTGGTAGGAGAAACTGTTATTGGAGCCGGTCCACAGTGGGAACCTAAGGACAGACCAATGGCAATGCTCCAACACATTGTTTAGAATGCTGGGAATTAGCTGGGAGATTCATTTTTTTAAGTAACATCTATAAATTGGTTCAACTGTTCTTTTAAAGTCATGGAGAAAATAACTCCTTTTCTTCAAACAATCTCAAACTTAGATCCATCTATCACATTTGCTTCACAAATCCATGAGATAGCTCAACAAGAACGTTATATTTCTTCCACCAAGTGTATTAGAAAAGTAAATTATCATATAGGTCATTTTAAGTCATCCCGTCCCTGATTATTGCCTACTTAAAGAACAATTGAATTATATAGTTGAAATTTGCTAAGAGAGTAGACCTTAAATGTTCCCAGGCCCACAAAAGAGGAAGGAGGAGGAGGAAAACATGAGGTGATGAATGTGTTAATTAACTGGATGGGGGGAATCCTTTCACATTGTAAACGTATGTCAAATCACCATGATGTACACTTTAAATATCTTACAAATTTATATGTCTATTATACCTCAAGCTGAAAAAAGAACAACTGAAACTTGACTCAATCATACCTTGGAATTTCTCTAAGAAATATTTAGTTTATAAGTCCCCAAATTGGCATAGTTAACCTTGCAGCCTAGAAATTGTATATTAAAAAAAATTTTTTTAATCTCAACATGATAAAGTCAGTTTAAGGCCTTATTAGGCAATTGTGTTTCAAAATAATTTATCTGTTTCCATCTGATTTAATATGATGAACTTAGTACGTATATCTGCCTCAGGTCTCCTTCCTGCTGGACTTTTTCTGTATCATTGCATTGTCCACACTGCTGCCCCATTTGCTGTTTTAAATCACAAACCTGGTGGTCCATTCTTTTGTTTAAAACACTTTAGGGATTTGTTTGTATCGTAGACTCTACAAGAAGTTTCTTTTCAAGCTACGGATTTAATAATTTGGTCATAGAATCAAGTAGTGACTTGGGGTTGAAATTCCAGCTCTACCATTTACTAAGCTAAGCAAGTTAAGTAATATTTTTGGCCTTATCTGAAAAATGTATATAAAAGTAGTACATATTTTTGAGTGTCATAATGAGAAGTAAATAAGACAGTACATTTGAGTGTTTAGCCTAGTGTTCAGCATATAGAAAAATTTCAATAAGTATTAGCTATCACTATTTTTTAGTATCATAGAAATAAAATTCTAAGTATACATACATGGTTCCAGCCTGCTGTTAGTTCTGCATTTTCCATTTCCTCCATTTTTTTCCTCCCCCCTTGAAACACACATACACACTCTTCATTCAAACTTTACAACCCAATTTTAGCCTGAAACGTACCAGGCTTTTTCATGCCTCTGTCTTTGTATGGGCTATGCTGGCTGCCTGGATTGCCACCCAGCCCATTGTTCTTCTCATTCCTTACATCTCTCAAGATTCAGCTCCTGTATCTCTTGTGACGTGGTGTTTCCAAGGCTTCTCACTTACAGAATTTATTGTACTCATTTGTAGTTATCTCTTTACCACTCATCTGCTTCCTTAAGTCACAAGTTCTTTGAGGACAAGGACTTTATTTTTGCTCTCTATATTCAGCACAATGCTAGGAGCATTGTTAACACTCAGTAGTTATGTTGAAGGAATGAATACTTGCATGAATTACTAAGGTTGCTTTGCCGTCCAGTACAGGCAGCTATCCGCTTTTCATAACTGAATTTTAGCAATTGCTCCTCTAGTCTACACGAGGACAACCATCCCTCCTCACTACATTTTTAGTTTCCCTCTAGAGTATCAAGAAAGTTATTTCACTTGATTCATGGTTGCCATCTGGTGGAAGAAAAGGGTAACCACAGGTTCATGCTTAACTAAAACCATACAGAAGATGATTACTGTTCCTTAATATGAAATTTCCACTGTTTCATGTTGGTTTCCAGAAACAGAGAGTCAAGAAAAACTCCCTGGTATTGTTCTTTCATTCTTGTACATTTGTTTTCTTACTATTTTAAGAAGTTGGTCAATCACAAATAATGTTTTCAAACATTAATTGGGCAAATAAGATGTATGGAACTAAATATTGATTATATGTTCCAGTATGTAATAGAATAACACTGGAAAGTTTGATAATGCTTATTTACAAAAATATTTAAACTATGACTTTAGGAACTTTCCAGACTCTAACTGCTTTTCTAACTGCTTTAGCTCATATAGAGAATAGTGAAAACTAGTAGCACAGATACTAGAGCAAATTGTCCGTCCAGTGTATACAGCTCTAACTTCTGAGATTGCAAACGATTTTTTTCTTATAAAATGGAGAAAAATATAGTTAGTAATTTAAGTGATTTAAAGTAAACTGATTATCTAAAATTTGGATATAGAATTTTTAAAATGTTTCTGTGACACTGAAGTCTTTTGATTCATTTATTCACCAAGCATTTGAGTGCCTACCTAATGCCTGATATTGTACAAAATGCTAAAGAACCAGAGATGAAAGATGTATTTTCAATTTTGGCTCAGTTAATGAATATTTGGGTAAGAATGTAAAGCTATATAACTTTTTATAAGACAAATCATACCAACACCATTTAGATTTTCGTAAGAGTTCTTTATGTTGGTTGACCCATCCATGTGCATTATAAACATCACAGATATAAAGATACCAGTTTTAGGGACTTCACTGGTGGCGCAGTGGTTAAGAATCCACCTGCCAATGCAGGGGACACGGGTTTGATCCCTGGTCCGGGAAGATCCCACATGCCACGGAGCAACTAAGCCCATGTGCCACAACTACTTAGCCTGTGCTCTAGAGCCTGTGAGCCACAACTACTGAGCCCGTGAGCCACAACTACTGAAGCCCATGCATCTAGAGCCCGTGCTTCGCAACAAGAGAGTCTACCACAATGAGAAGCCTGTGCACCACAACAAAGAGTAGCCCCCGCTCGCCGCAAATAGAGAATGCCCCCGCACAGCAGCGAAGACCCAACGCAGCCTAAATAAATAGATTAAATAACTTTATAAAAAAAAAAAGATACCAGTTTTATTCATGCCTTTTTTTTTTTTTTTTTTGCGGTACGCGGGCCTCTCACTGTTGTGGCCTCTCCCGTTGCAGAGCACAGGCTCCGGACGCGCAGGCTCAGCGGCCATGGCTCACGCGCCCAGCCGCTCCGCGGCATGTGGGATCTTCCCGAACCGGGGCACGAACCCGTGTCCCCTGCATCAGCAGGCAGACTCTCAACCACTGCGCCACCAGGGAAGCCCATTCATGCCATTTTGATGGGTTTTCTTGGAGTATATGAATCTAAAGGGAAGTTCTTTATGATTTCTAATAAAAAGTATAGATATGCATTCAATATTCACATTGCTGACTTTTTATATTCCACTTATCTGATGGATAGACCTTATTTTTCCATTTCAGCTATCTGGAGCACTATAATGGACCAGGAGGTTAACAAAAAAGGACTAAGGAGGAACATCACAAATCCCATGCACCTCTCTCCAATAAGAAAGTTAAACATTTTCCAAGTCTTTAGGGTAGATAATTGTGCCTAAGTAGCCACTTAGAAGCAGCATTATCTGCCTATGGAAGGAGAACCCAGAGCTTCTTACAGTAACCAGGGTGATTTGGTGTAGGAATCAACTTCATATGCAGGAGACGTGCACGTTACAACCCTCCCTTCGTGTTCCAAAAATGGCCTTAAATCAACCCCCCAAATGCTGAATTTTCTTCCACGCATTCTCTTTGAAAAACTGCAGAAGTATGTGTTTCAATTTAGAAACATTTCCGTCAAAAGAGGTTAAAATAATTTTTCATCATTTAGAGTAGTAAAGTTGAGTTAACTGGGACATTCACTTATGTGGAAGTCTTCATTCCCTGATGGCGCTTGTTAAATGAGGTATTACGGAATTGAGCTATCATTTATAGAACTTTCATTTGAAAAATTACATAGGACACACACATATATATCCAAATTTAATTTTCTCTTTAACTGAAGAACCAAAAAAAGGGCCCTGAGAATTGATCTAGTTCTTTGGAAGGGTACCATTAAAGTATTAAGTTAAAATGTGTTATATATAGAATTTTGTTTCATACATCTCTCGAAAGAATGATTTCAGAGCTGGCAACTCAATTTATAAATAGCTATCCAAAGCAAAAATGGCCAGCCACCTGTCTTCTAACATTCTAGTAACCTTCACTATTTAATTGCCTGAATGTGGACATACGATTTGTGTTAGAAAATAAAGCTTCGTTTGTTGAGTGGGTGTCATAAGTCATGTTGACTTATTTAATGACTTCTTTATCCTAGGGCATTCAGATCAGTATGTTTTGAAGAAGAATCACAGGTACTACCTTGGGGAATAAAAGGAAATTAATAATTGAGTATTGTGAACGGCAAAGTTTATACTTTTTCTTGTCTAACGATTTCCATACTGATTTATGACATTTGGAAATTGCTTGTTGCAACAGTAAATCTCGAGGTGGGTCTCCCTTGGATATGGACCTAAAGACAGGACACTGTTCCATAGCAGATGGCTTTTGCTTGCCATTTCAGAGACAGCAGCCCTCGCTAAGCAGTTCATTATTTTCTAAGGTTGAAGCAGCTGTGGGTTACCATAATTATGAATTTATTATGTCCCTGCCAATCTACTGTGAATCCTAATTCAAACTTTACATGTCTCTTTGGAACCTTATTCATTTTCTCCTGACAAACGACAGTTTGGAGAATCCAAAGTTGCTAAAGTTAGTTTTTTATGGGGCATCACCAGTTGCCCATTGTTTTTAGAATGCCTAATGACCTTTAAATTTTTAATGTTACATCAAGTTCAAGCAGCCACTCTTTATATTGTGTGGCTACATTTTTATCCACTCATTTTTTCTGAGGATTGCCACAGGACTGCAATGTCCAAGACTCTCCTTGACTTTTTAGGTTGTGTGGTCAAGTGGAAAGCAATAGAATGCTTAAGAAATCTCTCTGGGGTGTTAGAGTTTTCAATCACTTTGTTGGGTTTACATAGCGAATTGTATGTACTTATGTTTTAGAACTGATCAAATTGTTTTGATCAGTTTAGTCATTTCTGTAGCTAGATTGTGAGCTCTTTCAAGGTGACAACTCTGTACAACTTTTAGTACACCTGAAACCCAACATAGTGCTCAATACGTGAGGGCAAATAATAAATGCAAGCTAAACAACGTCAATTGTATACACACACACACACACATGTCTGCTAATTTTGCTTTAGTTTGGCAATTCATCTATACCAGGGTTTGGTAAACTTTCTGTAAGGAGCCCTACGGTAAATATTTTAGGCTTTGTGTACCATACATACTCTATCTCACTGCTCAGTGCTTCCGTTGAAGTTCAGAAGCAGCCATAGACAATATGTGAACGATTGGGTGGGGTCATGTTCAAATAAAACTTTATTCACAAAAACAGGTGTTTTTTACTGTAGTTGGCCACCCTGGATTTAGACCAAGGCTCATGAACAGGTTTCATCTCCTACGCTAACTTTGGTTGATGGGTTGCTGCCTGGAATACTGTATTGAGAAGGATTCTCAGGGTGGGTCTGGGCTTAATGGCCCATGAGGGCAGAGACATGTTGACTCGTGCCCACCATTTATTCCTAGCGGCTAGCACAGTGCTCGACACATAGTAGACACTCAAGTATTAATGGAAAGGATTAGTTCTAGCCCATGACTGCACGCCTGCTCGTACTGCTGTCGTCTTTTGGAGGTGAAGCAGGACTTGGGAAAGGGTATATTTTTCTCTGAACTATTTGCCCATTCAGATTTTAAAGTGTGTCGTTTTATATTTACACAAGCAGGTGCATTCACTGCTGAGATTATAGCTTTTCCACACAATTAGGTATCCCATTTTTCTCTTGCTAAAATAAGATACCCTTTCAAACTCTGTATGCAAAGTTATGCAACACTGCTGGGAATGCTGATTTGCTTTCCTCTCTGCTGCATTTTGCTTCTCTTATCCAGGCTTCACAATTCCATCCGCCGTCCCCGGCAGAGGTCAGCTTAGTGCTCTGATCATGCACGGGCTCGGTCAAGAGGAAATCACTGTGTTTTCAAGGTGCTTTGCCACAGGTCATCCTGTGGCCTGTTTCACACAGCTTCCTGATATTTGCTTGATTGCCCACAAGCTGTTGGAAAAGGGTTCCAGGTCCTCCTGGTATCAGAAGTACTCAAGGTCAGTTAGGTTGCTTTAGGGAGGGCTCACCCTTTCAGAGGCTGAGCAGATTGGCAATTTGATGCCGTAAAAAAAGTCCGTGGCACTGCGGGTAGACAGGCCGTGTGGGAATGTCGCTGCACACAGTCAAGGTTTTTACAAGAATTAAAAATGTTTACTTGCCAAACTGAGTCCTGGGGGATGCAGAGGGCTGTTATTGTGGAGAGTCTGGTACAACTCTGGATGTACATCAGAATTTGTGGTCTAGCTTTGTAAGAACACATGTGCCTAGATGTTATAAAATCAAAACTCAAAGGGGTAGAAACCGTGGGTTTCACCCTTCAGTGAGCTTGTTGAAATGTAGCACAAGTTTAAAAAGCAGATTCTAGGGTCCTACCTGAAAAATTGTGATTTACTAACTATGGAGCAGGACCCATATTCTGCGTTTTTAAGACACCCCTCCCCCCCTCCCAGGTGCTTCGGAAGCGGTTGGAGTACCACCCTTGAGAAATACTGACCAAGTCTAACCACATTATTTTGCAGGAAAAACTACAGCCCTGTACCTAGTGCCCTTTTCATGCTTGGATCTAATAAGACTTCAAGGTGATCCGGTTCATGAACTTCATACCTGGATTCCTAAAATGGGACGCTAGATACTTTGTGTGTGTTTCTGGGAAGAGGATCCATTGCTCTCGTCAGATTTCCATTTAGGTTCGAAATTATACATAAATTACAAGAAACACTTTCTTGGTTTGAGATAAACTCTGGCTCTGCCTAAACCAGCCATCCTATTTCTATGGTATTAAACAAGATTTGGTGCCCAAGAAATATAAAATAGTATGACAACTATATGCCTTATGGCAAATGTCAGAGTGATAGAAAGAATCACAGGGGGGCCTGGTCCTTTTTTCTTTTATGTTTGTGGCTGTATAGAATGATCCCTCGCAGGGTTTTACGCCTAGTTTTAAAGCACCCCCTCTCCATCATTTTCTTCCAGCATGCCTGCACTGGGCTAGATATTAGGGAAACCGTCATATGTGAAAAAACTTTTGTCCTACCTGCTAGTTGCTCATAAATTAGTGATGAGGCAAATAGATGACTAGATGGAGACACTATGAATGAAGTGGTAGAGAGCTGTAGTAGAGGTCTGATGAAGGGCAGTGCTGTGGCAGCTCTAGTGAGGCAGCAATAGCTTTTGTTCTGGAAGATACGTTTGCAACGTAAGCGATGACTCCTATCCGTACAGGAGTAGTTTTAAAACAATGTGCCACTGAGATTGGTCATGTTGTTTGACTTCATTCATTCATTTATGTAAAAACATATATTGTGCACCTTTAACATAAAAGGCACTGTGAAGGCTCCTTAAGATGTAATATTTAGAATATATTAAAGTTACTCCATTTTTAGTTTCAATGTTATAAATTAATTAACATAGAAAGTACAGTGTTGTGATCAGTTGCCTCATATCCTGTCTGGAAATGGGTATAATATAAATTTAGTAAGTAAAAAAAAAAAAAGCAATATGCGGTAGATGGCTACCGAATGCATTCTTTATTGACCTACGTGTGAGATGCAACAAATTACATTTTCCTTCTCAGGTTAACCTCAAAATAGTTTTGATGGTTGGTCTTGCGGGTAGAGCCAGTGGTGGTGAAGACTAAATAAAACTTTCAGGCAGTACAGATTTTTGTGTTTTCCTCTATACAGGGTTAAATTTCTGAGTAGACAACATTTGTCTTTCCTGACCTTTACTTGCCAACTTTACACTTTATTCCCAGGGATTTCTCTGGGTGCTTTCCTGCTTCTCATTCCCCCTCCCTGTGTGTAAAAATCTGATCAACATGTCCACACTAAGACTGACCATTTCTTGATGTATTACTCTTCCTTAAAATATTTGCCTTTTGGGAAGGGGAAGAACTGGCATAAACCAGAGATTGCAAGCTGTAATGTTAGAATTTCAGGGCTCAAAGCCAAAAGGGAAAATGATTTGGGGGCAGGGATCCTTCTTGGGTTCCTCAAATCACGCTACGTTAGACCAGATTCCTGGACAGAAAGATGGACCCTTTTCCAGCCCCCCACTGCACATACAAGGAGCCTAAATCTCATACGGGTTTTGAAGGCACTTTTTTAAAAAAATTAATTAATTAATTTATGGCTCTGTTGGGTCTTCATTGCTGCACGTGGGCTTTCTCTAGTTGCCGCGAGTGGGGGCTATTCTTCATTGCGGTGCGTGGGCTTCTCTTGTTGCAGAGCATGGGCTCTAAGCTCGTGGGCTTCAGTACTTGTGGCTCGTGGGCTCGGTAGTTGTGGCGCATGGGCTCAGTAGTTGTTGCACACAGGCTTAGTTGCTCCGTGGCATGTGGGATCTTCCTGGACCAGGGTTCGAACCCATGTCCCCTGCATTGGCAGGCGGATTCTTAACCACTGAGCCACCAGGGAAGTCCCTTGAAGGCAGTTCTTAAAGCCATGTCAAATTGGGGACATCAACCCAACTGGCATTGGCCTTGTGGTTCCCTACCGTCGTGGCTACACCTGCTCTCTGGACGTGCTCCCTAAAGAGCCTGATAGGAAGCTATGGGCAGGAGTCAAGTGAGGCCCAGGAGGGGTTCTCTGGCCCTGTTGCCAGCTAGGAGCTTTTGGCTGACTCCCTGAGGGACTGCTCTATGGTCATAGCTACAGAGTCCTTTTTGATTAATAATTCATGTGTGTTTTATAATTCGTTATAACAGTTGGTCCCATTGGCTTCCTGAATCCCCAAGGACATTTTTAGTTAGCGTTATGCATGGAACTTTCTAGAATACATTTGTATAGCGCTCATGGAAGTTAAATTTTTGTCAAGCTTTATAGCCCAACATTCAGAAATGGAAGGGAATTTTATCAGTAATTAATTTCCTTTCAAATAGGGAATATTTTTCTTTCTGTAAACAAACGTTTTTCTTCTAATGATCTCAAGTGTATAGAATGTGAAACAATATCTTACTTCTTTTTGTAACTGCTGAAGACAAAGGAGCTCACCTATCACACAAATTTAACAAGACCACTCTGGCTGCGTGCTGCTTGTTTTCTCGACAGGTTTAAGAAAAACTCTACTGGTTGGCAGTTTTTAAAGTTGCCATCTCTCAGGAGAACTTAGGTGTGTGTATGTGCTTTAAAATAAAAGAAAAAGAAAAAAGAAGGACCGTGGAACTAATATAGTATGGCCTGTTCCCCCTGACTCTCTGGAATATGTGTGGTAACTGAGGGCCAAAGAATTTATTAATCATCACTTTAGTAGTAGTAGTAGCGAAATAACCTCAACTTTTCTTTAGACTGTAAAAATATAAATCTTTAATCCCTTAGAGTTTGAATGTAGATTTCACCAAGATAATAAGAAAATGGACCACATGGCTAAACAGTATTTGATACTGCCGTACTGCGAGATATATCTATATCTATATCTATATATAGATATAGATATATATAGATATATATATATATGAGGCCTCCATCTGCTGTCAGGGAAGCCATCATTCAAGAAGTGGAGTTTTAATTATATTTTCATGCTATAGCATGCTTGGTGCTACCATGTGAATATGCCTCAGATTACATATGGATCAGATGACTGATAGAGTTATTAAAGGTTTGTCCCTTGAGGAATCCCGGAGGAATTGTCCTGAACCTATAACTTAGCGGTCGTCGTCTTAGTGTTTAAACTAAATGAAAACTTCACTCTCCGTATTAAGTAGGTTAGGGTATATGGCTCCGAGTCCCTAGCATGCTGAGTGTCACGCCCTCTGTGGTGGTCATTTTGCCACACAACTGACTAGCATTTGCACGTCCACAGCTTTGGTTCTCCAGAGCAATCTCAGATCTCCATAAGCATAGGATAGCATTGACACACTTCAGGTTTAAGTCTGAGAGTTTTTCCTGATGCCATGTGTCTCGAAGGAATCAAATTTGCCTTCTTGAGACAGAATTATGAATTCAGGAGTGCAAGATCATCCTCTCAAAGAGGTTTTTCTTATTTAAATAACCCCTCCAGGTTAGAAGTGGCAAAGACTAAAAATGGAAAGAAATGACACTCTTGGCAGGCGAGAGAAAAGAACAACTCCCTTGCCTCTGTCCTCTTGCTGGTGGGCAAGGGCGCTCGCTCTGACTTTGTTTTGAAGTGCCTGGAGCCAAAGAGCAGTTGTCAAAAGTTAACGGTATGTTACCCTAAGGAAGATGGATGCCAAGGTGGACCTAAGGAAATTCACGTGCCGTCCATGCTGGCTGCTGTCAGCTCAGCACATGTGCACTCACCTCCCTTCAAGGGCAGGGCAACCTTGTCTGCGATAAAAATATTACCTCCTCCTCTCTTCTGTCTTCCTGTGGCACGAATTTTGAATGATCTGCTTTATGATCTCTCTTTTATCTCCTGAATACCTAGCGACCATCCCTGAGCTACTGTTTCCTAAAATTCAGCTCTTTTCTACTCAGCATTTGCAGAATTGATTTCCCACCTAACCTCCCTTGTGTGTCTTCCTCATTGTCAAAATCTGCTTCTCCTCAGAGGGTCACTGATCAGATGCCCTTGGAGCCAGATATAGCACCTTATCGTGTGTGGCATCAATGTTAAATTTAGCCTTAGCATGGGTCCCAGGATCAGCCCCTTTGCTTTAGTCTCCTTTTGATCCAGTCTTAGAAGCCTGTGTCCATTCATAATCGACACTCATATCAGAAGCAGCAGCACCGTGTGTTCCAAGCCAGGCATATATATTGTGTAAATATAAACTGAAAGGCGCTGCCATCAATTATTCGTCCCATTCATTTCAGTGGAGCTTGAGGATGTCTCTCTGCCAAATTACTCTGTGTGTGTGTGTGTGTGTGTGTGTGCGCGCACATTAAATAAAATGAAGGGGGAAGGGTAATTTATAAAATCAGATAATTGGAAAGATATTAAAATCCTGAAACTTCTTATCTTGGCAAAGCACAGCCTGGACCATCCTTGAGGCAAAAGTGGGTATTTCTTCTTAAGATGCATTTTCAAGGTTTTGTAATCTTAGAATCTCATCTGTTGGTTTTTCAAATTTGCTTTGAAATTGGGTCTTTACATCAGGATCAACATTTATAACACCTCATTACAAACTTAATGATAAAATCCATTCCTTGATTTAAAAAATATCTTCTAAGTAAGAATTTATTGAGTGTAGGGGAAGCTTTCTTTCCTTTGAATACCATACCTAATTTTTTAAAATATAAAATTGTATGCTGTATACTAGGTCTTAGGCTTGGTAGTAAAATAGAACATTTGATTGAAAAGAAGGGGGCAAAAAAACCTCCCTACAACTATGAAATATGCAGTACTAAATAAAAATTGTAAGGCATGTTTTCATGGTTAAGGACATCAGAAGCCTATTTTTATTTTAAATCTGTTAAAGTTAAAATGAATAGTAACTTACCCTTGGCAAAGTCCTAGAGAAAAATACTAAAAGTGATTTGAACATAGTTCTAATTTACTCCTGATCTTTCTCTAATGGAGGCTCTATTACAATTTAATTTAATATCTTTTCTTGGAAATAACTTTTGCCTCCCTGAAACTTGTAACCAAAATCATTAGTATGATATTTTTCTTTGGAGTTCTGTAAAATAATACTTTTTCCTCCTAGAGGTTTTTCTTTTTTTAAGGGGTGGTGGATATTCCATAAAATACAGAGAGGTGGATGGTTTTCAGGCTTACAGTTAAGTGTTCAAAGTAAATTTAATACGTTTCACTGTACTCTGTTTTCCCATTGTTTTCAATAGCATCTCCATCATCTTTAGCTTCCAGTTTTGCAACACTGAAGCCATTTTATGGGTTTTTCTTTTCCATCTGTCACCAGGCTTTGCTCATGTGCTCTTTTATTCTCTTCTCAATGGCTTTATCCTAGTCTGGGGCTGCTTTACCCTGCAAAAGAAGGGACCACAGTAGGCACTGCCTTGTTTTTAAAATACAAAATTTTTTTTCTTTTCTGGTTCAAAAGCATTTGGTGATTCCTGCTCCAATCCACGACTCACTGCGTAACCAAGGGTAAATTACTTAACCTCTCTGAGTCTGTTTCCTCATCTGTGAAAACCAGTAAGTGTTTTCGTGAGGGTGAAATAAGTAAACACATGTGAAGCATTCAGCACAGTGCTTGGTACATAGAAAGCAGTCAATCATTTTTCTATTTTTTTTATTTTAGAAAATTTGGAAAATGAAGAAAACTGCATAGAGAAAAAATATCACCCAAACTCTTACTAGACTAACTAATGATTCATATTAACGTAATTCAACCATTTTCCCCTCATATGTGTCGTAAACAAACTGCTTTGTAATCTGCTCTTCATTATAAACGTTTTCCTACATTATTAGTATTCTTTCATAACATGATTTTTAATAGCTGCATTGTATTCCATTTCTTGGCTATCCCATGACATAATCAACCAATTTGTAGACAAATATTTATTATCTTGAATAATACCTTGATAAACATGTTTGCTACACAAGTCTTTATGCTCATCTTTAACTTTTTCTTAAAATTAATTCCTGGAAAGACAATTACTAGGTTAAAAGTGTAAATTACTTTAAAGTTTTTGTTACTTTTTTTCATTTGCTGTCCCAAAAGTGTCTGATTTATATTCCGATTTATATTCCAATCACAGTGTAGAAGGCCATTTTCCTTTCCTTCAGACTTTTTACTTGTCTCCCTGCTTTAATCTTTCTCTCTTTCAGTGCATTTTAAGCTCAACTGCAAGCACATTCTTACTCAGACAAGATTTGATAATTTATTCACTCTTTTTGATGTTTCGGTTGTTTCCTGTTACTAACTGCTACAAATCAAAGCTCCCCGGTTTAACAGCGAGTTAAAACTTCTCCACCTGCCAGCTCTCTCAGACTCCTCGTTTCATCACCTTCTTTTATGATTTCTCCCCATGAACTCACATTCACTACTTTCTAGATTGCTTTTCTTTCCTCCAGCAAAAACTTCTTACCTCGAAACTGATCCTTAAACACCGGAATGATTTCCTGATTCTTTTTCTTCTGCCCTCTTTAATTTCTCTCCCTAGAGGCCGCTCAGCACTCACAGTAGCTCATATGTTAAACAAAATTCATCTCAAGATTCATGTCTGTTTTTGTGTTAGTTTGTAAAATGTGTTTTTCCAGTGTTTCACCTGTGTGTGCTGTTTGCATGTTAAAACTGCAGGTTGATGGCAGAGGTCTGTTCTCCCAACAGTGTCAAATCTAATGTGCTTCACTCAGCAGACGCTCAATAAATTAGAATTGGCTGGCTAACATGTTTTCTTTTTAAGATGAACTGTGAAGCGTTTAGCAGCTTTTGAAATGCACTTTTTTTTTTGCACTCTCCCTCCCTGTCCCCCACCAAACTCTTTCATATACACTGGTTACTTCTTAAAGAACATTCAACTGTTATAGTAAATAGCATTTTAGCATAATGACCTACTAGGTCAGCATTCTATCCACTAGGTTCCCAGAATTTAGATCCTCAATCATCTGCTTCTTTTATCGTTTTCATCCATTGAGTCCTTTTACAGGTATAGTATAACTCTAGCCCTTTTCTGTCTTCCAGACTGAAGTTGGCATGGGTGATATGAATGTATGCACATTCCGTAAGAAGGTGCTTTGGGCACCTTTTGTGCCCTACCTCACAAGCTTTTAGCTCATCTTTTTATTCTAGCTGTTAACCATCTTCCCAGATGTAACCGGAACTGATGAACCTGTGTCTTCCCCTTTCTGTCCTGAGGCTTCTCTGCCACCACCTGGGGTATGTTTGGGAACCTACTCAGCAGTTCAGACAAGCAAAACCTGAATGCCCAGGAGGAGTTAACACCCCTCAAGGCAACCCTTCACTCGGACACAATTCTGAGGCATTCTACATGACTGCTCAGAGAGTCCCTAGCAGAATTGAGTTCATTGCCAAATGAAGAAATAAAGGCAAGAATGGAAAAGAACAAACAATTATGGAGAGGAAGTCATTAAATAAAGCTTCATATACAGCTTTGTATATGAAGTACATAATTTACCATGTTGGCATGTGAATGATGATTTGGGTTTCAGCCATTTACTTCCTAAAATAATGGCTCCAATAATGATTGAAGACCAGGTGTAGTTCCATTTGCCAGTAGAAAACCAGACTTGTATGCTGTTTCTAGAATCATGAAAGGAAGTTCTGATTGCAGGCAAAGAATTATGAACTGTCCAAAAGTTTTCTCTAAAAGTTATCTCAAAGTCCCTGATTCTTGGATACAGTGAAGATATTAAGCTTCTATGGTAGAAAGTACTGAACTGGGTGCTGGGAGAACACAAGATGTGTAAGATACAGTCTTTACATCAGCCAAACTGAGGAGCTAAAATACCTGTACCTCTATAAATACTTGAAAGACTGTTGGTTGCTATTAGGTGGGTTCACTGACAGAGTTTATAGCATTTGAGCCTACTTTGAAGGATGTGAAGGATCGGCCAAATCCATAATTTGCCTGCTTTCACTCAGAGTTATTTTGAAGATACAGAATGATAACAGCATAAATTGCTCAGAAAAGTATAAAGTACCGCACAAATGCAAGACACTGAAAATCGTAACAAAGTACTGTTTCTGTTAGTTAGGTTATAAGAATATGCAATTTAGGACTTAAACTTCTAGTAGCACTTATCATTGATTAAAGAATAGATAAGTAATCCTATATTTTAATTTTGTTTTTCACTTCATTTTTAGAATTCTAGTGAAGTTTTAAAACTTAAATTGCTATTTGTATTATCTATCACTTGTGCAATAATTCCAATCTCAGTTAATAATATGGCAGCCTGTTTTTTATTGAGATATGATATATTAGTTTCAGGTATACAGCATAATGATTCAATATTTGTATATGTTGCAAAATGATCCACCACAATAAGGTCTAGTTAACCACACATAGTTATGCATTTTTTTCCTGTGATGAAAATGTTTAAAATCTGTTCTCTTATCAACTTTCAACTAAGCAGTACAGCCTTATTAACTATAGTCAGCATGCTGTACATTATAACCCCAGGACTTACTATTTTTTTTTGTAAGTGGGAGTTTGATATCTTTTAACCACTTTCACCCATTTTGCTCACCTCTGGCACCCACCTGTCTATTCTCTGTATCTGTGAGTTTGGTTTTTGTGTTTTTGTTTTGTTTTTATTTTCCACATATAAGTGAGATCATAAGGTATTTGTATGACATCCTGTTTTTTGGCATAGGTTTATGCTTGAACATAAGGTTTTGACTGACATTTGAATACATTTAGAGAATCACCTCAGTATAAAGGTGATTTCTTGAAATATCTTGATAGAAGCTAGTATTTTGCTAGAGTTGTTTCTTTCTATTCCTCTTAAAAAATCTTTCCCAGAGGAAAGAACTCTATACAGTAGTCCCTCAGTATCCACAGAGGATTGGTTCTTGGATACCAAAATATGAGTCACTCAAGTTGCATATTAAATGGTGTAATATTTACATATAACCTATGCATATACTTTAAATCATCTCTAGATCACTTATAATACCTAATACAATGTAAATGCTATGTAAATAGTTGTTAAATACAATGTAAATGCTATGTAAATAGTTGCTGGCATGACAAATTCACTTTTTGCTTTTGGGAACTCTCTGGTATTTTTTTAGAATTTAAAAAAATTGAAGTATAGTTGACATACAGTATTATGTTAGTTTCAGGTGTACAACATAGTTATTTGACAATCAAGTACGTTACAAAATGATCACTACGGTAAGTTCAGTAACCGTCTGTCACCATACAAAATTATTACAGTATTATCAACTATAATCATACCTCCGAGATATTGTGGGTTTGGTTCCAGACTGCCGCAATAAAGCAAATATTGCAATAAAGTGAGTCACGAATTTTTTGGTTTCCGATTGCGTGTAAAAGTTATTTTTACATTATAGTCTATTAAGTGTGCAATAGCATTATGTCTTAAGAAACCAATGTAATGTAACTCAATTTAAAAAATGCTTTATTTTTTTCATCCACTGAGTCCACTGAGTAAGATAGTTAGGTAGTTTGTGATTGACATGTACACACTGCTATATTTAAAATGGCTAACCAGCAAGGACCTACTGTATAGCACAGGGAACTCTGCTCAATATTATGTAAGAACCTAAATGAGAAAACAATTTGAAAAAGAATAGATACATGTATAACTGAATCACTTTGCTGTACACCTGAAACTAACACAACATTGTTAAACAACTATACTCCAATATAAAATAAAAAGCTTAAAAAAAAACAATTTACAGAAACAATTTCATGGCTTAAAATGAAGACTTTCTGAAAAAAATACTTTATTGCTAAAAAATGCTAACCATTATCTTACAATGTGGGGTTGCCACAAACCTTCAACTCTTAAAAACAAACAAACAAACAAAAAATTGAAGCACAATAAAACAAGGGATGCCTATATATTCCTTATGCTGTGTATTACATCTCCATGATTTATTTATTTTATAACTCGAAGTTCGCACCTCTTAATCCCCTTCACCTATTTCACCCAACCTCCCACTTCCTCTCCTCTGTCAACCACCAGTTTGTTCTCTATATCCATAAGTCTGTTTCTGTGTTCTTTGGTTTGTTCCTTTGTTTTTTAGATTCCACATATAAATGAGATCACATAGTGTTTGTCTTTCTCTGCCTAATTTATTTCACTTAGCATAATACCATTTTGTTGCAAATGGCAAGATTTCATTCTTTTTTATAGATGAGTTATATTCCTTTGTACATATATATACCATATCTTCTTTTATCCATTCATGTATTACTGGACTTTTAGGTTGCTTCCATATCTTGGCTATGGTAAATAGTACTACAGTGAACATAGGGGCGTATATATCTTTTTGAATTAGTGGGGTTTTTTCCCTTGGGTAAATACCCAGAAGTGGAATTGCTAGATCGTTTGGTAGTTCTATTTTTAATTTTTTGAGGAACCTTCATACTGTTTTCCATAGTGGCTGCACCAATTTACATTCCCACCAACAGTGCACAAGAGTTCCCTTTTCTCCACACCCTTACCAACACTTGTTATTTGTGGTCTTTTTGATGACAGCCATTCTGACAGGTGTGAGGTGATCTCTCATTGTGATTTTGATTTGCATTTCCCTGATGATTAATGACATTGAGCATCTTTTCATGTGTCAGTTGGGCATCTGTATGTCTTCTTTTGAGAAGTGTGTATTCAGGTTCCCCGCCCATTTTTTTTTTTTTTTTTGCGGTACGAGGGCCTCTCACTGTTGTGGCCTCTCCCGTTGCGGAGCACAGGCTCCAGACGCACAGGCTCAGCGGCCATGGCTCACGGGCCCAGTCGCTCCGCGGCATGTGGGATCTTCCCGGACCAGGGCACGAACCCGTGTCCCCTGCATCGGCAGGCGGACTCTCAACCGCTGCGCCACCAGGGAAGCCCCTCCGCCCATTTTTTAAATGGATTTTTAAAATTTAATTGTATGACTTCTTTATATGCTTTGGATAATCACCCCTTATCAGATACACCATTTGCAAATAGCTTCTCCTGTTCATTATGTTGCCTTTTTGTTTTGCTCCGCAAAAGCTTTTTAGTTTGATGTAGTTCCATTTGTTTATTTTTGCTTTTGTTTCCTTTGCCTGAGGGGACAGAGCCAAAAAAATATTGCTGAGATCAGTGTCAAAGAGCATATTGACTGTGTTTTCTTCTAGGAGTTTTATGGTTTCAGGCCTTAAAGTCTTTAATCCATTTTGAGTTTATTTTTGTATATGGTGTAAGAAAATGGTCCTCTTATTGAGGCCACACTGGTGTGCAGGGCTGGCCTCCAGTACAGCTGGCTGTAAGGACTGGCTACAAGTGTTGCAGGTGCTCTGGTGTGCAGGGCTGACCCCTGGGGCGGGAGCCGCTTTGGGGGGATGCAGGTGCCTGCCAAGGGTGCCCGATGGGATGGGCAAGGCTGAGGGCCACGTTGGAGGAGCTCTGGTGCTGGCTGAGCGCACCTACCTGGGCTGGTGGGGCAGGGTTTCTTTCCAAATATTTTCTGTCTGCAGCTGGTTGAATCCACAGATGTGGAACCCACAGATACAGAGGGCTGACTATACGTGAAGTTATACTGTTTTAGAAATGAAATGCCAGAATTTAACTCCACTATAGTAAAAAATATAGGCCCGGTTCCAAGACCTCCACCATGATTTGAATTAAAAGAGTAAATCAGTGGACACAATAGGAAGGAAACGTGTGGTATGCTTTCAGTTATACTGAATACACCAATATTTGTTAAACGTGCACTATGGAATTATTTCCTGTACCTCATAGATATTTCCAAGGAAAAAAATTAAAGACACGTGTTACACTGAATAGCAAGGTAGTGTGAATTTTAAAAGAGTTATTCTGCAGGATGTCTCTTCATTCTCCATTGTCAGGAGAAAATTGTCATGAAACTCTAGAATTAAATATGTTGTGCTAATGTGCTGAGTCCATTTACATTCTATGGAATAATTTTATTTGTTCTGCAGTAGCTGGCTGGCAGAGAAAATGAACAGTGTTTGGTGATATTTTAAAGTTGTAATTTCATCAGCAACCGACTTAGGGGATCCAAATGTAAGTCTGGAAATGAAGTGTTGTGTGCTATATTTGGCTACTCTGAAGACTGAAATATAACTTTTTCCACCACTTCCCAGTGAGTTTTTCCTGAGAAGTCAGTTGTCATTGTTCTGGCAAGTTTCTTTTCATCCTAAACTGTGCTAACATTTAGAAGGAAAACTACGAAGGTTCTTTACCAAAAGAACATATTTTAAAGATAATTTTTTTTAATTACAGGAATTTTAAAAAAATATTAAACTATGTATATGTGTCTTCACCTTATTCTGGGCCCATACCCCAGAGACAATCCTGTTCAACAGTTTCTTTTATTTTAGTTTTCTAGTGATTGTGAGTATAATTTTAAACAATATATGTATGCCTTCATTTATTTATCAACCTTAGACCCTATGCATATGATGGAGGACTGCACTGTAAGAAGATGCCAAAACTCTTGGCATTCTCAAGAGATATGTTTTAAGAATTTCAATTCTCCTGAGTCATACATGCTGCCGTATTACTTAATTTCTCCCTTAAAGTTCTACTTAACTTTAACTGTGATTCTTAACTGGAAGGGAAAAGAGTGTGCTATGGCCCCAGTCCACCAGAAGAATGTATCAGAATCTTTGGGAAGGTCTTTTTCAAAGTACAGATGTCTTCCTTCCTACCTCCAAGGGAAGCTTGCTTACCTGGTTGAAAGTCAGTGTGTGTAATTTCAGATGTTACTAGTTGGGAGTACACTGTGCAGATAATGTAGAAGCAGGGCAAAAAAAGTTAAGAATAAAATATATAAAGGCCAAGATATTTAAGTGGTGAACAATTCTTTTCAGGTTGAGGCATATATGTTTTAGGTCTCTTTGTTTTCTGTTTCTCCTATTATTCCGTTATCAGCCCTAGCAGAGGGCTTTCCGTTTTGTTTACTTCACAAGAGTTCCTGCATAAGCATTAATGAGCAGAGAACAACAAAGCAAAGCAGAGGTTTGGATGCCACAGCATATGGCTTATGCCATATGGCATATGGCTTACTGCTGAGATGAGTTACTAGCTTATGCATTCTAGATTAGGGCGAGTCCAATTTATATCCAGTAAAATTACTATCACAGGGCCTTCTGGGTTCAGCGGAATAGCTGAAACTCTGAGTTCGACTTCATGAATGCCAATCCATCATCTTTTGTACCTTTAAACCTGATAGAAAACTCTTAGAGGTCTGTAATTCTGTGTATTTGAAGATCAACCTTACTTGGTACAGTAGAGTCTAAAAATGACAACAGTGACAAGGATGTGATTGTCTAAAGGGTTGGTTCCACAGTACTTTGAGTTCTCACTACAGCACCTGAGGGGAAGTGAAAAGCCTAAGATGAGAAATACTCATGGGGTTCTCTACTTGTTTTATCTGCAGACGGCAGCTGAATATGTAAAATCTCGACTCCCAGAGGCCCTTAAACAGCATCTTCAAGACTACGAGAAAGACAAAGAAAATAGTGTTTTGTCTTACCAGACCATCCTCGAACAGCAGATTCTATCAATTGACCGAGAAATGCTAGAAAAATTGACTGTGTCCTATGATGAAGCAGGTATGTTGGTCTTTAATAGACACACACACACACACACACACACAGTGTTTTTTCCCTGAAAAAATTTCTTTTTAGATTTTGGTTAAATTAGGTCCTTTTCTTTGGTAGAAGATGAAGGGCAGACTGGATTCAAAGTTATATAACATGGATTAACAGTAAGTTTCTTCTCTGCAGTTTTAGTATCAAAGATTTCATCAGGAGATTTCTAAAAATGGCTCTTAAATATCAAATCCCTTTAAATTTTTGGTTCTTTTTAAAATGGAATTGTTCTGGCCTTTTATCAACCATGTGCTCCTGTTGATTTAATCTTTTAAAGTGTCACTTCAATTTTGGATCCTAGCTGAAAACTTTTACATCCAATAATCCAAGAACTGTTAGTTGCTTCAAGTGTTATTTTTTAATTTCAGAGATCTTCTTTTCTGAAGAGGTACCATTTTTTCCCTGAAGTTTCAAGCTGAACTTGGCTTTCTTTTCCTTAAGCTCCTCAGATGAATCCTAGCCCTAACACCACACTGGACAGTTTGGTTCACTGCCTTCCATAAGTTCATATTATCCAAAGGAGCTTATTAATGAAGGCCTGGATAGACCTCCTTACATCACCATTTTATCTATTATGTGGTTTGTCGGCTAAAACCTAATTTTAATGAAACCAGTGCAGTATTACTTGGAATTATTAAAATCTTTAACAAAATTAGACTTATTCAGGAAAAATATCTTGATTAAAATTGTCATACCACCCCTGCCCGCCCCCCGCAACCCCAGAAATGGAGAAAAAAGTATGGGAAAATAGGTTTCTAATGGTCAAACATTGGTAGTATTAATTTCCTTTTTAATACCAGGAGCTTCTGTTTTTATTTCTACAGGAAGTTGTTATTTTACATCTCATTTTCTTTCACATGATCTTAAACAATCTCAATGCTGACGTTCTTAACATTTGATTTCAAGCTTGAATAGCAAACCGAAGAGCAGATTTTTTAAAAAATGCTGCACGTGCCTAACCACTGATGCAGTTTTTCTAGTTATTAAGCTGCCCACATTTTCATTCAGCCTTTTAACCTCTTTACATGGACATTTAGGTTGCTTCCATGTCTTGGCTATTGTAAATAGTGCTGCTATGAATGTAGGGGTGCTTGTATCTTTTCAAATTATAGTTTTGTCTGGGTATATGCCCAGGAGTGGGATTGCTGGATCATATGAGAACTCTATTTTTAGTTTTTTGAGGAACTTCCATACTGTTTTTCACAGTGGCTGCACCAATTTACATTCCTACCAACACTGTAGGAGGGTTCCTTTTTCTTCACCCCCTCTCCAGCATTTATTATTTGTAGATTTTTTAATGATAGCCATTCTTACTGGTGTGAGGTGGTGATACCTCATTGTAGTTTTGATTTACATTTCTCTAATAATTAGTGATGATGAGCATCTTTTCATGTGCCTGTTAGCCATCTGTATGTCTTCTTTGGAGAAACCTCTATTTAGGTCTTCTGCCCATTTTTCGATTGGGTTGTTTCTGTTGTTATTGAATTGTGTGAGCTGTTTGTATAGTTTGGAAATTAAGCCCTTATTGGTTGCATCATTTGCAAATATTTTCTCCCAGTCCGTAGGTTGTCTTTTCATTTTGTTTATGGTTTCCTTTACTGTGCAAAAGCTTACAAGTTTGATTAGGTTCCATTTGTTTATTTTTGCTTTTACTTCTATTGCCTTGGGAGACTGACCTAAGGAAACGTTGGTATGATTTATGTCAGAGAATGTTTTGCCTATGCTCTCTCCTAGGAGTTTTATGGTGTCATGTCTTATGTTTAAGTTTTTAAGCCATTTTGAGTTTATTTTTTGTGTAGGGTGTGAGGGAGTGTTCTAACTTCATTGATTTACATGTGGCTGTCCAACTTCCCCAATACCACTTGCTGAAGAGACTGTCTTTTCCCCATTGTATATTCTTGCCTCCTTTGTCAAAGATTAATTGACCATAGGTGTGTGGGTTTATTTCTGGGCTCTCTATTCTGTTCCATTGATCCATATGTCTGTTTTTGTGCCAATACCACAGTGTTTTGATTATTGTAGCTTTGTAGTATTGTCTGAAATCTGGGAGGGTTATGCCTCCTCCTTTGTTTTTCTTTCCCTCAGGATTGCTTTGGCAATTCTGGATCTTTTATGGTTCCATATAAATATTAGGATTACCCATAACCATTTTATAATGAGAAAACTGAGACCCACAGATTTGCCTGAAGTAACACAGTTACTTAGTTGTAGAGCTGGGACTCCAACCTCCTCATTGCTAATCCAGCTGGGCTTTCACCATATTAATGCAGGTTCTCATTCACTCAGTAGTCATTTGTTGAATGCATAGCAATATGCTAGGCAGTTGGAAGAAAGGGGTATGAGTATAGAAAAGGAAAACAGAGACCTTCCTTAATAAAGTCTAGCTGGGCGCTGAAGCATAGATATATGACTTCTGAAGAAAAATTCCTGAGGATTTTGAAATAAGTATGCTCTGTAATATGCACAAGCATTTTAAGTTAAGCTGAGGGGATGTGGTGTAAAGGAATAATGAAAGTGGCTCAAGTTTTCAATGGAATTCTTTAGGGGAGACATTTGCCTAAACCCTGAGGGACAAACAATGAACATGGGTTTGTGAGGAGAAGAGAGATGCAGTCCATGTGATGAAGGGACCCAAGGGGACACCAAGATGGGAATCAACATCAGCTGCAACCTCCCACCACTCAACTTTTCCTTCCTCAGGAATAATTTTCCACTCACCTGCACTGTTGTTGAGCAATGATTAATCTGCAGAGGGACATTTGTACGTGACCCTTAGGAACAAATACTTTGGCATGGAATTAATCTATCAATAAACTCTACAGCATGAAATAGTGGAAATAACTACAGGATTGACAGAGGATCTAAATTCCCAGCCTTTCCTGTAGCTTAATACTGGTATGATTAATGCCTAGAGCCTCTGTTTCTTCATGTATAAAGTTGGGCTAATAAAATCTCACAGGGTTATTATGATAGTAAAATATATTATATTTGGGGAAGTCCTTAGTCCTTCATATTGCAAATGCCACTAGTGCTGAATGAGAACAGATTTGGATCTTGTCTACCACTGAGACCAGTTTAAAGTGCTAGTTGAGTTTTTTCTTGACATGCAGTGTTTGGGGAGACAGAGGCAAATTCTTAAAAATATCTTCAGAAGCTCTGAGAAGTCAGGCAACAGCTACCTTTAAATCACCCGCTCCAGGCTCCGTTTGCCCTTGGTCATTCCTGCATGAGGTGACACATGAATGTCACTGTGAGTTGTGAAATCAAAACACTGCCTTCTCCTCCACTACCCATATATGAACATATGAATGATTTTATTCCAAAAAAGAGGAGAAAATATCAAAAGTTATTACTATCTAACAGAAAAAAATTTCATCATGATACAGAGGAATCAGGACAGAAAATTGGTAATAATATCTAACACCTTCAAATACAAACATCTTACACTAAGCCACTCATTTGCTTTAAACTGCTTAGCTTCTTTCCATGCTTTCCCAGTTTTACTTCCTTGCATTCTTAATTCAGCTCTCCCAGTTTTAGGAAGTAGCTAATTGTTAATTAGACAATATCCTGGTCTCTTGAGAGGTTAATTTGTCTTTAATGCTCATCCACTGATAAATCAGCCTGAGCGACTTAATGACAGTTACCACCATCTGTGGCTTCTAAACTTCTAAAAGCAGTTAATGAAAAAAAATCCCTAGATGCTTGTCTAAAAGCATTGGCTCAGGACCTTTTGTCCCTCCTTTCTCTTTCTCTCTCAGTATCCTCTCACCCCCTTTAAATACATATATATCTTAATGCTTTACTCATTCACAATTCAACTCTCCAGCAGCCTGAAATACTTGAAATCCAGCAAAAAATGGGAAGAAAGCTAAAGCCACATGCAACCATACCATGTCACAGAGGCTATAGTTTCTCACCTAGGATTTATATATTATTATTTTGTATAGTTCTGACCAGTTAGGTTATATTTTCCAATGTGACATTTTCTTTTTAAAAATTCTTTTTCTGAATTTGAGTGTTACACTTTTATTGCAGAAATAAATAGAAATAAGTAGAAGGGTATAATAAGAGACTAATAATTATCTGTAATCCTACCATTGTAAACATTTTGGGTATATTTCCCTCACTCTAAGCTTTTTTTTTTTTTTTTTTTGCGGTACGCGGGCCTCTCACTGTTGTGGCCTCTCCCGTTGCGGAGCACAGGCTCCAGACGCGCAGGCTCAGCGGCCATGGCTCACGGGCCCAGCCGCTCCGCGGCACGTGGGATCCTCCCGGACCAGGGCACGAACCCGCGTCCCTTGCATCGGCAGGCGATTCTCAACCACTGCACCACCAGGGAAGCCCTTTGGTTTTGTTTTTGCTACTATGAGTAATGCTGCAATGAATATATACATTTGTCTGCATTTCATGTGACTCTAGGGAACAGACTTTAGAAAACGTGGGTGTAGAATTAGAATTAGAAGGTGAGGGATGGGGATGATACTTATACTTAGAGCAGACAGAGCAGCAAGGTATAAGAGCAAAGAGCAAATCCATAGAAATCCATAAAAAGTAGTCATCATATCCCCAGCATTGCACACTACACTCTAAGTCAAATCAGCATTCACAGACCCTGTATTACAGAGTTGACATCATTGATCTCCATAACGGTGGCCTTCATTCACAGAGAAACAGTTCAATAATGTTAATCATATTCTGTATATAAAAATAGGGATTGTATAAACCAGTTTATAAAGATTTTCATCCAAATGGTTTATTTTTAAGTTTGACTGTTAATAGGAATAAAGATGTTTTGTAGTATAATTGAAAGAGGTCTTGGAGCCAAAAGACCCAGATTCTATTCCTAGCTCTGCTGCCAACCAAATATATGACCTTGAATGAGTCACCAAACCTCCCTAAAGCCTATTTCCCTATAAATTGAACGTATGAACAGGATCTCATTGATGTCTTCCATTTCTAAAACTATGATTCTGGTATCTTGACAGCGGAAAACTCAGGCAGCCATAGTTTCTGCAAGGTTGCACTTAGCTTCTTCTTGAATCTTCTGCTTTCTCTGTTGCTTTTCTCCTCTCTCCCCAGACAGCCCATGTAATTTGTTTATAATATCTGACTAAAAGAAGACCACCGCTTAGCTATCCTGGCATCTGCACATGAATTTGCCCAGGCATACTTTTGTTGGTGGGAAGGGCAGTGAGACTGTATGAGTGAAGCAAAATTAGATTTTGGAAGGAAAGGTTCTGAGCCATCGTTCATGGATTCTTGTTAAGATTGCTTATTTTTATTAGCACTTACTAATGCTAAGCAAAATCTAGCATGAGAAGATATGGTTTGCATTTGATCCATTAATGTTTTTATTTGAATGGGAGCACAAGTTCATACACATTTCAATAGATTGGGTTTAGTAGAGAGAAATTTCCAAGGAAAACAGTTGCATGACTTGAAGAGATCAAAATAGCATTTCACACTGTCTCAGAGAGCATCATGAACCTAAATATTTATTATTTGTCATAGTGGGCAAAAGTTGAAGGGTTGAAATAGCCCGACAGGGAATCTTTTCTCGCATTATTTATTTTTATGCTTGTACATTATTCATATTTCTCTAAGCAATCTCAAATCGTTTATAATTTTTTCTTAAGTTTGGGCATAAATAATCTACACATTCCCTTGTTAAAGTACTGTGATTTGTAATGCCTTGTGTTTGAGGGAATTGTGAGGAGAGTAGGCCCATTTATTTGAGAATGATACTCTCTGTTGCACAATCAAGAACCCTAAGGCATGGGAAACAGAAGTAGAAAGCACCTCCTTCTCCCTTTGGGAAGAGCTGGCTATGCCTGTAAGAGGGTGGACAGTCCAGCGGTAGTATCTTGCTTCTAGCCTCGGGACAGTTGCCTAAGTTGCTGCTTTGATCTCCTTCTCAGAGTTAAACCTAAGACCAGCAAAGGTTTTATTTGTTCTTACAGTTCACTAGAAACCCAGACAGCTTTCCAATGAGCACATGTTTCTACCATGTAGAAAGAACACTTACGAGTAGAAAGCGGACCAGACAGTGCAGATGAGGGAGAAAACTCAGCCAGCTGCTTATTGTGTTCATTTGGGCATCGTTTAAAGCTGGGGGCCTGCAGATCCACTGACAGGTGTCAGGCAATCATGTAGGATTTTCCCAGAGGTGGTGAGGAAGGAGGAGTAGCATTAATTTGTTAGCCTTTGCTTGGTGATTGCCTGATGCAGCCTGACATTAGAAATGCGTGAGAGCTGAGCCCAAGCAAAGCTACCTGCCATGAAGAGACACCAAGTACTGAAATGTACTTTTTGGAGAAGTGGCTTCTTAAAAGAGTGGCGAATGTGCTGTAAGCAATTTAGGAAGTAGCTGGAGGGTTCCCTCCTACTGAGCTTATTTTATTCTTCTTAATATAGACGGTACCTAAAAGTTACATCTCTGAGTTAATTGAGCCATTATGTCTGAGTAATCAGTGATCTCAAAAGGAAAACCATTTACTGTCATGGAGAAAAAAATTGAACACACATCGAGAAACCAAACCCAGGAAAGAGACTGTAAATTATTTAGGGCCCTTTCAGGTTTTCTAAGAACATAAAAAATTCAGTAAAAGGCCTTTGCAGAAAGTTCTTCACTCTCACAAATATAGTGAATTTCTCAGTCTGTTTCTCAAACAGGTCCTAAGGGAAGAGGTGGCTTTAGGTTTCGTTAATTTATATCTTCAATCAGGACCTTATTTCTGGGCTCAAAAGATGTTCTCACTGAGGCTTTCTGTCAGGATTTGGAAGGAAGAGAAAAACAGGGAAACTTAAGAAACACGTCGTAAAGGGAAATTTAATATTGGTTGTGTAACCTCTGACACCAACTTCTGAATTTCTGTAAAAAGTTAAATCTTTTATTTTTCCATTATGAGAGTAATATAAATATGTTTTAGAACATTTTTAAAATATGGAAAAATAGAAAAGGAAAAGATAATCTCTAATTCCACCACCAAAACATAACCACCATCTTTTAGTATATTTACTTCTAGTCATTTTTCTCTGCTGGGTTTTAATAATTTGTGCCCAATTTTATACCTTTTTTTTCATTTAACACTGAAATATAATCATATTTCTCAATGCTCTTACAAGCTACTCAAAAGTAATTCGTAATGACTGCATAATATCTTACTGAATGGATATGCCACAGTTATTGTTCCCATAACCTTTTAACATTTTCAGCATGGCCCCTCTTGTTTATTTGTGTTTCATTTCTTGTCACCATATAGAATCCCTGAATTTGGAGGTCTGTTTCTTATCTGTGAAAAGATGAGAATGGTGGTATGACTAACAAAAACATAATGAAGACTTCTGTAATGCAGCCAATTATTAGTCATATAACAGTGGGAGCAGAGGACTAAAAGAGGTAGTTAAAATCCACTTATAAACTGATAACTTCTTTCTGGCCAGTAATACCAACCTTTTTAACCAAACTTGATTTGAGTTTCAGTTATAATTCTTATACTTCCCCCTTTATATCATAGATTTAAAAAGTCAAAAGATAAAGTTGGGGGGAGTAGCAACTAAACAGAGTGACTTTGCCATCTACAAACTAGAAAACTATCCACCATGGCTGTTTGAAAGTACCCAAATATGTGATTCACCAGCCCTGGGGTTGGTTTCTATGTCTGTGGCGAGACATTGTGCCTCTCTTTGCTTGGTTTCATCGACTGTAAAAAAGGACATTGGATTAGATATTTTCTGAAGTCTTTCCCAGCTTTAACAATGTGTGTGATTTTGTGCTCAGTTCATTTAACGCTCATTGGTTCATTCAGTTATTTACTCTGTAAACATTGACCGAGTGCCTAGGAGCCAGGCATGGTGCCTGCCACTGGGAATGCCCAGATGACTACGTGGCCCTTCACTCCAGGTGTGTGTACGCATCTGTGTGGGAGTGGGAGGACAGAGTGACAGTGGTAGAAACATAACTAGAGTGCAATGGAATTAGTGCTACAGAGTGTGTGTTCAGAGGACAGTGAATGGGTAGAGGAGGAAAGAATTAGGTTTGGGATTGAGAAATAATTCTTAAATAAATCAGAAAATCATAAGAGAACCCGTAAATCCTTTGAACTGTTTGTCTTGAATGTCAGTTGCATGTTTAAAGGCAGGTTTATTATGAGTGATGCTTTTTTTCTTCTTTGCTCAGTAACTGGTGATGTGCCAGTGCCTTATACAGACCTATCCTTTTTTTTTAATTTTTAAATTGAAGCATAGTTGATTTACAATGTTGTATTAACTTCTGCTGTATAGCAAAATGATTGTTTTTTATATATATGTATATATATTCTTTTTTATATTCCTTTCCACTGTGGTTTATTATAAGGTATTGAATATACTTCCCTGTGCTATACAGTAGGACCTTATTGTTTATCTATTTTATATATAGTACTTTGTATCTGCTAATCGCAAACTCCTAACTTATCCCTCTCCCGTCCTTCTCCTTTGGTAACCATAAGTGTGTTTCCTATGTCTGTGAGTCTGCTTCTGTTTTGTAAATAAGTTCATTTGTATCATATTTTAGATTCCACATATAAGTGATATCATATGATATTTGTCTGATTTACTTCACTTAGTATGATTATCTCTAGATCCATCCAAGTTGCTGCAAATGGCATTATTTCATTCTTTTTTATGGCTGAGTAGTATTCCATTGTATATATATATACCTTTTTAATAGAAGGCCTCATATGCACTCTGAGAATAAATTGATCCAAGTTTTGCAGTGTGCAAATAAAATTTTAAACTGTAAAGAACTTTGCTGAGAATACTGGAAACTGCTGGCTAATACTGAGGTTTAGAATAAGGATGTGCTGCCTCTGGTGATTAAAACATTTGACTAGAGCTGTGTTTTACCTTTCTAATCAAGTTGTCATTGTTTGCCACAAGGGAAGTAATGTTACTACCTGCTCTAAAGTAGTATTTGATTACAAGGCCTGGAGAAAATGTGTACACTTCAAAGAAGATAATTGTACCAGGTGGTCACAATTTAGACTGCATCGGCCAGCCAGAGACAGGATGCCGCTGCCATCTGTATCTCTTCCTTTCTGTACTAGGGGAATTTTGTAACCAAGTTTCCATAGATCTTGTCGGAATGCATGTAATAAATCTTAATGAGATCCAAGTTAATGGTAAGACCTTCAGTCTGTAGGGAAACATCGGATAGTTTTTGAAGTGCCAGAATTTCTAATGTACTGTGACTGTCCATTTGTAGTGGTGAGATGTAAGCCAAAGGCATCCTCTGGCTGACTTTCAGACTCGGAAGATCTGTAATCATAGGCAGCTGGACTGCTGTTTAATGTCATTTTGCAAGAATGTCATTTTGCAAGAACTTCAATCTTCAAGAGCTACTAGATATTCCAGTCTCATCTGGTAAATTGCCTCCTGAAAGGCATTGTTTTTAAGCCACCTTCTGTTGCCCAGAGGAATTCTCTTTGTGCTTCTTTCTTTACTTAATGTCCTTGTCCCAAGGCTGTGTGGCTTAGGCTATTTCTGATGCTGGTTTGATGAGGTTTCTGCAGTATATAAAGGGGCACCTGAATGTGCTCTTGTAGTTCTGTAATCAGTCCAAGGGAACTGTAAATCAGCTATGTAGAAATCACTAGGACAAACACTGTTCATTCAACACACACATTTACTGTGTGCCGAGTTCTGGCTAGGTGCTGAGAGTCTAAGAAATGGGGAAGGACAGTCAAATCAGAGGTCTTCTCCCTTTGAATTTATTGCTAATCTGGACTGCTGTCTCTATAAATCTGTTCTCTAAGAGGTGCTTCAAAATGACTCCTTAGCTGGCTTCTTCCTTACCTGAGCCAGGGCCTTCCATTCCTCTGATCTCAGTCCTTCTCATTCAAGGAGGTAACACAAATTACACGTTTGTTATTTATATCCTACTTGCTTCCTGAAAGTCCAATTTGCCATACATACATAATAATGTTAAAATAAAAACAGAAAATCAAAGCCAAAACGGAGGAAGGAAACAAACGCACTAACCATAAAGAACAGATGAAATGAAACAGTTTTTCATTGGAGACAACTTCTAATACTGAAGTTGATGGAGACTTTTTCACAGGGTACCTTGTACTTTGGACCTTGAGCAACATAATCTCAGCTTGAGTTTTCCAGAAGCAGAGGCTGAAACAAAAGGCTTGAGTGCAGTTAATCTAGGAATGCAGCTGAAGGAACAGAAGTGAGGGGCCTTGGGAGTGAACCAGGAAGGAGGGAAAAGAGAAACAAGGGGAAGCTGCCATGAGGACACAGAATGGAGCTGGCCTCCCCTGAGGGTGACTTCTGCTTAACCTGACTAAGGGAGCTTGTGAGTAGCATCCCAGAACCATCGCCAGGAGGTGAAGGGGGAAGCATTTAGCAGCAAGTCTCATCCCCTCGTTTGTCAAGGGTAGCTCCACAGACATTAGTTTCCCTGTACTTCTGGTTTACATATGCCTGAGTGCTGAGTCGGTTCTGGGGACATCCCACACGTTGGCATCAGGGAAGGGAGCAAGTGAAGGGTGAACCAGGGAAGGGTTCAGGCCAAGGTGTTCCCAGTGAATTTGAGGTTTTTGATGTCTTGTCACGGAAAGAATTCAGTGAGAGACAAAGTGATAGGTAAGAAGTGGATTTATTTAGAGAGAAACGCAGGGCACAGACAGAGCATGGGCCATCTCAGAAGGCGAGAGAGCCCCGAAATATGACGTGGTTAGTTTTTTATGGGCTGGGTAATTTCATAGGCTAATGAGTGGGAGGATTATTCCAAGTATTTCGGGAGAGGGGTAGAGATTTCCAGAAAATGGGCTACCACCCACTTTTGGGCCTTTTACGGCTAGCCTCAGAACCGTCATGGCACTGGTGGTGTGTCATTTAGCTAATGTATTACGTGAGTGTATAATGAGGCTCAAGGTCTACTGGAAGTTGAATCTTCTGCCATCTTGGACGTAGTTGGTTCTAACCAATTTTTGTCATGTCCTATGGCTATGTCATTCTTTTAAAGGTTGTGCCCTGCCCCCTTCCCTCCTGTTTCAAAGGCTGCTTCTGGCTGAGCTGGTCCCCGTGCCAGTGGCTGGGACTGAGAGAGTATGAAATGCTCTGCAGGAGATTTGTCATACGAGCACAACAAATGAAATCTTAAAACAACTTTATAGGAAATACATGTGAGTTCATCTTTTTTTTTTTTTTTTTTTTTGCGGTACGCGGGCCTCTCACTATTGTGACCTCTCCCGTTGAGGAGCACAGGCTCCGGACGCGCAGGCTCAGCGGCCATGGCTCACGCGCCCAGCCGCTCCGCGGCATGTGGGATCTTCCCGGACCGGGGCAGGAACCCATGTCCCCTGCATCGGCAGGCGGACTCTCAACCACCGCCACCCGGGAAGCCCGTGAGTTCATCTTAAAGTCATTTCGTGTGTGACAACCATCTATAAAAGCATGATTATTCATGTTTTTCAAAGCTCCTTTATAGCATGTGGCAATGCAGAGTGTTCAAAAGCATTTAGAGGAAAAGCTTACATGTAGTAGAAGACGTATGTAAGAAAAGGAGAGGGTGCTTTGTTTGATGTGAGAGTTGGCAGCTTTCCAGCTCAAACCAAAATAAATAACTAATCCTCATTTTTATAACTAATGAATTCAAGTACCTAGGCCCTTCAACCTGAGTGGCACAGTGAAATCCAGCTTTTCATATGTGTAAAAAATAATTATCTTCCATAGATAACGTACAGCAGTCGTTATTCTGGAGAGGAGAAGCTGGGAAAGGAGACTTACTTTTTCGCTGAACCTTCATATTGTATTGTTTGAATTTTTAACTTTGTCCATGTATTTTCTAATTTTAAAAATTTATGAAAAATAAATAAAAATAAACAAAACCTTCCTAGTACATTTCCTCTTATCTTCAGTACTGGAAATGGAATATAAGAAGGCAGAAAGCCAGTCCTCTTGTTTTCGGTAAAGCTTTTTACCTCTAAGTTATGTATATCCAAGGAGTAAGTCAAGAAAGGAACTCAGCGACAAGGCCAGCCATCATGGAACTGCAATGCCAAGGTCAGAGAAGATCAGCTGTGAGACCAGCTCAGTACTATGCCAGTGAGCACCTGGGTTCTTGGTAGTCTTCATGCCCTGAGCCAGAGCTGATCCCAGAGTCCAGGGAGGGGGCTGACCTTATTGCAGGGAAAAAAAGAAGTTCATCTGAAAGAGAACAGGATTCATGGGCAGCACGCTGTTGGGAATTCAGCAGATTCTGATCTCACTTCCTGTTAGTTGCCTGTGCTTCACCCTGAGCTTGGTCTTTCTGTGGCTGACAAGTTACCTGACTTGCTGCTTTAATTGGCCTTTTACTCAGATTCTCTTTTTCCTTAACTACAGCCAAACCTCTACTGATTTTTTTTTTTTTTTTTGCAGGGAAGTGTAGTACAGTGGAAAGAGCCCAGTCTTTGAAGCCAAACTGGCTCCATGATAATTCCTTATGCTATATCTTATGGGCCTTTTTATGAGGATTAAAGATAACGTATGGAAAATGATGGACATTTGGTGGACACTGTAACAACGATAGCCTCTCTCTTATTTGTTGTTACTTGGCGTATACTCAGCTTGGTATATAGGTGTATTTTTCCAATTGCTTTCATGGTAGAGAGGATTAACTATCATGCACTTTGCATAAATTACCTTCTTTTTTACCCAGGACATAACAGAAACCAGCAAAATTCTGGCCCCATCAACCTCCTTTACATTTCTTACCCTGCCCTGGATAGAAAAGCAGTTCCTTGAGTTTAGTGTATTTGTAGTATGTTTTTATGTTTATTTGTTTTTACTTTCTCTAATGCTGTATGTTAGTTATCTCTTGCTACATAACAAATTAGTTAGTAGCTTAAAACAATAAATGTTTATTATCTCATACAGCTTCTGAGTGTCCAGAATGCTGGTTGGTTTTCTTGTGAGGTTGCAGTCAAGTTGTCAGCTAGTCTTTAAAGACGGGCTGGAAGTGTGACGTCCAAGCTTACTCATGTGGCTCTTGGCTGGAGGCTTCAGTTCCTTTCCACATGGGCTTCTCCACAGCCTGCTTGCTACCTGGCTTCCCTTGGTGTAAGTGACCTAAGAGAGAGAGCCCAGGAGAACCCAAGATGGAAGCTGCAGTCTTTTGTAAACTGATACCGAAAGTGAGATACCACAATTTCTGCCATATACTTTTTTTTTTTTTTTTTTTTTTTTTTTGGCTGTATTGGGTCTTGGTTGCTGCTCGCAGGCTTTCTCTAGTTGTGGCGAGCGGGGGCTACTCTCTGTTGTGGTGCACGGGCTTCTCACTGCGGTGGCTTCTCTTGTTGTGGAGCACGGGCTCTAGGCACGTGGGCTTCAGTAGTTGCAGCATGCGGGCTCAATAGTTGCGGCATGTAGGCCCTAGAGCATGTGGGCTTCGGTAGTTGGGGCACGTGGGCTCAGTAGTTGAGGCACGTGGGCTCTAGGGTGCAGTTGTGGCACACGGGCCTAGTTGCTCCGCAGCATGTGGGGTCCTCCCGGACCAGGGATCGACCCGTGTCCCCTGCATTGGCAGGCGGATTCTTAACCACTGTGCCACCAGGGAAGTCCCTCTGCCATGTACTGTTGGTTACACAGGCCAACACTAATTCATTGTGGGAGGGGTCTGCACAAAAGTATGAATGCCAGGAGGTGGTGATCTTGGGGGCATCTTGGAGACTGGCTACCACAGTCTGCATTGTAACCATACTTACTTTGACTCTGCCAGCTCCTATGTCTCCTCTCTCTAGTATCATCATCTTTCCCTCTGATTTCCTAATCCCTACCTACGTCCTGCTTCCCTAAATCCAAAGCTGGAATGTTGGGCCCTGCACTCAGTACCAAGTAGCCTTAGGGTATTTACACCCAGCATCCTTTCCCACACCTGCAGCTTCATTTCATTTTACCAGAGGCAGTACCCTCCATGTATCAGTTATTAAATGTTTTGAATATCATTTCTGACTTCTCTAACTCAGAATATTTCCTTCTAGAGCATCTTAACACAGTGTCCAGTGTTGTAGTCTGTTCAGGCTGCTATAACATAATATAGACAGTCCCCAACTTACGATGGTTCAACTTATGATTTTTTGACTTTATGATCTTGCAAAAGTGATCATATTCAGAAGAAATTGTACTTTGAATTTTGAGTTTTGCTCGTTTCCCAGGCTAGAGATACGCAGTAGGATTCTCTCTCATGATGCTGGGCAGGGGCAGCGAGCCTCAACTCCCAGTCAGCCACACGATCATGAGGGTGAACAACCGATTCTGACAACCATTATGTTTTTCACTTTCAGTACAGTATTCAATCAATTACTTGAGATATTCAACACTTTATTATAAAATAGGCTTTGTGTTAGATGATTTTGCCAACTGTAGGCTAATGCAAGTGTTGTGAGCACATTTAGGGTAAGCTAGGCTAAGCTATGATGTTCAGTAGATGTATTCAGTGCATTTTCGATTTTTCGGTTTACGAGGGTGATTTATCAGGATGTAACTCCATCGTAAGTCAAGGAATATCTGTACCATAAACTAGGTGGTTTATAAACAACGGAAATTTATTTCACATGGTTTTTAAAGGCTGAAAGTCCAAGATCAGGGTGCCCTCATGGTCGGGTGAGGGCCCTCTTCTGACTTCCTGTGTGCTCACGTGGTGGAAGGGCTCTGGAGCTTTCTCAGGCCTCTTTTATAAGAGTACTAATCCATTTATGAGGGCTCTGCCCTCATCACCCCCCCAAAGCCCCATCTCTTAATACCATCATATGGGGCATTAGGATATCAACATGAGAATTTGTGGGGGGCACAGACATTCAGACCATAGCACTCAGTACCTCAATAGTTGTGAAACTGCAGTTTAGTTTTCACAGCAGTATCCTGAATACTTCAAAATTCAGGCATTTCCTTCTAGATGGTAATAGTTTCTCTCTCCATCTCTGTCTCCTTCTCTCTCTCATCCTTCTACAATCCCTCACTCCCCGCCCCTCATCTTATTTTTCTCTTTGTTTCTTTCATTTAACTGGCTATGTTCTAAAATTTATTACATTTTTAATTTTTATATTTATTAAAAATTTTGATGACTTGTTCTGTTAGTTTTTAAAATGGATGGGTAGAATAACTGGATAAATTGTTTTTATGTTTAACTCAGCTGTTAGCTTCAGTAAAAAAAAGTTTCCTGGGCTTCGCTGGTGGCGCAGTGGTTGAGAGTCTGCCTGCTGATGCAAGGGACACGGGTTCGTGCCCTGGTCTGGGAAGATCCCACATGCCGCGGAGCGGCTGGGCCTGTGAACCATGGCCGCTGGGCCTGTGCTCCGCAACGGGAGAGGCCACAATAGTGAGAGGCCTGCGTACTGCAAAAAAAAAAAAAAAAAAAAATTTTCCTGTTCTTTCTTTATTGCTTCTTGGTTTTCTCTTCTATTGTGTAGGAAAAAAGTAAAGAAGTGAAAATGAGGAAGTCACTGAAGATCTTGTCCATCTCTTCCACTTTCTACAATGCCATAATTTCCCTTATTTGTGGTCTTCTACTTTTCTACCAAATCCCCATCTCAAATTCTTTGTTCTTAAAGAAAACAGCAGTGAACAAGTGAGTCTCTCATTGTGTCAGCATTTGTGGAAGAAAAAAGTGGATAGAACTAACAAGTAACTATCCCCTCATTCCCCAGGGACTGTTTCTTTTTGGCTAGATTTGTTTTTTTGTTTGTTTTTTTTTTTGGTAGACTATGCTACTTTATTATTTTTTTTATTTTTATTTGCGGTACGCAGGCCTCTCACTGTTGTGGCCTCTCCCGTTGCAGAGCACAGGCTCCGGATGCACAGGCTCAGCAGCCATGGCTCACGGGCCCAGCCGCTCCGCGGCACGTGGGATCTTCCCAGACCGGGGCACGAACCCGTGTCCCCTGCATCGGCAGGCGGACTCTCAACCACTGCACCACCAGGGAAGCCCGCTAGATTTGTTTTAAATGTTTTGAGAAAAACATTATTTTTGAGAAAGCTCATGTTTTTAACCCACCAGTCTTCAAATTGCTTTCTGATCTACAGGAAAATGAACCTGAGATTAAAGAACTAGGAAAAATGAAAATGCCGTCCGTCACGGAATTAGAGATGCATTTGATTTTTGCACTCAAGATTCAGCTTTTGAAAAGTATTGGCCCGTATAAATAGAAAGAAATAAACAGCCAAATTTGCCTACTTGTCTGAAGACCTGCATGTGTTTTAAAATCATACCTGAAAGTGTTATGGGCCTGGTGTAATTGCATTTGCAAATAAAATGTAGGAAGCTCTAGTGCTCAGAGTACAATTAGCTGGGTTAATTTTCCCTTTCTGTTGTAACATAAGTAACTTCAAGCCTCTTTGCTTGACTGTTCTTCCTTGTAAACCTTCCCCTGTAGGGGAAATCAGTATTTCAGAGCCACCAAAGAAAATGAGCTTGTCTAAAAATAGTTGCCTGTTGACAAGACTTTAGCAGATTTTTTTTTTTCTGGTAATACAAAAGCTTTACAAAATGGAATGAGATCAGATACGACAGATGTAGTCAAATCCACTTCTAATCTGTAAATCCCTGCAGTTGTGCTAATTTTTAAATGAATATTTTGAAGTTTTACTGAATTTATGACATTCTCAGCATTTCCCCATATCTCTAAGCGTTTGGGGGTACTCGGTTGCATTCTGTGCTTTGTCGATCAGTGCCCTGTTCGCTGGTACCCACCGGGTCCTGCTTACTAAAGGCTCAAATGAGGTTCTTTTTTTTTGATATTTTCTTTTTTTCTTTTTATTATTTTTTATTTATTTTTTTATACAGCAGGTTCTTATTAGTTATCCATTTTCTGCATATTAGTGTATACATGTCAATCCCAATCTCCCAATTCATCACATCACCACCACCACCCTCGCCGCTTTTCCCCCTTGGTGAGGTTCTCTTTTGCTCTGCTTTTATTTGTCAGGAATTGTTTTCTACCAGCCCCAGATAATCAAGTCAGTTTACTATAATACTCTTTACAGCTGTGGTTCTCAACTGGGGGCGATTTCCAACCTGCCTCTACCTCTTCCCCCCAACATTTGGCAATGTCTAGAGGCCTTTTTTTGTTGTCCCAACTGAAGAAGGGGAGTGGGAGTGAGGGCTAGTGTTATCTAGTGGGTAGAAGTCAAGGATGCTGCTAACCGTGCTCACAGGACAGCCCCTCGCAGTGAAGAATTATCTGGCTCAAAATGTTGCTAGTGCTGAGGTAGAGGAACTTAGAGCAATAGTTCTCAATTTGTGTAGCATATAGAATCACCTTGAGGGGCTTCTGTCCAGACCCACCCAGACCAATTAAATCAGAGTATATGAGCAGTAAGGCCCAAGCCCTACTTTTAAATCTTCCCGGGTGATCCAAGTACACAGCCAAGATTGAGAACTGCTACTTTAGAGCAAACATTTTTAGAGGGTGAGACTAGCTTAGGCATCATCCCAGATGCTTTCCTTACTAAAGTACGTGAAAGGGCATCATTAAAATGTGGTTTGACGTATTGGGCAATGTCCCATTATAGTATGATAGTGAGGTTCAAATGAATTTTTAACAACGTTTTATATTCTCTAAACCCAGTACTTATAACTTTTTCCCTTGGCCCTTTCTATCCTTCTAGTAAGTGGAGATTTACTGGTAGCTTTAATGGATAAAGTTCTCTCAGATAACATTTGGGGCACGTTTGGAACATTGTTGATTTGTTTCCCTTGAAGTTTTCGCATGTATCTTTTTTTACTGGATGAACAAGTTTCATCATTTGTATCTACCCGAATGGACGTGCTGTGCAAAGTATAGGATATGAAGTATCCTCTCTAAGAATATTTTATACGAATTTTTGCCCTTGCATTCCATTCTTCACCATTTTCTCTCCCCAAAAACTGAATCTTAAAATGCATGGACAGCCACCCGAAATAAATAAATATTCTCCAAGTATTATTAACATATAGCTTTTTATTTTATTTCAGATGCCTGTGTTGATGATGCAGGTTCTCAGGAAACCTCCAAAACCATAAATGCCTTTCAAGGCTTTTGACCATCAGGATAAATTGAACAATTCTCAGTGATGAGAATACAGTATGCAGTAAAAACCATTCCATTTATAAAAACCAGCACACACCTGCCTAGTAAACAATAAAACTGTCCTCTTCTACATTTGTCTCAAAGCCTTCGTGGAAATCAGGTTGTGGAACTCTGGAAAACACCCAGCTTCTTTGAAGAAATAGAGTGTGGTGTTACTCATGGAGAGCCTTCTGATATTGGGTCATTAACCTGCTCTGCTGCCTGTGCTCCCCACGTCTGTCGGTGGATGCTGGGGAGTAATCAGAAGGAATGGAAGAGAGGAAGGGGGTGGTGGTGACTGCAGAGCCCAGAGGCTGCTCATGTTCTAGAGGTCAGTCAGGTACCTCAGGCAGGACGGGGACAAGACCAGGTTTTCTGGGGGCTGAGGTTTACACAATTTGCGGAATCGTCTTTCGGAAAAAAGAATAAACATTAGGTGTAAAATGGAATACCCAAATATCAGAGAACCTAGAAAAATAACAAAATTTAAAATGGGGCCAATAAACAGTGGTACCTACAGTAGAGGATTGCTGTTAAGATTAAATGACATAATACGTGTAAAGCAGTGTGCAGGGGTTACATGCATGGGATTTTAAAAAATATATTATTATTATTTTACTTTTGGCTAAGGGATGGAGAAGTGGATCTTTTTTTTTTTAAATGGCTTCCTAATATATGGGATGGATGTGCACCTGAGGACAAAGGAGAGGTGGTGATACTGTCATGCCAGGGATGCTGTCTCAGTTACCACCTAGCATGTACCAGAATTTAAGACAAGTTTCTCAGTATCACAAAGCATGGAGTAATAACGAGGCTTCACTAGGGAAGGAAAGAACTTATAAGGCCAATATTATCAAGAGACGGTCTAGGTTCCCCATACTCCAGCACTCCACAGAGAAGTATGTCCGTGGCCAGGGCTCTCTACTGGACACATCATGGTGTCTATATAACGTAGAGAAACCATATCTTCACACCCTACATTACTTTCCTTTTTCTATAAGCAAGTGTGAGAGCATTCTTCTCAGTGATGGAACACATTAACTTCTCAAACTATATAGATTTGGATGCCAGCTTTTTACAGCTTTTAGCTGGGAATACCCGCTTCCCAGACCCTGAAGACCTTGGGCCACAGGAAGTTGTAGCCCCTCAGTCTAGAGGAGGAAACTCCAGATACCATAGAATGCTGAGTTTGGGGCAACTCTCCCGCTGGGAGATCCCTTAGTCCTTAATTAGCTCATCATCCAGGCCGTTGAAGTCAGCCCTCAGTGTCACTTTTGGACAGTCCTGCTCCTCCAATCACAGATACCGTCTGTTCTCTGCTTAACTCCTAGTCTAGATCTGAGTCCCAACGGGAACAGGGATTTGGGTAAGAAACTTAAAGGAATTTAAAGTCCCCATTGTGGGAGACTCTGGGCATACTTAGTGCTGCTGCAGGACCGAGGGGTCAAGGTGCCGTAGAGGACCAATTTCACACCACTGCTTGGGAACGCCCTGACACCCATTAGGTTCCTCGAGAACGGGCGGCTTTGGTTGCATTGGGAGATGGCACCTCTGTCGTGGACAATTTGTGATGGACATACCCTTACAGCATGTTGGATTATAAGGAAGAACTCTGTTTAAATTATCTCAAGAAAAAAGGTTTATTAGAAGAACAGAATCTTTTGGAATTTAGGGAAGAGCTGAAGAGTCATATAACCAGGGCAGCTCTAGAAACCCCCATACGATTGTATGGGTCTTCATTCTGGGGCACTGTCATTCATGTGATCAGTTGTTTCAGTTACTACTGCTTTGTAATGTACCACCCCAAACTCTGGCAAAAAAAGAACAAGCATTTTCTTATGCTCGTGGATTCTAGGGGTCAAGGTATAAGGGGAATGGCCTATTTTTGCCCCCTGATGTGTGGGTCTCAGCTGGGAGACTCAAATGGCTGGGGCTGGGGAAGCCACTTCCAACATAGCTTCTTCACACATACTTTTGGCACCTTGGTAACCACTGCTAAAAGGTTGGGCTTCCCTTGGGACTGTTGGCTTGGGTGCCTACACATGGGCTCATTAATACGGGGACCAAAAGATAGACTTTTTATTAGGCAGTGCAGCGTTTTGAGAGGAAGTGTCCTAGGAGGGAAGGTCCAAGAAATAATCATTCCAAAAGATCCGGGTAGAAGTTGCATGCCTTTTTTGTTTGTTTGTTTTAAGGGGAAATCATTTTATTTGAATGAACAAGATAAGTCAAAATGCATGTTGAGTATTGTGTACATATTTAATAATGTGTACCAAAATAGATAATTCTTAATAAATTATAGCAATTTATGCTTCTGCAAAATTGAAAAATATATTTCTATTTTCTTAATGAAGGACATTGTGATAAGTAATATTTCCTCCTCTATGTCTCAACCATCTTGTTTGTTTTTTTTTTTCAACATCCTTACTGGAGTATGATTGCTTTACGGTGGTGTGTGCCTTTTTTGCCTAGACTGGGAGTCACTTCTGCCAAATTCTCTTGGTCAAAGCAGTCAGAGTCCTGCCCAGGCTCCTGTGGAAGGAACAGAGACTCATCTCTTTGGGGGAGGAGTATCAAAGCATTTGTGGACATTTAAAAAATTTGTTACACTGGACCACCATCTTGACTTTGTCTCTTGGTTTAGATTCTTGACCTAGGGAAACTGATTGGCTCAGCTTATTATATAGATCAATTCCTCTGGTCCTGTCAGCTGTGGCAAACAGTGCAGGCTTTCATATTTAGTAGAACTTCTCTTCCCTGGCTCTGAAATAGGCAGGTTATCTAAAAAGAGCTTGTGGTTGAGGAAGAAATAACGGGATCTCTAATGTAGACACTGCGAAGAATGGCAACCATATTACCGCCTTCCATAAGCACTCGTGAATAGAGGGAACCTGGGCAAGAGAGAAGAAATAGGGAAAACACCGTAGGGTGAATGAAGCCCATGGAACACACAGGTTCTATCAAGAGCATGGCATTTGAGTTACTTATGTTTATATGACATCCACAAGAAAGTGAGGTCTGGAAGCATTCAGGTTAAGCGGTAAGTGAATGATATGAGAAAACAACCTTGTTCTTGAAATGAGAACAGATTCTACCTTGAGCAAAATCAAAAACAATAGAACCACTTCACAGCTGCTGTAGATTTCCGACTTTTAGAAGCAGATGTTAAATATCAGATTTTCTTGGCTTTTAGTTAGTCTGGCAGTTCTAGTCAATAATTAGCAACACTGAATGAAATATCTTTCCTCTGAGATTCTCAAGCTGCTTAAACTGATCAGTTAAGTTTAGCTGAGCATCCTGGGGTAGTAAGCGAAGGGAAACATGGTTCTTATTTTGGTGTGTATGCTGTAAAAGCAGGCACTAAAAAAGAAAAGAATGTTTTCTAATCTTCCTTTGTGCGTGGGAGAACAGACTTGGGAGGTTAAGTAACTTTTTCAGGATCTCAGAACAATTGAGTAGAATAGAATAGCCAGCCTTTAACTACCAAAACTTTACGGGGAGCCAACATTTAAGCACTACTAACCTGCTTCATATAGAATTTATAGTGGTGGTGGTTAGCCAAAGATGTCTGTACGATTCTTTATGCTTGAGAAGAGGCTAGGGAATGTCTGTGACTTTGTAAACTAGTTCTGTGGATCTCATGAGCAGCAGATTTTAAGGGTAATCAGACCTTTACTAGAAAAAGATATTTGCTATGGAAAGGGAGAAGGCATGATTCTTTTGTAGAATGTATTGATTAAAGTGAATGTTGTACTCACTGTTTTTTTCTTTTTTTGATGGTTAACTGATTTACTTTCTGAAGAGTTTGAAAAAGTATATCTTATTTTTTTTAATACAGCAGGTTTTTATTAGTTATCTATTTTGTACGTATTAGTGTATATATGTCAATCCCAATCTGTACTCACTTCTTATGTCAAGGGGAAGAAAGGAGAAAATAGACTGAAACAAAATGAACAATTCCTTAGGAAAATCTGACATCTGAAGAGTATAAGGACTTCAGTGTCTCATGTTGAAGTCAGCTTTTCCTAACAATATTTCTTAATCTGTTTACTTACCTGTCTGGTTTTCCTTTTTTTTTTCTTTAATTTTTTTAGCACCAAGTCCTGTAAAATCAACATGATGATTACCCTGTAATAAGTTCCTCTGCAGTGGGAAGTCTTAGAGAGAAACAATTTGAGTATTTCTTTCCACTCTGTTAATACTCTAAAACAGTAATTCTCACCCTTACAAACCAGCACTTTCTTTTTATAACAAATACTTTTAAGCACTCTATTTACCATCCTGAAATGAAATCCATAGATAATATAATCTGCCTACATGCATAATGCTTTAAAGTTCAGTAGAATGCCCTAATACAAAGGGAAAAACAAAGGAAAAGTAATGTATAGTAAAATTGCATGTATTTCATGTATTTCAATATATAAATATTCAGGCCCCAATACATTAAAAGTCATAATGGAGTTGTCAGATGCCTGCGCTTAATGCTGGCGATACCTCCATAAGTACAGCAGCTACAGATGCAGGCTGACAGTTGAATTATTTTGACAACTCAAATACAGTGAGTGGTGCTCTTGTTGGTGAAGTGATTTTCCAAGATGGGACTAACTCGTCATAAAGTTCGAAACAAAACAGAGTGCAAGTTCCTCTTAATTTGCACAGTAGTTGCATTCCTGGAAAATTCAGTGTATAATAAAGCCATTCCAAAGATACTTTTTGTTTATACATAAAACAGAAGATCTAGGCTCATGTGATTATAAACAGGTTTTTCACCTCTGTTACTGGAAAGCTGCATGGGATGTGGGAAAGTGTTTTGCAGGGCTGTGTATCATGTTGCAGAAGCTCTAGTGTCCCTGACCCTTGCATCTGTGTGTGTGTGTGTGTGTGTGTGTGTGTGTGTAACCCATAGTCATTGTGACAACCAAAAATGCTCCCCTAAATATTCAAAATGACCCCATTCAGAGCCAGTGCTCTAGATAATCTGGAACAAAGGTGAAGAATTAAGTTTAGGTGAGAGATGAGTCTTCCTGAGTACATTTTGAATGTTTTTGATTCATTTTCTTTCGTTTTGAGATGTTGAGAGCCACTGTTCCATTTTCAAATATTGGAACCTTCAGACCATAAGATCTTCTCAGGAAAAAGGAAAGGTGGTGTGATGGTTTAGTTACAGTACATTAAATATATAGCTTTCATAAAACTACTTGAGTTTCATTAGAATCCCTAGGATTTGGTTAGGCAAAGAAGACGCCCAATTGCAGATTCTGGTTCAAGCCTAATCACCATTTTAAGGAACCCAGAAAATGGGGTTGTGTAACTATTGGGCAATTGTGTAACTATTTTATGAAATTAAGTATATATATAATATATATATACATTTTACATATATATACATTATATATATTTTATATGTAATATATACATTTTACATACATTTTATATTACATTATATATATATATATATAAGTCTTTCTAGGAGTTATCGAGATTCACTGTGTGTCTGTTAGAATCTCCTGAAGGTCACACTGTCTCATTTTCTGTAGAATTCCTGGAACCTGGGCATTAACTGTAGTCTCAAGAGCTATGGCCTATGGGAAAGACCCACAAGAGGAATCTGAAACCATTTATGTACTAATGAGAACCCAAAGTGCTTAACTAGAAAGTGACCAGTCTAATTTCTAAAATGTATACCATTGATCTCATTATGTTGCAGTCAGTATAAACATTTATACGTATGTACATGCATTTATAGTAAATTTATGAAGAGAGTGCCATCTCTAGGTTCCCCTGGGTAATATAATAACCAATAATGACAACAATTATTGACCACTTCTATGTGCTAGATACTGTTGCAAGCGCTTCACATGTTCAATTCTCTCAACAGCCCTAAGAGATAAGTATTATTATTTTACATGGGGAATTGTTACATAGGGAAACTGAGGCAAAAAGTGGTTAAGTAACTTGCCTAATGTTCTGTAACTAGTAAGTAGCAAAGCCAGAATTTGAATCCAAGCAGTCTGTGTTTCTGGAACCCAAGCTCTTAACCATTATACTGTACATGTTTAAGAAATGACAAGACTAAAGATATGGGTTGGGTTGGCAATTCATAATACACAAAGAGGCACCTCTTTTTTATTATTTATTTGTTATTTTTAAATTTCTGGCTGCACCGTGTGGCATGAGAGATCTTAGTTCCTCAACCAGAGATTGAACCCGTGCCCCCTGCATTGGGAACAGTCTTTTTTTTTACATCTTTATTAGAGTATAATTGCTTTACAATGGTGTGTTAGTTTCTGCTTTATAACAAAGTGAATCCGTTATACATATATTCCCATATCTCTTCCCTCTTGCGTCTCCCTCCCTCCCACGGGAACAGAGTCTTAACCACTGGACTGCCGGGGAAATCCCAAAGAGGCACCTCTTAACTACATCCTGCTCCCGAATCTGATCAAGCTAAATGTTTGGAGGTGACAATGGTTGAGAAACTGTTACAGCTTTATTCCTTAAGTGTCTACAGGGAACTCCCAGTGTTAATTTCAGTGTAACCAGAAGCACATGAACAGCACTGTCTGTAAAACTGGGAAAATGGCAAGTGTCACCTTCATTCAATTCATCAAAATTGGGACCCAGGACTCTCCAACCTACAGAAATTCCATTCTGACTCATTTAAGCAAAGAAAAAAAAAATGGAATGTGAAATTTATTGGTTCCATAAGTGGAAAAGTCCAGGGGGATACACTTGATTTATAAATGGTTTGATTGAAGTCTCAAATGATATCAAAGCTCTTATCTCTCACTCTCTGAGCTCTGCTTCTCTTTGCATGTTAACCTTATTCTTGTCCCTTGCAAATAGTTTCCTCCTTGGAGCCACAAAGAATATTCACAGCTTGTGATTCCAGAGTTAGAAGGAGCCTCTCTTTTCTGTTATCCACAGGGGAGACTTTGGCTAGTGTGGGTCACATGCTTATCTTTGAAACCAAGAGCTAGCTGTGCCAAGGAGAAAGAACTCTGATTGGCCAGCCTGAGCCATATGCTCATTTACCTCAGCCCTCTGTGGGATGGTAGGCAGACACCGTGGACCTCATGGCTTAGAAGACAGGTGGCACCCCAAGGGAAAGCAGTGCTGCACAGGTTAAAACAACAGGTGACTGCTTCCAGGATATAAACTAAGCCAGAACCTGACTGCTACTACTTCTGTATTTCCAGGCCATTTCGTCTCCAACTTGTAACTGAATTGTTGACCCAGGTACAGTGTTTACTTTTGTCATGATGAGGTTTTTTTTTTCCTTTGTTTTGTCTTATACATGAGGATATAAAATTATAAACAGTGCCTGGCATAGGGTAGTTGTTAGCTGATATTATTCTATGCTTAAAAGTAAAAATGATATTTCTGATACTGCCTCAATAATGAATGTCGAGCAAAAAACTTATTATAGAGTATTCTGGTCTCAGGTGATGCCTAGCAACAATATCCCAAGGCTTGTCAGCAATTAGATGAATTATGGAGCAGGATTTCCTAATCTCGGTTACTCTAGAGTTGGATAAATTATCTGATTCGCTACAGCAGAGTTGGGTAGGGGAAAAGGAAGTCAGATAAGAAAGTATGGGAGCTGAACTACAACCTTTCATACTAAAGAAGGTTAGAATAGTAGAGAAAAAGTTGCCTCTTGCCTGCCCCAGGTCTGCCAGTTGGAAAATATTGTTCTGGTAATGATTCTAAAGCATCATTGGCAGTCTGCCTGCCTTGGGTGGCTGGGGGAGCTTTGTAAAACCATAGCTCACGGACCTCAACCCTGGAGACCTATTTGGTAAATGGGGAGGGGCCCAGATTCCCAGGGTAAGTGATGTGCAGCTACACATGAGAGCTACAATCATCGACCTCTGTGATTTATGGAGGAGCAGATGCCATAGTAAGAACACAGAGCAGCAGCTCAGGCACACCCAAGCCATAAAAACAACCTTCAAATGGTATCTCCAGACGTAGAGGCGTTCACACCTGTCCCTCATTTCGAAGACAGAGCCATTCCGGACTCTTTTATTGGCTCATTTTTCTCCCATCAGGTACTGACACGCAAAGACTGCTTTTTCCTGCCCCATACCAACCCCCCCTCCATTTCCCCCTTTTTCTTTTGCAGTTCAGTTAATTTAACTTGGAACATTTTCTTTCTCATGCATATGAGCAAATTCATTTGTGTCATATTTTATTTGTGTCATATTTATTTTTATTTTATTATTGATAAGTTATTTATAATTTTATTACTTTATAATTTTTATTTTTATATTGGAGTATAGTTGATTTACAATACTGTGTTAGTTTCAGGTGTACAGCAAAGTGATTCAGTTATACATATATGTATATCCATTCTTTTTCATATTCTTTTCCTGTATAGGTTATTACAGAATATTGAATAGCGTTCGTTCCCTGTGCTATAGAGTAGGTCCTTGTTGATTATGTATTTTATATATAGTAGTGTGTGTATGTTAATCCCAAACTCCTAATTTATCCCTGCCTCACCTTTCCCCTTTGGTAACCGTAAGTTCGTTTTCAAAGTCTGTGACTCTTGTTTTTTTTTTTGTAAATAAGCTCATTTGTATCATTTTTTTAGATTCCACATATAAAGTGATAAGATATGTTTGTCTTTCTTTGTCTGATATAAAGTGATAAGATATGTTTGTCTTTCTCTGTCTGACTTACTTTGCTTAGTATGATAATCTCTAGGTCCATCCATGTTGCTGCAAATGGCATTATTTTCTTCTTTCTTATGGCTGAGTAGTATTCCATTGTATATATGTTCCATATCTTCTTTATCCATTCATCTGTCAAGTTGTTTCCATGTCTTGGCTATTGTAAACAACACTGCGATGAACATTGGGGTGCATGTATCTTTTTGAATTATAGTTTTCTCTGGATATATGCCCAGAAGTGGGATTGCTGGATCATACAGTAATTCTATTCTTAGTTTTTTGAGGAAGCTCCACACTGTTTTCCATAGTGGCTATACCAACTTACATTCCCACCAACAGTGTAATAGGGTTCCCTTTTCTCTACACCCTCTCCAGCATTTGTTATTTGTAGACTTTCTAATGATGGCCCTTCTGACTTGTGTGAAGTGGTACCTCATTGTGGTTTTGATTTGCATTTCTCTAATGATTAGCAATGTGGGGCATCTTTTCATGTGCCTACTGGCTGTCTGTATGACTTCTTTGGAGAAATGTCTATTTAGGTCTTCTGCCCATTTTTTGATTGGGTTGTGTGTGTGTGTGTTTTTTTTTTTAATATTTATTTATTTATTTATTTTTGGCTGTGTTGGGTCTTCGTTTCTGTGCGAGGGCTTTCTCTAGTTGCGGCAAGTGGGGGCCACTCTTCATCGTGGTGCGTGGGCCTCTCACTATCGCGGCCTCTCTTGTTGCGGAGCACAGGCTCCAGACGTGCAGGCTCAGTAGTTGTGGCTCATGGGCCTAGTTGCTCTGCGGCATGCGGGATCTTCCCAGACCAGGGCTCAAACCCGTGTCCCCTGCATTGGCAGGCAGATTCTCAACCACTGTGCCACCAGGGAGGCCCCGGTTGTGTGTTTTTTTGTTGTTGAGTTGTATGAGCTGTTTCTGTATCTTGGAAATTAAGCCCTTGTTTGTCGCATTGTTTGCAAATATTTTCTCCCATTCCATAGATTGCCTTTTTGTTTTGTTTATGGTTTCCTTTACTGTGCAAAAGCTTATAAGTTTGATTAGGTTCCATTTGTTTGTTTTTGTTTTTATTTCTATTCCTTTGGGAGACTGACCTAAGAAAACATTGTTATGATTTATGTAAGAGAATGTTTTGCTTATGTTCTCTTCTAGGAGTTTTATGATGTCATGTCTTATATTTAAGTCTTTAAGCCATTTTGAGTTTATTTTTGTGTATGGTATTAGAGTATGTTCTAACTTCATTGATTTACATGCAGCTGTCCAGCTTTCCTAACACCACTTGCTGAAGAGACTGTCTTTTCTCCATTGTATATTCATGCCCCCTTTGTCGAAGAATAATTGACCGTAGGTGTGTGGGTTTATTTCTGAGCTTGCTGTTCTGTTCCATTGATCCATATGTCTGTTTTTGTGCCAATACCACACTGTTTTGACTACTGTAGCTTTATCTGAAGTCTGGGAGGGTTATGCCTCCTGCTTTGTTCTTTTTCCTCAGGATTGCTTTGGCAATTCTGGGTCTTTTATGGGTCCATATAAATTTTAGGATTATTTGTTCTAGTTCTGTAAAAAAATGTCTTGGGTAATTTGATAGGGATCACATTAAATCTGTAGGTTGCTTGGGTAGTATGGCCATTTTAACAATATTAATTCTTCCAATCCAAGAGCATGGGATATCTTTTCATTTCTTCGAATCAGCTTCAACTTCCTTTATCAATGTCTTACAGTTCTCAGTATATAAGTCTTTCACCTCCTTGGTCAGGTTTATTCCTAAGTGTTTTTCTTTTTTGATGCAATTTTTAAAGGGATATTTTTAGAACTTTCCCTTTCTGATATTTCATTGTTGGTGTAAAGAAATGCAACACATTTCTGTATGGTAATTTTGTATCCTGCTACCATACTGTGTTTATCAGTTCTAGTAGTTTTTGTGTGGAGTCTTTAGGGTTTTCTATATATGGTATCATGTCATCTACGTGTAATGACAATTTTACCTCTTCCTTCCCAATTTGGATACCTTTTGTGTCTTTCTCTTGTCTGATGGATGTGGGTAGGACTTCCAATACTATGTTTAATAGAAGTGGTGAGAGTGGGTATCCTTGTCTTCTTCCAGATTTTAGCAAGAAGCCTTTTAGCTTTTCACCGTTAAGTATTATGTTGGCTGTGGGTTTGTCATAAACTGCTTTTATTATGTTGAGATATGTTCCCTCTGTACCCACTTTCATAAGAGTTTTTATCATGAACGGATGTTGAATTTTGTCAAATGCTTTTTCTGCATCTATTGAGATGATTATGTGGTTTTTGTCTTTTCTTTTGTTCATGTGGTGCATTGCACTGATTGATTTGCATACATCGAACCATCCTTGTGAACTTGGGATGAATCCCACTTAGTCATGGTGTATGATCTTTTTTATGTGTTTTTGGATTCGGTTTTGCTAATATTTTGTTGAGAATTTTTGCATCTATATTCATCAAAGATACTGGCCTGTAATTTTCTTTTTTGGTGGTATCTTTATCTGGTTTTGGTATCTGGTTTTGGATGCTTCATAGAATATCTTTGGGAGTGTTCCATCCTCTTCAGTCTTTTGGAAGAGTTTGAAAGTATCGGTAAAAGTTCTTCTTGGTATGTTTGGTAGAATTCACCTGTGAATCCATCTGGTCCTGGACTTTTGCTTGTGGGGAGTTTTTTTTTTTTTTTTTTTTTTTTTAACAGATTCTATTTCACTTCTAGTGATTGGTCTGTTCAAATTATTTATTTCTTCTTGATTCACTTTTGGTGGGCTATATGTTTCTAGAAACTTGTCCATTTCTTCTAGGTTGTCGAATTTGTTGGCATATAATTGTTCATAGTATTCCCTTACGTTTTTTTGTATTTCTGTGGTATTGGTTGATATTTCTCCTTTTTCATTTCTTATTGTGTTTATTAGGATTCTCTCTCCTCTTGGTGAGCCTGGCCAGAGGTTTGTCAATTTTGTTTACCCTTTCAAAGAGCCAGCTCTTGGTTTTATTGATTTTTTTCTATTGTTTTTTAATCTCTTTATTTTCTCTCTGAACTTTATTATTTCCTTCCTTCTGATGACTTTAGATTTTGTTTGCTCTTCTTTTTCTAATTCTTTTAGGTGGTAGGTTAGATTGTTTGAGATTTTTCTAAGGCCTGTATTGCTATGAACTTCCCTCTAAGAACTGCATCCCACAGATTTTGTAAGGCTGTGTTTTCATTGTCATTTGTCTTAAAGTATCTTTTGATTTCCTCATTGACCCATTGGTTTTTTGGTAGCATGTTGTTTAGTCTCCATGTAATCATTTCTCTCTTTTTTTTTTTTTGTGGTACGTGGGCCTCTCACTGTTGTGGCCTCTCCCATTGCGGAGCACAGGCTCCGGATGCGCAGGCTCAGCGGGCATGGCTCACGGGCCCAGCCGCTCCGCGGCATGTGGGATCTTCCCGGACCGGGGCACGAACCCGCGTCCCCTGCATCGGCAGGTGGACTCTCAACCACTGTGCCACGAGGGAAACCCTCATTTCTCATTTTTTTTCCTGTGGTTGATTTCTACTTTCATGCCGTGAATGATGATCTTTTAGGGGAACTTGAGTGTAACCTCCTTTTAGGGATTGTTTTCTGGGCTAGGGATTGCTGGCTGCCCACCCTCATATCTTAGAACCTCTGATTTTTATTTGGGCACAGTACTGTCTAGAATAAAAACTATATTTACCAGCCCTCCTTGCAGCCACATGGGGCCTTGTGGGACTTTGTATGACTGCTTGGGATTCAGAGTCTAGGGCAGGTTTGCCTGATTGCCTGGCTTGGACCATGTGCTGGTTGCAGCTATCAAGGAAGGCTGAGAAAGGGAGTATCTGGGCTGCATGCAATAGCATCAAGTCAAACAATCTATATGCCCAACAGTAGGGAAGAACTGTAGTAAGCTAAAGGTTCAAAATGACCTGTAATAACCTAAAAACCCACCCACTTATGATTACTCAGAACAACTTCAGTGCTTCAAATTAAGGGATTAGAAGGAAAAATGAAAAAACAATCTGTCTAAAAATCAGAATGAGCTAAATGTACTTCAGCCTTATACATAAAAATTGAAAATTGAACAAATAAGGGCAAGAAAGCATAATTGCCTTAAAATGAATTAGAACATTTAGAATAGAAAACATAGCACAAATCCCCTATAAGGTCAGATTTGGCAGAGGGGGTATGGTTTATTTTTTAATGTTTATCTTATGTATATAAAAGCAATGGAGGTTTGTTCTAGTGAAATCAGAAAGTACAGACAACCAAAAGTAGATTTAAAAATCCATAATTCTATTTAGAGACAAATACTGCTTCTACCATCATATATATTTTTTGCCAGAATCCTTTCTGTATACATACGTAATCATATATTATTATTTTCTATAGAATTGGAATTATTCTGTACATGCTATTTTATAACTTTACTATCATTTATTTAAGCCACCCACTAATTTGGGGTATTTCGGTTATTCCCACAAAGCCCTGTAATGGGCCTTTAATTTGTTATGACTAATCATTCATTTACTATTCGACATTTAGGTTGTTCTTACTTTTCGCTGTTGACAACAGTAGGAATAATTGGTGAAACATGAATTAGGAATTATATGAGAGATCAGAAATAAATAAGCCAATATTTTAAAAATTAAGTTTGTTTAGGATGTTCTTCTAACCAACCTGCACTTAATTTACTTGTGAGGTTAACTAAGTGTTCCTGGCCCCCATGTAAAACATGCCGATGGACATCCACGGGAAGCTGGACCCCCACGAAGACAGCTGCTCTCTGGAACATCCTTTGCTGGAATGCCAGTTCCACTGGGGCTAGGAGTTTTTTGTTTTTTGTTTTTTTTTACATTCTCTTCTAAAATATTCTTTTCCATTATGGATTATCGCAGCATACTGAATATAGTTCCCTGTGCTATACATTAGGACCTTGTTGTTTGTCCATTCTAAATGTAATAGTTTGCACCTACCAACCCCAAATTCCCTGTCCATCCTTCTCCCTCCCCCGCTCCCCCTTGACAACCACAATTCTGTTCTCTATGTCTATGAGTCTGTTTCTGTTTTGTAGATAGGTTCATTTATGCCATATTTTAGATTCCACATATAAGCAATATCACTTGATATTTGTCTTTGTCTGACTTACTTCACTCAGTATGATAATCTCTAGGTCCATCCATGTTGCTGCAAATGGCATTATTTCATTCTTTTTGTGGCTAAGTAATATTCCATTGTGTATACGTACCACATCTTCCTGATCCATTCATCTGCCGATGGACGTTTAGGTTGTTTCCATGTCTCGGCTATTGTGAACAGCGCTGTTATGAACATAAGAGTGCATGTATCTTTTTGAATTATGGTTTTGTCCGGATATATTTGCAGCAGTGGGATTGCTGGATCATATGGTAATTCTCTTATTTGTAGTTTTCTAAGGAACCTCCACACTGTTCTCCATAGTGGTTGTACCAACTTACTTACATTCCCACCAACAGTGCAGGAGGGTTCCCTTTTCTCCACACCTTCTGCTAGGAGTTTTCTCTGTCTAATTTAACTTAAATACTAAGTGCTTTGGAACGTGCATGGCATTTATTGAATGACTGACTGAATGAATAAATAGGGAGAAATGTATAAAAAATCAAGAAGTATTCTGCTCGCAGATTGTTTTCTGCACTTGTCTTTAAATGGATGGCATTTTACTCTGCTTAGAGAACCTGAAACTGTATAGCCAAGATCAGTGGTGCTCAAACTGCAGCATGCCTCAGGATCATCTGGAGAACTAGGCGCCACCATGGGGTTTGATTCAGTAAGTCTGGAGTGGGTCCTGAAAATGTGTATTTCTGTTAAGTTCCCAGGTGTTACTGACCCTGCTGGTCCAGGGAACACATTTTGTAAAGAACTGTTCCAGATAATACCTGATGGATGTGGTTTATGTGAAAAGACAATCTGGAACTTGGATATCAGGCAACCACCAGTCTCAAATGTGCCGGCTAATGGAGTTTTTATTGTCCTTAGAGACCCGGGAAAACTGAGTCACAATGGCTGAAGCCTTCACCTTAGATACCGTCTTCAGCTAAAGACAAAAGAGGATGTTGGGGTAGTGGTTTGGGACCTCAGAGTGGAGGAAGGCAATTCACATGGGGATGGAAAAGCAAATGTTTGGTAAACAAATGTTTGTTGGGTCATACAGAGACAAGGGGACACAAAATGGATTCGATTTCTCAGCCTTGCTGTTTCCCCGACCATACCTGGCCCATGTGCTTTGCAGATATCTCTGGTGATGGCTCTATTCCAGGAACAGGCCCTCTATCTAAATTCTTTCAGGCAGTTAGGGAGAAGGTCGAAGTTTCTTCCTGAGTCTTTTGGGTCTTGATTGTTTTCAGCTCCAAATAATTTGCATGTCAAAGAGATACTTTGGGATGGCAAATTTTGTTCCCTGACATTTTGTTCCCTGTCAAGGGAGGCTGTGAAACTGAGTATCTGGGCTTTTCAGTGTCTGTAGCAGGAGGTAGACTCTGCCTCTGACCCGTTATTAAAGTGATGAAGATATCTCTGTATCTGTTAGGTATCCGCTGGAGATGACTTCTGAGTTTTTGACCTTGAGTGAAAGGGAGAATGATAATGCTGTTGGCAGAAGTTAGGATGCTGTCAGGGGAAACCAGATTGGGAAACTATTTGCTGTATTCTTTTACGTGTGTCATTTATGGCTATTTAAGTATGGCATAGGAAATCTGGGCAGTTCCCAGCAGTCACATTGTCAGATGCCAAGTGGTCTGGTTTAATGACTAACTTGTCATCTTAAGGACAGCCTTAGATCAGTCTGGAACAAGACTCAGTAATTCCAGGTCTTGGTAGCTGGTTTTATTCTGGCTCTAAAATTCTCTTGATGGGATTAAAGGAAAAACAAAAAATCAGTTGGACAAGTAGGAAGCAAACAAGCAGATATGTTTTGCAGTTTTGCTTTTCTAGTATTATAAATTACTTCTTCTCTTCTAGATTAAATAATAAAAGCCTATTACTAACAATCTCAAAATAAAATTATTCATGTCCTGAAGAACCTACCAGGACTTAGAATGGCTCAGGACCACAGGAAGCAGGATCCTAGTCTCATACACAAGGAAACAGGTTTGATGAAAAAATTCAGAAGAGAATATCATAGAGCCTATTTGGAAAATATAATAGAATATAATAGAAGGAAAGGAATATGTAACTAAAGGCTCTCATTTTACAAATTACTTTGAATATGTAAGTAGCTTTTGCATTCAAGACAAATAACATTACTGGAAAAATTTCTATGTGTTGGAAGACATTTCTACAATCCAGTTTCCACATTAAAAACAACATAATGAAACTGCCTCACATTGTACTTGAAATGACCACAAATGCTATACTTATGCACAACAGGATTGATTTTCACCTGGGACTCACTGTTCTAGTTGTTTACAGCCAGCATCTGTTCTAATTGTTTAGCATCTGTGCCTTGCTGGTTGTCAATATTTTTATTATCATCCTTGCTAGAGCATGTATTTATTTGCCAAATAGCAAAAAGTATGTACAAATTAATATAACAGGAACAAAACACATAAAATATTATTTAATCTGATGTAGTTCTTACTGTTATTCTTGTACTTCACTCTCTCTTCCCTCCCCTTTTTTTTCTTTCACAGCAAATCATAAAGGTGACTTTGTTGTCACCTTCATTAGAGCCACAGAATTCAAAAGGACTTTTTTGAGGGAGATTTTTGACAGGCATCTTTGAAGAGATGTCTGGGGAGACTTGGAGTGCCTAGATGACACTTTAGGAAATTGAGCAAGAATGAATAAAGTCATTGGCAGTACTAGCAAGACTATTAGAAACCTTTTCTTTAGTGTACATTTTTATGAAGAATAAATATTGACCATTAAGTTATATCACTGTAATACAGGGATAATTTGTAAAGCACTGTGGGTAGAAAGTGGTATGATCCCAGTAAGCCCAGAACTGATGGGGTTGACTTGAAAGTTATTTCATACTTGATCTTATTAATAATGAGTTACAAAGGTACATGGCTTTTTAATAAAGACCTTGCCCTGTAAGAGAATTGATTTTAGTTTTTATGACTCTATTGAAACTTTAAAAAGCTGCTTGTGAACGGAGCCATGCTTTCTCAGTAAATGCCACTCAAAATATGACATAATTGCTACCTCTTGGCAAAACAAACACAATTATGGCGCAATGAGGGGTACAATGCAAATATACTAATAATAGTTTAGATTTTTTAGTACATTCTGTGTGCCTGCACTCTTTTATGCATTCTAGATGTAGTAATTCATTTAATCTTCACAAACACCCTATGAGGAAGAAATAATTAATATGTTCATTTTTATAGATGAAAAGACTGCAGCACAGAAAGGTCGAGTAACTTGCTCTAGACCACACACATGTAAGTGGCCACACTGGGCTTCTACTGCTAATAGTCTGGTTCCAGAGCCTATAGTCTAGTAAAGCTGTGTGTCATATTGTATTACACTTAGTAAGCCATATTTCACTGCCCTAATCTGCTTATGGCTCATAGTATTCATTTTGAATCCAGATTATTGTACCAACAAGACAGAGGGCAATAAGAATTTCTCAAAACCCAGCTATTGCTTCCTAGGGTATCACTTCACATGTGCTCAGAGTTTTCTTTCCAGCCTTCTCACCTGGCCGCTATGATTTCTGTATAGGGAGCAAAATTTGCTACCCCAAAATATGTCTCTCTGGCATTAAGATTAATTTAAGTTGATTATTTTTGAAAAAACAAAAGACTCAGGAAGTTCTTGTTACCTGTCCCTTAACTGCCTAAAAGAATTTAGATGAGGGGCTGTTCTTGGAATAGAGCCATCACCAGAGATATCTGCAAAGAGCATAGGTCAGGTGTAGTGGGGGAAACTCATCAGTGTCCATTTTGTGTCCCATTGTCTCTGCAGGCCAGCAAACATGTGTTTACCAAACATTTGCTTTTCCATCTCCATGTGAATTGCCTTCCTGCCCTTTGAAGTCCCCAGCCACTACCCCAACATCTTCTTTTGTTTTTAGCTTGAAGATGGCATTTAAGGTAGGGGTTTCAGCCATTGTTACTCAGTTTTCCTGGCTCTCTTCCATGCATACATGTTATTAAACTTTTGTTTGATTTTCTCTTCTTGATCTGTCGCATGTCAATTTAATTCTTTGACCAGCCAGAAGAACTTAGAAGGTAGAGGAAAATTTCTTCCTCCCTCACATCTGCTATACTCTTAGGAGATTGCTGCTATGCCAGGCATACTTATTTATTGGATGCAACCATCTTAATCCCCCAACTTGGACCTCAGGAATGACATAGCTTCCTGTAATTCCTCAGAGTTCACCTAGCAACTTTCAAAGTTCTGTTCCCCTGCCCAGTTTATGATGCCAGTGTCTTGACCTGAAGCTTCTATAATTTGGGTCATTTTGCTTGTTTAGGACTTCACCAAAAACAAAGCTTAGGTTCTTACATTTGTCTTACCAAAAATCTCCTTCCCAGAATCAAGAGAGGATGTACAGCCAAAGTCTAATTGTAACCCTTAAAATGGCAGTTTTATGGATTCAACATCTTTTATGTATTTGTATTCTAAGTACTAATTTAGGTATTTTTCCTTCCCAAGACTGAGGTACTCCAGGGCAGGATCTGTTGTGTTCACCTTGGCAACCACATAATCTAGCACATAGTAGACATTTAGTAAATGTTTGTTATATGAACAGATGATTAAATAAACACGTCATGGAAAGGAACAGCTCCTTGATACAGCAAGTTGATAATGAAAGAAAACGCATGTACTTTAAGTAATTAGAAGTTAGAGGTCAGAAATTAGATAAGAGGTCAGAGCTACACATACAGACACTCACATTTCTAATAAAGAGTTTGAAGTTGAAGCTGTAATTCAAAATATGTCTTAAAGAGAAAAGCAGTGAAGGATGGGGAAGCAAAGAGTGAACCTTGAAGAAAACACACAAAGTATAGGAGAAGGTGGTGTAGCAAAGGAGCTAGTAAAGCAGCATTCAGAGAGGTTAGAAGCAGTTCAAGAACATGCATCTATTAGAAGCTAAGAAAGAAATGAATTTCAAAAAGTGAGCAATACAGTCTCCCAAGGCAACAGAAGTAAGAACAAAAATAAACAAATGGGACCTAATCAAACTTACAAGCTTTTGCACAGCAAAGGAAACCATAAACAACATGAAAAGACAACCTACAGGATGGGAGAAAATATTTGTAAATGATGTGACTGACAAGGGCTTAGTTTCCAAAATATACAAACAACACATACAACTCAACAACGAAAAAACAAACAACCCAATCCAAAAATGGGCAGAAGACCTAAGTAGACATTTCTCCAAAGAAGACATACAGATGGCCAATAGGCACATGAAAAGATGCTCAACATCGCTAATTATTAGAGAAATGTAAATCAAAACTACAGTGAGGTACTACCTCACACGAATCAGAAGGGCCATCATTAAAAAGTCTACAAATAACAAATGCTGGAGAGGGTGTGAAGAAAATGGACCCTCCTACACTGTTGGTGGGAATATAAGTTGGTGCAGCCACTGTGGAAAACAGTATGGAGGTTCCTCAGAAAACTAAAAATAGAACTACCATATGATCCAACAATCCCACTCCTGGGCATATATCCAGAGAAAACTGTAATTCGAAAAGATACATGCACTCCTATGTTCATAGCAGCACTGTTCAGAATAGCCAAGAAATGGAAACAACCTAAATGTCCACTGACAGATGAATGGGTAAAGAAGATGTGGTACATATATAATACTACTCAGCCATAAGAAAGAACAAAATAATGCCATTTGCAGCAACATGGATGGACCTAAAGATTATCATACTAAGTGAAGTCAGAAAGAGAAAGACAAATACCATGTAATATCACTTATATGTGCTATCTAAAATATGACAAATGAACCTATCTATGAAATAGAAACAGAATCACGGACATAGAGAACAGACTTCTGGTTGCCAAGGGGGAGGGGGTTGGGAGAGGGATGGAATAGGAGAGTGGGGTTAGCAGATGAAAGCTTTTATATATAGAATGGATAAACAACAGGGTCCTACTGTATAGCATTCAATATCCTATGATAAATATATATTCAATATCCTATGATATCCTAATATATTCAATATCCTATGATAAACCATAATGGAAAAGAATATTTTTTAAAAAGAATATATATCTATGTATAATGGAATTACTTTGCTGTACAACAGAAATTAACACATTGTAAATCAACTATACTTCAATTAAAAAAAATTATTAAAAAAATCACACACAAAAGAAGTGACCAGGAAAGACCCACTAACACATGACCAGTAAGTAGGGTCAGATATATAAGGCAAATCAAGAAAAATGAGGGCAAGAAGGCCAGTGAATTTGGCAACAGCAACAACAAAATGTTATTAGAAGCCTTTAAAAGTACATTTCCAGTGGAGTAGTTTGTTTTTCACATTTCTGATTTATTTACATTGATTGCATAGATTTCTAACAAAAACTATGTCCCAATATGTAGCCTTTTACCATTTTTATAAGACTTGTTAGAGAAATTTACCAGTTAGAAATAATCATTTAGATTGATTCCAGGTTCACTGGAATCATTTTAGGAATTTCTCCTCAGTAGCACTGTGTGGAATACATTCTTAAACAAATCATTTGATTTTTCTTTTTTCTTTCTGTCAACACTTTACACAGCTCAAAGATACATCTGACTTTAATCCATCAATGACCATGTTAAAGGCTATGCTGGGTGCTTTCTTTCAGGGAATGATAAGAGTACCACATCATTTCTCACTTATATGAGGAATCAGAAAACCCCCAAAAACCAAAAACAAGCTCACAGAAACAGAAAACAGATTGGTGGCTGTAGAGGTAGGGGTATGTACAGCATGACAACTATAGTTAATAATACTGTATTGCATACCTGAAAGTTGCTAAGAGAGAAAATCTTAAAAACCTCACAAGAAAAAAAAAACTGTAACTGTGTGGCAGTGGACTTATTGTGGTGATCATTTTGCAATATATTCAAATATTGAATCATTATGTTCTACACCTGAAACTAATACAGTGCTGTATGTCAATTATACCTCAATTAAAAAAAAAACTCCACATCATTGAAGAATTAATTTTACTTCCTAAAAGTCAGGTGTATTATAAACTCTTCCTAGGAATTTAATTTCAGTAACATGGCTTGAGTCTACTTCAAACTATTAAGATTTACGATCTTCTATAAATAATTGTAATTTCTGATTGTCTAATAACAATAAGTGTTTCTTCCTTTCACTTGTAATTCTTCTAAGAATCACAGGCTAATTATTGTTTGGCCAATTCTCTGAGTATGCTATAGATTAGATTGCAGAAAACACCCTAGGAACTAAAACCCTGTAGTTTTAAAGCAAACAAAACCAGCTTTTCCCAGTGATAGGAAAAAAATATAAAACTCTATACTATATATTTGTATATCAGGCCCAGCTATAAAACTATCTATCTCTCTAGCTAGCTAGCTAGCTAGCTATTTATATTAAAAATAAGATGCCTCCAGGCCTTCTTTTTTCCTCCTATCAAAACATCACTAGCTATCAGTGCCCTCAAGCTCCCTTTCTTCTCTCTCCTATTTAGTATTGGAAAGGATCTTTTATCAACCATTCATAACTTAATGTGAATTTAATATGAATCTTGCTAAGGTATTTACATTTTAAGTATTTTTCTAATTTATGTATTTATTCACCTAATAAATACGTATTGAGCCTTCTGCATAATACTAGTTTCTGTGAGAAATATCAGGTGAACTAGATATGAAAGCTACTGCTTTTTAAAGTAGCATTAAACATATGCAACTAACTATGAGCTAAGATTTTAAAAAGTGAGGAGTACAGGTTTTCTAGAGTTTAGGGAAAGGAGAGGTCCATCTCAAGCTCAGTGTGGGAAAGTGTTATGGAAAGAGTGGTAGTTGAGAGGGTAGCACAGCATAATGATTAAAAATCTGATCTTCAACCAGCCTTACCTGGGTTTAAATCCTAACTGTCACTTACTGAATGACTTTGGGCAAGTTACTCAGTAAGCTGTCTGTGACTCAGTTTCCTTATCTATGAAATGAAAATAGTAGTGTTTATCTTATGGATCTCTTCTGAGTATTAAATGTGTTATGACAGGTAAAGTACTTAGAACATAATATAAGTCCTCCACAAAGTATTGACTATTATTCTTTAGACTGGGCCTTGAAAGATAGGATAGATAGGATTTAGACAAGCAAAAATGAGACAGGCTGAAATAAATTTCAGAAGGAGCAAAGATTATAAAGTATAAAAAACCTTAGAAGAAATCTGAATAGGTTTTATAATCTCAGGGTAGGAAAGGCCTTCCGAGGTATGACCTCAGATCCAGAAGCTGTAAATGAAAGAGTTGATGAATTTACCATTAAAAAAAAAAAAAAAACTGCATTAAAAATACCATAAGTAGGCGTACTCCTGGAGGGCTCATGCCGGGGAGTGCTTCCCAGAACTTCTGCTGCCAGTGTCCTTGTCCCCACGGTGAGCCACAGCCACCCTCCCGCCTCTGCAGGAGACCCTCCAACACTAGCAGATGAAGTAAAAGAGTACATTGAACAGCTCATAAAGTCAATATCAAAAAAACCACAACAACCCAATCATAAATGGGCAGAAGACTTGAATAGATATTTCTCCAAAGACAACATGCAGCTCGCCAACAGGCACATGAAAAGATGCTCAACATCTCTAATTATTAGAGAAATGCAAATCAAAACACAATGAGATATCATCTCACACCTGTCAGAGTGACTATCATCAAAAAGTCTACAAGTAACAAATGTTGCTCACAGGGAAACATTCTGACCCTGCCCACCTGTGAATGGCTGAAAGAAAGAAGATATTAACACACCCCCTCCCCGAGGCTGGCCAAATCAGGAGATGTTTTGCAAGACTTATGGCCTTTTTACTTTATTTCCTCACCTCCTCCCCCTCTCTGTTCTATAAAAGAAACTAGCATCCAGAGGCCAATAAGATGGTACTCTAGGACATTAGTCCACCATCTTCTCAGATGCCCGGCTTTCCGAATAAAGTCACTATTCCTTGCCTCAAAAAAAAAACAAAAAACAAAAAACATAAGTAACTCTAAAAATTTGCAGAATTAAAAAAGATCCAAAAAAGATGAACTTAATAATTAACTGCTTATGTGATTATTTTTAAAAAGTAAACTTTGAGCATAAAACAATAAAACTAGAAGAAAACATAGGGGAAAAGCTTCGTGACATTGTGTTTTGTAATTGTATTTTTTAAACAATTGTATTTTGGCAATAACTTGGATATGACACCAAAAGCACAGGCAGCAAACACAAAAATAGACAAATAGGACTACATCAAACTTTAAAACTTCTGCACATCAAAGGAAACAGTCAACAGAATGGAAAGGCAACCTATACAATGGGAGAAAACCCATCTATTAAGGGATTAATACCCACAATATACAAAGGACTTTTTCACCTCAACAACAACAACAAAACCTGATTTAAAAATGTGCAAAAGACCTTAATAGACATTTCTCCAAAGAAGATTATATAAATGGTCAACATATATATGAAAAGATGCAACATTACTACTCATTAGAGAAGTACAGATCAAAACCATAGTGAGATATCACCTCATACCCATTAGGATGGCCACTATCAAAAAATAAAACAAAGAAAGAAAACAGGAAATAACAAGTGTTGGTGAGGATATGGAAAAATTGGGATCCTGTACACTGCTGGTGGGAATGTAAAATTGTGTAGCCACTGTGGAAAACAGTATGGAGGTTCCACAAAAAACTAAAAATAGAATTACCATATGATCCAGCAATCCCTCTTCTGGTAATATATCCAAAATGATTCAAAGCAGGATCTTGAATAGGTATTGGCACAACCATGTTCATTGCAGCTTTATTCACAATAGCCAGGAAGTAGAAATAGCTCAGATGTTCATCAACAGATGAATGGATAAAGAAGATGTGGTATGTACATACAATGGAATATTATTCAACCTTTAAAAAGAAGGAAATCTTATCACATGCTACAATATAGATCAACCTGAGGACATTATGCTGAGTGAAATAAGCTAAGTAGTGGATGATGACACTTATGAGATATCCAGAGTAGTTAAATCTATGGAAACACAAAGTAGAATGGTGCTTGCTAGGGGCGGGGGAAATGGGGACTTGTTCAATTGGTGTAGAGTTTCCATTTTACAAGATGAAAAAGTTCTACTTATACAACAATGTGAATATAGTTAATACAACTGAAAAGTATACCTAAAAATAGTTAAGGGCAGGGTGGGGGGTGGCTGATCAAGATGGTGAAGTAAGAGGACATGGAGCTCACCTTCCCCCACAAAGATATCAAAAATACATCTATATGTGGAGCAGTTCTCACAGAAAACCAACTGGAAACTGGCAGAAGATCTCTTATACAACTTAAACCTGCAAGAAAGATCCTCACGTAATTGGGTGGGACGGGAAAAAAAGGCATCATGGGAGGGACCTGTGAAGGAGGGAGTGTCTGCACAGGCATACCCTTACTCTGGGAAGCCCCTCACATGCTGGGAGGTCCACTGGCACAGAAAGAGGGGATGGAGGAGCCTGTATTCTGATGCCAAGGAGTGCACACATGCTGGCTTGCTAGCAATCAGTGCCAAAAGAGACCAGTGCTCTGCCACCTGCTACCTCACAGCACTTCCTAGTTCAACATGTGTGCCAAGCGGAGCTGCCAGTATGCACAGCAGCTAGGTGCTGAAACTTGGGCAGACAGGCCCTGAGAAAGGACTCAGTCTAGCTGCCCAGAGAAACCCAGAGGGCCTGGGGTGTGATCCAAGCTGAACCTTGGAGCCCATTGTTGGCTCGCACATGGCAGGGAATAGGGTTGGGGGTGGGTCTGGCAATGGCAGACTTTGTTGGTACATACACCAGGTGGCATCACAGAATTGTGTGTCTTCAGCAGACAGCCTCTGGGGAGGAATACTCAGCAGTTCCTTTCCTGGCTGGAGCTGTCCACTTCCACCCACCTCACACCACAACTTGGAGGTGGATCTGGTGGGGGGCAGGGGGGTTAGGTCCTAGAATAGCCCTCTCAGAGGCAGCCCAGGGCCCAGGCAGCAGCACAATCACCTCAATTCCTGCAGCCACAACGCCCCAGCCCCCAGCACCAGCCTAACACTAGGTGTGGGACAAACACAACATAGAAAGGGATGCGACCTTGGGCTCCTTCTGGGTAGAACTGCAGATACCTACATAAACAGCACATAGATTCGCTGTGACTGCAGGGGCCTCACATGCTTCAACACTCCTTTGAGACAAAGTATTGCACCTTTGGGCGATGGCAGCTTATAAAATCTGACCCCAGGGTTTCTACTGCAACAACTGGGGAACAGACCCCACCCTGACGGGATCGTGGCAGCCACAGAGCAAAGAGGAGGTCCTGCCCAAAATCCAGTTCAGGCTCTGGATACCACAATACCAATCACACCCATTATTAAGGGGATAATGGCCAGCACACTCTGAGGAAAGACATGGCTGGCATCCATACCAAAAACAGCCCTCACACCAAAAATATTGGACCCACACAGTCTATACAGGGATGGTCCCACTTAAAAATACCCCTTTGAGACCACAGTAGATAACTGTTTCTCCTAGATTCATAGAGACAGAGAAAGTTAAGTTAAATATAAAAGCAGAGGAACTACTCCCAATTAAAAAAACAAGAGAAATCCCCTGAAAGAATAAATAATGAAACAGACCTCACTAGTCTACTACACCCCAAGTCAAAAAGGAGGTAATAAAAATCCTAAAGGAACTAAGAAAGATTATTGTTAGAAAGGCATATCACTGTAACAAGGAAGTAGAAACTGTAAAGAGGAACTAATCAAAATTAAACAACTCAATTGCTAAGATAAAAACCAATCGAGAAGGGCTTCCCTGGTGGCGCAGTGGTTGAGAATCTGCCTGCTAATGCAGGAGACACGGGTTCGAGCCCTGGTCTGGGAGGATCCCACATGCCGCAGAGCAACTAGGCCCGTGAGCCACAACTACTGAGCCTGCGCGTCTGGAGCCTGTGCTCCACAACAAGAGGCCATGATAGTGAGAGGCCCACGCACTGTGATGAAGAGTGGCCCCCGCTTGCCACAACTAGAGAAAGCCCTCACACAGAAAGGAAGACCCAACACAGCAAAAATAATTAATTAATAAACTCCTACCGCTCCCCCCCCCAAAAACCAATCGAGAAGCAATGAATAGCAGAATAAATAATGAAAAAGAACAAATAAGTTATCTGGCAGATAGAATAACGGAATTTATCCAGTCAGAACAGCAGACAGAAAGACACATAAAAAAATAAAATGAAAGCAACACACAAGATCTGTAAGATAATATAAAGCATGCCAACCTATGCATAATAGGAGTTCCAGAAGGAGAAGAGAGGGGGGTGGGATCAAAAATGTATTTGAAGAAATTATGGCTGAAAACTTCCCAGACCTAAAGAAGAAAATAGATATCCACGTATAGGAAGTACAGAGGGTCCCAAACAAGATGAACCCAAACAGACCCACACCAGGACATTTCATAGTTACACGGACAAAAGTTGAAGATAAAGAGGATTCTAAAGGCAGCAAGAGAAAAACAAAGAGTCAGTTACAAGGGAACCCCCATAAGGCTGTCAGCTGAGTTCTCTGCAGAAATTTTGCAAACCAAAAGGGAGTAGCATAATATATTCAAAGTTCTAAAAAGAAAGAACTTGCAATGTAGGATACTCTACCCAGCAAGATTATCATTTAAAATAGAAGGAGAAATAAAAAACTTCTCAGACAAATACAAACAAACAACAACAAAGAAAAACTAAAAGAATACAACAACACTAAACCTAACCTAAAAGAAATATTGAAAGGTCTTCTCTGAATAGAAGAGAAGCAAGAATCTATAGGAAAGGGAAAAATCATAGTAGGAAAGGCAAATATATGAAAGGATTAAAGATCACTTAAATAAGTAAGTACATAGGTGAAAAACCAAAAAAAATTTGTAATAGTGATTATAACTACAAAGAACAACAAAGGGATAAACATGAGGATGTAAAATAGGATATCAAAAATCACAAAATGTGGGGGAAGTGAATAAAAAAATGTAGATCTTTTGGATGTGTTTGAACTTATGACTATCAGTCTAAAGTAAGTAGATATAGTTATGGGTCAACATACTTGAAAACTAGGGTAACCACAAATCGAAAACATACAGTAAATTCAGAAAAACCAGAAAGAAAGGAACTCAAGCATAATACAAAAGAAAACCACCAAACCACAAAAGGAAAAAAAAAATAGAGAGAAATGAAGAACAACTACAAAATCAACTGGGAAACAAGGTTTAAAATGTCAGTAAGTACATACCTATCAATAATTACTTTAAATGTCAATGGCCTGAATGTGCTGATCAAACAGTGGCAGATTGGATAAAAAACAAGAACCTACAATATGTTGCTTAAAGAAGCTCACTTTAGGGTGAAAGACACATATGGATTGAAAGTGAGAGGATGTAAAAAGATATTTCATTCAAATGGAAATGACAGGAAAGCAGGGGAAGCAATACTTCTATTGGACAAAATAGACTTTAAAACAAAGACCATAAAGAAAGACAAAGAAGGACACTATATAATGATAAAGGAATCAATACCAGAAGAGGATATTACACTCATTAACATATATCACCCAATATAGGAGCACCTAAATGTATAAAACAAATACTAACAGACATAAAGGGAGAAATTTACAGAAATGCAGTAATAGAAGACTTTAACGCCCCACTGACGTCAATGGACAGATCTTCCAGGCAGAAAATCAACAAGGCAACAGAGGTCCTAAATGACACAATAGACCAGGTGGACTTAATTGGTATCTACAGGCCACTACCTCAAAAACAAAACAAAACAAAAAACAAACAGAATACACATTCAAGTGTGCATGGAACATTCTCTAGGATGGACCACATACTAGGTCACAAAATAAGCCTCAACAAATTTGAGAGGATAGAAATTATTTCAAGCATTTTTTTCTGACCACAACGGTATGAAACTAGAAATCAACCACAGGGGGAAAAAAAAGATCACATGGAGACTAAACCAAATGCTATTGAAAAGCCAGTGCATCAAGGATGAAATCAAAGGGGAAATCAAAAAATAGTTCAAGACAAACAAAAATGAAAACACAACCTTACAAAATCAATGGGATGAAGCAAAAGCAGTTCTAAGAGGGAGGTTCATAGTGATACAGGCCTTCTCCAAGAAACAAGAAAAATTAACAACCTAACCTACCACCTAAAAAAAATTAGAAAAACAATAAACAAAACCCAGAGTCAGCAGAAGGAAGGAAATAATAAAGATCAGAGGAAATATATAGAGATCAATAAAACAATAGAAAAGATCAATAAAACCAAGAGCTGCTTTTTGAAAGGATAAACAGTATCGACAAACCTCTAGCCTGGCTTACCTAGAAGAAAAGAGAGAGGACCCAAGTAAACAAAATAAGAAATGAAAGAGGAGAAAAATAACAAACAATACTGCAGAAATACAAAAACGTAATAGGAGAATACTATGAATAGTTATATGCCAACAGTTTGTACAACCTAGAAGACATGAACAAGTTTCTAGAACCATACAGCCTGCCAAAAGTGAGTCAAGAAGAAACAGATAACTTGAACAGACCAATCACTGGAAGTGAAATAGAATCGGTAAAAAAAAAAAAAAAAAGTAATAATAATCTCCCTGCAAGCAAAAGTCCAGGACTGGGCAGCTTCACTAGGGAATTCTACCAAACACACAAGGAAGAACTTATACCTATCCTTCTCAAACTATTCCCAAAGGCTGAAGAGGAGTGAACACTCCCAAATGCATTTTATGAAACCACCATCACCCTGGTACCAAAACCAGACAAGGACACTACAAAAAGGGAAAATTACAGGCCAGCGTCTTTGATGAATATAGATGCAAAAGTCTTCAAGGTATTAGCAAACCAAATCTAAGAATACATAAAAAGGATCACACACCATAATCAAGTTGGATTCATTCCACGGTCCCAAGGATGGTTCAGCGTATGCAAATCAATCAGTGTGATTATACCACATTAAGAAAAAACAAGACAAAAAACACATGATTGTCTCAATAGACACAAAAAAGCACTTGACAAAATTCAACATCCATTCATGATAAAAACTCTAACCAAAGTGGGCATAGAGGGAACATATTTCAACATAATAAAAACCATTTATGACAAACCCACTGCCAACATAATACTCAATGGTGAAAAGCTGAAAGCCTTCCCTCTGAATTTTGGAACAAGATAAGGATGCCCACTCTCACCACTTCCATTCCACACAGTATTAGAAGTCCTAGACACAGCAATCAGAAGAAAAAGAAATAAAATGTATCCAAATTGGAAGGGAAGAGGTAAAATTGTAACTATTTGCAGATGACATGATACTCTATATAGAGAACCCTAAAGACTCTGTACAAAAACTATTAGAATAAACAAGTTCAGCAAGGTAGCAGGATACAAGATTAATATACAGAAATCTGTTGCATTTCTTTATACTAACAATGAAATAGCAGAAAGAGAAAGTAAAAAAAAAAAAATCCCATTTAAAATCGTGTCAAAAAAATAAAATACCTAGGCATAAACTTAACCAAGGAGGTGAAAGACCTATATGCTGAAAAGCATAAGATATTGATAAAGGAAACTGAAAATGATTCAAAGAAATGGAAAGATATCCCATGCTCTTGGATTGGAAGAATTAATATTGTTAAAATGGCCAGACTACCCAAAGCAATCTACAGATTTAATGCCATCCCTATCAAAATGCCCATGACATTTTTCACAGAACTAGAACAAATAATCTTAAAATTTTTGTAGAACCACAAAAGACCCAGAATTGTCAAAGCAATCCTGAGGAAAAAGAACAAAGCTGGAGGCATAACCCTTCCACACTTCAGTCAATACTACAAAGCTACAATAACCAAAACAGCATGGTATTATATTAGCACAAAACCAGACATATAGATCAACAGAACAGAATAGAAAGCCCAGAAACAAACCCATTAACCTATGGTCAATTAATCTAAGACAAGGGAGGCAAGAATATACGATGGAGAAAAGAGTCTCTTTAGCAAGTGGTGTTGGGAAAGCTAGAGAGCCAAATGTAAAAGATTGTGATTAGAACACTCCCTCACACCATATACAAAAATAAACTTAAAATGGTTAGGGACCTAAATATAAGACATGACATCATAAAACTCCTAGACAGGAACATAGAGAAAACTCTTGGACATAAATTGCATCAATATTTTCTTAGGTCAGTCTTCCATGGCAAAAGAAATAAAACCAAAAATAAACAAATGGGACCTAATCAAACTTACAAACTTTTGCACAGCAAAGGAAACCATCAACAGAACAAAAAGCTAACCTATGGAATGGGAGAAAAGATTAACAAACAATGTGACCAAGAATGGGTTAACATCCAAAATATACAAACAGCTCATGAACTCAATATCAAAAAAACAAACCAACAAACCCAAGCAAAAAATGGGCAGAAGACCTAAATAGACATGTCTCCAAAAAAGACTTACAGATGGCCAACAGGCACATGAAAAAATGCTCAACATTGCTAATTATTAGAGAAGTGCAAATCAAAACCACAGTGATGTATCACCTCAAACCTGTCAGAATGGCTGTCATCAAAAAGTCTACAAATAATAAATGCTGGAGAGGGTGTGGAGAAAAGGGAACCCTCCTACTCTTGGTGGGAATATAAGTTGGTGCAGCCACTATGGAAAACAGTATGGAGGTTCCTTAAAAAACTAAAAATAGAGCTACCATATGATCTAGCAATCCCTCTCCTGGGTATATATTCGAAAAACTGTAGTTTGAAAATGTACATGCACCTCAGTGTTCATAGCAGCACTATTTACAAGCTGGGGGCAGAGCATTCATGGGCCATTATATGGACCTTGTTTTCACTGCGATCAGATGGGAGCCGTTGGAAAATGCTGAGCAAGATGGTCTCTCTGGCAGCAGATAATAGACTGTAGGAGGGAGAAGAGGGAAGCAGGGAGCCAAGTCAGGAGGGAAATGAAGGTGGCTGAGACCAAATGGTAGCAAGGAGGTGTGAGATCTGGGTACCTTGTGAAGGTGGAGCCAGTGGGGATTCTAATGAATTGGATGTGAGGTGAGAGAGAAGAGTGTAGGATGACTCCAAGTCTTTTGACCCAAGCTGCTATCAGGATGGAGTTACTGTACTGAGGCAGGAAATACTGCAAGAGGAACACACTTGCTGGGATTATATCAGGATATTAGTTTTGGACGTGTTAAGTCTGAGATGCTAAGTTAGGTCAAGCAGGTAATTGAATATATGAGTCTGAAGCTCAGTGGAAAGATCAGGGCTGGAAATAAAAGTTTGGAAATCATCTGCAGATAGATATTTAAAACCATTAGACTGGATGAGACCAGCTAGGGAGTAAGTGTAATTGAGGAAGAGTTCTGTGGACCTGAGTCCTAGGGTGCCCACATCGACATGGGGAAATAAGAAACTGCAGGGCCTGAGGAGCAGCCAGTGAAGGGGGAGAAATGTCTCAAAAAAGATCCCTTTGCAAGTGACTCTTTGATTAGTCAATACTAATACTAATAGGAATTTCTGCAGTGTTTTATCAGTTGCCAGGTACCTGGGTGGTGTTGATGAATTGTAAAACGAAGTGTGCTGGTTAGTTTGCCCACAGTGTTGTCCCCATAGGTGGTTTCAATTTCCCCCCTCTTTTTAGAATGAAACATTTATTATTATGTAAGCTTACCTGTGGAAAGTTAAGATAAATTTACTCCGAAATTTAAAAAAAACATGTGACCACATAGTACCCATAACAATTAGAGATGCAGTGTTTTTTTTTTAAAATCAGATGCAAATCGACCTTCTACATCATCTCAATGAAAATGTTTTGACATCTCAGTCTGACCAGATTTGTTACCTAACCCCTCTTCTCATTCATCTCTCACCCTCTGAAGTCAATACCGCCTTTCTGCAGCCTCTTAAAAAGCAGTGTAAGAACCTATTGATTTCACTCATTCCACCTTCCTCCCTTGCCTCTGACCACAAATTAGTCTGATCAGAAAAGGTGGTGAGATAAAAAGACTGTATATAGACTGTCCTTTTCTATTCTTTCCCAAAGCGTTTTTTTTTTTAAACTAGAAAGCCACAAAAGCAAAGCTCAAAACCAGCTGCAAGCTATATGTCCTACTGAATCCTTTGTACTTTAAAAGCAAATATTTTGGCTTGCTACACCCTTTTAGTTACGCACAGGAAGCAATGCTTGCCAGGATTTATCTTTCCCTAAAATTCTATTACACAAGATATTCACATTCAGTGTGTCACTTAGCAGAATTGTTTCTCACATCAACCCCCAAATGTTAAATATCCATGTTGTTTTTATGCTCCAGATTCTCAAATTTAGGGAATTGATGCCATTGGCTCACAAAGCCAAACAATAACACTTCTTTTTTCCAAGTCAAGATTTTTAATAGTAGTAGAAAGTAGAATAGTAGGATAAGCACTAACTTTTCAGATTATCTCTGTCTTTGCCTTCATCTTCTGGCTGGGGATGTCTGGGGAGGTGTAATATACCACCTCCAAGCAATTGAATTCAACGAGGCTTGGAGCAAAATAAGTATGCCTGAGTTTCCCCAGTGCTGTGGGCTGGCAATGCCACTTCCATATAAGGAGCTGGCATAGGAGAGAGTTGCTCCCTGGGGAGAGGTCACAGTTGTAAATTAAGGGGCAATAAGTCTAGGTGTGTGTGGTGTGTGAAAGGTAGTTGGTAGAGAGAAGAGCAAAGGGGGAGTGAATGGGGAAAATCGTTAGTGGATTCTCTACTCCCCCTACACATACACGCCAAAAGCATTATAATATAATCATGCACTATACTGGGTCTACTTTCCAGGTTTTAGCAGTTTGAGCCTAGAATCCCACTGCAGACCCGGTCTCATTTTTGAGATAATGCTGGTGATCCTTCTTGCACTTCAGTGCTTCCAGACTCACTGGAAAACTAAGTAGGTATTTACAGAGTACCTCAGTGAAGTCAGCAGTGGACTGAAATATGGCTGTGCTACTGATATGTGCAAGTTCTTCATAAAACCTCTGTGCCAGGGCCTGGAGATAATGCAGTTATAGTAAAAGCAATTTGTTAAATGTGATCTGAAACCCTAAAGGGGATTTTCCAGCAGATGTGTTCTATTAATGCTGACCGCTGACTGATCAGAGGACGCCAGCCACATCTCTAAACTGGTCATTATTTATATCCTTCAGCTGCATTCACTAAATAAATCCTCTGAGTTAGCTCCAACACCTACCACCTGGGACCTGTCTTCAGAAGAAGGCTTTCTTGTGACATGCAGCTGAGCCCAGTCTGGGCCCTTCTGTTTCATGTCAGAGTAAATATTTTAGCTCTAATTCTTTTTGTCCAACTGGATTCAATGATTCTATTATTGGTTTGCTGTATTTCTTCAGCAAGAATCAGTTTACCAAGCTAGCTGTTATTTGGACTGGCTAATTAAAACCTGCTCAATTTTGCCTTTAGAAAGAAAGGAAGGCGGGACTTCACTGCCCATCCAGTGGTTAAGACTCTGCGCTTCCACTGTAGGGGGCACAGGTTTGATCCCTGGTTGGGGAACTTAGATCCCACATGCTGTGCCACAAGGCCAAAAAAAAGAAAAGAAGGCAAAGCAGCAAATAATCAGTTAATTAACAAAGTATTTAGAAGATGGTGATCTCTGCCTAGATATCACTTCTCTCTACCACTCAGGTATGGAGTGATGCCCCTGTGCATAAAAAGTTCCCTTTACAACATATATCTTAGCACTTAACACACTGCATTTTAATTAGCTGCCCTCCCCACTACACACATACCTCAATATGAAATCTGTACAAGCTATGTTAGCCTATCTTATTAAAATCATAGACTATGGCAAAGTATATGATTTATCTTAAGTAATAAGCATTTGCTGAATGAAAATAGAAAAAAAACCCTGCTCAGTGTGTGTGCAGGCAGCCTCCAAGCCAAATACTGCCCTTCACAGAATTTGAGTACCCTTTTTATTCATTAGAACAGGTGGGTATCGTGAGTTACCCCCAGCCAATCTGAATGCAGTGTATGCCTTTTATTGCATGCCCTTGTGAAAGTATATCCCCACTTGGAAAAAGGAGGGCCCAGAATTTCCAGTCTTGGAATCTTATGGAAAGGATTTTCCTGGTTTTAACTTCATGGTTGGCCAGGTCAACAAGAAATATGGCTATATCACCTATGACATCTGGCTTCCTGAGATGCTTTGGAATTAGCCATTTATACTCATTTATCAAAATTTCATGCAAAGTGGATACCCAGTTATGGAAGCTTTCCCAACTCTGTAATTCCTTTGGGAGCATTCTAGCAGCTAATTAAAATATATATATATATATATATATATATATATCTCCAGTTAACTGCGTTTGACTATGATCTCTGTCAACATCAAACATGTATTCACTTAGGCAGTATTGTGTGGTGCTGTATTCTGGGAGAGACTCGTCATATTCCCCTAAAGAACTAATGGTCTTTTCATCTTTTCCGGAAAACTCTAATTTGAAAAGATACATGCACCCCTGTGTTCATAGCAGCACTATTTACAGTAGCCAAGACATGGAAGCAACCTAAGTGTCCACTGACAGATGAACAGATAAAGAAGTGGTGTATATATATACGATGGCAGCAACAGGGATGGACCTAGAGATTATCATATTAAGTGAAGTAAGTCAGACAGAAAAAGGCAAATATTACATGATATCACTTATATGTGGAATCTAAAAAATAGTAGAAATGAACTTATTTACAAAAACAGAAACAGACTCACAGACATAGAAAACAAACTTATGGTTACCAGAGGGGAAGGGGGGGATAGGGATAACTTGGGAGTATGGGATTAACAGATGCATACTACTATATATAAAATAAACAACAAGGGTTTACTGTATAGCATAGGGAACTATATTCAATATCTTATAATAAACTATAATGGAAAAGAATTGAAAAGAATATATATATATATATATATATATATATATATAAGCAAATCACTTTGCTGTGCACCTGAAACTAACACAATGTTGTAAATCAACTATACTTCAATAAAAAGAATGATAAATATGTATATTTTACCACAATAAAAAAAAGCCAACAGTCTTGTGGATGAAACAGCTATGCAAACAAATAATTCTACTACAGTGTGATAAATTGTCTCTCAGATTTCTAAATGAGGCAAACGAGTGAATGATGACGCCCTAATCAAGATATAGAACGCTGAAGTAGCAACAGGTTGCAGGAGGGGGAGAGATGGAGAAAGATGTTAATTTGGGTTTCAAGTGCTCACAGGGCATCCAGGTTGTACTGTCTAGTGGGCAATTCTAAATAGGGCTTAGAAAACACATGAGGAACTGCTTTTTTGCAGGAAACTATTATTCCATCATGTCCCTGTCAGAGAAGTAAGGCATAGTACAAATAGGTTTTGGTAGGAGAGGAAAAAAGGTTGAGCATGAAGGACAAAGTGATAGGACACCAGATTAGGGAACGGGAAACTTGTCGAGACCAGCTTTACTAATTCTCAATTTTCTTTAGACTGGGCCCTGATTAGAATGATATGTCCATGATATGGAAACTTTCTGAAGGGTTAACTGGTGAATGAATCTTTAAGAGTACAGCACATGCCCATGGATTAAGTATTCATTTGGAAGAGAAGAGTCTCCCAGTTTCTTAGAAGATGATGTTTGGAATGTTGTCTGAACCAAACACAATTCACTTTCTTCTTTTTATCTGGCCAGATCATGAAAGAACTAGATTAAAATATTTCAGCTGGTATTTCTATCTGGAACTGAATAGGTTTATGGGATATGTCATTGTTTTTAAAATAGAACTATGAATAGAGGTGATCCATAGCTTTCATTTTTGCATGTGACGCCTTAGAAAGAGGGAGTTGAGAGTGTCTCCAGCTAGCTCAGGGAATATGGTAAAACTCTCCCCCAGATGAGTTCAAGTTAAAGAACATTTGAATCAATGCCATGGTGAAAATTAAAGAGAAAAGGGAATGTCACAGAAGACAGTAAACAGCAAATTGTTGGAACTCTAAGGAGTTTGAGGGAGATTAGATATAGAGCAGGGTTACAATTTTCTTTTCAGCCCAATTATGGAGTCTGAGCATATTGACTCAACTTATTATACTGATTGGCTCTTCAGCAGCATTTTCATTTCTTCACCAACTTTCCTGTTCTCCGAAGACCCTCAAGGTTCTAGCACATGGCTTAATGAACTGCCTACATTTGAGTGTTTTATTGAAAGTCCACTGGGTTCCATCTTCATAAGTATAGGCCAACCTCAGATGTAAAGCGCCCATCATGCCTACTGTGTTATAATTTTACTAAGCTCAGAATTGTCCTGGGAAGTTGAAAACATTTCAGTGGTCAAAGAGAGAGGGTAATTAGCTCGTTTAAATCCTCTGCCGTGTCCCATTTTGTCCTTGGTGCAAAGGTGCCAGCCTGTCTTTATAAGAATGAATGGGGCCTGTATCCTGGCATTATTTAATTCAGGTATCAATCTTAAAAGAAACTGAGCAGATTATAAACCAAATTAAATTTGCATGTAGACTCTGTGTGAATGTGTTTGCTTCCTCATAGATTAAATGCTGGCAAGCCTGTTCTCTGCAGCAGGAAGGACCATCTTTATAGAAGAATGCTCCATGGCAAATCACAAATACAGGATTTGCCTTTACATGTAAAAGACCATGACAAGTCAATTTTAAAAAGCACTCTTTTCATTTTACAAGTACATTGGCTCTAAACAGCAATTTTTCAAGTAGAAATCTTCAAATATATTTTGTTTCTTCAACAGTAATAATATCAGGTGGTTTTCATAGCTTCTGTCATTTTTCTATTAACATGAAAGATGACATAGATATTTTTATAAATGAAATTCCAATGTTATTGCTTTGGGTTTTTTTTTTATTATTTGGATTTAAGATACCATATTATGTAAAATGTCAAACTACACTTGATGACAAAGAATAATTAGTTTAGGATCAGATTTAATTAGCATTTTAATGAATTGAACCATACCTTTTTAAAAAGGAAGTGTGTAGAATTTCAGGAATGTGACTATTTTTCTTGTAGTGTAAATATTTATTAAACACTGCCTATTACTATAAAACTGATATAAAATTTAAATCCAAGAATAATATTTCTTAAAAAATACAAATTAATGGTCAGGAAAAAATTTAACAAAGAATCTTATTATAGGAAGCTGATGACAAGAGAATCAAAGCAGAGCTGCACATTTTCAGTGTATGTACCTTGGGACCCAGGTATTCTAGAAAAACATTTGGGGTATGTTGCATAACCATGTTTCTCCTTGGGATCCACCATTTGACAGTACATTAAAGGCTCTATTAACTGTTTTAACTTGATAACCTGGTTTTCCCAAACTTACTAAAGCTTGAACCCTTTTAGTGAATAACATCTATTTATGTAAAGCTGAATTGGTACTGCACGGAAACCACTTTGGGAAACACTGGAGTGTAGGATAAGGCTATTTGCTGAATTTAGTTGATTATCAACTTTAGATAATACTATATATGATGCTGAAAATCTCAGTCCAAATTCAGACATTTTTGGTAATTCTGAGGGTTTTTTTTTAAACTAGGAGGATAAGTTCTGGATACTTTTTGGTGAGGTCAATAGCTGACTTTTAAATATTACAAACCTGGAAATTCATTCAGAAGTAAAACAGAATCAAAGCACTATTTATTAGAAAGAGTTTTGTATATAGAATGAATTCACAAATAAATTTGAGTAGTTTGTAGTATTTGCCATACTGTATCATCAGTCAATCTCATATTTGCTGAGCATCTGTTGCATGATGTATGTCCACTAGGATCACAACAACACATTATTGAGATAATATGTCATAAGGCAAGTTGGTCTTAACTTCTAAAATCTTAAGCCAAGCTAACTGTAAAATGTTGTGGTCAACCTAGAAAAGACAAGATACCGCATAACTCAAGTTTATACTCTGAAGTATTCTAGCATTTCAGATTATTTGAACATGTACTTAAGTCCTGAAATCTTATGTAGTCAAATTTGTTCATTTTTTTTATAAAACAGAAAGTCAAAAAATTATAATCATCCTCATCAGTTCACTCAGTCCCATGTAACTAATTTATTTTTCATCTTGATCTTTTGTTAGCACTTTTATGAGTTCATCAGTTTTCCATTAGAGTTCTGAAAATGCTTATTCATTCAGTTCAGCAGTACAGTCAGTTACCAGAAACCTGTACTTGTCAGTCTTTTCCATGAATTCCTTGAAGATGAAACCCTTTTATAGGAACACTTTTGCAAAAGCATCAGAGTACACCCAGAACTGTCTGTAAATGACAAAAGACTTAAAAATGACCACTATTAAAGATTTGATGAAAGTTCATAATAATACAATTGACAAGGAAATTTAGTTATTTCTGAGATATACATTTTAAAATAATAACTAGAATTATGACTTATAACATTATACCAGAACATATAAGATTTTTAGGAATTTCATGTAATGTCTGAAACATTTATATTAACATATTTCCATACAAATAACCCAAAGAAAGTTTAGTATTAGGGTGTTTTTTTTTAATTTCTGAATTTTATTTTTTTATACAACAGGTTCTTATTAGTCATTCATTTTATACACATCAGTGTATACATGTCAATCCCAATTGCCCAATTCAGCACACCACCATCCCCACCCCACCGCGGTTTTCCCCCCTTGGTGTCCATTCTCTACAGCCGTGTCTCAACTTCTGCCCTGCAAACCGGTTCATCTGTACCATTTTTCTAGGTTCCACATGCATGTGTTAATATACGATATTTGTTTTTCTCTTTCTGACTTACTTCACTCTGCATGACAGTCTCTAGATCCATCCACGTCTCAACAAATGACCCAGTTTCGTTCCATTTTATGGCTAGGTAATATTCCATTGTATATATGTACCACAACTCCTTTATCCATTCGTCTGTCGATGGGCATTTAGGTTGCTTCCATGTCCTGGCTATTGTAAACAGTACTGCAGTGAACATTGGGGTGCATGTGTCTTTTTGAATTATGGTTTTCTCGGGGTATATGCCCAGTAGTGGGATTGCTGGATCATATGGTAATTCTATTTTTAGTTTTTTAAGGAACCTCCATACTGTTCTCCATAGTGGCTGTATCAATTTACATTCCCACCAACAGTGCAAGAGGGTTCCCTTTTCTCCACACCATCTCCAGAATTCGTTGTTTGTAGATTTTCTGATGATGACCATTCTAACTGGTGTGAGGTGATACCTCATTTTAGTTTTGATTTGCATTTCTCTAATAATTAGTGATGTTGAGCAGCTTTTCTTGTGCTTCTTGGCCACCTGTATGTCTTCTTTGGAGAAATGTCTATTTAGGTCTTCTGACCATTTTTGGATTGGGTTGTTTGTTTCTTTAATATTGAGCTGCATGACCTGTTTATATATTTGGGGGATTAATCCTTTGTCTGTTGACTCATTTGCAAATATTTTCTCCCATTCTGAGGGTTGTATTTTCATCTTGTTTATGGTTTCCTTTGCTGTGGAAAAGCTTTGAAGTTTCATTGGGTCCCATTTGTTTATTTTTGTTTTTATTTCCATTACTCTAGGAGGTGGATCAAAACAGATCTTGCTGTGATTTATGTCAAAGAGTGTTCTTCCTATGTTTTCCTCTAAGAGTTTTATAGTGTCTGCTCTTACATTTAGGTCTCGAATGCATTTTGAGTTTATTTTTGTTTATGGTGATAGGGAGTGTTCTAATTTCATTCTTTTACATGTAGCTGTCCAGTTTTCCCAGAACCAGTTATTGAAGAGACTGTCTTTTCTCCATTGTATATCCTTGCCTCCTTTGTCATGATTAGTTGACCATAGGCATGTGGGTTTATCTCTGGGCTTTCTATCTTGTTCCATGGATCTATGTTTCTGTTTTTGTGCCAGTACCATATTGTCTTGATTACTGTAGCTTTGTAGTATAGTCTGAAGTCAGGGAGTCTGATTCCTCCAGCTCTGTTTATTCCCTCAAGACTGCTTTTGCTATTCAGGGTCTTTTGTGTCTCCATACAAACTTTAAGACTTTTTGTTCTAGTTCCATAAAAAATGCCATTGGTAATTTCATAGGGATTGCGTTGAATCTGTAGATTGCTTTGGGTAGTATAGTCATTTTCACAATATTGATCTTCCAATCCAAGAACATGGTATATCTCTCCATCTCTTGGTATCATCTTTAATTTCTTTCATCAGTGTCTCATAGTTTTCTGCATACAGGTCTTTTGTCTCCCTAGGTAGGTTTATTCCTAGGTATTTTATTCTTTTTGTTGCAATGATAAATGGGAGTGTTTCCTTAATTTCTCTTTCAGATTTTTCATCATTATTGTATAGGAGCACAAGAGATTTCTGTGCATTAATTTTGTATCCTGCAACTTTACCAAATTCATTGATTAGTTCTAGTAGTTTTCTGGTGGCATTTTTAGGATTCTCTATATATAGTATCCTGCCATCTGCAAACAGTGACAGTTTTACTTCTTCTCTTCCAATTTGTATTCCTTTTATTTCTTTTTCTTCTCTGATTGCCATGGCTAGGACTTCCAAATCTATGTTGAATAATACTGGTGAGAATGGACATCTTTGTCTTGTTCCTGATCTTAGAGGAAATGCTTTCAGTTTTTCACCATTGAGAATGATGTTTGCTGTGGGTTTGTCATATATGGCCTTTATTATGTTGAGGTAAGTTCCCTCTATGCCCACTTTCTGGAGAGTTTTATCATAAATGGGTGTTGAATTTTGTCAAAAGCTTTTTCTGCATCTTTTGAGATGACAATATGGTTTTTATTCTTCAATTTGTTAATATGGTGTATTACATTGATTTGTGTATATTGAAGAATCCTTGCATCCCTGGGATAAATCCCACTTGATCATGGTGTATGATCCTTTTAATGTGTTGTTGGATTGTGTTTGCTAGTATTTTGTTGAGGATTTTTGCATCTATATTCATCAGTGATATTGATCTGTAATTTTCTTTTTTTGTAGTATCTTTGTCTGGTTTTGGGGTGATCAGGGTGATGGTGGCCTCATAGAATGAGTTTCAGAGTGTTCCTTCCTCTGCAATTTTTTGAAGAGTTTGAGAAGGATGGGTGTTAGCTCTTCTCTAAATGTTTGATAGAATTCACCTCTGAAGCCATCTGGTCCTGGACTTTTGTTTGTTGGAAGATTTTTAATCACAGTTTCAATTTCATTACGTGTGATTGTTCTGCTCATATTTTCTATTTCTTCCTCGTTCAGTCTTGGAAGGTTATACCTTTCTAAGAATTTGTCCATTTCTTCCAGGTTGTCCATTTTATTGGCATAGGGTTGCTTGTAGTAGTCTCTTAGGATGCTTTGTATTTCTGCGGTGTCTGTTGTAACGTCTCCTTTTTCATTTCTAATTTTATTGATTTGAGCCCTTTCCCTCTTTTTCTTGATGAATCTGGCTAATGGTTTATCAATTTTGTTTACCTTTTCAAAGAACCAGCTTTTAGTTTTATTGATCTTTGCTATTCTTTTCTTTGTTTCTATTTCATTTATTTCTGCTCTGATCTTTAGGATTTCTTTCCTTCTGCTAACTTGGGGTTTTGTTTGTTCTTCTTTCTCTAGTTCCTTTAGGTGTACGTTTAGATTGTTTATTTGAGATTTTTCTTGTTTCTTGAGGTAGGCTTGTAGAGCTATAAACTTCCCTCTTAGAACTGCTTTTGCTGCATCCCATAGGTTTTGGATTATCGTGTTTTCTTTGTCATTTGTCTCTAGGTATTTTTTAATTTCCTCTTTGATTTCTTCAGAGATCTCTTGGTTATTTAGTAACGTAGTGTTTAGCCTCCATTTGTTTGTGTTTTTTACATTTTTTACCCTGTAATTCACTTCTAATCTCATAGTGTTGTGGTCAGAAAAGATGCTCGATATGATTTCCATCTTCTTAAATTTACCGAGGCTTGATTTGTGACCCAAGATGTGATTTATCCTGGAGAATGTTCCGTGTGCACTTGAAAAGAAAGTGTAATCTGCTGTTTTTGGATGGAATGTCCTATAAATATCAATTAAATCTATCTGGTTTATTGTGTCATTTAAAGCTTCTGTTTCCTTATTTATTTTCATTTTGGGTGATCTGTCCATTGGTGTAAGTGAGGTGTTAAAGTCCCCCAGTATTATTGTGTTACTGTCGATTTCGTCTTTTATAGCTGTTAGCAGTTGCCTTATGTATTGAGGTGCTCCTGTGTTGGGTGCATATATATTTATAATTGTTATATCTTCTTCTTGGATTGATCCCTTGATCACTACATCATTATGTAGTGTCCTTCCTTGTCTCTTATAACATTCTTTATTTTAAAGTCTATTTTATCTGATATGAGTATTGCTACTCCAGCTTTCTTTTGATTTACATTTGCATGGAATATTTTTTCTCTCCCTTCACTTTCAGTCTGTATGTGTCCCTAGGTCTGAATTGGGTCCCTTGTAGATAGCATATATATGGGTCTTGTTTTTGTATCCATTCAGCAAGCCTGTGTCTTTTGGTTGGGGCATTTAATCGATTCACGTTTAAGGTAATTATCAATATGTATGTTCCTATGACCATTTTCTTAATTGTTTTGGGTTTGTTTTTGTAGGTCCTTTTCTTCTTTTGCATTTCCCACTTAGGGAAGTTCCTTTAGCATTTGTTATAGAGCTGGTTTGGTGGTGCTGAATTTTCTTAGCTTTTGCTTGTCTGTAAAGCTTTTAATTTCTCCATCAAATCTGAATGGGATCCTTGCTGGTTAGAGTAATCTTGGTTGTAGGTTCTTCCCTTTCATCACTTTAAGTATATCATGCCACTCCCTTCTGGCTTGTAGACTTTCTGCTGAGAAATCAGCTGTTAGCCTTCTGGTAGTTCCCTTGTATGTTATTCGTTGTTTTTCCCTTGCTGCTGTCAAGAGTTTTTCTTCGTCTAATTTTTTCCAATTTGATTACTATGTGTCTTGGCGTTTTGCTCCTTGGGTTTATCCTGTATGGGACTCGCTGTGCTTCCTGGACTTGGGTGGCTATTTACTTTCCCATTTTAGGGAAGTTTTCGACTATAATCTCTTCAAATATTTTCTCTGGTCCTTTCTCTCTCTCTTCTCCTTCTGGGACCCCTATAATGTGAATGTTGTTGCATTTAATGTTGTCCCAGAGGTCTCTTAGGCTGTCTTCATTTCTTTTCATTCTTTTTTCTTTAATCTCTTCTGCAGTAGTGAATTCCACCATTCTGTCTTCCAGGTCACTTATCCGTTCTTCTGCCTCAGGTATTCTGCTCTTGATTCCTTCTAGTGTAGTTTTCATTTCAGTTATTGTATTGTTCATCTCTTTGTTTGTTCTTTAATTCTTCTAGGTCTTTGTTAAACATTTCTTGCATCTTCTCGATCTTTGCCTCCATTCTTTTTCCGAGGTCCTGGATTGTCTTCACTATCATTATTCTGAATTCTTTTTCTGGAAGGTTGCCTCTCTCCACTTCATTTAGTTGTTTTTCTGTGGTTTTATCTTGTTCCTTCATGTGGTACATAGCCCTCTGCCTTTTCATCTTGTCTATCTTTCTGTGAATGTGGATTTTGTTCCACAAGCTGCAGGATTGTAGTTCTTCTTGCTTCTGCTGTCTGCCCTCTGGTGGATGAGGCTATCTAAGAGGCTTGTGTAAGTTTCCTGATGGAAGGCACTGGTGGTGGGTAGAGCTGATTGTTGCTCTGGTGGGCAGAGCTCAGTAAAACTTTAATCTACTTGACTGCTAATGAGTGGGGCTGGGTTCCCTCCCTGTTGGTTGTTTGGCCTGAGGCAACCCTACACTGGAGCCTACCTGGGAAGGTAGTACAAGGAAGTACAAGGAAGTACTCCTTGGCATGAGCCCTCCCAGAGTCTGTCACTAGCCCCTGGTGGGGCTAGTGACAGACTCTGGGAGGGCTCATGCCAAGGAGTACTTCCGAGAACTTCTGCTGCCAGTGTCCTTGTCCCCACAGTTAGCCACAGCCAACTCCCGCCTCTGCAGGATACCCTCCAGCACTAGCAGGTAGGTCTGGTTCAGTCTCCCCTGGGGTCACTGCTCCTTCCCCTGGGTCCCGATGCCCACAGTACTTTGTGTGTGCCCTCTAAGAGTGGAGTCTGTTCCCCCCAGTCCTGTTGAAGTCCTGCAATCAAATCCCACTAGGCTTCAAAGTCTGATTCTCTAGGAATTCCTCTTCCCATTGCCATACCCCCAGGTTGGGAAGCCTGACGTGGGGCTCAGAACCTTCACTCCAGTGGGTGGACTTCTGTGCTATAAGTGTTCTTCAGTCTGTGAGTCACCCACCCAGCAGTTACGGAATTTGATTTTACTGTGATTGCGCCCCTCCTACCATCTCATTGTGGCTTCTCCTTTGTCATTGGATGTGGGGTATCTTTTTTGCTGAGTTCCAGTGTCTTCCTGTCGATGATTGTCCAGCAGCTAGTTGTGATTCTCGTGTTCTCACAAGAGGGAGTGAGAGCACATCCTTCTCCTCTGCTATCTTGGTTCCTAGTCCTGTTCATTATTTAATTTCTTCAGTGGGAAACAATACTTTTTTCCTTCTTAACTTTATAAGCAATTGAGAAATAAAGCAAAGGAGACAATCAAGTAGCAAGCAAAATAACAGCTTCATTTTGATAAAGCTGATTGAGGAACATGATTTTAAGATGACCAGGCATTTCAGGGAGGAGGAAATAGAAATATCTCTTTAAAAGCTGCTCAACCTCATTACTGATCAAGCAAATGCAAATTATATCACCATGAGACACATTTTATCCATATCAGATTAGCAAAAATTAAAAAGCTGGCAATATAAAGTGTTGCTAAAGATGTGGAGCAACAAGAGTTCTGCAGTTGAGCATGTGATTTGGTAGAAGCACTTTGAAAAATAATTTGGCACTATTTAGCAAAGTTGAAAATGTGCACATGCCATGACCCAACAGACCCATCTTCTGGGTTTTTTTCTTAGAGAAATGTGCATATTTGTATCAGAAGACATGTGCAAGAATATTTGTAGTCACTTGCTTACAATTAGAAAAGAAAAGCTGGAAACAAAAATACTTATCACCAGGAAAATGGATAAAGAAATATGGTATGTACAATTAAGGGAATGCAGTAAATCAATGAAAATGAATGGATTACAGCTACATATGTCAACATGGGTAAATCTCAGGAATATAATATTAGATGAAAAAAGCAAGTTGAAGAATATATAAAGAAGGGTTCTATTTTTGAAAAGTTAAATAAAACATGACTAAACTGGGCTTCCCTGGTGGCGCAGTGGTTGAGAGTTCGCCTGCCGACGCAGGGGGCACGGGTTTGTGCCCCGGTCTGGGAAGATCCCACATGTCGCGGAGCGGCTGGGCCCATGAGCCATGGCCGCTGAGCCTGTGTGTCCGGAGCCTGTGCTCCGCAACGGGAGAGGCCACAACAGTGAGAGGCCCGCGTACCGCACAAAAAAAAAAGAAGAAAAATAACATGACTAAACTAAACAATATATTCCTTAGAGAGCCATCCCTATGTGATTAAACTGTAATGAAAAGCAAGGGAATTGGAAAGCTCAACTTCAGGGTGGGAGGCAGCAGGAGGAGGTCAGGGAAGGGCACTCTGAAGTCTTTCCAGTCACTCTGGCGGTGCGGCCTTAGCGCACTGCACTGGTTTTGTAGGATATTTAGATTGCCTTTGGCTGTTGTGGTGCTTAATGGTTTTTGTTAGGTCTGACTATCCTTGATAAGAAAAAGAAAAGGATCTTCTTTTGTTGGTGTGGAGAGAGGATTTTCAAGCTCCACAACCTCCAGGCAACTGCCCAGACTCTCATCACTCTGGGGTCTCATTTACCTATAATTCTTCCATAAATAAGTTTGTGGATTCCGGACCCACAATAGGGGAAATATCCTTTAATGACTAACAACAGAAATCTGAAACACAAGGAAACACATCACTTCTATTAAGTGATGAATGAGTTGGCCCTCCTTTGGCACTTGTCAGAACCTCCTGTGGTAGTCAGAACTCTAAGATGGTCCCAAGATTCCAGCACCCTGGTGTACATACCCTGTATAATTCCCTCCCCTTCAGTGTGGGAGGGACATGCAAATATGCTGGGCTAGTGGCTCCCTTTTTGGGCTGTTTCATATGAGCAAGGTGATGGGGCAGTCATCGCCTACTACTCCTGCTGGCTTTGAAGCTACTGTGTAGTAAGAGGCCCATGTGACCAGGAACTAAGGGTGACCTCTAGGAGTTGACAGGGACCCCACCCCCACCCCACCAACAGCCAACAATAAAATGAGAACCTCAGTCCTATAACTTCAAGGAACTGAATTCTGCCATCAACTTGAATGAGCTTGGAGAGGACACCAAGGTCCAGATGAGAACCACAGTTCTGTTAATACCTTGGCTGCACCCTTGGGAGACTCTTGAGCAGAGGACCCAGTAGTTATGTCCAGACTCCTGGGACCCAAATAAGTTGTGCAGTAATAAATGTGTGTTGTTTTAAGCTGCTGAATTTGCAATAACTTGTTACACAGCAAGGGAAAATGACTATACCCCCTATTATTGTATCTAACTGCTGCAAAGCCTAGGCTGCCAACCTATTTTGGCCCTCCTTTCCTCACATTTCCATAAAGTTATCAGTTTGTCGGTCCAAGCCAGAATTGATATCCTCTTTGATCTTGAGAAAGAAAAAAGAATGCCGCAGTTTAAAGCCTGTACTCCAGACATCCTCCCTCCCTCTCTCCCTAAGGATCGCCCTCATCATGTGCCAGAGACAGGCTGCCGACTAACACTGCTCACTAGGCAAGACAAGTCAAATTTCCTTCCTTTTTCCCTACCTTTCCCTTTCTTCCCTTCCTTCAGGAACATTTTTTGAGCAGAAGCTGTGCTATGCCCCATGCTTGCAGAGATAAAGAAAATGCAGTCTTTTTAAGGAGCTCACTATTTAATGGTAGAGACAAATTGCCACATGGTGATTTCTCTGCTCTTGGACTAGCAGCTCAAGAGTGGGAGAGAGAAGAAGGTAATTATGCTGGAATCTCTTCCTTTCCCTGTGGTCACACACCCACTCTCTCCATTTTCTCATACACACTCATTAGCGTCCTATAAAAATAAAAATCTTTGGGTTCAGTAGAGGTTGATTCTCTGTTTGAATCACTAAATTGGTGTTCAGAAATGACGAGGTTCTTTTAAACTGATTTATGAATCATTATGTAGAAGGAGAGCAGGTTGTGGAGGAAGCAGATTTGGTTTTTAGGCCTGCATGTCCCTGTAAGTTTGAGCCAGGCCATTGATGATATCTTCTGTGCTTTCAAAGGGTGGAGTTTGTTTATCCTAAGTCAGTTGAATGTGATTTTGGAAACACCATCCTGAAACATTAAAAGTGGCAGGAGTACAAAACAATCATTTGTCACTAATGCCTGCAGCTGCTACTGTAGCTGATGCTTCTAGTTTTATAATTAGAGCTTTTCTCGCTCGCAGCGCGTCTTAAATCCAGAAATGCCGTGTTCAACAGGACATCACTCATCAGCTCTTCTAACAATTACGTACTCTAGATTGCAGCAGCATATCTGGGCAATTTCAACCAAAGACAAAGTTAGATGAATGTGATGAAAATAAGTTGCTGCCATCCGAAGAAATTTGTTTACGAGTACTTAGAATTTCAAGTTAAAATGGGGTCCTTTCAAAGTCCCTGGATCACAGTTGAGGAAAAGCAAGCACAGAACTAAGCAAACCCAAACATTTCTTTTACTCTTTTAAACCTCAAACCTATGTCCAGTTGCTTAGAGGTGGCATTTCTAAACAAAGAAAAAACAAACAAAAAGCCCAAAACAAAAACACAATATAAAATCAGTGATAGAAAAGAGCTTAATATTGGCCTTTGGCTCAAGGACTGGTTTTATTGCTGTCCTCTTACCAATGTTGTGAAATAAGTTGCTTGATGCCTCTGTGGAGTGAACATTCAGAAGGTGAAGAGGCCCCCAAAGACATTCTGTTGTTTAGGATTGAGCTTTCCTGACTGTGCTCCATAAGATATCACATAAAAGTCCACTTAGGTCGATCCTTTCATTTCGCTTCACAGTGATCATTTGGCTCTCCAAGCTTCAGTTACAGACACCATTACGGATGTTGCAATCCTCTGCATCTCCATCTGCATTTGACTTCAGTTGGATAAATGTGGCCATGTGCTACCATACATGCAGAAACTAGAATGAAGGGGGAAGAGAGAGGCAGCCTCTGCACAACACACAGTCCAGATTGAGGCGGACCATGTAAACAGCTGCAGAAAGGGCAAGGCGATGAAAGGAAACGTCACAGACTCCCAGCTGGGGTGCTTAGCTTCTAGCTGACAGTTACATTACGTCTACCAGATTTAGTTTTCTAGAGGAACAAATTTGGTGTCTGACACCACATTTTGCTTCTTAGCAAAGATTATTCAGGATCTCAGGAGAAGCCAGAGTAATTTGAAGTATACGTGCTTGTTTTCTTTTTATTTATCTATGAAACAGCTTCATTGATACATAATTTAAAGACCATAAAATATATGCTTTTGAAGTGTCCAAGTCAGTGGTTCGTGGTATATTCACAGACCACTCTTCAATTTTAGAATATTTTCATCACCCTCAAAAGAAACCCTGTACCCTTTAGTAGCCATTCCCCGTTCCTCCACCTCTGTACCCTCCAGCCCTGGGCAACCACTAAACTACTTTCTATCTTTTTAAGTTTGCCTATTCTGGACATTTCATATACATGGAATCAATTTGAGATCTCTTGTGGTTGGTTTCTCTCATTTAGCACAATGATGTTTTCAAAGTTCATCTGTGTTATAGCATCTAACAGTCCTCCATTCTTTCTTATAGCTTAATAATATTCCATTGTATGGATATCCACATCTTGTTTATCCATTCATCAATTGATGGACAATTAGGTTGTTTCCACTTTTGAGATATTATGAATACCCAGTATGTAAACTATGTACAAGTTTTTGTGTGGACATATTTTCGTTTCTCTTAGGTATATACCTAGGAGTGCAATTGCTGGGTCTCATGATAACTCCATGTTTAACTTTTTCAGAAACTACTAAACTGTTTTCCAAAGTGGTTGCATCATTTCACAATCCTACCAGAAATGTATGAGGGTTCCAATTTCTCCACATCCTTGCCAACAGATGTTATTGTCTATTTAATTTTACCTGTCATAGTAGGTATGAAGAGGTATCTTACTGTGGATTTCCATTTCCCTAATGTTGAGCACCTTTCTATGTGTCTATTGGCCATTTGTACATCTTCTTTGGAGAAAAGTTTGCCAACTTTAAAATTGGATTGTCTTTTTATTGTTGAGTTGTAAAAGTTTTTTATGTATTCTAGATACAAATTCCTTGTCAGATATATGCTTTGCAAATATTTTCTCCCATTCTGTGGGTTGTCTTTCCCTTATTTGTTGATGTCCTTTGAAGCCAAACGTTTTTAATTTTGAAGTCCAGTTTATCTATCACTTGTGTTTTGCTGTTATATCTAAGAAACCGTTGCCTAATACAAGGTTACAAAGGTTTACCCCTATGTTTTCTTCTGAGAGTGTCATAGTTTTAATTCTTATATTTAGATCTATGACCCATTTTAATTTTTGTATATAGAGTGAGGTAAGGATCCACATGGATCCATCTTATTTGTAGCACATGTAGTTATCCAGTTGTCCCACCACGTGAAGAAACTACTTTTTCCCCATTGAATTATCTTGGCGCTCTTGTCAAAAATCAATTGACCATAAGAATAAGGTTTATTTTTGACACTCAATTCTATTCCATTGATTTGTATGTCCATCTTTATGTCAATATCACACTTTTGATTACTGTAGCTTTGTAGTAAGTTGTGAAGTTGAGAAGTCTGAGTCCTCCAACTTGTTCATTTTTTAACATGGCTATTGTGGGTCCTTTGTACTACCATATCAATTTTAGAAGCAGCTTGCCAATTTCTGGCCCCCAAAAAACAGCTGTGATTTTGACAGGAATTGAGTTGAACCTGTAGAGCAATGTTGGGAATGTTGTAATATTAACAGTATTAAGTCTTCTAATCCATGAATGTGGATGCCTTTCCATTTATTTAGATCTTTTTAAATTTCTTTCAATGGTGTTTTGTAGCTATTAGCATACAAGTCTTACACTTCTTTTGTTAAATATGTTGTTATGTAGTTTACCTTTTTAATAGTACTACATATGGAATTATTAATTTTATTTTCAGTGTTCATTTCTAGCATTTACAAATAGTATTTTTACTACTGGATTCTACAACCTGCCCAACTCATTTAGCGGTTCTAGTTTGTGTGTGTGTGTGGATTCCTTTGAACTTTCTACATGCAAGATCATGTCATCTATGTTGCCTTTCTACTTTGGATGCCCTTTTATTTCATTTTCTTGCCCAATTGCCCTGGCTAGAACCTCCAGTACAATGTTGAATAGAAATGGCAAGAGCTGACATCCTTGTCTGGTTCCTCAATTAGAGAGGAAGCATTCGGTCTTTTACCATTAAGTAGGATGTTTGCTCTACATTGTTTGTAGATGTTCTTTGCCTGGAGCAAATTCTCTTCTATTCCAAATTTGTTGAGTATCTTTATATGAAAGGGTACTGGATTTTGTCAAGTGCTTTTTCTGAACCTATTGATCATGTGGTTTTTTAATTTTATTCTCTTAATACAGTGTATTACATTGATTTTCATATGTTGAACCAATCTTGCATTCTCAGGATGCATTACTTTTGAGCATGGCATATACTACTTTTTATATGTTGCTAGATTTTGTTTGCTACTATTTTGTTGAGCATTTTTGCAGTATTTTTATAGGAGATTCTGGCCTGTCCTTTTATTTGCATGTGATGCCTTTGTCTGGTTTTGTTATCAGGGTAACACTAGCTTCATGGAATGAATTGTAAGTGTTCCTTTCTCTTCTGTTTTTTTGAAATTTGTGAAGAATTGGTATTGATTATTTTTTGCACGTTTGGTAGAATTTGCTAGTGAATCTATCTGGACATGGGCTTTTTATGAGAAGTTTTTTGATTATTAATTCAATCTCTTTACCTATTATAGATCTATTCAGATTTTCTGTGTCTTCTTGGTTACGTTTAGGTAGTTTGAGTCTTTATAGCAATTTGTTAATTTAATCTAGTTATCTAATTTATTGGCACAAAATTGTTCATAGTATTCCCTTACAATTCATTTTATTTCTGTAAGATTGTTGTTGACATCCCTTCTTTCATTCCTGATCATAATAATGAGTCTTTTCTCTTTACCAATCTAGCTAAGTTTTGTGAATTCTGGTGATCTTTTCAAAGAACCAACTTTAGTTTTTGCTGATTTTTTCTCTTTTGGTTTTCTAGTCTCTATTTTTGCTCTAATCTTTATTATTTCCTTCCTTCGTTGGGGGTTAGTTTGCTTTTTATCCAGTTTCTTAGGGTGGGAACTTAGGTTTTGATTTCAGAACTTTCTTATAGGCGTTATAGCTTTAAAATGATGCCTTGGCTGCAACGCGTAAGTTTTGGTATGTTGTGTTTCACTTTAATTCATCTCAAAGTATTTTCTAATTCCTCTTGTGATTCCTTCTTTGCTCTATTGGTTAGGCTTCTGTTTAGTCCTTTTTACATATTGAATTTTCCAAATTTATTTCTAATTTTATTCGTTTGTTGTCAGAGAACATTCTTTGTATGATTCCCACCCTTTTAAATTTATTGAGGTTTGTTTTATCATCTAACATGTTGTATATCCTGGAAAATGTTTCATGTATTAATAATAATGTGCATTCTGATATTGTTATATGGAATGTTCCATAGAGGTCTGTTAGGTCTAGTGGTTTATAATGTTGTTCAAGTCTTCTATTTTCTGGTTAAGCTTCTTCCTGGTTGTTTTATTTGTTATTGAAACTGGGGTTTTGAAGTCTACATCTATTATTGTTGAGTAGTCTATTTCTTCCTCTAGTTATGTCAGGTTTTGCTTCCAGTTTTTTTAGAGCTCTGTTGTTACATGTATATAATAGTTGTAATTTCCTAATGGATTCACCCTTTTATCATTTTAAAATATCCTTTTTTGTCTCTAGTAATTTTTGTCTAAAGTCTATTTTGTCTAATATTGGTACAGCCACTCTAGTTCTCTTTTGGCTCTTATTGTATGGTATACTTCCCTCCAACCTTTTTACTTTCAACCTCTTTGTCTTTAAATATAAAGTATTTTCTCGACAGCATACAGTTGGATCATTTTCAAAATCCATTCTACTAATCTGTGCCTTTTGATTAGAGTGTTTAATTCATTTATGTTTAGTGTAATTACTAATAAAGTAGGATTTATGTCTATTATTCGCTATTTATTTTCTGTATGTCTTTTGTGTTTGTTCCGGTATTTTTTCTTTATTGCATACTTTTGCATTAACTAGGTATTTTCTCTTTTAATTACACTGCTGTTTCTTTTACCTTATTTTTTAAAAAGTATTGGAGTATAATTTTTTTTATTGGAGTATAATTGCTTTACAATGGTGTGTTAGTTTCTGCTTTATAACAAAGTGAATCAGCGATTCATATACATATATCACCATATCTCGTCCCTCTTGCGTCTCCCTCCCACCCTCCTTATCCCACCCCTCTAGATGGTCATAAAGCACCAAGCTGATCTCCCGGTGCTATGTGGCTGCTTCCCACTAGCTCTCTATTTTATATTTGGTAGTGTATATATATCCATGCCACTCTCTCACTTCCTCCCACCTTACCATTCCCCTCCCCGTGTCCTCAAGTCCATTCTCTACATCTGCGTCTTTATTCCTTTCCTGCCTCTAAGTTCTTCATAATCTCTAGGTCCATCCACCTCACTACAAATAACTCAGTTTTGTTTCTTTTTATGGCTGGAGTAATATTCCATTGTATAGATGTGCCACATCTTTATTCATCTGTCATTGGACACGTAGGTTGCTTCCATTTCCTGGCTATTGTAAATAGAGCTGCAATGAATATTGTGGTACATGTCTCTTTTTGAATTATGGATTCTCAGTGTATATGCCCAGTAGTGGGATTGCTGGGTCGTATGGTAGTTCTATTTTTAGTTTTTTAAAGAACCTCCATACTGTTCTCCATAGTGGCTGAATCAATTTACATTCCCACCAACAGTGCAAGATGGTTCCCTTTTCTCCACACCCTTTCCAGCATTTATTGTTTCTAGATTTTTTGATGATGGCCATTCTGACTGGTATGAGATGATATCTCATTGTAGTTTTGATGTGCATTTCTGTAATGATTAGTGATGTTGAGGATCCTCTCAGGTGTTTGTTGGCAATCTGTATATCTTCTTTGGAGAAATGTCTATTTAGGTTTTCTGCCCAATTTGGATTGGGTTGTTTGGTTTTTTGATATCGAGCTGCATGAGCTGCTTGTAAATTTTGGAGATTAATCCTTTGTCAGTTGCTTCATTTGCAAATATTTTCTCCCATTCTGAGGGTTGTCTTTTTGTCTTGTTTATGTTTTCCTTTGCTGTGGAAAAGCTTTGAAGTTTCATTAGGTCCCATTTGTTTATTTTTGTTTTTATTTCCATTTCTCTAGGAGGTGAGTCAAAAAGGATCTTGCTGTGATTTATGTCATAGAGTGTTCTGCCTGTGTTTCCCACAAAGAGTTTTATAGTGTCTGGCCTTACATTTAGGTCTTTAATCCATTTTGAGTTTATTTTTGTGTATGGTGTTAGGGAGTGTTCTAATTTCATTCTTTTACATGTAGCTGTCTAGTTTTCCCAGCACCACTTATTGAACAGGCTGTCTTTTCTCCATTGTATATTCTTTCCTCCTTTATCAAAAATAAGGTGACCATATGTGTGTGGGTTTATCTCTGGGCTTTCTGTCCTGTTCCATTGATCTTTCTGTTTTTGTGCCAGTACCATACTGTCTTGATTACTGTAGCTTTGTAGTATAGTCTGAAGTCAGGGAGCCTGATTCCTCCAGCTCCATTTTTCATTCTCAAGATTGCTCTGGCTGTTTGGGGTCTTTTGTGTTTCCATACAAATTGTGAAATTTTTTGTCCTAGTTCTGTGAAAAATGCCATTGGTAGTTAGATAGGGATTGCACTGAATCTGTAGATTGCTTTGGGTAGTATAGTCATTTTCACAATGTTGATTCTTCCAATCCAAGAACATGGTATATCTCTCCATCTATTTGTATCATCTTTAATTTCTTTCATCAGTGTCTTATACTTTTCTGCATACAGGTCTTTTGTCTCCTTAGGTAGGTTTATTCCTAGCCATTTTATTCTTTTTGTTGCAATGGTAAATGGGAGTGTTTCCTTAATATGTCTTTCAGATTTTTCATCATTTGTGTTATAGGAATGCCAGAGATTTCTGTGCATTAATTTTGTATCCTGCTACTTTGTGAAATTCATTGATTAGCTCTAGTAGTTTTCTGGTAGCATCTTTAGGATACTTTATGTTTAGTATCATGTCATCTGCAAACAGTGACAGCTTTACTTCTTGTTTTCTGACTTGGATTCCTTTTATTTCTTTTCTTCTCTGATTACTGTGGCTAAAAATTCTAAAACTATTCTGATTGCTGTGGCTAAAAATTCCAAAACTATGTTGAATAATAGTTGTGAGAGTGGGCAGCCTTGTCTTGTTCCTGATCTTAGTGGAAATGGTTTCAGTTTTTCACCATTGAGAATGATGTTGGCTGTGGGTTTGTTATATATGGTGTTTATTATGTTAAGTTCACTCTATGCCTACTTTCTGGAGAGTTTTTATCATAAATGGGTGTTGAATTTTGTCCAAAGATTTTTCTGCATCTATTGAGATGATATGTCATATAGTTTTCTCCTTCAATTTGTTAATATGGTGTATCACACTGATTGATTTGTGTATATTGAAGAATCCTTGCATTCCTGAGATTAAAGCCCACTTTTTCAGGGTGTATGATCCTTTTAATGTGCTGTTGGATTTTGTTTGCTAGGATTTTGTTCAGGATTTTTGCATCTTTGTTCATCAGTGATATTGGCCTGTAGTTTTCTTTCTTTGTTACATCCTTGTCTGGTTTTGGTATCAGGGTGGCTCGTAGAATGAGTTTGGGAATGTTCCTCCCTCTGGTATATTTTGGAAGAGTTTGAGAAGGATAGGTTGTAGCTCTTCTCTAAATGTTTGATAGAATTTCCCTGTGAAGCCATCTGGTCCTGGGCTTTTGGTTGTTGGAAGATTTTTAATCACAGTTTCAATTTCAGTGCTTGTGATTGATGTGTTTATATTTTCTATTTCTTCCTGGTTCAGTGTCGAAACGTTGTGCTTTTCTAAGAATTTGTCCATTTCTTCCAGGTTGTCCATTTTATTGGCATATAGTTTGCTTGTAGTAATCTCTCTGATCCTTTGTATTACTGCAGTGTCAGTTTTTACTTCTCCTTTTTCATTTCTAATTGTATTGAGTCTTCTCCCTTTTTTTCTTGATGAGTCTGGCTAATGGTTTATCAACTTTATCTTCTCAAAGAACCAGCTTTTAGTTTTATTGATCTTTCCTATTCTTTCCTTCATTTCTTTTTCATTTATTTCTGAACTGATGTTTATGATTTCTTTCCTTCTGCTAACTTTGGGGTGTTTTTGTTCTTTCTCTAATTGCTTTACGTGTAAGGTTAGGTTGTTTATTTGAGTTGTTTCTTGCTTCTTGAGGTAGTATTACATTGCTATAAACTTCCCTCTTAGACCTGCTTTTGCTGCATCCCGTAGGTTTTGGGTCATGGTGTTTTCATTGTCATTTGTTTCTAGGTATTTTTTGATTTCCTCTTTGATTTCTTCAGTGATCTCTTGGTTATTTAGTAGTGTATTGTTTAGCCTCCATGTGTTTGTATTTTTTACAGATTTTTCCCTGTAATTGATATTTAGTCTCATAGCATTGTGGTCAGAAAAGATACTTGATATGATTTCCAGTTTCTTAAATTTACCAAGGCTTGATTTGTGACCCAAGATATGATCTGTCCTGGAGAATGTTCTATGAGCACTTGAGAAGAAAGTGTATTCTGTTCTTTTTGGATGGTATGTCCTATAAATATCAATTAAGTCCATCTTGTTTAATATATCATTTAAAGCTTGTGTTTCCTTATTTATTTTCATTTTGGATGATCTGTCCATTGGTGAAAGTGGGGTGTTAAAGTCCCCTACCATGATTGTGTTACTGTCGATTTCCCGTTTTATGGCTGTTAGCATTTGCCTTATGTATTGAGGTACTCCTTCATTGGGTGCATAAATATTTACAATTGTTATATCTTCTTCTTGGATTGATCCTTTGATCATTATGTAGTGTCCTTCTTTGTCTCTTGTAATAGTCTTTATTTTAAAGTCTATTTTGTCTGATATGAGAATTGCTTTCTTTTGGTTTCCAATTTGCATGGAATATCTTTTTCCATCCCCTCCCTTTCAGTCTGTATGTGTCCCTAGGTCTGAAGTGGGTCTCTTGTAGACAGCATATATATGGGTCTTGTTTTTATATCTATTCAGCCAGTCTATGTCTTTTGGTTGGAGCATTTAATCTGTTTACATTTAAAGTAGTTATTGATATGTATATTCCTATTACCATTTTCTTAATTGTTTTCGGATTCTTATTGTAGGTCTTTTCATTTTCTTGTGTTTCCTGCCTAGAGAAGTTCCTTTAGCATTTGTTGTAAAGCTGGTTTGGTGTTGCTGAATTCCCTTAGCTTTTGCTTGTCTGTAAAGCTTTTAATTTCTCCATCGAATCTGAATGAGATGCTTGCTGGGTAGCGTAATCTTGGTTGTAGGTTTTTCCCTTTCATCATTTTAAATATGTCCTGCCACTCCTTTCTGGCTTGCAGAGTTTCTGCTGAAAGATCAGCTGTTAACCTTATGGGGATTCCCTTGTATGTTATTTCTTGTTTTTCCCTTGCTGCTTTTAATATTTTTTCTTTGTATTTAATTACAGTTTGATTAATATGTGTCTTGGCATGTTTCTCCTTGAATTTATCCTGTATGGGACTCATTGCACTTACTGGACCTGATTGACTATTTCCTTTCCCACATTAGGGAAGTTTTCAACTATAATCTCTTCAAATATTTTTTCAGTCCCTTTCCTTTTCTTTTCTTCTTCTGGGACCCCTATAATTCGAAGGTTGGTGTGTTTAATGTCCCAGAGATCTCTGAGGCTGTCCTCAATTCTTTTCATTCTTTTTACTTTATTCTGCACTGTGGTAGTTATTTCCATTATTTTATCTTACAGGTAACTTATCCATTCTTCTGCCTCAGTTATTCTGCTGTTGATTCCTTCTAGAGAATTTTTAATTGCATTTACTGTGTTGTTCATCATTGTTTGTTTGCTCTTTAGTTCCTCTAGGTCCTTGTTAAACGTTTCTTGTATTTTCTCCATTCTATTTCCAAGACTTTGAGTATCTTTACTATCATTACTGTGAATTCTTTTTCAGGTAAACTGCCTATTTTCTCTTCATTTGTTTGGTCTGGTGGGGTTTTACCTTGCTTCTTCATCTGCTGTGTGTTTTTCTGTCTTCTCATTTTGCTTATCTTACTGTGTTTGGGGTCTCCTTTTCACAGGCTGCAGGTTCATAGTTCCCGTTGTTTCTGGTGTCTTCCCCCTGTGGGTAAGGTTGGTTCAGTGGGTTTTATAGGCTTCCTGGTGGAGATGACTGATGCCTGTGTTCTGGTGGATGAGGCTGAATCTTGTCTTTCTGGTGGGCAGGACTGCATCTGGTGGTGTCTTTTGGGGTGCCTGTGACCTTATTATAATTTTAGGCAGCCTCTCTGCTAGTGGGTGGGGTTGTTTTCCTGTCTTGCTAGTTGTTTGGCATAGAGTGTCCAGCACTGTAGCTTGCTGGTCGTTGAGTGGAACTGGGTCTTAGCGTTGAGATAGAGATCTCTGGGAGAGCTTTCGCTGTTTGATATTACATGGAGCTGGGAGGTCTCTTGTGGACCAATGTCCTGAACTTGGCTCTCCCACCTCAGAGGCTCAGGCCTGAAACCCAGCTGGAGCACCAAGACCATGTCAGCCACGTGGCTCAGAAGAAAAGTGAGGGGAAAAAAAAGAAAAAAAGAAAAAAGAAAATAAAGTTATTAAAATAAAAAAAATTATTAAAAAGAAAAAAGTATTTTTAAAAAAAAGAAAGACTAGAACAACCAAACCAAAAAATAAATCCACCAATGATAATAAGTGCTGAAAAGTATACTAAAAAACAAAAATCCAAAACGGTTAGACAGAACCCTAGGACTAATGGTAAAAGCAAAGCTGTACAGACAAAATTACACAAAGAAGCATATACATAACACACTCAACAAAAAGAGAGAAAGGGACAAAATATATATATATTAAAAAGAAGAGAGCAACCAAATCAATAAACAAATCTACCAGTGATAATATGCTGTAAATACTAAACTAAGAAGATAAACATAAAACCAGAAAGAAATTAGATGCAGAAAGCAAACCCCAAGTCTACAGTTGCTCCCAACGTCCACCACCTCAATTTTGGGATAATTCAGTGTCTGTTCAGGTATTCCACAGATACAGGGTACATCAAGTTGATTGTGGAGATTTAATCCAGTGCTCCTGAGGCTGCTGGGAGAAATTTCCCTTTCTCTTCTTTGTTTGCACAGCTCCTGGGGTTCAGCTTTGGATTTGGCCCTGCCTCTGCACATAGGTCACCTGAGGGCATCTGTTCTTCGCCCAGAGAGGATGGGGTTAAAGGAGCCGCTGTTTCGGGTACTCTGGCTCACTCAGGCGTGGGGCAGGGAGGGGTACGGAATGGGGGGGCGAGCCTGTGGTGGCAGAGGCCGGCGTAACGTTGCAACAGCCTGAGGCGTGCCATGTGTTCTCCCAGGGAAGTTGTCCCTGGATCACGGGACCCTGGCAGTGGTGGGCTGCACAGGCTCCCGGGAGAGGAGGTGTGATAGTGACCTGTGCTCGCACACAGGCTTCTTGGTGGCGGCAGCAGCAGCCTTAGCGTCTCATGCCCGTCTCTGGGGTCCGCGCTGTTAGCTGCGGCTCGTGCCCGTCTCTGGAGCTTGTTTAGGCAGTTCTCTGAATCCCTTTCCTCACACACCCCGAAACAATGGTCTCTTGCCTCTTAGGCAGGTCCAGACTCTTTCCCGGACTCCCTCCCAGCCAGCTGTGGCACACTAGCCCCCTTCAGGCTGTGTTCACACAGCCAACCCCAGTCATCTCCCTGGGATCTGACCTCCAAAGCCCGAGCCTCAGCTCCCAGCCCCCACCTGACCTGGCAGGTGAGCAGATAAGCATCTTAGGCTGGTGAGTGCTGGTCGGCACCAATCCTCTGTGCGGGAATCTCTCCACTTTGCTCTCTGCGCCCCTGTTGCTGCTCTCTCCTCCGTGGCTCTGACGCTTCACCCCTGCCCACCCCCTGTCTCTGCCAGTGGAGGGGCTTTCTAGTGTGTGGAAACTTTTCCTCCTTCACAGCTCCCTCCCAGAGGTGCATGTCCTGTCCCTATTCTTTTGTCTGTTTTTTCTTTTTTCTTTTGCCCTACCCAGGTACGTGGGGAGTTTCTTGCCTTTTGGGGAGTCAGGTGTTCTACCAGCATTCAGTAGGTGTTCTGTAGGAGTTGTTCCTCATGTAGATGTATTTTTGATGTATTTGTCAGAGGAAGGTGATCTCCACATCTTACTCCTCCGCCATCTTGAAGCTATCTAGCAAAAGCTGGTTTTTTGAAAAGATAAAATCAACAAACTTCTAGTCAGGCTCACCTAGAAGAAAAGAGGACCAAAATAAACAAGTTAAGAAACTGAAGAGGAGAAATAACAATTGATACTGCAGAAATACAAAAAAATCATAAGAGAATACTATGAACAATTATATGCCAACAAATTGGACAGCCAAGAAGAAATGGACAAGTTTCTACAAACATACAGCCTGCCAAAACTGAGTCAAGGAGAAACAGATAATTTGAACAGACCAGTCATGAAAAGTGAAATAGAATCTGTAAACAAATAAACCAAATTAAAAAAAAAAACACAACTCCCTGCAAACAAAAGTCCAGGACCAGAGGACCTCACTGGGGAATTGTACCAAACATACGAAGAAGAACTTACACCTATTCTTCTCAAACTATTCCAAACGATTGAAGAGATGGGAACACTCCCAAATTGATTCTATGAAGCTACTACCACCCTGGTACCAAAACCAGAGACTACAAAAGGGAAAATTATAGGCCAATGTCTTTGTTGAAGATTTTTGCATATATAGTCATCAAAGTATTAGCAATCCAAATTCAACAGTACGCAAAAAGGATCGTATGCCATGATCAAACTGGATTCATCCCAGGGGCAAAAGAATGATTGAATATATGTAAAATCAATCATTGTGATACACCATATTAACAAAAAGACAAAATCCACGTGATCATTTCAGTAGACACAAAGAAAGTATTTGACAAAATTCAACATCCATTCATGATAAAAAAAACTCTCACCAAAGTGGGTACAGAAGAAATGTATCAACATAATAAAAGCCATATATGACAAACCCACTGCCAACATAATAGTCAGTGGTAAAAAGCTGAAAGCATTCCCACTAAATTTAGGAACAAGACAAGGATGTCCCCTCTCACCATGTCTATTCAACATAGTATTGGAAGTCTTAGCCACATCAGTCAGAGAACAGAAAGACACAGAAGTTATCCAAATTGGAAGGGAAGAGGTAAAACTGTCACTATTCGCAGATAACATGATAATCTATATATAGAACCCTAGAGACTCCACACAGAAACTGTTAGAATAAATGAGTTCAGCAAGGTAGCAGGATACAAGATTAACATTCAGAGACCCATTGCATTTCTTTAACAATGAAATATCAGAAAGAGAAAGTAAAAAAAAAAATTCTGTTTAAAATCACACCAAAAAAATAAAATAACTAGGAGTAAACTTAACCAAGGAGGTGAAAACTATACTACACTGAAAACTATAAGACACTGATCAGGGAAACTGAAGATGATTCAAAGAAATGGAAAGATATCCCATGCTCTTGGATTGGAAGAATTAATATTGTTAAAATGGCCAGACTATCCAAAGCAATCTACAGATTTAATGCTATCCCTATCAAAATGCCCATGACATTTTTCATAAAAGTAGAATAATCATAAATTTTACGTAGAACCACAAAAGACCCAGAATTGTCAAAGCAATCCTGAGGAAAAAGAACAAAGCCGGAGGCATAACCCTCCCAGACTTTAGACAATACTACAAATCTACATTAATCAAAACAGCATGGTATTGGCACAAAAACAGACACATAGATCAGTGGAAAAGAATAGAGAGCCCAGATATAAACCCACATACCTATAGTCAATTAATCTACAACAAAGAAGTCAATAATATACAATGGGGAGAAAGTCTCTTCAAGTGGTGTTGGGAAAGCTTGACAGCTGTGTGTAAATCAGTGAAATTATTATGCTCCTTCACACCATACACAAAGATAAACTCAAAATGTCTTGAAAACCTAAATATAAGACTTGACACCATAGAACTCCTAGAAGAGAACACAGGCAAAACATTCTCAGACATAAATCGTAGCAATATTTTCTTAGGTCAGTCTCCCTAGGCAAAAGAAATAAAAGGAAAAATTAACAAGTAGGACCTAATCGATCTTAAAAGCTTTTGCACAACAAAGCTTTTGAACAGCATCAACAAAAAGACAACCTACTGAATGAGAGAAATTATTTGCAAATGGTGACTGACAAGGGCTTAATATCCAAAATACAACTCAATATCAAAAAAAAAAAAAACCAATCAAAAAATGGGCAGGGCTTCCCTGGTGGCACAGTGGTTGAGAGTCCGCCTGCTGATGCAGGGGCATGGGTTCATGCCCTGGTTCGGGAAGATCCCACATGCCACAGAGTGGCTGGGCCCGTTAGCCTTAGCTGCTGAGCCTGCACATCTGGAGCCTGTGCTCCGCAACGGGAGAGGCCACAACAGTGAGAGGCCCGCGTACTGCAAAAAAAAAAAAAGGGCAGAAGACCTAAGCAGACACCTCTCCAAACAAGACATACATATCATACATGTGACCAATAGGCACATGAAAAGATGCTCAACGTTGCTAATTATTAGAAAAGTGCAAATCAAAACTATAATGAGGTATCACCTCACACCAGTCAGAATGGCCATCATTAAAAAGTCTACAAATAATAAATGCTGGGAAGGGTGTGGAGAAAAGGGAACCCTCCTACACTGTTGGTGAGAATGTAAATTGGTGTAGCCACTATGGAAAACAGTACGGAGCTTCCTTAAAAATCTAAAATAGAGCTACCATATGATCCAGCAATCCCACTGCTGCGCATATATCCAGAAAAAAGGCAAATTAATTTGAAAAGATACATGCACTCCAGTGTTCATAGCAGCACTGTTTACAATAGCCAGGACATGGAAACAACCCAAGTCCCAGCAACAGACAATTGGTTAAGCAGATGTGTTGTACACACACACACACACACACACACACACACACACACACACACACACACACACACACACACACACACACACACACACACACACACACACCCCAAATGGAATATTAGCCATAAAAAAGAAGGAAATATTGTCATTCGGAGCAACATAGACAGACCTAGAGAATATCATATTAAGTAAGTCAGAGAAAGACAAATATAATATCACTTGTATGTGCAATCTAAAAAATAATACAAATGAATCTATATACAAAATAGGAACATACTCACAGACATAGAAAACCAACTTATGATTACCAAAAGGGATGAGGGAGGGACAATTTACATGTGTGGGACTAACAAACTACTATACATAAAATAGATGGGCTTCCCTGGTAGCGCAGTGGTTGAGAGTCTGCCTGCCAATGCAGGGAACACAGGTTCATGCCGTGGTCCGGGAAGATCCCACGTGCTGTGGAGAGGCTGGGCCTGTGGGCCATGCCACTGACCCTGCGCGTCCGGAGCCTGTGCTCCGCAACAGGAGAGGCCACAACAGTGAGAGACCCGCATACCACCAAAAAAAAAAAAAAATAGATAAGCAACAAGTATTTACTATATAGCACAGAGAAGTATATTCAGTATCTTGTAATAAATCTATAATGGAAATTAATCTGAAAAATATATAACTAAATCACTTTGCTATATACCTGAAACTAACACAATACTGTTAATCTACTATATTTCAATTAAAAACAAACAAACAAATGCTGCATAGTAGGTATATGGATATTTGTGACATATTATGGTTTATCCTTAAGGGAAATACTCAACAATAAACATAAATAAAATCTTTTTTAAAGAAATGTCATCAAGACTGGTTTTCACACAAGCCTGAAGGAGCCCAAAGAAGGAACTCACTGAGGAATTAAGAGAAGAGAGCCTGAAAGTGCCATTGGATGTAATTTACATTCACTCATTAACAGATGATATTTAACTGCCTTCTAGGTGCACTGACAAGAGTCTGCCCTGCCCTAAACTTCATCTTTGTTGAAGGGTCCAACAAGTAAGCAGGTGTGTGTGGAATAGCTTCAAGAGAGCTAAGTGCTAAGTGCTAGGGGAACTTTCACAAAAGAAGGGCTTTTAATCACAGTTGGTGGGGAAGAGCTGGGAAGACTTCTCAAAGAAGGTACTATCTTAGCTGAGCTTTATAAAGAATGAATAGGAGTTGGTAGGGAGGTGTTTCATGCGGGGTAAAGTGTACTTGACAAACAAGTTTGCAACCAGTCTAGAGGTCAGGGAACAACGTAGTGAATGGTGCAAAAGGAAAACTGAAAGCATTTCCACTAAAATCAGGAACAAGACAAGGTTGCCCACTCTCACCACTCTTATTCAACATACTTTTGGAAGTTTTAGCCACAGCAATCAGAGAAGAAAAGGAAATAAAAGGAATCCATATCGGAAAAGAAGAAGTAAAGCTGTCACTGTTTGCAGATGACATGATACTATACATAGAGAATCCTAAAGAAGCTACCAGAAAACTACTAGAGCTAATCAATGAATTTGGTAAAGTAGCAGGATACAAAATTAATGCACAGAAATCTCTGGCATTCTTATACACTAATGGTGAAAAATCTGAAAGTGAAATCAAGAAAACACTCCCATTTACCATTGCAACAAAAAGAACAAAGTATCTAGGAATAAACCTACCTAAGGAGACAAAAGACCTGTATGCAGAAAAGTATAAGACACTGATGAAAGAAATTAAAGATGATACAAATAGATGGAGAGATATACCCTGTTCTTGGATTGGAAGAATCAACATTGTGAAAATGACTATACTACGCAAAGCAATCTACAGATTCAATGCAATCCCTATCAAACTACCAATGGCATTTTTCACAGAACTAGAACAAAAAATTTCACAATTTGTATGGAAACACAAAAGACCCCCAATAGCCAAAGCAGTCTTGAGAACAAAAAACGGAGCTGGAGGAATCAGGCTCCCTGACTTCAGACTATACTACAAAGCTACAGTAATCAAGACAGTATGGTACTGGCACAAAAAAAGAAAGATAGCTCAGTGGAATAGGATAGAAAGCCCAGAGATAAACCCACGCACATATGGTCACCTTATCTTTGATAAAGGCGGCAGGAATGTACAGTGGAGAAAGGACAGCCTCTTCAATAAGTGGTGCTGGGAAAACTGGACAGGTACATGTAAAAGTATGAGATTAGAACACTCCCTAACACCATACACAAAAATAAGCTCAAAATGGATTAAAGACCTAAATGTAAGGCCAGAAACTATCAACTCTTAGAGGAAAACATAGGCAGAACACTCTATGACATAAATCACAGCAAGGTCCTTTTTGACCCACATCCTAGAGAAATGGAAATAAAAACAAAAATAAACAAATGGGACCCAATGAAACTTCAAAGCTTTTGCACAGCAATGGAAACCATAAACAAGACCAAAAGACAACCCTCAGAATGGGAGAAAATATTTGCAAATGAAGCAACTGACAAAGGATTAATTTCCAAAATTTACAAGCAGCTCATGCAGCTCAATAATAAAACAAACAACCCAATCCAAAAATGGGCAGAAGACCTATATAGACATTTCTCCAAAGAAGATATACAGAGTGCCAACAAACACATGAAAGAATGCTCAACATCATTAATCATTAGAGAAATGCACATCAAAACTACAATGAGGTATCATCTCACACCAGTCAGAATGGCCATCATCAAAAAATCTAGAAACAATAAATGGTGGAGAGGGTGTGGAGAAAAGGGAACACTCTTGCACTGCTGGTGGGAATGTGAATTGGTACAGCCACTATGGAGAACAGTATGGAGGTTCCTTAAAAAACTACAAATAGAACTACCATATGACCCTGCAATCCCACTACTGGGCATATACCCTGAGAAAACCATAATTCAAAAAGAGTCATGTACCAAAATGTTCATTGCAGCTCTATTTACAATAGCCCAGAGATGGAAACAACCTAAGTGCCCATCATCGGATGAATGGCTAAAGAAGATGTGGCACATATATACAATGGAATATTACTCAGCCATAAAAAGAAACGAAATTGAGCTATCTGTAATGAGGTGGATAGACCTAGAGTCTGTCATACAGAGTGACGTAAGAGAGAGAAAGACAAATACCATATGCCAACACATATATATGGAATTTAAGAAAAAAAAAATGTCATGAAGAACCTAGGGGTAAGACAGGAATAAAGACACAGACCTGAGGATATGGGGAGGGGGAAGGGTAAGCTGTGACAAAGCGAGAGAGAGGCATGGACATATATACACTACCAAATGTAAGGTAGATAGCTAGTGGGAAGCAGCCGCATAGCACAGGGAGATCAGCTCAGTGCTTTGTGACCGCCTGGAGGGGTGGGATAGGGAGGGTGGGAGGGAGGGAGACGCAAGAGGGAAGAGATATGGGAACATATGTATATGTATAACTGATTCACTTTGTTATAAAGCAGAAACTAACACACCATTGTAAAGCAATTATACTCCAATAAAGATGTAAAAAAAAAAAGGACACCTGGGAGTCACATAGGCCATGCAAAGGATTGGATTTAAATCCCATAGACTTGTTTTTTGGAGGATGTTAAAATGAGGAAATGACAGGGCAGAAAGGCAGTGATTATAATGTTTAAGATTCTGGAGTCTGGTATCAAATTCTGTCTCTGAGGGCTTCCCTGGTGGCGCAGTGGTTGAAAGTCTGCCTGCCGATGCAGGGGACATGGGTTCGTGCCCCGGTCCAGGAAGATCCCACATGCCGCAAAGCAGCTGGGTCCGTGAGCCATGGCCGCTGAGCCTGCACGTCCGGAGCCTGTGCTCTGCAACAGGAGAGGCCACAGCAGTGAGAGGCCCGCATACCACAAAAAAAAAAAAAAAATTCTGTCTCTGAAAATTACTACCTGTGTCACCTTAGACAGGTTCCTTAAGTTCTCTGTGCTTCGGTTTCCTCATCTGTAGAATGGAGATATGTATCTCACAAGCTGTTCTCAGCTTTAAATAAGTTCATTCATGTCAAGCACTTACTTAGAAGTATGTCTGACCACAGAAAAAGTGCTTAGCAATTGCTAGGAAGTTCAAGCAATTTTTATGTAAAGATTAGATAATGTTTTAAAATGATGGCTGTGTATGGGGTGGAGGTGAGCCTGGGAGTGGGAAGGTTGCAGGCCAAGAGGCCTTTCTTTAGTCAAGGTGTGGGCCTAGGAGCAGCGGTGTCAGCATCACCTGGGAAATTGTTAGGAATGCAGATTTTCTGGAATAGGGCCTAGCAATGTAGGGTTCAGCAAGCCCTCCAGGTGAATCTTATGTGCACCCAAGTCAAAGCACTGGTGTAACTGAGATGAGAAACTGATTAAAACATAACTATGTGGAGGGCTCCTCGTGGCCTACATACCAAACACTTACTCGTTTAAGCAAGGAATCAGATGTTATCCGTATTTTACAGATGAAGAAACCAAGGCTCAAGAAGGCTAAGGTCCTTACTCATAACCACACAGCTATTAAGTAGAAACCCTAGGAATCGGACCCCAAACTGATGCTTTTAGCCACTATGTTCTTCTTCTCCTAATCAGAGAGTGCCAAGAGGAAAGGGGGAATTTCAGAGATAGTAAAGTGATAGAATTAACAAGACTTGCTGGGTAATTAGCTCTGGGCACAGAGGGAGGTGTCAATGTTGACTCCTAGGTCTCTGAATTTGGATTAATGTTGTTGCCATTCTCTGATTCAGGCTAAGTCAATAGGGAGCAAGGGTAAAGCAAAGACATTTTAAAATTAATTTTTAAATGTTTAAAATAAATTTCTGAGGTCTCTGTAGGAAAACAGAGTGCAGAGTCCTGATAGGTTGGATATGCGAGCTGCAAATACTGATTTGGCAGACAGAAGGATACCGGCGGGTTGGGCTGCAGGTGGGGATGTGGCTGGGACCATCCTAGGCAAGTACAGAAGAAGACAAGAAAGGAGACCAAGGACAGGATGCTGGGAAACCAGTGGAGGAAGAAACTTCCGCAAAGTAGACTGTAAAAGGATGCTGAGCAGAGATAAAGGAGGAAAGGGAAAGAGGAGGGGCCCAGAAATCCAGGAGGAAAATCAGCTCCACGTTGGCACAAAGAGGGGCTAGATTAGCATCAGCTGTTACTAAGAATCCCAGCCATACTGCAAAGCAGAATCTGATAACCATTCCTTTTCCTACCGTCCTTCCCCTGTGAGTAAACTAGGGTACATGACGCCAAAGACAGAAAGGCTCTCCCAGATGGCAGAATGTTAGGAGAGGGTGCCCTAAGCCTGAGGCGGTCATTAATAAAAAATTATCAGCGTGCTGACAGGATGTCAGTGCGCATGTCCTACAAAATTTTAACTGGTGAGGTTGTACTCCTTAACATGCGACTCCATGTAATAGCAGTAATCTTGAAGGACTCTGGTCAGTGTGGATTCAGGGAGGTCATCTGTACTAATAGAAGTCTAATTCATCACATTCAACGGACTTGTGGTTTTATATTACACTCACAGTGCCATTAAGCATTTATAGTGATCATTTGCTTATTGTTTACTCATCTCAATTCTAGCATCAGAGCCAGCACACAGAAAACAAAAAACCTAACTATACAGTCTAACGGCAGTTCACATGTGAAAGGGCAGATGTGGATTTGAAGTCGCACACAAAGGGAAACAGCACTTATTGAGTGTTCCTTATGGCCAACATTTTACAGAGGTTATCTCTTTGTGTCCTCTGAAGCATCCTCTCAGGTAGTTATGCGAAAGAGCCAGATTTAGTGAGCAAATGAGGAAGCTGAGTTTCAGAGGGCTAATAGCTTGCCAAGGCCAGGGTCATACACTGGTAAATAAAGAGCTAAGATTTGAAACTCCTGCCCATCTCACGCCAAAGCTTAATTATTTCCACTAGTGATGCCAAAATGGAATCATATGAAATCAGCCTGCACGCCTTAGAATGATGTCGTAACATTCAAATAAATAAGGTACGTGAAAGCACTTAGACAAGAAAGCTATATGCAAGCAGGATAGTTTTAATTTCTACTATTAACATCAAAAGTAGTATCTGAAAGCATAAAAGACACTTCACAATAATCTCTAAAAGTACATTCTTGATGGCCCCCCAAGAAAAGAATTTTAATATATTACCATTTTCTCTTGACTTTGCTGTTTATCACTACCCCCAGAGCTCATTTTTATACATACCGTTTTGTGGAAACCATCTCCCCACTCTACTATCACACACACACCCCATAGCATTTCTCCCTTCCTGGCTATTCTGCCAGGAAGATATTCCTATCACCACCACTACCCTGGTATTCCTATCACGACTCTAATCATTAAATTCCCTACTATACCATTCCCAACACCAAATCGACTAATTAACAATCGCACAGTTTCCATCCAACAATGATTAACCAAACTTACATCAAAACAACTAATAAATACACATAACCCCAAGGGACAAACCTGATCTCTAATACTCATCTCACTTCTATTTATTGCCTCTACAAATCTTCTTGGAATATTACCCCACTCATTTACACCTGCCACCCAACTCTCAATAAATTTAGGAATAGCTATTCCTCTATAAGCCGGTACTGTCATTACAGGCTTCCGTAATAAGGCAAAAATATCCTTAGCCCACCTTCTACCACAAGGCACACCCACTTTCCTCATTCCCATATTAGTAATTATCGAAACTATTAGCCTACTTATTCAACCAGTAGCACTAGCCGTACGACTAACTGCCAGCATTACAGCAGGCCACTTGTTATTACATCTAATTGGAAGTACAACTCTCACACTAATAATTACCAGCCTATTCACAGCCCTCATCACATTCACTATCCTTACTCTATTAACCATCCTCGAATTTGCTGTCACCTTAATTCAAGCCTACGTATTCACTCTACTAGTAAGCTTATACTTGCATGACAATATATAATGACCCACCAGACCCATTCATATCACATAGTAAATCCCAGTCCTTGACCCCCTTACAGGAGCTGTCTCAGCACTTCTTATAACATCAGGCCTAATCATATGATTCCACTTCAACTCAATAATCCTACTAGTTTTAAGTTTACTAACAAATATTCTAACAGTATACCAATGGTGACGAGATATTATCCAAGAAAGCACTTTCCAAGGCCACCACACACCAACCGTCCAAAAAGGACTTCGATATGGAATAATCTTATTTATCCTATCAGAAGTCCTATTTTTTACAGGCTTCTTCTGAGCCTTTTACCACTCAAGCCTTGCCCCCACTCCTGAACTAGGTGGATGCTGACCGCCAACAGGTATCCACCCCCTAAATCCCCTAGAAGTCCCACTTCTCAATACCTCTGTATTAGTAGCCTCTGGCGTATCTATCACCTGAGCCCATCACAGGCTCATAGAAGGAAACCGCAAACACATACTTCAAGCTCTTTTCATCACAGTCATGCTCGGCCTTTATTTTACCCTACTCCAAGCATCAGAATACTAGGAAGCCCCGTTCACAATCTCAGACGGAATCTACGGATCCACTTTCTTTGTGGCCACAGGCTTCCATGGACTACACGTCATTATCGGATCCACTTTCCTCATTGTTTGCTTTATACGCCAAATAAAATTCCACTTTACATCAAGCCACCACTTTGGCTTCGAAGCCGCTGCTCGATACTGACATTTCGTAGACATTGTATGGCTATTTCTCTATGTATCTATCTGTTGATGAGGTTCATAGTCCTTTTAGTATTAACAAGTACAGCTGACTTCCAATCAGTTAGTTTCGGTGCACCCCGAAAAAGAACAATAAATCTCCTACTAACACTATTAACAAATACAACTCTAGCATTACTACTCGTATTTATCGCTTTCTGACTCCCTCAGCTAAACGTATACGCGGAAAAAACAAGTCTCTACGAATGTGGTTTCGACCCAATAGGGTCCGCTCGCCTACCCTTCTCCATAAAATTCTTCCTGGTAGCAATTACTTTCCTCCTCTTTGACCTAGAAATCGCCCTCCTACTCCCCCTACCCTGAGCAACCCAAACAAATAACCTAAAAATAATACTCACTATGACCCTATTCTTAATCTCCCTACTAGCACCTAGCCTAGCCTACGAATGAACCCAAAAGGGCTTAGAATGAGATAAATATGGTACTTAGTTTAAAATAAAACAAGTGATGTCGACCCACTAGACTGTGATCCAAACTCACAAATACCGAGTGTCTCTAATCCATATAAATATCCTAATAGCCTTCACCATATCCCTCACGGGTTTATTAATATACCGATCCCCCCTAATATCTGCATTACTCTGCTTAGAAGGCATAATACTATCACTGTTCATTCTAGCAGCCCTCACAATCCTAAACTCACACTTCACCCTAGCCAGCATGATACCAATTATCCTCCTAGTATTTGCAGCCTGTGAAGCAGCTATCGGACTAGCCCTATTAGTCATAATCTCCAACGCATACGGCACTGACTACGTACAAAACCTTAACCTCCTCCAGTGGTAAAATTCATTATTCCTACCATCATACTGCTACCCCTAACTTGATTATCAAAACACAGCTCTATCTGAATTAATACCACAACCCACAGTTTACTAATCAGCTTTACAAGCCTACTCCTGCTTAATCAATTCAACGACAACAGTCTCAATTACTCTCTGATATTCTTCTCTGACCCCCCCCTTTCTACACCACTCTTAATCCTGACAATATGACTCCTCCCCTTAATACTAATAGCAAGCCAGTCCCACCTTCTCAAAGAACCACTCGTCCGAAAAAAACTTTACATTACGATACTAATTATATTACAAACTCTTCTAATTATAACATTCACCGCCACAGAACGAATCCTATTCTACATCATATTTGAAGCTACACTAATCCCCACTCTCATCATTATCACCCGCTGAGGTAACCAAACAGAACGACTCAATGCAGGACTCTACTTCCTATTCTACACACTCATAGGATCACTCCCCTTGCTAGTAGCACTAACATACTTACAAAACACATCAGGATCTCTAAACTTTCTATTATTACAACACTGAGCCCAACCACTACCCACTTCCTGATCTAATATCCTCATATGACTAGCCTGCATAATAGCTTTTCTAGTAAAAATACCCCTTTACGGTCTACACCTTTGATTACCCAAAGCACACGTAGAGGCCCCCATCGCAGGTTCAATAGTCCTTGCAGCTGTATTACTAAAACTCGGAGGCTACGGCATGCTACGAATTACATCAATTCTTAACCCTCTAACAGAACATATAGCTTACCCCTTCCTCATGCTATCCTTATGAGGAATAATCATAACCAGCTCCATCTGTTTATGTCAAACAGACCTAAAATCACTCATCGCATACTCCTCAATCAGCCACATAGCACTCGTTATCGCAGCTCTCCTCATCCAAACCCCTTGAAGCTACGTAGGAGCTACCGCTCTAATAGTCGCCCACAGCCTTACATCCTCTATACTGTTCTGTCTAGCAAACTCGAACTATGAACGAATCCACAGCCGAACCATAATCCTAGCACGAGGCCTACAAATCCTTCTCCTACTGATAACGACCTGATGACTACTAGCAAGCCTAACAAACTTCGCTCTACCCCCCACCATCCACCTGATCGGAGAACTACTTGTAGTTATATCAGCTTTCTCATGATCAAACCTCACTATTATCCTAATAGGAACAAATATTGTAATCACAGCCCTTTACTCCCTATACATGTTAATCACAATACAACGTGGCAAACATACTCATCATATTAACAACCTCACCCCCTCTTTCACACGAGAACACGCCTTAATAGCCCTACACATCATTCCCTTACTACTCTTATCATTAAGTCCCAAAATCATCTTAGGCCCCCTTTATTGTAAGTATAGTTTAAAAAGAACACTAGTTTGTGAAGCTAGTAATAGAAGATCAAAACATCTTACTTACCGAAAAAGTACTGCAAGAACTGCTAACTCATGCCCCTCACATCTAACAGTGTGGCTTTTTCAAACTTTTAAAGGATAACAGTTATCCATTGGTCTTAGGAACCAAAAAATTGGTGCAACTCCAAATAAAAGTAATAAACCTATTTACTTCCTCTGCTTTACTCACATTACTAATATTAACTGCCCCCATCGTAATATCTAACACAAACCTCTACAAAAGCGACAAGTACCAACACTATGTAAAAAATATTACCCTTTCCGCCTTCATCACTAGGCTGATCCCAATAATAATATTTCTTCACACAAACCAAGAAGCACTCATTTCAAACTGACACTGAATTACCATCCAAACCCTTAAACTATCACTTAGCTTCAAAATAGACTACTTCTCACTCATATTCATACCTGTAGCACTATTTATTACATGATCTATCATGGAATTCTCAATATGATGTATACACTCTGACCCCCACATCAACCAATTCTTCAAATACCTACTTATTTTCCTCATCACCATACTCATCCTCGTCACAGCTAATAATCTTTTCCAACTATTCATTGGGTGAGAAGGAGTAGGTATTATATCCTTCTTGCTAATTGGCTGATGATTCGGACGGACAGACGCTAATACAGCGGCCCGCCAAGCAATCTTATATAATCACATCGGAGATATTGGATTCCTCATGTCAATAGCATGATTCTTATTTAACATAAACGCATGAGACTTACAACAAATTTTCATACTCAACCAAAACTCCTCAAATCTTCCCCTCATAGGACTTGTACTAGCCACAGCTGGAAAATCAGCCCAATTTGGACTACACCCCTGACTCCCTTCAGCAATAGAAGGTCCCACCCCAGTCTCAGCCTTACTCCACTCAAGCACAATAGTCGTAGCAGGGATTTTCCTACTTATCTGTTTCTACCCTTTAATAGAAAATAACAAACTCATTCAAACAGTAACCCTTTCTCTAGGTGCCCTCGCCACTTTGTTCACAGCCATTTGCGCTCTCACCCAAAATGATATCAAAAAAATTATTGCTTTCTCCACCTCCAGCCATCTTGGCCTAATAATAGTAACAATCGGTCTTAACCAACCTCACCTAGCATTCCTACACATTTGCACACACGCCTTCTTCAAAGCCATATTATTCTTATGTTCCGGCTCCATCATTCATAACCTAAACAACGAACAAGACATTCGAAAAATAGGAGGACTATACAAAACTCTTCCCTTCACCACAACCGCCCTTATCATCGCACTTACAGGAATACCATTCCTCACAGGGTTCTACTCTAAGGACCCTATCATCGAAGCCGCCACTTCGTCTTATACCAACGCCTGAGCCCTATTACTAACCTTAACCGCTACCTCCCTCACAGCTATTTACAGCACTCGCATTATCTTCTTTACTCTACTAGGACAACCTCGCTTCCCTCCTCTCATAATCATTAATGAAAATAACCCTATATTAATTAACCCTATCAAACGCTTTTAATTGGAAGTATCTTCACCGGATTTATCCTCTCCAACAATATCCCTCCAATAACCACCCCCTTAATAACTATACCCTTACACCTAAAACTAACAGCTCTCGCAATAACAACCTTAGGCTTTATTCTCGCATTCGAAATTAACACCTATACACAAAACTTAAAATACCTATATCCATCAAACTCCACTAAATTTTCCACTTTATTAGGATATTTCCCCACAATTATACATCACCTACCCCCTCACCCAAACCTAATAATAAGCCAAAAACTAGCAACTTCCTTACTAGGCCTAACCTGAATAGAAACCATCCTACCAAAAACTACAGCCTCCATTCAACTAAAGGCTTCCACACTAACCCCAAACCAAAAAGGCCTTATCAAACTCTACTTCCTGTCTTTTCTCATCACTATTACCCTTAGCATAATCTTATTTAATTACCCCGAGTAATCTCCATAATAACTACAACACCAATAAACAATGACCAACCTGTAACAACCCGTCAAGTACCATAACCATATAAAGCAGCAATTCCTATAGCCTCCTCACTAAAAACTCCAAAATCCCCCGTATCATAAATAACCCAATCCCCCAACCCATTAAGTTCAAATACAATATCCACCTTCTCACTCTCTAAAACGTACACCACCACTAAAAACTCCGTCATTAAACCTAAAAGAAATCCCCCTAACACAACTTTATTAGAAACCCAAACCTCAGGATATTGCTCAGTGGCCATAGCTGTCGTATAACCAAATACAACATTCCTCCCAAATAAATCAAAAATACTATTAACCCCAAAAATGAACCACCAAAACTGAAAACAATCCCGCACCCTACGGCACCACCCACAATCAACCCTAAACCCCCATAAATAGGCGAAGGCTTTGAAGAAACCCCCACAAGACTAATTACAAAAGTAATGCTTATAATAAAAACAATGTATGTCATCATTATTCCCACATGGACTTCAACCATGACCAATGACCAACATTCGGAAAACACACCCACTAATCAAAATCCTCAGTGATACATTTATTGATCTCCCCACCCCATCAAATAGCTCTTCATGATGAAATTCTGGCTCCCTACTCGGTCTCTGCCTAATCATACAAATCTTAACAGGCCTATTCCTAGCAATACACTACACACCAGACACCTCAACTGCCTTCTCATCCGTCACACACATCTGCCGAGACGTTAATTACGGCTGAATCATTCGATACCTACATGCAGACGGAGCCTCTATATTCTTCATCTGCCTTTATGCTCACATCGGACGTGGCCTATACTATGGCTCCCACGCCTTCCAAGAAACATGAAATATTGGTGTACTACTACTATTCACAGTTATAGTTACCGCATTCATAGGTTACGTCCTACCTTGAGGACAATTATTCTGAGGTGCAACCGTTATTACTAACCTCCTATCAGCAATCCCCTATATCGGGACTACTTTAGTAGAATGAACTTGAGGTGGGTTTTCCGTAGACAAAGCAACACTAACACGCTTCTTCGCCTTCCACTTTATCTTTCCATTTATCATTACAGCACTAGCAGCCGTCCACCTACTATTCCTTCGCGAAACGGGATCTAATAATCCCACAGGAATTCCATCCAATATAGACAAAATCCCATTCCATCCCTACTACACAATCAAAGACATTCTAGGTGCTTTACTACTAATCTTAACCCTACTCGCAGTAACCCTGTTCACACCCGACCTACTAGGTGACCCTGACAACTACACCCCAGCAAACCCACTAAGCACCCCAGCACACATTAAACCAGAGTGATACTTTCTATTTGCATACGCAATTCTACGATCAATCCCTAATAAACTAGGAGGAGCATTAGCACTACTACTCTCCATTCTCATCCTAATATTCATCCCAATACTCCAAACATCTAAACAACGAAGCATAATATTCCGACCCTTTAGCCAACTCTTATTCTGAGTACTAGTTGCAGACCTCCTAACCTTAACATGAATTGGAGGCCAACCTGTAGAACACCCATACATTATTGTAGGTCAGTTAGCATCCATCCTATACTTTCTCCTAATCCTAGTATTAATACCAGTAACTAGCCTTATCGAAAACAAACTCCTAAAATGAAGAGTCTTTGTAGTATAACAAAATACCCCGGTCTTGTAAACCGGAAAAGGAGAAATTCATCCCTCCCTAAGACTCAAGGAAGAGGTATTAAACCTCACCACCAACACCCAAAGCTGGAATTCTACATAAACTATTCCTTGAAAAAGTTTATTGTAGAATAACCACAACACTACAGTACTATGTCAGTATTGAAAGTAATTTATTTTACAACATTTCTGTTGTTCATATTACATGCATATGTATGTCCACATACCAGTAGTAGCATCTTCCTGTAAATGTTTACATGTACATGCTATGTATTACTGTGCATTCATTTATTTTCCATACGGTCAGTTAAAGGTCGTATTAAATTTTACTAATTTTACATATTACATATTATTGATCGTACATAGTACATGTCATTAAATAAATTGATATCCACTAACACTATGGCCGCTCCATTAGATCACAAGCTTAATCACCATGCCGCGTGAAACCAGCAACCCGCTCGGCAGGGATCCCTCTTCTCGCACCGGGCCCATACCTCGTGGGGGTAGCTAACGGTGATCTTTATAAGACATCTGGTTCTTACTTCAGGACCATTTTAACTTAAAATCGCCCACTCGTTCCCCTTAAATAAGACATCTCGATGGATTAATGACTAATCAGCCCATGCTCACACATAACTGAGATTCCATACATTTGGTATTTTTTATTTTTGGTGGTGGGGGGTGGCCTGCACAGACTCAGCTATGACCTTAAAAGGTCTCGTCACAGTCAAGCAAATTGTAGCTGGACTTGTATGTACTTTTGATTTGAGTAGCACAACCAACGTGTGCAGTTAAATGAATGGTCACAGGACATAGTACTCCACTATTCCCCCCGGGCTCAAAAAACTGTATCTCATAGGGGTCCAAACCCCCCTTACCCCCTACAAAACTGACCGTCTGCTTAGATATTCACCACCCCCCTAGACAGCTTCGTCCCTAGATCCACGAATCTTTTTTTTCGTAAATCAATACTAAATCTGACACAAGCCCCATAATGAAATTATACGGACATCTTTTACAATGTAGCTTAAATTTTTCATAAAGCAAGACACTGAAAATGTCTAGATGGGCTCGCCAGCCCCATCAACATAAAGGTTTGGTCCCAGCCTTTCTATTAATTCTTAACAGACTTACACATGCAAGCATCCACACCCCGGTGAGAATGCCCTCCAAATCATAAAGATCAAAAGGAGCGGGTAGCAAGCACGCTGCACTAGCAGCTCACGACACGTGCTTAGCCACACCCCCACGGGACACAGCAGTGGTAAAAATTAAGCCATGAACGAAAGTTTGACTAAGTTATGTTAGCTAGGGTGGGTAAACTTCGCGCCAGCCACCGCGGTCATACGATTGACCCAAATTAATAAGAGACCCGGCGTAAAGAGTGTTAAGGAATCACACAAAATAAAGTAAAATCCTAATTAAGCTGTAAAAAGCCATAATTAAAACTAAGCCAAACCACGAAAGTGACTTTAGTACAATCTGAGTACATGACAACTGAGACCCAAACTGGGATTAGACACCCCACTATGCTTAGTCGTAAACTTAAATAGTCCCAAAACAAGACTATTCGCCAGAGTGCTATCCGCAACAGCCTAAAACTCAAAGGACTTGGCGGTGCTTCATATCCCTCTAGAGGAGCCTGTTCTGTAACCGATAAACCCCGATTAACCTCACCAACCCTTGCTACTTCAGTCTATATACTGCCATCTTCAGCAAACCCTAAAAGGGAACGAAAGTAAGCATAACTACCATACATAAAAATGTTAGGTCAAGGTGTAACCTATGGGTTGGGAAGAAATGGGCTACATTTTCTATAATAAGAGCACCCTTATATCCACACGAAAGTTTTTATGAAACCTAAAAACTAAAGGAGGATTTAGTAGTAAATTAAGAGTAGAGTGCTTAATTGAATAAGGCCATGAAGCACACACACACCGCCCGTCACCCTCCTCAAGTATCATAGCAAAGCCCCAGTTCACTAACCCATGCTAAGCAACTATACGAGAGGAGACAAGTCATAACAAGGTAAGCATACTGGAAAGTGTGCTTGGATAAAACAAGATATAGCTTAAACAAAGCATCTAGTTTACACCTAGAAGATTCCATAACCCGTATATCTTGAACTATACCTAGCCCATACCCTCTCCACCGCTACTACCATAAACTAATCAAATAAAACATTTACCATACATCTAAAGTATAGGAGATAGAAATTTAGTCATCAATGGCGCTATAGAGAAAGTACCATAAGGGAAAGATGAAAGAATTATTAAAAGTAAAAAAAAGCAAAGCTTACCCCTTGTACCTTTTGCATAATGACTTAACTAGTAATAACTTAGCAAAGAGACCTTAAGCTAAATTACCCGAAACCAGACAAGCTACTTACAAGCAGTAACTAGAACAAACTCATCTATGTGGCAAAATAGTGAGAAGACTTATAAGTAGAGGTGAAAAGCCTAACGAGCCTGGTGATAGCTGGTTGTCCAAGAAAGGAATTTCAGTTCAACATTAAATAATACTAAAAACCACATCAAGTTTTTTTTTTTTTTTTTTTTGCTGTACGCGGGCCTCTCACTGTTGTGGCCTCTCCTGTTGCGGAGCACAGGCTTCGGACGCGCAGGCTCAGCGGCCATGGCTCACGGGCCCAGCTACTCTGTGGCATGTGGGATCTTCCCGGACTGGGGCACGAACCCGTGTCCCCTGCATCGGCAGGCGGACTCTCAACCACTGCGCCACCAGGGAAGCCCCTGTCTCTTACTTTTAATCAGTGAAATTGACCTCCCCGTGAAGAGGCGGGGATAATAAAATAGGACGAGAAGACCCTATAGAGCTTCAATTAATCAACCCCAAAATCACAAAATAAAACCGCCAAGGGATAACAAAGTTTTATATGGGCTGACAATTTCGGTTGGGGTGACCTCGGAGTACAAAAAAACCTCCGAGTGATTAAAGCCTGGGCCTACTAGCCAAAGCATAGTATCACTTAGTGATCCAAAATTTTGATCAACGGAGCAAGTTACCCTAGGGATAACAGCGCAATCCTATTCTAGAGTCCATATCGACAATAGGGTTTACGACCTCGATGTTGGATCAGGACATCCTAATGGTGCAGCCGCTATTAAAGGTTCGTTTGTTCAACGATTAAAGTCCTACGTGATCTGAGTTCAGACCGGAGCAATCCAGGTCGGTTTCTATCTATTACGCATTTCTCCCAGTACGAAAGGACAAGAGAAATAAGGCCAACTTCAAAAAAGCACCTTCAAACAATTAATGATCTAATCTCAACTTAATAAACTAGCACAAATATACTCTACCCAAGACCAGGGCTTTGTTGAGGTGGCAGAGTACGGCAATTGCATAAAACTTAAGCTTTTACACCCAGAGGTTCAAATCCTCTCCCCAACAAAATGTTTATAATGAACATCCTAACACTCATTCTCCCTATCCTTCTAGCTGTAGCATTTCTAACACTAGTAGAACGTAAAATCCTAGGCTACATACAGTTCGAAAAGGACCAAACATCGTAGGCCCACATGGCCTGCTACAACCCTTCGCTGATGCAATCAAACTATTCACTAAAGAACCCCTACGACCAGCCACATCCTCCACCGCTATATTCATCATCGCACCCGTACTTGCCTTAACTCTAGCCCTCACAATATGAAGCCCCCTACCCTACCATACCCCCTCATCAACATAAACCTAGGAGTACTATTCATGTTAGCAATATCCAGCCTAGCCGTCTACTCTATCCTGTGATCCGGCTGAGCTTCCAACTCAAAATACGCACTAATTGGAGCTCTCCGAGCAGTAGCACAAACAATCTCATATGAAGTAACACTAGCCATTATCCTCCTATCAGTACTCCTAATAAACGGCTCATTTACTCTATCCACACTAACCACCACACAAGAACAACTATGATTATTTTTTCCTTCATGACCATTGGCCATAATATGATTCATTTCTACCCTAGCAGAAACTAACCGGGCCCCCTTTGACCTAACAGAAGGAGATCAGAGCTCGTATCTGGCTTTAATGTGGAATATGCAGCAGGCCCTTTCACCCTATTCTTCCTAGCAGAATATGCCAATATCATCATAATAAATATATTTACAACTACCCTCTTTCTAGGAGCATTCCACGACCCCTACACACCAGAACTACACACAACAAACCTCATTGTCAAAACACTACTACTCACAATATCTTTCCTATGAATTCGAGCATCCTACCCCTGATTCCGATATGATCAATTAATACATCTACTCTGAAAAAACTTCCTTCCCCTAACACTGTATGTGACACGTCTCACTACCCATTATAATAGCAGGCATCCCCCCTCAAACATAAAAGATAAGAAATATGTCTGACAAAAGAGTTACTTTGATAGAGGTTCAAACCCTCTTATTTCTAGAATAATAGGAATCGAACCTACCCCTAAGAATTCAAAATTCTCCGTGCTACCATGTCTATAGTAAGGTCAGCTAAACAAGCTCTCAGGCCCATACCCCGAAAATGTTGGTTTATATCCTTCCCATACTATTCATCCTCATCATCATCCTCATCCTCATCCTCATCCTCATCCTCATCCTAATAACCCTCATCCTAGGCACAGTAATCGTAACGATCAGCTCCCACTGACTATTCGCCTGAATTGGACTAGAAATAAATACAATAGCCATCATTCCCATCATAATAAAAAATTCTAGCCCCTGAGCCACAGAAGCCTCAACTAAATATTTCCTAACACAAACCGCCACATCCACACTACTCATACTAGCAGTTATCATTAACCTACTACACTCCGGCCAATGAACCATCACAAAATTATTCGACCCAATAGCATCCATCCTAATAACAATGGCCCTAGCTATTAAACTAGGACTATCCCCCTTTCACTTCTGAGTACCAGAGGTTACACAAGGTGTCCCCCTAACCACAGGACTAACCCTACTTACATGACAAAAACTCGCACCCATTTCAATCCTCTATCAAATCTCACTATCAATTAATCTACACCTAATACTTACTATATCCCTACTTTCTATCCTAATCGGAGGCTGAGGCGGACTACACCAAACGCAACTTTGAAAGATTACAGCCTACTCATCAATCGCCCACATAGGATGAATAACAACTATCCTACAATATAATCCAACCCTCACTTTACTGAGTCTAGTAATCTACATCACAATAACTTTCACCATATTCATGTTATTCATCCAAAACTCAACCACCACCACATTATCATTATCCCAAACATGAAATATAATGCCTGTTACCACAACCCTCACCATACTCACCTTACTCTCCATAGGAGGACTCCCCCCACTTACAGGATTCATACCCAAATGAATAATTATTCAAGAACTAACAAAAAGCGATATTCTTGTTCTACCAACCCTCATAGCCATCACAGCACTACTCAATCTATATTTCTACATACGCCTCGCCTCCTCCACAGCATTAACCCTATTTCCCTCTACAAACAACATAAAAATAAAATGACAATTTCACTCCACAAAACGAATAACCCTTCTACCAACAGCAACTGTATTATCCACAGTACTCTTACCCCTCACACCAGCATTCTCCATTTTACTCTAGGAGTTTAGGTTAAATCAGACCAAGAGCCTTCATACTAAGCAAGTATAATTTACTTAACCCCTGCCTAATAAGGATTGCAAGACCGCATCTTACATCAATTGAATGCAAATCAGACACTTTAATTAAGCTAAATCCTCACTAGATTGGAGGGATACATCTCCCACGAACTTTTAGTTAACAGCTGAATACCCTAGTCAACTGGCTTCAATCTACTTCTCCCACCGCGAGAAAAAAAAAGGCGGGAGAAGTCCCGGCAGGATTGAAGCTGCTTCCTTGAATTTGCAATTCAAAATGATAATTCACCACAGGACTTGGCAAAAAGGGACTTTACCCCTGTCTTTAGGTTTACAGTCTAATGCCTACTCGGCCATTTTACCTGTGTTCATAAATCGCTGACTCTTCTCAACCAACCACTAAGATATTGGGACCTTATACCTGTTATTTGGTGCCTGAGCAGGAATAGTAGGCACTGGCCTGAGCTTATTAATTCGCGCTGAACTGGGTCAACCTGGCACACTAATCGGAGATGACCAAGTTTACAACGTACTAGTAACAGCCCATGCCTTCGTGATAATTTTTTTCATGGTCATACCTATCATAATTGGTGGGTTCGGAAATTGACTAGTCCCTCTAATAATTGGAGCACCTGACATAGCTTTTCCCCGTATAAAGAATATAAGCTTCTGACTACTTCCTCCTTCCTTTCTACTACTAATGGCATCCTCAATAGTTGAAGCCGGCGCAGGCACGGGCTGAACTGTATACCCCCCTCTAGCTGGAAATCTAGCACATGCAGGAGCCTCAGTAGACCTTACCGTTTTCTCCCTACATCTAGCCGGCGTATCCTCAATCCTTGGAGCCATCAATTCCATTACGACCGTTATTAATATAAAACCACCCACTATAACCCAATACCAAACACCCCTCTTCGTATGATCAGTCCTAGTTACAGCAGTATTACTCTTACTATCACTACCCATCCTAGCAGCCGGAATTACCATACTATTGACTGACCGAAACCTAAACACAACCTTTTTCGATCCCGCAGGAGGAGGCGACCCAATCCTGTACCAACACTTATTTTGATTCTTTGGCCACCCCGAAGTATATATTCTGATCCTACCTGGCTTCGGAATAATTTCACATTTTGTAACCTACTACTCAGGGAAAAAAGAACCTTTTGGATATATAGGAATAGTTTGAGCTATGGTTTCTACTGGGTTCCTAGGCTTTATCGTATGGGCTCATCATATATTCACAGTTGGAATAGACGTAGATACACGAGCATGTTTTACATCAGCCACTATAATTATTGCTATCCCCACAGGAGTAAAAGTCTTTAGTTGACTAGCAACACTTCACGGAGGAAATATTAAATGATCTCCCTCTCTAATATGAGCCCTAGGCTTTATCTTCCTATTTACAGTAGGCGGCCTAACTGGAATCGTCCTAGCTAACTCATCACTAGATATTGTTCTCCACGACACCTACTACGTAGTCGCCCACTTTCACTATGCACTTCAATAGGAGCTGTCTTCGCCATCATAGGAGGGTTTGTCCACTGATTCCCACTATTTTCAGGCTATACACTCAACTCAACATGAGCAAAAATTCACTTTGTAATCATATTCGTCGGTGTAAACCTAACATTCTTCCCACAACACCTCCTAGGCCTATCCGGTATACCTCGACGGTACTCTGACTACACAGATGCCTACACAACATGAAATACTATCTCATCAATGGGCTCTTTCATCTCACTAACAGCAGTTATACTAATAATTTTCATCATCTGAGAGGCATTCGCATCTAAACGAGAGGTACTAACAGTAGATCTCACCTCCACAAATCTTGAATGACTAAATGGGTGTCCTCCACCATACCATACATTTGAAGAACCAGCATACGTCAACCCAAAATGATCAAGAAAGGAAGGAATCGAACCCCCTCTAATCGGTTTCAAGCCAATATCATAACCACTATGTCTTTCTTTATAAATGAGATATTAGTAAAGCCTTACATAACTTTGTCAAAGTTAAATCACAAGTGAAAATCCTGTATATCTCCATGGCATATCCCTTCCAACTAGGCTTCCAAGACGCAACATCACCTATTATAGAAGAACTCCTACACTTTCGTGATCACACATTAATAATCGTCTTCCTAATTAGCTCTCTAGTCCTCTATATTATCACCCTGATACTTACAACCAAACTAACACACACCAGTACAATAGACGCTCAAGAGGTAGAAACTTTGAACCATCCTCCCAGCCACCATCTTAATCCTAATCGCCCTGCCCTCCCTACGAATTCTCTACATAATAGATGAAATTAACAATCCCTCTCTTACCGTAAAAACAACAGGACACCAGTGATACTGAAGTTATGAATATACCGACTATGAAGACCTAAACTTCGACTCCTACATAATTCCAACCTCGGACCTAAAACCAGGAGAACTACGATTACTAGATGTAGATAATCGAATGGTTCTACGCATACAAATAACAATCCGAATATTAGTCTCCTCCGAAGACGTACTACACTCATGAGCTGTCCCCTCCCTAGGCCTAAAAACAGATGCAATCCCTGGACGCCTAAACCAAACAACCTTAATATCAACACGACCAGGTCTATTCTACGGACAATGTTCAGAAATCTGCGGCTCAAATCACAGCTTCATACCAATCGTTCTCGAACTAGTACCCCTAGAGAACTTCGAAAAATGATCTGCATCCATATTATAATCTCATTAAGAAGCTAAACTAGCGTTAACCTTTTAAGTTAAAGATTGAGAGCCATAAACTCCCCTTAATGACATGCCACAACTAGATACATCAACATGACTCCTTACCATCCTATCTATATTCCTTACCCTCTTCACGCTATTCCAGCTAAAAATCTCAAAACACTTCCACTCCCCCTCCCCCAAACTTAACACATACCAAAATACAAGAACAACAAACTCCTTGAAACGCCACATGAACGAAAATCTATTTACCCCTTTCACAGTCCCATAGGATATAGGGCAGTACTGGTGAAGAGAAACCAGAAGAGAGCGAGCCTTTAACCTCTCTGCCTCAGCAACTATTTAATAAAAGGATGTGACTTGATTATATTCCTGGTATCAGTACCCCACGCCACCTCCCACCCTGTGGCCTCCCTGGGGTCCTGGGAAACCATGGAGAAAAGACTGGGCCCAAGCTGGCCTGTGGAAGCTTGGGAAACTTTCTTGAGCTCCTGCCCGCTGATTACCAGGAGAGTACACCATGAGCTGTTTCATGCCTATCTCAGACGAAACCTTCCAAACTCTCTCCTGTTTTCCATTTTACGATAACCTCTCCATCATTTCCCAATCAGGAACCTCCTCCTGTCACCATTACAGTTATATCTTTTAGCAGGAGATACAGAAGTAGGAATTTAAAGAACCACCAGTTAGAGTCAGACTTGTAGATGGGCCCAAGCTTCCAACAATTTTGCTTCCAAATGTGTTTTTCAAAGCTATATATGTCCTGCCCCATAAACAGAATCCATATATCAAAATCCTAAGTTACATGAAATGAAAAAAGGTGGTCCCTAATGTACTTACTATATTGTAATCACAACACAAGTTATAGAAACAGCCTCCCCTTGAACCAGAAAGGAAGGTTTCCAGAGGTCATTCGTTTGGTGTAATCCATCAGACCTCAGAAAAGGAATAGGATGTCAAACAAGACTTCCGAGTAAAAGAAGAGGAGAAAGAAATCTTAGGCAAGTAGACTTGTCTGTAAAGACTATATCCCAGTCTCCCTCCTGAAATGGGGACCCAAAATGATTCACCCCCATTCTGTTTCTTTACCTGCATAAGCTGCAATCGCTGAGGTCCCTTCCAGCAGAAATTCAGGCAGGTGAGAGGCTTGTTTCTGAGAAGTACTAAGGAAGAATCAGCTGCCCTTTATCTGTCTAATTAGGCAAGAGGTCAGGTGTAGTTAAGGCAGAAAGTTCAGGAAGATACCACAGATGCAAGCTGGCAGTAAAGGTGACCTTGTAGTGAAAGGAAACCACAGGGGGCAAACAACCACTGATCAACGACTACAGATAACTTCTCAGGCCTTGCTGTGTGTTACCGAAACCAAGAGAGCTTGGTTCACTCGCCTGAGGGCATTTAGCTAGACTGTGAGGCCGGGCTGTCCGATACAAAGCTCGTGTTCTCTCCATGACACTCTTCCCTGTTTTTTTTTATGGCAGCCATGTGTTCTGCATCCTGAAGCAGCACAGCAACGCTCTGTGATGAGGGTTCAGCCTATTTAGCTCACCTGTTGATGGTGCCGTCGCATCCGAAACAGCTTTTCTGTCAAGGGGCCATGGAGTGTGAAATAGGGCGACAAGGGTGCTTCAGTAGCGTCTTTCTCTGCCTAGGGGAAAAAGGGGAAGAGACAGCAAAGTCTAACAGAGCTGGCCTTTTCTCCTTTTGTCTCTCTCCCACCTCTAATTTTCCCCCAGCCCACTTTATTTTAGGGCTTGAACACAAGAAGCCAGTTTTTAAAGTACTTTCTGGTAGTAGTGTCAGTAGATTTAACCAAGTGGGTAAAGTGGAGCCCGTCCCTTTGCCCGTAAGTGGAACCAATGAAATTGCCTCCACTCCATCCTGTCGGGTTGGGTATCCCAGTATTTTAAAGAGAGTTCCTACTCTAGCTTTGGTTCATCGTCCATCACTCAACAGGTCACCCCTGAGCAATTTGTGAACACCCAAAGTGACTCACAATTTTATTACAAGGACTGTCCTTAGACATAAATGGAGTTAGTCATCACCCACCTGATATACTTTGAAAAACACAAGAAAGATTCCCTTACTCAAATACCTAGATCCCACTGGTATATGACAATCCCTGAAATCCTACCATTGCAGATTGCTAACCTTGTGTTGGTAGATCAAGTTTCTATTATTCAGTGTTCCCCTAACACCTAGGATCTTCAAACCAAGGGAATAGAAATCCTAAGGCGGACAGGGGGTGGGCGGTGGGACGGATGGTGGAAAGGGAAAGGGTAGATAAGGGGGAGATTTTGGAGGCTTGGAGCATTGCTGCATTGCTTGTGCAAACAGACCCGAGTAGAGTGGCTCAGTAGACAGAAAAGCCTTAAAGTGTTGGGTCCTGGGGAATGGGGTTAAGGTCCCACAGCCAACCCCACTGTCACCCCCAAGGAGGAGAGAGAGTATGAGATCCTTTGAGACAAAATCAGGCCATCTCACAGTTTTGCTTGAGCATGCTTCTCCTTATTGAATACGTAAGGAACCTAAACTAAAAGAAGTGGCAGGCAATGCAGGAAGCTCTCAAACTTGATGTAACACATGTGGAGTTTTCATGGTTTACGTGGTACAGGCTCCCTTGGCCAAAAGAGGAAAGAGGTAATTCTGAGAGAAGTCACTATTGCTTTCAAGTCTCTAGAAAGTTGTTTTGACTGTCTTCACAAGTGCAGAGGGCTTGTTGTGTCTCATCGTTTAAAGGCAAAATACTTACAGCTTCTCTCTGTTGTTGATAGAGAAATACTCGCTGAGAGAATGAATCAAAAGAATAGGAGATGCAGGATTCTCATGACATGAATGGGAGAAGTACAAGGCTAAAACTTACCTCATCTCAGAATGATTGGTGTATTTCTCAACTGAATAAGATCATGTCTTGGATGGATATAAATGGCGATCCTTGCTAGGAATACCAGAGTTAAAGTGACTACGCAGATCGTTCCATTTTCCCAGTTCCAGGACATCCTAATGGATGCTTTTGCCGTCTTCAGGACATCCTTCAGGTTTGAACACATTAGTCTCTTTTGCAGTGCTTTTTGATTTATAGTCTCACACACTCTGAAAGGGTTGTGGCAGTCCAGCCAGCTGATTTCAACATTTCTTGGTTGTCTCCAGTTAATAGGCTGTACACGTGATGTTCTCTTTTATTTTCATCATCAGAAACCACAGAAATAAAAGGGAAATGGTATTCCAGCAAGTCTGAATCAAGCTGAGTCAGATTTCCTAAGGAAGAGACGATCAGAATCTACTTTGACCTGTTCTATCTTAAATACAGAACTACTTTTAGGACAACATTAATTATTTAAGTCAGTGAGGGGGTATAGAGATCTTCCATGATCATCCTCTTTATGCGATATACTTACGGACTGGACATATCTTTATTGATAAGTTGTTCACCTCTGGGGATGGCTGGTTATGAGTGCATATATGGAGTAGTAATATAGGGAGAAACTGGAACTTAAAGATTTGGATTTAAGTACAGAAGACCGGACCCCGTAGAAGTTAATATCGTGGACCTCCGATCCAGGGTACCTGAGTGCAAGTCCCACCTTCTCTCTTTAATACCTATGTAACCATGGGCAAATTCCTTAACCTCTTTGTGTCAGTTCCTCCATCTGTAAGGTGGGGATAATGAGAGTATTAGTAGTTGAGTTGCTGTGAGGACTATGGGAATTAATGTGTTTAAAGTACTTAGAACAATGTTTGGTACAGAGTAGATGCTCAATAAACATGAGCTGTTATTATTATCTTTCAGTAAATGGCGAATTTTACTGAGATAGTCATAGAGTTTAAGTCCAGCCAGGTGCTGGTTAAGACATTGCAGAGCTTGGGGGAACTTTTGATGCAGAGTCTGGATTCCTTCTTGTTTATCTTTTTTTTTTTTTTTCTCCTTTTCCGTGTTTCCTTCAGTCCCTTTGGCTATTTATTATTAACCTGTGGTCACCAGTCAGGGCATTCTACATGCATTTAATACTGGAAATTCAAAGGGCTTTCAGAGCAGAGATCCATGGTTTTAAGGGATTTCTGTTAAAGCTAAAAAGATACTTGACAAGTCCATTTTTCCTGCCAAGAATATAAGTGGCTAACACTTATATTCTTGTGTCCATTTCTTCAGCAAGAGGCTAAGTCACATCACCTCACATAAATTTATAGCAGAGGGCTAGTTTTAGGTTGCATATAACAGTAAGTATAGTTGAGAGTTTTATTTTTCTTTTAAAAAGCAAAGTTGATGACATCCTAACACCTTTTCATTCTTTACTGTCAGCACATCTCCTTGGTGTGTATTATAATCCAGTTTCTCCTCTTCAGTAATTAGTCTGAAAATCATGTGAAAAGTCTTCCATTTTCTTCAGTGGTTCTGCCTCTTATCAATTAAGAGACAGCCTTGAGGACTCTCCTGGGAAAATGATCCAGGTTCTTGGTGCTCTGCCCTCTTAGAAAGCAGAGTGACTGAGTGGGGAAGCCGTAAGGAGGAGACATGGATTGTTTTCATTTGAAGCTATTTTAGCATTGGAACTTCCAAGGTTCAATTTCTCTTGGAATTTTATGAGGCTCATACCTCATTGTATTTTAAATGTCCACCATTTGGTAAATTTAGGTAGAAAGCATTGAACAAAACTGCTTCCCATCTGCTGAGCAAAATGGAGCCTGAATTAAATAAATTTCTCCAATATAAATCTGATTTCTGCAAGCCTTTGGACCTTTCAACGTTGACTTCCAGAAAGTTGGTCCTGGATCTCAAGCAACATATACTCCCTTTGGAAACTGGGTATAAACCTACCAGGTTTGGGTCTAAGATGGGTTATTCCACTTGTGTACCCTCTCTAAGGCGACAAGGATGTGTCAGAGTTCATGATCATACTTTGAAAACTGTTAGCTGGCCAGTGGCTTGGTGCTTAGTGAAATACATTCTTTTATCTCTGGGTAACCCTTTACTTTCTTCTTTACATTAAGATATTTCTTTCAAGGAGTGACAGTTCAGCAGTTTTTAATCAAAATTCTGAAGTATAATACATAGTTTTAAAATTGTTTCTAAATCATAGCCTTAGAGATTTAATTAGTAAGTAGTGCTTAAACACTCCTCCTCCTTTTTCAGAAGTCCTCAGCTGGATGTCTTCCAGCCATCATAACAAAGGACTGATATAGCATGTGCTCTTAATTTAAGTTTTTCAAGGCTGGGAATTTCCCATTACACATTACACTTGCAAGCGTGTAAGAGCATGTGTTCCCTAACTCTGTAAGATTAAACATATGAACTGAAAATAGACCAAAATTAAGTACAGTAATTGACCAACTACAGTGCTGAAATGGGGCAGTATAGCATATGGTGGAAATCTTTACTATTAATTATCACAGAAAATTCCATATGGATGATTTATGAACATTCTGAAGTCAGGTTGGGAATGCTTCTTCATCATGTTTTCTTTCTAAACATAATTTTCTTAAATAGCATGTGGGTCTATATAATCATATTTGCAGCTCGACAATGTTTGAGAGCTTTGACGTTGCTTAATGTCACTAATTTCCATATTGAGATTTGACATATTTGGACTTACGTTAAATCAGATGTCCTAGTCATCATCATAATAAAAGAATATTTTAAAAATCCTTCTCAAGTATAGAAGAGAAAAAAAATCCCCTTTCATTCATTTATTTATTCAACTCCCCCCACCCCATACACACACATGCATAGACACATAGAGCATCCACACATACACGTAATCCAAGCCTTCCTCCCGACCAACTTTGTCTGGCTAACTCCTATTCATCAGTCAAAACTCAGCTCAAATATCTGCTCCTCATATGATTGCAGGTGGGTTTCTGTGCTTGCCTCTCTCAACTTCGGCCATCATAGAATTGTTTTTCTATTCTCTCCCCACTGACACCCCATTAAACCTTGACTTCTCACGTAGAGACTACATCTTTTGCTTCTGAGCCCCCAGCCCGTGTCAGAATGTCTGGCATATAAGAAAGTGCTTCTTAAAAGCCTGCTAAATGAATGAATAACTTCAGCCTCTAGGCTAGCTAGCAGAGGAGTTCAGAGGCCAAATAAGCATCATTTATAAACTCAGCCAGAATCTTGTTGCAGCCAGAGTGGCAGAAACCCAGCAAGTCGACAACAACGCCACCCTGGGGTTCAGAGCTCCTTCAGTGGCTGTATGAGGCCAAACCAACACGGAAACCACATGCTGAGATGCCCTCCCACCTCAGGTCCCTGCTGCCTAGCAGTTTTGCGCTGTCTGTAGGCCACAACCAACTCTCTCCGTGTGGCTCCTACAAACTTTTTGCTTATTCGGGAGCTCCAAAAAGTAAAATAGGTAGAGGAAACAGTCCCTTGGAGGAGCCCCAAACAAAACCACTTCCATGAATCATACTTAATGTTTAAAAACCTTGTCTTCTATTCAAGTCAGAGGTGGACTCATTACATTTGCCTGGAAAATAGACTGGAGACCAGTGAAAAAACTGCCTTCAGAAGCCAGGTCAACTTAGGGTGGGTCCAAAAGGGCAGTGGGGCTGTGAGAAGCTCCATTTCTCAGCTATCAACCAGAGGGAGGACTTTCCGGGGATCCTGAGAATAGTGTTTAGATAAATGGAGGTTATGCCCCTTGATAGGTTCTTAGTTTTCAGTTCAAAAGATGTCTCCTGCAGTTCACATATTAAACAGTCAGGGGTCAAGAGGGGATTTAAACCTACTTAGAGCCCAGTGTTTCCTAATTAATTATAGAATCTCCTTGTTCTTAACTGACCTGACCAGCTCCTTTATCAGTTATGTTCATGTAGTTGATGCCTTGAGTGTCTCTTTAAACCCTTGGGCTTATAACTGCTAAGGCTTTCTTTTCACACTTGGAAAATATGAGACTTTAGGTTTTATTCAATGGAGACTCAAGCCAGCAGCCTGGAATATGCCCCAGTTGTGGGGAGGTGCCCCAAGTACTAGACTGAGCAGCTGAAATGCAGCCTAAGTTCTGGTTAGGCTGCGTTTGAAAATTAATATCACGCAGGGTCATTAGAAGATGTATTTGGTATTCCTTTGCAAACTCTGCAGACTGTCTAGCCCTCCCTCAGATGCACTGTAAACATTACATCCTAAATGCCCCAGAGCCCCTTCCAAAGTGACTTAGCCTCAGAGACCCGGGAGAAGGTGTGTGTCTGATGGTGTTTCCAAACTGAGAAGCTCTTTCTCCCTTACTTACTCCTTGGGCTTTTCACCTTCATATTGTTTCTAGCCTCCCTAGAAAATCACATACTCATCTTCCAACTCAGCCATGAATTAAAAAACAACTTTTAAAAATATTTTATGCATCATTTGCATACTGTACCAGAAAGGTTTCTTTGAATACCTAGTTTGTATATTGCCCTGTATTGTTCTTCAGCGGAAGCAAATATAAACTTTAGAGAACCCTTAGATAGGGCTTCCCTGGTGGTGCAGTGGTTGAGAGTCTGCCTGCCGACGCAGGGGACACGGGTTCGTGCCCCGGTCCGCGAAGATCCCACATGTCGCGGAGCTGCTGGGCCCATGAGCCATGGCCGCTGAGCCTGCGCGTCCGGAGCCTGTGCTCCGCAGCGGGAGAGGCCACCGCAGTGAGAGGCCCGCGTATCGCAAAAGAAAAAAAAAAAAAAACCTTAGATAAAGCTGTTTGCTGGCAAAACTGACTGCTTCCTTTTCACGCTCCTGATAAAATTTTCTTAGAGAAAATTTTTAAAGCCTGATTGAGAGTGTCAGACCTGGGTTCAGATTCCAGCTCTTCCACTCAAAATCTGTGTGACCTCGGTGAGCCTCTTGTTCCTTATCTGTAGAATGGAGGGATAGGGGTGGTGGTGGTGGTGGTGGTGGTGATGATGGTGATGATGGTGATGATGGTGATGATGATGATGATGATGATGATGATGATGATGATGATGATGATGATGATGATAGTGTATACCTTGCAGGATTTTTGTGAAAACAAGTCAGGCATGTGTGAACAACAAGCCGAGTGCCTGGCCCACTGTAGCTTGTCTAGTTAGTGACATCTCCCTTTGTGACTTGAGATTCTGGCATCCTGAGACTCCTCCTCCTTTGTCTCCTGTCCCCCACCCCCCACCCCAGTAGGCCTCACTTCCAATAATGTGACACCCACTCGGCAATGGTCGTAGGAAGAATAGACTCACCATCTACTGCCTTGAGGAACTGGCTCTCCCCAGTCAAGGCTTCCTGTGCAGGAAATGGGTTAGAATCAGCCTGGTCCTGCTGCCCTCCGCCCTCTAGGGTCATCCCTTGTCCCTTTCTGGGCAGTAGCATCTAATCATGTAGCATGGTGGTGTCACACAAGGGTGGTGTCACAAACCTGGAGTTTTCTGAGCCATACCCATGATGAGTCTGGGGCCTGGCATTCCCCCCGATACTGTTCCTTCTTTTCCTGGAACTTCATTAGCCAAAATGGAAACAGGGGAGGACTAGCCTCAGGCTTGTTACTGAAATGCCAAGTCGGTTCAGTGACTAAAATCAAACAGCTCAACCAAAAACCCAGTCAAGTCATTGTAGACCATGATAGAAGACCCTCAGAAGGATAAAAATGCCTAACATCAAGGAACATGAAAGTAAAAAGCCCTGAATTTGGTAAAAGTGAAATAATTTCTATAAATGAGTCACATTAAATGTAGAAGATTTCAGAAAATTTTTTCAAAAAAATTTTAAATGAACTTTAATAACCAATCTTCTCTTTTTGTTTCCTTCTAACATTTTTCTGCATACATTTATACACATATGTATTTATTGAAGTGAAATTAGAATATTTTATGTAGTTTTTTTCAAGTAAAATGCTAATGTGTTATATTTTAAAGAAATTTTATGTACAGTTTTTATTTTTCACTTATGGGCACTGAAGAATGTATGTTCTTCAGAAACACTATATTTAGTGTTCATACAGCACTTTATTATTTGGATATTTCATGATGCATTATACATGTACTTATTTTGGTTATTTCTGTTGTCTTGTTGTTTAAATTAATTCTGTGAGGTTAATCCTTATACGTGAAGTTCTGTTCATATCTCTAATTATTTCCTTAGGATAAAATTCAAGAATTGACATTATCGAGTCACAGTTTAAACAAGTGTTTGTTTTAGTCTTTTTTTTTTTTTTTTTTTTTTTTTGCGGTATGCGGCCCTCTCACTGCTGTGGCCTCTCCCGTTGCGGAGCACAGGCTCCGGACGCGCAGGCTCAGTGGCCATGGCTCACGGGCCCAGCCGCTCCGCGGCATGTGGGATCTTCCCAGACCGGGGCACGAACCCATGTCCCCTGCATCGGCAGGCGGACTCTCAACCACTGCGCCACCAGGGAAGCCCTAGTCTTTGTTTTGAAATGAAATATAAAGAAGTCCCCTGCAGAGACCTACTCTCTTTATTCATTTTTATCCTACAGATTCTTTCTTTACCTCCTCCTTTGTGTCAAGAACCAAATTAGGCTACATGAATTCCTTATCCTATTGCACCTTTAAGAGAGTTAAGGTCTTACTTCTTCCCAGTAATCCTCCCTGCACTTCTCCCCACCACCCACCATCTCCCTAGACTGAGGCATCCCCTCCATCCACATGCCCAGCCTCTCATAGCACTGTCACAGCATTGACCATGCTGGATTCTAAGTGTCTGGTTCCATCTCGCCATTAGGCAGTAAGTGCTTGGGGTTAAGGACTATATCTTGTTCATCTTTATTGTTCCAGCACCAAGCCTCGTAATTTACACAGTCGGCACTGAATAAGGGAACAAAGGCCATAAAACTATTTAGCCAAAATACACACACCCTTCCAATCTTATACTGTTATTAGGTACAGGACATAGAGGTGAGAGAGAGAGAGAGGAGAAAGACGGTCATTTTCAAGAAGCAACATGGTTGTATATTCCTGGCTATAGATATAGAGATGGGATATCACTTCTTTGGCATGTGTCCAGATGGAATTAAAGTCAGGATTTTATCAGATCTTTGAGGAAGCAGCCTTCCTGGAGACATAGCTTTAGAGTCAATTTTGTAGCCCACTAAGCCGAAAGCAAGTTGGAGAATTAATTATTGGATCAGATCGGCCTCAAATCATATTTGGTTTTATTTATTTATCCTAAATGAACATAATTGTACAACTTTTATTTTGTCCCTTTAAACGGGAGTTTGTTCTGTTTGGATGGAAAAGATCATCTGAAAATAATTTATGTGTAACTGCAAAACCTGCCAATGGTGTACTTCATTCACAAGGGCAAATTTGGCTTTGGAAACAATTTCTCCTTCCATCTGGAATTCTTCAGTGATAGGTATGTGTTAACAAACTCAGTGCCCAGGGAAGTCTTGTTTGGTTATCCAACATTGTTGGTACTAGCTGTAGCATTTTAAAATTTAAATTTCGTAATGTCTATGCCAGGGTAAAATTTAAGATGTGCAACGTGCGATAGGCAGATACGTGCACACACACACACATGCACACACATTACATGGCTACAAAATAAACATGTGTTGAAGTTTAATTTAATTTGTCTCCATAGGACTGAATGTAACAGATTTTGAGTCCATATTGGATCTGTTACTAAATCTTGCTCTATTCATTTCCAGGAAGATACCGTAATTTCCTGACTTTTCCTCAGGTTCTTACGTGTAAATACCAAGTTCAGCTTATGTGTTCACACCCCCCCCCCGTTTTCCCCAGGGGTGATCTAAGTGTCAGGATGTTGGGATGGCACCTGCTGGGGTGACCCAGGGTCTCCAGGACCTGTGGTTGGAAGGCTCCAAAGCTCCTGAGAGGTGCCATTTCTCCCTCAGGAGAAGCCCAGCAGTTCTCAGCTGTCCTTTCTACTCCACGTTAGGCTGTCCAAGTGAGCTCATTCAGCCATTGCCTCTCTATCCTGGGGCAAAGGTTTCTGATTTCTTGGGTTGTGCCTTGGAAAGCAAGCTCTAGGTCTCCTGTGCTTTGAACTTCATGTAATTGTAATTCTTGGAGATCCACACGTCAAAGACTCTTTGTCGGGCTTCCCTGGTGGCGCAGTGGTTGAGAGTCCGCCTGCCGATGCAGGGGACACGGGTTCGTGCCCCGGTCCGGGAAGATCCCACATGCCGCGGAGCGGCTGGGCCCGTGAGCCATGGCCGCTGAGCCTGCGCGTCCGGAGCCTGTGCTCCGCAACGGGAGAGGCCACAACAGTGAGAGGCCCGCGTACCGCAAAAAAAAAAAAAGAAGACTTTTTGTCTTCCCTCCACCTCCCCCCATCACTACCCTCCTTCCTGCCCAGCCTTACATGTCAGGGGAGCAAGAAGAGAGGACCCATGGGCAGGAAAACTCACTCCATCTTCATATGCCTGAGGTTTAGTCCAGAACTGAGGCTGATGGATGCTCAAAAACATTTTTCTCTGAGAATACTGTCTGTTTGTGAGTTTCCAATCTCCTTGAAATTCAAAAGCTAAACCTGACTACTTCTTTCTCTTTGCACTTCAGCCATAGCAATCCTAATCTTCCCTGGGACAATGAGTGCCTCACACTGAATGAAAGACAGTCATGTACACACATGGGGCAGGAACTTCCATTAATATCTCCAGATGTCATCCTTCCAACACGTATATATATAAATAGATGGCTAGCTATATGGTAATTTAAATAAAGATAACTTAATCACCTCAAAGACCAGGTTTGTTTTTAATGGAAAGAATAGGGAAAAGGTTGACTCTGCGCTGAGACAAAAAAGGTCAAAGAAAGTGCAGTTCTCTGCTAAGCACCAGATGAATCAGCCTGCACCTCTCATTCCCAGCCTTCTGCTCTTTTTTCTCTGTGCCCTTTCTCCTCTCTGCCCTTTATTAAAAGCAAGTACCCCTTTTAATAAAGCTCAATTTCAGAAGTTATCGTACCTCACTTCCATAACATTCATAAAGAAGCAGAAACAGTACTTGTAATTTGCTGGGAACCCTAAAGAGAAATGAAATATCTCATTGAAGAATTCTTAAATAACATGAAGACATGAAAAAATATAGCCAGTGCATCTCTGGCTTATGTAGGAAGAATCAAAGAACCATGAAATTAATTTTATTTACCATTAAAAGATACTGAACTTAGAATCCAGGTTGTGATTATGTAATTAGAAATTAATTTCAGTAGCATGTTATCATCTGAACTAAATGTCAGCAAGAGTTATGAGAAGTATGTTAATGAGCTTCAAAGAAGCTTGTGTGCTTACTTGTACCTCAAAATAGTCATGCCAGAGAGGAGAGATGAAGGCTCCTACAGCAAAAGGACATGCTGTGGTTCTTCTAAGCCTCCCCAGTACATGTGATCAGTTTAATAGGAAGTGACTCTCTTTAACATGTTTATACTGAACTAAAAAGGAAGGGTTAGAAGGGTGTCCACAGGTCACACTCAAGTATGAAGTAAACATTATTACTGCAGCTGAAGTGTGAAGTTAAAAAACACCTCGATTTAAAAATGGTGTCCAAGAACATCAGATGATGCAGCTATATTTTAACTTTGGTGAAGTATGAAAATTTAATGAATTCTCCATCAGATTCTAAAAGCTTGAATTATGACCTCTTCCCCCCATCTCCCATCACCTCATAAAATAGATTGTTTGTCTTATTTAGGGTGGCACACCTCATTTGTGGAAAAGACCTTTCTGGCACTTGTACACTGTTTCTTATTTCTTCTAGTCATTTTATTAATTACTGTATGTTTGCTGAGGAAGAGCCCAAGTATACCTAAATCTGGAATTAGACTCCTAGCACTAGGGTTTAAAATAATAGAGTTTGTCATCAAGTTGATTGCCTCACATTCAGCCAGTGTCCAGCTCAATGGCTGATTTTTTTGCTTATGCAAAAATCTCAGAGGAGAAGAAAATTATAATTTGTAATAGACCTTTTCTCACAAAACGTTACTCCTGCCACTCTACGCTCCAGCATGTGACGAAGGGAGGCTGAGGCAGCTTCAGTTGCAAAGGAAGACCCAAAGGGGTCCCATTTACGGTGGGGGGCTTCTTTCTGGGCCCAGTCTGGGGGCCTCACATGAGTCTCCCTCCCTATATGGTATGTCCTATCACTGCTTCCTCTATTTGGAAACCCACAAAGATAGTTTGCCATCCTACTAGGTCTTGGTGGAAGAAGGCCTTAATGTGTTCTCAGGAACACTCAGATGTGTTGCTATCAGTATTTCACTCTTGCACTATTTACAGTAGCCAGGACATGGAAGCAACCTAAATGTCCATTGACGGATGAATGGCTAAAGAAGATGTGGCACATATATTCAATGGAATATTACTCAGCCATAAAAAGAAACGAAATTAAGTTATTTGTAGTGAGGTGGATGGACCTAGAGTCTGTCATACAGAGTGAAGTAAGTCAGAAAGAGAAAAATACCATATGCTAACACATATATATGGAATCTAAAAAAAAAGGTACTGATGAACCAAGTGGCAGGGCAGGAATAAACACGTAGACATAGAGAGTGGACTTGAGGACATGGAGAGGAAGGGGAAGCTGGGGCGAAGTGAGAGTAGCATCGACATATATACACTACCGAATGTAAAATAGATAGCTAGTGGGAAGCAGCTGCATAGCACAGGGAGATCAGCTCAGTGCTTTGTGTCCACCTAGAGGGGTGGGATAGGGAGGGTGGGAGGGAGATGCAAGAGGGAGGGGAGAAATCAAGAAAACACTCCCATTTACCATTGCAACAAAAAGAATAAAATATCTAGGAATAAACCTACCTAAGGAGACAAAAGACCTGTATGCAGAATATTATAAGACACTGATGAAAGAAATTAAAGATGATACAAATAGATGGAGAGATATACCATGTTCTTGGATTGGAAGAATCAACATTGTGAAAATGACTATACTACCCAAAGCAATCTATAGATTCAGTGCAATCCCTATCAAACTACCACTGGCATATTTCACAGAACTAGAACAAAAAATTTCACAATTTGTATGGAAACACAAAAGACCCCGAATAGCCAAAGTAATCATGAGAACGAAAAACGGAGCTGGAGGAACCAGGCTCCCTGACTTCAGACGATACTACAAAGCTACAGTAATCAAGACAGTATGGTACTGGCACAAAAACAGAAAGACAGCTCAATGGAACAGGATAGAAAGCCTAGAGATAAACCCACGCACATATGGTCACCTTATCTTTGATAACGGAGGCAGGAATGTACAGTGGAGAAAGGACAGCCTCTTCAATAAGTGGTGCGGGGAAAACTGGACAGGTACATGTAAAAGTATGAGATTAGATCACTCCCTAACACCATACACAAAAATAAGCTCAAAATGGATTAAAGACCTAAATGTAAGGCCAGAAACTATCAAACTCTTAGAGGAAAACATAGGCAGAACACTCTATGATATAAATCACAGCAAGATCCTTTTTGACCCACCTCCTAGAGAAATGGAAATAAAAACAAAAATAAACAAATGGGACCCAATGAAACTTCAAAGCTTTTGCACAGCAAAGGAAACCATAAACAAGACCAAAAGACAACCCTCAGAATGGGAGAAAATATTTGCAAATGAAGCAACTGACAAAGGATTAATTTCCAAAATTTACAAGCAGCTCATGCAGCTCAATAACAAAAAAACAAACAACCCAATCCAAAAATGGGCAGAAGACCTAAATAGACATTTCTCCAAAGAAGATATACAGACTGCCAACAAACACGTGAAAGAATGGTCAACATCATTAATCATTAGAGAAATGCAAATCAAAACTACAGTGAAGGGACTTCCCTGGTGGTCCAGTGGCTGGGACTCTGTGCTCCCAATGCAGGGGGCCTGGGTTCAATCCCTGGCCAGGGAACTAGATTCCACACGCATGTAGCAACTAACAGTTCTCATGCCACAACTAAGGAGCCCACATGCAGCAACTAAGACCCAGCAAAACCAAATAAACAAATAAATATTAAAAAAAAAAAAAAACTACAGTGAGATATCATCTCACACCAGTCAGAATGGCCATCATCAAAAAATCTAGAAACAGGGGCTTCTCTGGTGGCGCAGTGGTTGAGAGTCTGCCTGCCAATGCAGGGGACCCGGGTTCGAGCCCTGGTCTGGGAAGATCCCACATACCGCGGAGCAACTAGCCCCATGAGCCATAATTACTGAGCCTGCGCATCTGGAGCCTGTGCTCCGCAACAAGAGAGGCCGCGATAGTGAGAGGCCCGCGCACCGCTATGAGGAGTGGCCCCCACTTGCCGCAACTGGAGAAAGCCCTCGCACAGAAACGAAGAGCCAACACAGCCATAAATAAATAAATTAAATTTAAAAAAAAAAAATCTAGAAACAATAAATGGTGGAGAGGGTGTGGAGAAAAGGGAACACTCTTTCACTGCTGGTGGGAATGTGAATTGGTACAGCCACTATGGAGAACAGTATGGAGGTTCCTTAAAAAACTACAAATAGAACTACCATATGACCCAGCAATCCCACTACTGGGCATATACCCTGAGAAAACCATAATTCAAAAAGAGTCATGTACCAAAATGTTCATTGCAGCTCTATTTACAATAGCCCGGAGATGGAAACAACCTAAGTGCCCATCATCGGATGAATGGCTAAAGAAGATGTGGCACATATATACAATGGAATATTACTCAGCCATAAAAAGAAACGAAATTGAGCTATTTGTAATGAGGTGGATAGACCTAGAGTCTGTCATACAGAGTGAAGTAAGTCAGAAAGAGAAAGACAAATACCGTATGCTAACACATATATATGGAATTTAAGAAAAAAAAATGTCATGAAGAACCTAGGAGTAAGACAGGAATAAAGACAGACCTACTAGAGAACAGACTTGAGGATATGGGGAGGGGGAAGGGTGAGCTGTGACAAAGCGAGAGAGAGGCATGGACATATATACACTACCAAATGTAAGGTAGATAGCTAGTGGGAAGCAGCCGCATAGCACAGGGAGATCAGTTCGTTGCTTTGTGACCGCCTGGAGGGGTGGGATAGGGAGGGTGGGAGGGAGGGAGACGCAAGGGGGAAGAGATATGGGAGTATATGTATAACTGATTCACTTTGTTATAAAGCAGAAAGTAACACACCATTGTAAAAAATTATACTCCGATAAAGATGTTGAAAAAAAAAAGAGGGAGGGGATATGGGGATATATGTATATATATATAGCTGATTCACTTTGTTGTACAACAGAAACTAACACAGCATTGTGAAGCAATTATACTCCAATAAAGATATGTTTTTAAAAAAAAGTATTTCACTCTTCCAGTTTGGGCTCTAGGGCTGCTGCCAGTCTCTGTGTGAAGTAGAAAACCTCTCACGTGCTGTCCTGCAGGAATTCCTCATTGAGTGGCCCTCTCCTCTGGTCTCTTCCCTCTGGGGCTGGGAGTGGGGTGGCGGGGGCAGGGTATAGTCCGGGAGCAGGGCTTCCCACATCACTGTGCATGTTTGACTACACGGCTCTAGGAGGCGCCGTTCACACTGTCGTCCACTTGAACATGCATTATGGCCCTTTTATGGAGATGCTAGTAAAGTGTCTTGAGGAAGAGATGCCTTTTTCTGGCTTGCCCAGAAACAGTAACTATGGACTAGCCACAGCCTGCTTCAAGGTTGAAAGTAACACTCGGACAACACACTGGGTAAGTTCTGTCCCTCACTGGCCACATGACCTTGGGCTGATCCCTTAATCTCAGTTTTGTCATCTGTAAAATGGGAATAATAGTACCTCATAGGCTGTTAGGGTTAGAGATTGCCTATGCCAAGGACTGAGCACGGAGCCTGGCATGGGGTGAATGGACAGTGTATGGCAGCTCCCACAATTTGGCCTGCACATGTCTCTCTGCACACATAGATTTCTTTCCAGTCACTTTCCATTCAAGGCTCTCATAGCATAAAATAAGTTTCAAGCTCTCACTATAAGACTCATCACAGTGGAGCTACTGACTTATAGTATGAATTGTTAATTGGTATTATTTCAGTAGCCTCCTTCCCGCACGGAGTTAGACAATGGTGTCCGGTGACTCTCCGGCCCCAGCCATGCACGTTAATATAATTCTAAAGAGGGCCCGCCTCCAAGAGAATTTAGAGCTGGGAAGTGTAAGGATTCAGGCAATAGATGAGAGAAAAGGCATAAAGAAGGGAAGATTAGAGCTTACTCTTTAGTTTTCCAGAGATTGGATCATCCCAGCCAGGTCTGTCTCTGCCATGGCATTAATTATTACAAGACTGGTGAACAGACTCTGAGAAGGTCAAACTTGGGCAGACGTAGAGATCGTGCAGACAGGGGATGGGTCCAGGGAGTCACTCTTATCTGTGAGCTGCCTGGTACTTCATCTGTGTTTCAGGGCTCATCACAGCTTTGGCTGTGGGAGATCGGTGTCGGCTGGAAGCCCTGCCGGCACTGATCTTATCATTCCCCATGATGCTTTCATTAATGACTGGCTTTGCCTGCTCTTTTTCCAGTATGTTTCACACCAGTATAATTTCTGTCAGTTTCCAGGCCTTGATGTCATCTAGGCCCTGGAACTGTGTTATTCAACTAACATTCACTGTCAAATCTTTTCAGGATAAACCTGTTTTTCCTTATCATATAAATGTGTTGAATCTCCTTTGCTGGGTATAATGAACGGCTTTTAGGTGGTTGTAACACCTTCACTGAAATATTCATTCATTCATCCTCTGTCTGTCTCTCTTTCTCTCTGTTTCTTTGTGTGTGTGTCCCCTTCCCTCCCTTTCCACTTGTCACCTCTTCTCCACCCACCCCCAATTTCTTTCTTTCCTGAAGAAAAAAATGGCCATTTCCTTTTATTCTCTGTCACTGAGGGGAATCACTATTAGCATGAGTGAGTGGCATTCATTGTTTGGGAGAGAGCCCACTTGCTTTGTGAAGCAGGGCTCCTAAGTCATGTTAACTGCACTTGGCTTTCTCTGCTCTGCCCAGCCTCCCAGCCCCACCCCAGAAAAAGTGAAGCTGCGGTGTCAGGCACGTAAGACAATGTTGCAGTAAGCTGAACTTTCATAAAATAAGGATTCTCATGCCTCCAACTTTTAAATCATAGAAGAGGGGGAGGGGAGTACAAGGGGTTGAGGGTAATGTGCTTTGATTGGCACTCAGGGCAGGTTGTTCTTTGTCGATGGCACTGCTCGGAGGTCAGGTAAGGCTGTGCAGGGGAAGCCTGAAGGCAGCTGAGGCTCACATGTCTGTCACGGAGTCACTGATGGATAGTCACTGGTGGGCGAATGTGAATCTGAACTTGATGATCTGTCAACAGTGGTGCTGTCATCATTGTCACGGCCTTATTCCTCTGGGCCATTTTTTTTTACCTGTACCACTCTACCGTGATTGTCAATTCTGCTTTTTCTGTTTTATGTCTTGAATACTTTGCTTTTTGCAGTGGATATGCTCCTGAACCGTTGTGAATAAATTGTGGTTTTAAGTAATGTTAAATTCATCTCAATACAGAAAAGCATAAAGAAGAAAACAAAGTGGGCTAAAATCCCATCACCTAGATAACCCTGTTAATATTTTTCAAAAAATAAGAGTATATATATTTACATAGTACGAAGGTGTGAATTGTACAAATACTACAATTAGTACAAGTTGTACAAAAGCACCTCCACTTTCCTCACCACCTCCTCAGTCCTTAGCGCCCCTTCCAGCATTAAGGGTCTGTGCAGGGTACAAAGCACTACGATAAGAATACAGCAATGAATAAGGCATCCCCCTGGTCCTAAAAGAAGCTGCTAGTCTAATGGGTCAAAGAATCATTTGACCTACAGTTGCCTTTTGTTTGGCTTGCATTGTTTTTTTAAATAAAATTTGTCAACATTGAAAAGTCAGGAGAGTTCACATAAAAATGGCTTCCCTTGAAAAATATGAATAACTGGCTACAGTGGGCTTGCATTCCCACATGGCAACCATCTTCACTGCTGAGGAAATGCTGCCCCCTTAGCAAGTGTTCTCTAGTTTGCCACAAGCCACACCACTCCGTGTTGTAGACCCAACACTGAAACCTGATGTCAGTTGTCCCTTATCATCATGCTTGCCTATTCTTAGAGTAGAAAAACGTCTTCAGAACCCATGCTTCTGTCAAAAGTACAGGGGTAAAAAAAAAAAAAAAAAAAAAAAAAAGTACAGGGGTAAAGCTACTCCAAGAGGGTAATAAGCTTTTTTTTCTTATACTTGGCCTACTTACCCGAAGCCGTAGGAGTTTGCAATTCCTGTTCAAAACCAGCAAAATATTCAAGGTGAAAAGGACCTGACACTAATCCAAGTCACTTGTTTTTTTACTTGTGGAGGTTCACGTGCTTTCTGATTATTACTGAGAATTTGAAATGTACCAGCTTTGTTTAAGTTAATCCAGAATCACAATTATATTAAAGGAAATTCACATCACACTGATCAAATTTTATCCTGGTTTACAGACTTTTCTGTGACATGCGCCAGTTTATACTACAAAACGGGGAGAGTTGATGGGGACTATTCAAAACACAGAAATGTAGAAACTGGTCACAGAAATCATTCCTTCTGGGGGTAGGAAGAGAACAGTTTAAAGCAAGAAGGAGTGTCGATTATCAAAGGTTTGGCCCAGTGGAATCAGTCAGTCCGTGTGTGTGACCTGGGCAGGTTGCTATACTGTCTGAGACCTAGTTTCCCCGCCTGTAAAGTGGGGATAATTATGCCTTCTCACAGGTAGTGCAGATTAAGTTACGTAACGTAAATAAAATGTTTAGCGTTATAGTAAAATGCTTAAGCAGTAGGTCTATCATTATTATTATTACTAAAGTAATAATTCTGGATTCCCAGGGTTTTTAGTCATTTGGTCATTCAGTACATATGCATTGAGCAGTGTAATCATGAGTGTGACACTTGAAGTCCCTGAGTCCCATTTTTCTCATCTGTTTAAAGGGAAGAATAATACCTGCCTCTCCCCAACCCTAAGGTCAGGAAATCAACTGCAAGTGTGTTTGTTAGCCACTTCGTTTGTAGCACTGAACAGATTGTTATTACTACTTTGTTATTAATTGAACTGGGAAAGTTTTTAGCTAGGGTTTTAAAAGATGGCTGAGATATCCCAAACTACTTAATCCTCATTCGGATTTACATTTTTCTCAAGCTCAACTCATCCAATGAATTCATTGCCTAATAGTATCCAATGAAAATACTTATCAGAATAGATTTTCTTGTATACCTTTACTTTGTCTGCATCCTAGAAATTAAATCAAGAGAGAGAAGGCTGGTTTAGAGCAATAGACTGATGAATAATTGGCATTCGTGTGTTTTTCCTAAGGAAAACAAGAATTAATACAACAACACACAAACGTGCCTGCTTTGCTGAAGTACAAATTGAGGTCAGATGTAGACAGAGATTATCCATGTAATGACTTCATGATGCACTTTTATTGCTTCCTAAGGTGCCACGGCTTTAGAAGCTGGTGAGGATGGATGCCCTACTCATGTTTCATTAACATTGTTCCACGAGCCTGGACTGGAGGAAAGAGCTAGGGACAGGCCTGGGCTGGAACTTCTCTCCACTTACTAACAGTGTGCCTGTGAGCATGGTTATACATGTACAGGAGGGTCCTTATGGTTTTTTTTTTGTTTTTTTTTTTGTGGTACGCGGGCCTCTCACTGTTTTGGCCTCTCCCGTATGCGGAGCACAGGCTCCAGACGTGCAGGCTCTGCAGCATGTGGGATCAGGCTCCAGACGTGCAGGCTCCGCAGCATGTGGGATCCTCCCGGACCGAGGCACGAACCCATGTCCCCTGCATTGGCAGGCGGGCTCTCAACCACTGCGCCACCAGGGAAGCCCGGTCCTTATGTTTTGATCAATGTGTAAAATGTATTTTGCTACAGTTGGCTATCTCCCTGCTGTGACAATATCTAGAAGATGTGGTACAGTGTGGTACTGAACTGGGTTGACATACTCAGAGCAAGACAGCGGGAGCTTAGCATAATGTCAGATCAGGACCAAGGAGAAGTGTGTGATTGTTTATCACTCCTCTATTAATTTGTTTATTCAGCAAATATGAGGTCTGTGATGTTCTAGACCTCAGCATTATAGGAAGAAAAACAAGCAGATGATATTCTTACCCTTGTGAAGTTGACATTGTACAGGGGAAGATTGGCATTAAATAAATTGTTTAAAGAAATACACAAGATATTTACATAATTGTGTGTTGTGAGGGCAATAAAGGACACAAAGAGGAAATTAGATCCCCCATCAGAGAAGGCCTCTGAAGATGTCACACTTGAACTGAGACATCACCATGTTCATGTCAGCCGGTGCCAAGGACTACAGAGGGAACACTGCGTACAGAGGCCCAAAGGCAACCAAAAGCTTGGCATGGGCTTCCCTGGTGGTGCAGTGGTTGAGAGTCCGCCTGCCGATGCAGGGGACACGGGTTCGTGCCCCAGTCCGGGAGGATCCCACATGCCACGGAGCGGCTGGGCCCGTGAGCCATGGCCGCTGAGCCTGCGCATCCGGAGCCTGTGCTCCGCAACGGGCGAGGCCACAACAGTGAGAGGCCCGCATTCCGCCAAAAAAAAAAAAAAAAGCTTGGCATGTTTGGGCAACAGAAGGGAGGCCTTGAGCAAGGGGAGGGTGGTATGACATAACATTGTACAGGTTGGGGCAGGGGCAGATCATGCAGGACCTGGAGAGCTGAAATAACACGCTGGCTGAGATGGTGGTGGCTTGGACCACAGTCAGCGCGATGAGAACAAGAGAAGGGAAGGGGTTTAAGATGTGTTTGAGAGGTACGAGTGACAAGAACTTAACGATGGATTGAATGTCAGGAATGAGGAAGAGAGAAAAACTAAGGATGTCTCCTAGCTTGAGCAGCTAAGTGGATGGTGGTACCATTTTCTGAGGCTTAAATTAAAAGTTAAATAATTTGCCAGACCTCACTCAGCTAGGATTTTGAAGTCTAGTCCGTGTGAATTTTTCAGTTTTTTTTTTTAATCTAAGTCAGACTATTAGGTTAAAGCTCCAAAATGTTGTCCAGATTTTCAATTAAGGTATCACCTAGATTAAATTATTAATATAGACAATCCTGAGGTTCAGGGTTAAGTGATATTGTCAGACGCTGGTATTTCTGATAAATAGTACGATGATGGCTAAGTTTATCTCAAAACTAATAACCAGAGTCTTGGCAGTGTTTTTTCTCATACATACAAAAGAAAAAGTGATTTTCTCCTTTCCTCTTGGGCATAATGTGTTTCTGGAGTTTTCCTCAGCCACAAGGTAGTTTCTGCTGTAATGTAAGATTAGATTATAAATTGTCTCTGATAATCCTGAGCTAAAACTGCAAAGCCCAAACAACAAGTTATTTACGGTGTTTTCAATCATGCTTGGGCTCCACCCAGGACACAGGCAGGTTTCTATGGAGAGGGAATAGTGACATTTCAGTGACCCTAAACACAGCCTGCAGCTCTCCTTCCGCCACCTGAGGCTCACCCATTTTGGCCCGGCCTAAGAGTCTATTGTTGACATAGGCAATTTCCACTTTCTCAAAGCAGTATCCTGAAATCCACATCAGGAGGTAGATTTCGTAGACCCATAGAAACAATGGGATCCTCTTCTTGACAGAGGAATCAGCAGGCCATGAATCTTTACATGTGAGTGAAGCAAAGCAGTCACCCTCTAAATCTCTCATCCAGAAGCCCCTTATTTTATTTTATTTTTTGTGGTACGCGGGCCTCTCACTGTTGTGGCCTCTCCCGTTGCGGAGCACAGGCTCCGGACGCGCAGGCTCAGCGGCCATGGCTCACGGGCCCAGCCGCTCCGCGGCATGTGGGATCTTCCCGGACCGGGGCACGAACCCGTGTCCCCTGCATTGGCAGGCGGACCCCCAACCACTGCACCACCAGGGAAGCCCCAGAAGCCCCTTATTGAACTGTAAGCCCCTGAACCAGTTAGGATACCACAAGGAACAACAACAACAAAAAATCCAACGTAAAAAGCCTTAAGTAGTAAAGTCATTTAGTGTCATGCAGAACAAGAACAGGACGGGTCCAGGCGGGTTCAGCAGTTCTGTGATGTCTCAGGGACTCAGGTTCCTCACCTCTCCGCTCCCCCTTCTGGACACAGAGCCTTGACTCTGAGCCATATCCCCTCATGGTGCACGATGGCTGCTACAGCCCTGGGAAACACAGGAGCCACAGGAGGCCAAAGAAATGGGTCATGTTCTGCATCATGTCTCTTTCAGTGAGAAAGCCTTTCCCAAAAGCCCAAGCCGACATCTTAAGTGCTTGTCCATGGAGCACCCAGTGCCCCGCTTCTAGACACCAGGACATTATCCTAGACCTCCCCCTCTCCTTTATTTCCTTATTCTCTATGACCTATCCGTTCTGGTCTTAAGTAATCTGTCCCCCAACCCTCAATCCCTGTGTTTACTACATTAATTCAGATCCTCATGAACTCTCCCTATTCCCCCTGCTTCCAGTATATCTTCCACAAAGCCACTGACATGATCTAAAACACAGATCTCATCATGTCACTCTCCTGCTTAAAACCCTTCAGTGGTTCTTAATCACATATACAATTAAACTTCAAAGGTTTTTTTTTTAGCTATAGAAATGACCTCTCCCCTCTTAAAAAAAACAAAAAACAGACAAAAAGAACATGCAGCATCTCGATAAAGCTAACAATGGATGTAGAGCTGCTGTGGCTGAAATGGGGGTGGGGAAATGGCTTATAGCTCATCCCGGTGGATCCCTTCACCTCCCTCACACGGAGACCCCAAAGCCTCTTGTGGATCCCATGTTGTACAGGCAAATGGAAATGCCTAGCAGGCAGTTGATATGGACCTCAGGAGTGTCAACCAGGCTAGCGTTGTAGGTGAGATGGTGGTGGAAGCAAAGGTCAGAGCCGTGATCTCTCGAAGTGCACAGAGTGAGAAGGGAAGAGGGCCTCTGAGAGACACAACTCCAAGAGTTGAACTGATATAATGCCCCCAAGCCACGTAACATCCAATAACGCAGCGTCTCCATTTCACCTTTCAAACTCCAAGAGTGTGCCTTATAGGAGAATCTGTGCTCTCATCGTGATAGGTTAACACAATCAGATGCTTGAGGACAAAGTGAGGATGGTTGAAGACCAAAATGCAACTAATATCAAAAACTGAGAATAATGATTTATAATCATATGAATTGTCCATCTTGTGCTTACATTTTCATTCTTACAGCTTTTTTTTTTAACGTGAAAGATTTGCTATTTGCTTTGATAATCCTGAGATTAGTCTTTTCTCCTTTCACAAGGCTTTTCACATCAGACATTGTGAGTTAACCAGCATTTCATGTGTTTCCATTTCTGATCAAGGCACTTTTGAGTTAAACAGCCTTTAGAATGGAATTTCCAATAGAACTGTAATAGCTGAAAATGCTAATTATTCTCCCCGCTCTTGATATCAATCTGTGTTTATTCTTTATATCTATTTAAGAATTCAGTCTTGTCATTCTGTGCAGATAAAAAGCAGTTTGCATTCTGTTATTGAATATGACCTTCTTAATGAGGAGGTTAAATATTAATGAAGACTAATTGATGAATAATTTTAACAAGGAAAGGCATTATCGGTTTGAAGCCAGAGCTTGATGGGTTGTGCATTTCAGCAGGTATTTGCATACTCAGTGATACTGTCAGAAGGTGGGGGAGGAGAAAGGAGAGGGGCTGGACAGAGGACACCGGGCAGGTAATAAGGGCGGCCTCCAACTAGACCAGATTGTGCAGCTCTACTTGCTTTTATGCATTCTCATTCCATGAGGAGCTTGAGGAGAGAGAGCTTGTCCTTTTGTGTCTTGTGTGGGCTCCAGGCAAACAGCTCTTCCCTCTTGCTTCCCTTCTGACTCTGACCACCCCAATCCCTCACTGCCTGTCGACATAGACCGCATTTCTGTCCTCATATTGGGTTTTCCTGCCTCTGCCTTTACAGTTCGCCCCCATCACCCGCTGGCGCCGACCCGTTTCTGGCCGCCAGTCTTTGCTGTCAGACTCCATATAGGCTAGTTTGTATAGGCTTCCCCCCTGCTCCCCATGGCTCCATAGGACCTGGTTGTTGGCATCTGTCATTTACTGGCCCTTCCAGGCCCTCCTGCTTGAAGAGCCCACCTGACCCCCATCCTTCCCACTTTCAACTGGGATTTCACAGAAACTCAGCACCAAAAAGAAGCAGAAAATAAGTATCAATCGTCTGAAGCTTCAAGCTGGTTCTGATTCTCTCCGAATCCTTTGAAGTGTGATATGCATTTAAATCAAGAGTAGCAGAGACAACAATGATTTGGGAAAATGATAATGTTATCCTAGCCTATTTCAGTGAGACTCCAACATGGTTAAGAAAATTGACTGTCAGATCTGATCAGTGTTGTTGAAGTGAACAGCTGTCATTCTCCGAGTGGCTGGAGTCAAATTCTTACCCAGCAGGAGTAGTTTTAATGACTGAAGGACCGGTAACCACGAGAAGCAGCCTAACCGCAAAGCACCACTGACCTGTATTGCCTCTCCTGTTTTGCAGGCACAACGTGTTTGATTGCTCTGTTGTCAGATAAAGACCTCACTGTGGCCAATGTGGGTGACTCGCGTGGGGTCCTGTGTGACAAGGACGGGAATGCCATTCCTTTGTCTCATGATCACAAGCCGTACCAGCTGAAGGAAAGGAAGAGGATAAAGAGAGCCGGTGAGTTTGTGAATGCCTCCGAGGACTTTGTGCTGTCTTGTTCAAGTGGACAAGGTGGCTTGCTGGGAGAGCCCCTGGGGGAGAAGATGTTCCTTTACCCAGTGGTGAGTAGATCAGTACAGAGGCTGCTGCTGAGGCAGCTGGGACTGGACTTTGTAACATTTCCTATCAAATGAGTGGCCACTGAATTTGCCCTTCTTTGTGGCCACAGATTACAAAAGAGCCAAAAAAAAAGCCCTTAGTTTAAAGGCTAATGAGCTCTTTGGGCCCCTGCTTGCCATACCCCACTTCTCTCCAGCCGCGCCAAGCCACTAACCACCAAACGAACCATGGAGCTGATACCTCTGTGCCTTTGCAAGTGTTGTCCACACCGTCTGGTGGGTAACAACGACCTTGTCCTTTAAGACTTGGTTTAAGGGTGTCCTTTGGGCAGCCTTCCCTGTCACACCCCTTCAGTCTTTCCCCAGCATCCTTTCTGGACCTCTTGGGTCACCTTTCACATGTGTGGACATACCTGGCCCTCTTATCTGTCTTGCCTTCCTGACCATGAGTTCTTTGAGGCAGGAGCTTGGTCTATTCATCTCTATACTCCCAACACTGAGCTCAGTGCCTAAGATAAGTACATATTTCAGTTTGGGGAGGGGGAGAATCCCTTTTTCACTTTTTCAACATCTAGAGGCTTGGGGGTACAAACTTACATCTTGGAACTGAGAAACAGGTAGGGAATGTAGTAGACAGACAGACATTAATAATAAATAAGTAAAAATAGGTAAATGATCTAGTATATTACAAGGTGGTAACTGCTATGGAGAGACACAAAGCAGGTTAGGGAACGGGGAGTGTCACGGGGTGGTCAGCATAGGCCTCACCAAGGTGACATTGGGACGAAGACTTGAAGAAAGATTATCAGTTGATGATTACACTTTCATAGTCAGTTTGGGGGGCATTCTTTTCTACCCGTGCAGGGGAGGAGCCCTTCCCTCCCCAGACTGACAACCACAGCATGTAGCCTCTGTGTCACATGCTAAGCCACAGGCCCAGCTGCCGAGGGAGCTCAGGTACCCTGGGTCTCAGCCCAAGAAGGGCCCCTGCTGCCTGGGGGAATCTACAGGTTGACCCTCAATGTCTACACATCAGCTTCTGCCCAGAACCTAATCAACATTTGAGTTTTCACAGTAGGAAGCTATCCTGTTGAGTCCAAAAGCATTGAATTTTATTCAGTGACTGCTTGAGATGCAGAATAATTTTTAATGAAAGCTTTGGTCAGGTTTTCTGTTGATGGGATGGAACAGTGTTTTAAGAGCATCTATCGTGCTTTGATGAGCTTCCCTCCTTACGAAGACAGCATCTCAGTCCACTGTGGCCCTGGACTTAGGATACAGTCAGCCTGCTCCTGAGGAAGCACAGGCAGGGATGTGTAGACGGAACATGTGGAGATGCCACCTTAGCATCCAGCGCTCTCCTGAGATGTCAACCCATTTTATCCTCTCTCCTCTTCCCTGCCGTACCCATCCACCCTTCCCTGCCCCCACAGTGATTACAGTAGCAAATTCTGACAGCATCTCCAAGGAGGTTAATCTCACCTGTGTCAAGGGTGTATTTTACATCAGGGCTTGATGAACAATGACTGGTTTTCTTATCCTTGTGTGTGTTTTCTCTGACCTCAGCCTTCCCTTCTGGACATCTCTCCCCCTCCTGTTTTGTGTGACAGTACGCTGCAACCAGTCTAGGCCAAATACACGTTGGTCTTTCTGTCTCCAGTCCTTAAGCTGTTTCCACAATAACAGTGATGTCAGCTGCCACTTACTGTGTGCTCGCTCTGTGCTGGGAGCTAAGCTGAGCGCTTTACATATACTTTCTCTTTCCCTACCTTACGAGGTTAATGATGTTATCCTTATTTTACAACCAAGGAAGTGGAGCCTCAGAGAGGCTAGTGTGCCCAAGGACACAGCTTGTGAATGGTGAGACCAGAATTGAGACCCAGGACAGTGACTCCAGAGCCCATGCTCTTGCCCAGGAGACCATGCTTCCTGGAATGTTCTCGTACATCCCTGCCCATGGAAGTCCTACCCATCGTTCAAAGCCCAGCTTTAATGCTCACTCCTCCCTGATTATCACAACCAGAAATCTTCGCTCCCTCCTCCCCATCTGCCTACAGCATTTAGCAGGTACTAGTCTCTCCCTGAAGAAATGCTGCTTTGTGCTTGTAGCTGTTGATACAGGTGGCTTTTCCCTCCTGCCAGGCTGTCTACTTCTTTATAGAAAGGTCTGGATCTTGTCTAACTTTATAGCCTGCAAATTTCCCTGCGTGGAATATATATTTAATAAATATCTGACAAATAATATGCGAATGGACAAAGTTCTAGCTCCCTTAAAGAAAAAATAATAATAGATAATACTGAATGCATGTTATATGCAGGCACTGTGCCGGGTGATTAATATGCAATAACTAACTCCTTTATTTCTCACAACTCCTCAGTGGAATAGGTACTGTTATTGTCCCAATTTTGGAACCAAGGAAACCGAGGATCAGAAAGAGTTTCTCATCCAAAATCCCACAAAGCTGAAAGTAACAGAGCCAGGAATCAAATCTAAGCAGTCTGCCCCGAGGGCCTGAGCCTTTAACAACTGTGCTAAAATGCACCATTCTTTAATCCTGATGCCATCTGGGGAGGTGTTTTGAGACACAGGCACACCCAAGGGCAGCCTCAAGCTAATGATGGATCCCAGTGGTATTCTCTGGTACCATCCACCTGCCTTTCAGTGCTGTTTTGCTGCTGTCCCTGGATCCCCACCCTAGGGCTCCCTACTGTCAGTCACTGAGCTGCCAAGGTGTCCTTAAGTTAAAACTGATGCCCTCACCCATCCATGCCTCCTACCCTCAATATTCTTATTAATTTGGTCTTGAAGCCTTTTAAGATACCAAGGATGAGGGCCTGAGGACCTACCCGCAGAGCATCAAACCTCAAGCCACGCAGAGGAACGCTGTTCCCTCCTGGTAGCGCCAAGGTGGGGTGAGGGGAGCACATAGGTCACATGCAGTAGGTCAGCCCTTCGCAGACGCACGCGGACCGCACCCGGGGTGTGAGAGAGCAGCTGGTCAAGCTAATGGGCTCGTTCTATCTTTCCAGGTGGTTTCATCAGTTTCAATGGCTCCTGGAGGGTCCAGGGAATCCTGGCCATGTCTCGATCCCTGGGGGATTATCCGCTGAAAAATCTCAACGTGGTCATCCCAGACCCAGATATCCTGACCTTTGACCTGGACAAGCTCCAGCCCGAGTTCATGATCTTGGCATCAGATGGCCTCTGGGATGCTTTCAGCAACGAAGAAGCTGTTCGATTCATCAAGGACCGCTTGGATGAACCTCACTTTGGGGCCAAGAGCATAGTTTTACAGTCGTTTTACAGAGGCTGCCCTGACAACATCACAGTCATGGTGGTGAAGTTCAGGAATAGCAGCAAAACAGAAGAGCAGTGAACCCTCTGGGGTCTCAGCTGCCTTAGACTAAAGGACTTTCAACACACTGGTCTCTTTTAATGTAGTGAAAGGTGTGGGCGTTACAGTTAGGATCATCCATCCCAGACATGGGGTTCCCCATCCCCGGCCGTCTTAAGTCTATGTGCCGTGATGAACAGAGGGTGTTCTTGGCCAATGTAGTTGAGAGGCTGGAAAATGGTTTCTTCGTGTTTTCCCAACTCTTTCATCCAATGTTCAAAATATATAAATATATAGCTGTAGAGTCACATGTATGAAGTGAACGGCATATGTGCCACATATTCTCCTTTTACGATTGTTTTCAAGATCCCTTACAGGGCCCTCCAGGCATCAGACTTTGTGTCCTCTCATTGGAGCAGTGAGTCAGGGCCGATGTGGCCACACCCTATGCTGAGGGGCAGAGCTGTCCTGAGAATGCTTTGTCCTCCTGAGCCCAGGTTTTCTGCTCTGCAGCAGCCCTGCAGACACAGATTTGGAAATGGTTTATTATTCCGTGGCTACTCTTGGAGGCTGAGGGACGTGGGGAGGATGAGAGCCGCCTGCACGGCAGAAGTAAACTTCTTCCCTCGCTTTCTTTATTAGTTAAATAGACTTTGTGTACCACCTGACCAGTCTTTGTGTGTTTATCCTAATCATGCATGACCTTAATCTTTGGCCTACACCTTACCTAATGTAATAGGCAGCTGTTAAACTTTACCACCAGACACCACGATTTTTTTACATTACCAAGTGAAAAAAGCAAATCACATTACCATAATCCCTGCCACCTTTAAGAGTAGATAGAAGGCACCATGGCCGAATAAGTCACAGCGCCCCTTGGGAAGTCTGCTATTTGCATTCAGAGAGAACGCTGGTGAGGTTGCCACCTCGAATCGAGCTCCAGCTGCCCAGTTTTGTGCATCTTTTCCTCTCCTGTTCTAGTAGCTTTCAAGTGTCTCTGAAGCAGTGTTCTGAGAAGCAGCAGTGTAGAACTGCATGTGTGCTCCCGGAAGCCGAGTACAGAGTTCGCAGCCAAGTTTTGGAATTTGGTGGTTAACTACTGGGACGCGCTTCCCCTAGACAGTGGAAAGGCAGCAGTCTTTAACATCTGGTTGCAAACCACTGAGTTATTTTTGCGGCCAGACTTGCTGCTTTTCATTTCTTATCACCAAAGTCACATTTCCAATCTCAGTATTTTATAAGTTAATTACAGAAAATGCTGGGTCATCCTGTTTCCCTGGCTGAGGGGCTCAAACAGCCAAACAAGGTTTTCATTGCATCCCCACCCCTCTGTGTCTGAAATGCCAGGGCGGCCACCTGGTTTTGTCCTTCCAGAGTGAGCATTTGCCTTTATAGCTTCTCAAAGGCCCCATTCACCGGCCACCTCCTGCCCACGATGCCGCTTCCCTGCTTGCTTCAGCTGTGGAGCGTTCCTGAAGCAGGTTCTAGGAGTGAACTCAGGAGGATGAAAAGATTCCCTTGTGGCTGCCAAGGACTGTAATCTATCTGGATTCCTCTGAGCACTTAACCTTTCTTTGACTGAAAGAATGACTAGTGGTTTCCCAAGAGACGTGCTTACTTTGGTAAACTATAACATTAGAATTTACAGTATGAGAATTAGAACCTCGGTTTTTTTTCTTCTTTTTTTTTAAGCCATCTAGTACAAAATACCTGCCACCATGTTAGATTGGAGTATCTGCCTATTGAGAGGCACTGAACATTTGGATGTGTGTATTTGAGGCGGGGGTTGGGACGGGAATGTGGGAAACATGCAGGTTGTGATCAGTGATGGGACAGTCAGGCCAGGTGGCCTGAGTTTGCTTGGTGACTTTAGGACGTCCTGATTCTGGAGAGTTACCAAAGCCCACCCTCTAACCGGAGTCCAGGAATAAGCAGTGTCAGCGTATTACGGTATGCAGTTAATTTTCCTTTTTTATTTTTAACTTAACCCAAAATTCATAATAACGATGGAAAGATATTTTTAAATGCTATGATCACTGTGATTGTCTAAAATGAAAACGGTACTGTTTTGGTGAAGATGAAGGAGAAAAGCGACTTAGTTAGTAAATTAGTGTTTATTTGCCCTGCAAAATGTCTTACTAGATGGTGCTGAGTGCATGGCTTTCCTTCTGAGTTCACAAGGCATCTTCTAAACTTTGCTTTGTAGAATTAATTCATTTCTGACTTTAATCAAGTAGTGCGTGTATTTTTTACTCCCTTTCTGCCTCTTTTTCTCCCACTTTGGCTTGTAGATTTTTGAAAAACAGAAGTTCTAGGCAAAATAGTAGCAGTTTGATTAATAGTTATGTCTCAAAATCAGGCTACTTTGTTCCCTTCCCCATCCTCCTGGAGCTCTCTCTCCCTGAGCCGCCTCCAGCTGTCGGGGGTCTGCAGACATCACCCGGCATGCCCTGTGGCTCACCAGCCAGCCACTCCCATTTTCCAGGGACAGGGAAGGTTGAGTCTAGTTAGGGAAATTGATTTGAGAAGTTTGCATGTGAAGCTGCCCTAAACAGCACTGCCAAAGCTTTGGAATCGTCGTCACCCAGACCCCCTAGCCTGAGTTCGCATTGCCAACAGCCCCCATGGTGCCAAATTTTGGAATGGTTTTATAGTCTTTTAGAAATGAAGCTGGGAGCCAATGATCACCTGCTTATGAGCCCCCAGCAAGATGCCAAGCCCAGGTCTTCATTAATGCACTGCTCTCCCGCTGCTCCACTGGCAATTTGTACTCTTAAAATGGGTTGGGATTGGGGGGGTGGGGGGAGAGACAGAGAAACTTTTTTTTTAATTCACTGTATTTGCAATTCTCTAATAAAAGGAATAAATAATACTTATATGGAAAACTCCAAAGCTAGTTCCCAAGATCGGCATTTATTTCACATGACCAACTTGCCCAAGGCACTTAACTCTGAGGTTGCTGTTCTAATGCAACATGACTGTGCATCTTACTGGTAACCAGTGGCTACATTCCATTCCTTGCCTTGGACTGAAGGCATTGGGCTCTAGAATCTTGTCTATGTGGTAAGAGTATTACAGAGTGTTTTATAGAGTGATGGAGCATATGTGATCTGGATAATTTAAAACTTCCCTGGTGGCGTAGTGGTTGAGAGTCCGCCTGCCGATGCAGGGGACATGGGTTCGCACCCCGGTCCGGGAGGATCCCACATGCCACGGAGCGGCTGGGCCCGTGAGCCATGGCCGCTGAGGCTGCGTGTCCGGAGCCTGTGCTCCACAACGGGAGAGGCCACAAAAGTGAGAGGCCCGCATACCGCAAAAAAAAACAACAAAAAAAACCACGTCTTATTTCATACAGCTGTGATGATTTCAGTCCATGAACATTATGTGCAAACAGGATTGCAGGATTGCATGCAGGATTGCATCATCAACACTATTTGAGGTGATCCTAGGAAGTTGATTACACGATTGAATTGGATCACTAGGATATCTGGCAATACATGAGGGATTCACAAAGGGAGTGATCGCTTTTTCCTTTGCCAGGTATATTTGATTTTCCTGACATTCCCCCCTCCCCGCCCGAGTTGTTGCCAGATCTAACTCTCTTGCAACTGGGAACACAAAAACTAGAAAGGGCAACATTTCATTGTACACTGTAAGTATAGGAATTCATACTCTGGATAAGGTTTTATTTCCCAATGACCTCAGAAAATTCTTTCCTCCTTTTGACCCATTATTAGACTGATCTTCTCTTAATTTTCCCCCCAAATTGCCTTAGCTCTTCACACCAGCATTCCCGACCCAGCTCTGCAGAAATGACATGACCATTAGATACTGTGCTGAGTCCTATTTAACTGACTCTGGATTAAATCCTTCACATCTAGACTTCTAAGCTAATTAGTTGAACACTGCAGGAGTAATGAGATACAGTGTTCCCCAAAGTGTGCTCCACAGGACACAAGTTCCAAAGATACTGTTCCAAACACGGGGCTCCAGGGTCAAATGAGTTTGGGAAACATACTATCCTAGAAAGTTAGTACATATAAGCACATCAAAGGTTCTAATTTAAATATCCTCCAGGGGAAATAAATAAACACCACAAATGTAATTCCAATGTTTTCCAGATTAATCGGACCACGCACACTTTTTGGAGTAACACCTAGTAACACTCCAAGGAGCTCATGTTCCATAACACCCACTTTGGGAAATTCTGCCATATGGAAATATTACTGTTTTCTCATTCACTATGACTCTTCGCAGTTGCAGTATAGTTTGCAATTTAGCAGCACTAATTCTTTCACGGAAGAGACTGATTTGTTAGTGAAAGCAGTATTAAGAAATAGTATGATTTAATCTAATTTTACCGATAGCAGAAGCCCAAAAATCCTGCTTGAAACTCTAAACATGGGCTCCCTTCTTTTCATGTGGACGATAAGCAAGAGCCTTACCATAGCTAGGGATTTCTCAAATTTGTTCCAAGGGCTTTCAGTTGCTTTTTTGAAGTTATCTTGCTTTTCCAGATAGAATCAAAATAAATATGTTTACATTTTATCACTGTGTGAGAGTAAAAATAATATATTTAAAATAATAGAAAAGGGGGAATGGCATATTTGGTATTAATTCATTTTTTAAATTCTAACTAGATTTTTAAAAATTATGTATCCATTGTATAATAATGGACATGTAAACTATTTACACTTACTCTCTTTTCTTATTCTTTCTGAAATCCCTGTCCCATGTTGTCCCACCTTTCACATTTTATATATATATAATTAAATTTGGCAAGTTATTTGGAGAGAGAATCCCCAAATCACAGAGGAAGCAAATCTAGTCAAAAATATGGTACAAAGTGAATTTAGGATAAAGTCATTATCTTAAAATTATATCCAATATTTAGGAATACACCCTCCCTCTGGTTGTTATCCAGAATAGTATAAAACAGAAAGTAAAGTCACTTAGACTAGGCGGCAGATTGCAAAGGGCAAGTGATAGTTGACACTATAAGGCTTCCGTTAGATATGCGATTCTACACTTGTTTCCTAGTATGTAAATTTATTTGCTAATTCTTAATAATGTTGATGCTTTGTCCATTACTTTTTATTTTTACTACTGTTAAGCTGTTTAACCAAGGGTTGATTATGATCATGTTCACGTGTTTAGTAGTAGCCACACCATCGTTTGTACAATCATTTCAGTAAATACAAGTTAAGGACTTAGAAGAAAACATGTAGCAACTGTTCATTTTAGCAGATCATTATAAGCATTTGCACAATTCAAAACTCCACCAAAAAGCAAGCAAGTAGCAAAAGTGTAGATTACATTTAGAGACGTGGTTCCATTTACTCTAGAAATCCTATAATCTGGCATTATCATCCCCTCTGACATTTGCCAAATCCAAATTAATCTCAGAACCTCCAAGGACCAGAGTCCCTAGCTTTCAGCACAAGCAGATTACTGTGAGGGCTCCGATGGCAGATTGTGGTTGGGGGGAGGGTTAGGGGGCAGGGCAGTCTGCCTGGGTCTCTGCCTCCATAGGAAAGGGCCCATGTTTCAGCCACACTCTCCCATCACCTTTTTTTTTTTTTTTTTTTTTTTTGCGGTACGCAGGCCTCTCTCTCACTGTTGTGGCCTCTCCTGTTGCGGAGCACAGGCTCCGGACGCGCAGGCTCAGCGGCCATGGCTCACGGGCCCAGCCACTCCGCGGCATGTGGGATCTTCCCGGACCGGGTCACGAACCCGGGTCCCCTGCATCGGCAGGCGGACTCTCAACCACTGCGCCACCAGGGAAGCCCCTCTCCCATCACCTTTTGTCATGTAGAAATTCAGAGGTTAAGTGTGATGTCATGCAGTATCTCAACATATTCCTGTATTAATTAGACAATGCATAATTTAAAATGTGTTCGTGCAGAAACAAAGGTAGAAGTAATAGTCAAGGAATTGGGGGAGGCGGGGGGTGGAGAAAACCTTTAGGATACTCAGACATTAAAAACATAAAAAGTAGGTTATCAAAAATTTAGATTATTAGACTTTTACCTACATAGGTTGTATTTAATAGCAGTTGCTGACACCTGCACATACATCTGTAGAAGGCAGTTTTCCCCACTTTTCACCTATTGAGAGGCAAGCCTTCCCATTTAGAGTACTGGCTAATGCTTTGCTTACATATTAATTAATACAATTCTAAAGCTCCTTTTCTTAGGACTGATGGCACAGGTAGAATAACATTTAAGCAAAATAATTTGGAACATTTTTTAATTTTAAAAAAGGCAAAATTAGGGCTTCCCTAATTTTGGTGGCACAGTGGTTGAGAGTCCGCCTGCCGATGAAGGGGACGCGGGTTCGTGCCCTGGCCCGGGAAGATCCCGCATGCCACCGAGCGGCTAGGCCCGTGAGCCATGGCCGCCGAGCCTGCGTGTCCGGAGCCTGTGCTCCGCAACGGGAGAGGCCACAACAGTGAGAGGCCCGCGTACCACAAAAAAAAAAGCAAAATTAATTTCCAGTGAGATCAAAGTCAGAATGTAAAGAAAAGCATTCTCAAGAAAATATACAAGACAGGGACTTCCCTTGTAGTCCAGTAGCTAAGACTCCGCGCTCCCAATGCAGGGGGCCCGGGTTGGATCCCTGGTCAGGAAACTAGATCCCATTTGCCGCAACTAAGAGTTTGCATGCCGCAACGAAAGATCCCGCATACGGCAACGGAGATCCCATGTGCCACAACCAAGACCCAGTGCAGCCAAATAAATAAATATAAATTAATTAATTAAAAAAATAAGTATACAAGACAAAAATCAAAGGAGAATAATATAAAATATTTTAAATTAAGAAGACATTACATCGTGAATCATGCTGATATTTGTGCTCTTTCTGAAGTTGAGATAACACTGAAGTAAGAATGAATTCTGAGTTATTTGTAAAGTTAGTAAAATTACAGTCCCTATTCCATTCTTTCCCAGTGAAAACAGATACATGTGGTCTTATTTACTGTTCTCCTAAACCACTTTTACTGTCCTAGGTACTGTTTACTTTCCAAATGCTGGACATCGTTTTACCCTGAATCCTTAGAATTTGTGCATTTTCAAGGAGGGAATACCCCTTTTTAGTAAGAGAGACTAAACGATAGACCTTCCATTTTAGAATGCTCCAATCAAACTAAAGTCAGATAAACACAGTCACAGCTACATCTGGGGGCGAGTTTTAAAACTGGTAATTTTCCAAATGCCAACATGAATACCAGTGAGTATTCAATTTAAAACAGATGATTTCACAAAGACAAAGCACAGGGTTATTTAATGTTCCTGCTTCCTAGAGAGTTTTCCATATAATGAAAAGGGTCATGTTTGCTCATATAATTTTTTTTAATCCTGTAGAAATGATGTATTAGACATCTCTAACTGAATAGTGATGTCTCTTGTGCACATTTATGCCCCCATCTGTCTCAGTATATGCAGAGACAAACAGTGATGCTTAGTGTAATAATGAAAGATACAAATCCTGCTACATGGGAAAAAACTATACCCATGGGATATTAAGCAAGAATACTCCCCCTATTTAGGCTCCAAGACTACAACCAGTCTATGTATTTTTCATCTTGATTTCCCTTTATCTCAGGCATATATTCAGAAAAATGGAGTAATAAATACAGAATTGGAGAAGATCCAATAACTTTTGCTCCTATTTTAGAAAGCAGTGTTTGCCTTTTTAAAATTTTGTCAGAAATACATGTTCACATTGAAACATTGACATCTACAGCCTTGTTTTTGGTTTACTCTGGCAGTTACTAAAGCCAGTCGTTTTGATTTATAGCACTCACATAATTTCAGTTCAGATTATAAACGGTTGAAATCTATTTTGCAATGCCTCCTTGGTCAGCCGGGAAAAAGAAAACAAAAGCAAAAAACGACGACATTTTAGAGTTCAGAAGAATGATGATTCTAACAAGCCTGAAAAATAGTAATGAAACATTTCATTCCAAAACACCCCAGTGTGAACTATGTTCACATACATAATTCCTATATACCAAATATACAAGTTTAAAAAAAAATCACTGGATTCATAAAACATTGATCTATGTTATGAACAGATTTAATTGAGAAAGCCACTATTTTTGCTATAAGTAAATCTGCTTGTATATTCTTTCCATTATTATTATTGTTATTATTACTTTTTGAGCACCGACCATATGCCAAGTGCAGGTCACCTAAGGGAGTGTATCTAGAGGTGAGCACTCAGGCACCATCCCTGCCTTGGCACTTACAGCCCAGTGGAGGCTTCACAGATATCGTAATGCTCAGTATTGGCTGAATGCGATAAAAATGGGCATCTTTCATGATTTTCTCCAATGGGTTTAGATGTGTAAAGACAGGACAGAATTAGAGTTATTCTTTCCTACACTTAAAAGACAGTGAATGGTAACAGATTTGGAATATCTTGCCCACACCCAAGCAAACTGCATCAGATAATTATTCCACGTTAGGTCGTCTAGTTTCCCAAGGATGGAGTGGGGAGGTGAGACAGGGAGCCTCTGGGTACCAGGGCAGGGGTAGGGCTGTCCCAATGAGGAGCCACCACTGGAACAGCAGCCATGCAAGGGCTCAGCAGTGGTATGATTCAAGCCAGGGTATCTCTCTCTACAAGGTCCTCTGGAGGAAGGAGAGAATTACAGCAAAGGCAAACAGGGAACACTGAGAACATCTCTCCATGGCTTGTTTTTATTTTTGTTCCCAAGAGGCTATGTACCAACTTCATGTCCCAAATGAGAACCCCGAACTGAGAGTTTTTATCATCAGTGTTCCTTGATTATGTAAATTAGCAAATTTATTATATAGAAAATTAACATATTTCAGGAATACAATTATTTCTTGATCTTAATTGTGAAGACTAAATGCCAGATTTTTTTAAAAGCATAAATTTGGCATCCATAGTTACTTTAGACTTTCTAGGTTCTAGGCATGGAATTTAAGCTTTATATTTTGAACAAGAATAGCAACATCTATTTTCTGCATAGCAAAGCAAAACTAAATGCCAGACTTTTATTTTTAACCACAGAAGCCATCACTTCTTTCTAAAATCTTTGGCTGGTCATCTTCCCTAGACATCTCTTTCTGTTTATGCCAATTGCTTCTTTATCCAAGTAATATTAGCTTTGGCCCAATTATATTAGAATTCTATTGAATTAGAATAGCAGAAAGTGAATAAGATATTGGGAATATCTCATTGTGGTCAGCAGTGGAATTTTTGTTGTTTTGTTTTTAATCATGAAAACATACAACAAGAAATGCAAATTAAGTCAAGCCAGTTTCGATTTGTTAAGATTAAAACCATAGGAGGAGTCCAGTTATTAAGGAAGGAAAGGAGGGTTGGAGGGAGTAAGAAAAAACAACCCACATAACTGAGATGTATTTTTCACGAATGGTATATCTCAAAATCTGCTCTTGTTTCCTGCTGAATTTTGAAACAGTGACTTTGTATATGCATTTACTATACCTATTTTAACATCATGAAAAATTTTCCATGAGCATTTTCTTGCTATTTTAAAAATCATAAGATGTTATTTGTTTATAAAAAGATAGCAGGCTCCATAAAATATTAGACAATGCTTTCTTTTAGGAATCTCCCAATTGAATTTAATAATTAAATCATGCGTCAAAATGACTGCTCAAATCAATCAGACTGTCTGGTAAGTTAGTCCCTGAAAACTATCCATAAAATACAACAAAACCTTGGCAAAACCTCATTACTCTTGGTACTCTTCAGAGGTTTTTATACCTACTAGTCTATATTTGTCTCTAAGAGACATCTGAAAAAAAGTTAAAATGTCAATTTGATGTTGAGCTCAGAGTCTATGGCATTGCACGGTCACTCAAGATGCATGGCATGTGTTTCAGGTCCCTTGGATGTGTGCTAGGGGTAGATTTAGCATTGTAGAGACTAATGTGTTCATGCTATCACTGATTCTGTGTTGTATACAAAATGAACAGCTAAAAATTCACCCTTGATGACAAGATTAAAGCAAAAATAAACACATTAAAGCTATTGGACTTTTTTTTTTTTAAAGCTGTTGGACTTTATACATAGAGCTGCTGCTCTTCTTTTTCTTTTGGTTAAACTCATTTTACATTCTAATGTCTGTGCTGGAATTTTCTAATTTTTCAATGCTTTTGCGTTGGAGTGGCTGTTAAGTTGGGATTCCACATAGAAAGCAGAAAAACAGTTCATGGCCTGAGGATAAGACAAAAGTGTAACAGAAACAAGAGATATAGGAGATATCGAGACTTCAGGTGCTCTCATTTGGAACAGGAATAAGCCTGGCTCCGATTCAAAGCAAGATAAATTTGTTTATTTTGGGGACTTCCCTGGTGGCGCAGTGGTTAAGAAGCCACCTACCCATGCAGGGGACACGGGTTCGAGCTCTGGTCCGGCAAGATCCCACATGCCGCGGAGCAACTAAGCCAGTGCACCACAACTACTGGGCCTGTGCTCTAGAGTCCACGCTCTGCAACAAGAGAAGCCACCACAGTGAGAAGCCTGCGCACTGCAACGTTACCCCCGCCCCCCGCAACTAGGGAAAGCCCGCGGGCAGCAACGAAGACCCAACACAGCCCAAAATAAATAAATTTATTTTTTTTAAAAAGTATACAAATGTATGCAATAAAAATTGTTTAGTGTTAACGCAAACTTTACCCAGCTTTATACCACAGCAACAAAGTTTATATAGTGTAACCAGTATTAGGTGATAACAGTTAGATTAGCTATACACACATGTAAACTCCAGCAACATGACATGACACACCTGAGAGAAGTGTTCAGAAGAGCATATCCATCTGCCAAGGTTTTCACAAGATTCAGGAAGGAAGAGTGTGGAATTTAGAGACAGAGGGAAGTAGATATATACACACACGCATGCACACATGTAATACTATTTTTAAGTATTCTAAAGATGAAATGCTTAGATGTGAACAGCACTTGGAACTTAGAAGAAGAACAGTAAAAGTTAATCACCAGATTGCTGAATTTGGAATTGGGTGTAACAAAGCAGAAAAATGTGGCCTTGGATTATTTTTCTCCTTTTCATTAAGAATAATATTTGATAGCCAGAGTAGAACGTGCCGTCTGCAAATTCTGGTCTTCCACTCCTTTCTCTGGGTAGAAAATTTCTAACATAACATGAAGGATGTGATTAGAGATTTCAGGATGAATATTTGTTATCTGGATTAGAGTAAGAATTATGGATGTTTCCAAAACCAACCACAGATCCAGAGAAATAGGAATCAAGAACCACAAACACCCTACCCTCACTCCAGTGATGGGTTATATTCTCTCTCTTCCCTCCTTCTGGTTTAGTTTAGAAATACACTAGTGACAATCGATTTGGTTTTTTGTTACGGTAATAACAAGAGAAAGGGAACTTTAATATAAGGATTTTAGTGGTGCCTCCTGGAATCCAAAGGCAATAAGTATTTAAGTGGGGCCTCGGGAACAATTCACACCTAAAAACTCAAAAACTCTCCAGGAGTCTACAGGGGCTTCCTCTTCCAACTTTCCCAGATTAACTGGTATTGCACTAGGCCATCCACCATAAACAACTATAAAACTGGATAAACTGTGCTAAGCAACTGTTTTCAGGCATTGGACAACTTGGACAACAGGCAGTGCAAGATAGCATCTTTGAGAGAAGGGATCACAAGCTGCCCCGTGATCACCTCAGCTCTCTGTGAGGCGACACTTTTCTGGTTGTGGCACAGCAAGCTGGAGTCCAAGCAGAGCTAGACTGAAGCGAAGATACAGAATGTGGCTGGAGTCTGTGGAGAGCTGTAACAGAGGGGGAGCCTCGGAAGTCTACGTGTGGGCCCCTCACGAGTCCTTAGCTGAGGGCTCATACGCTGCACATACGCAGGACCCTGCACTGAGGCTCAACTGAACATGGCTGCTATGGGATCGAGAGTGGAACAAAAACACTAGAGACTGAGTATTGCTGGGGAATATCAAGTTCTGGCCCAAGCAGAGTAGAGAGACATCCAGTGGAGACACTTAGGTTGTGTATTAAGAATAAGGACCACTCTCTAAATGAAGGCCCACTTCAGATCTAGCCTAACTGAGCCTAAAACCAAGTGCTGACAAGAGCTGTAAGAGAGACAGAGTAGGGAAGTTGAGTTGCAACAAATTGATGGGGCTTGGGAACACCTTAAGCTTTTACAGATTTGCTGAGACAAACCATAACACATTCCCCATGACTCCCCCTGCCAAAAAAAAGAAAAGAAAAGAAAAAAAATAATCAAGATAGTTACCTAGGGCTTCCCTGGTGGCTCAGTGGTTGAGAGTCCGCCTGCCGATGCAGGGAACACGGGTTCGTGCCCCGATCCGGAAAGATCCCACATGCCGGGGAGCGGCTGGGCCCATGAGCCATGGCTGCTGAGCCTGCACGTCCGGAGCCTGTGCTCCACAACGGGAGAGGCCACAGCAGTGAGAGGCCCACGTACCGCAAAAAAAAAAAAAAAAAAAAAAGATAGTTAGCTAATAACTGAACTACTTTACTTATGAGAACAAAAATCAAATATCAAAACTCTTCAGAGAAAGATAAAAGAATCCAGACTATTTACAGGTTTTTAACATATACTCACATTGTCCAGTACAATATAAAATTGAGAAATTACCAGACATGTAAAGAAACAGGAAAAGTTGACCAACAGTCAAGAAAAAACAGTGGTCAATAGTAGTCAACTCCAAGAGGCCTAGATATTAATCTTAGCAGATTTACAGCAGCTATAATAAATACGTTCAAGGAATTTAAGGCAACTATGGTCTTAGTGAGACAACAGATAAGGAATCTCAACAGAGAAATGGAAAATTAAAGATAAAAATTCTAGAAGAGAAAAATAAAAAAACTGGAATGAAAGTTCTCTGGATCGGCTTAAAAGAACTTGGAGATGACAAAAGAAGAAGTGAGTAAACTTGATCAATACAAATTACCTAGTCTGAAGAAAAGACAAGAATAAAGATTGAAGGAAAATTAATTGAACATGTTCTACAAAGACATGTAGGACACTATAAAGCAGTGTAAGTTATATGTTACTCAAATACCAGAAAGAGACAAGAGTGAGAATGGGGCAGAAAAATAATTGAAGAAATAGATAGATAAATCATAAATTTCTCAAATTTTATGAAAAACATCAACGTGTAAAACCAGGATGATCAGCAGACCACAATGAAGCAAAATACAAAGAAAGCATACCCCACATAGAATTATCTGACTCAAAATGTCAATAGTACAAAGGTTGAGAAGCCCTGATCTAAAGCAATCAATTAAAAAAAATAATTTCAGGGACTTCCCTGGGGGTCCAGTGGTAAAGAATCTGCCTTCTAATGCAGGGGTTGTGGATTCAATCCCTGGTCAGGGGACTATGATTCCAAATTCTGCAGGGCAACTAAGCCTGCATGCTGCAACTACTGAGCTCACACACCTCAACGAGAGAGCCCATGTGCTACAAACTACAGGGCCTATGTGCCCTGGAGCCCGTGCACCACAACTAGAGAGAGATAAATCCGCACACCACAACTAGAGAGAAGCCCACCCGCCGCAACGAAGAGCCTGTGTGCCGCAATGAAGAGCCTGCGTGCCGCAACAAAAGATCCCACATGCCTCAGAGAAGATCCCATGTGCAGCAACTAAGACGCAACACAGCCAAAAAAAAATATATATGTATATATAATAATAATAACTTCAAACACAAGAGCAATAGCTAAGAAGGCAATTGAGGAAATTAAATGGAATGCTAGTGACTACTCAACTCAAAAGAAGGCAAGGGAGGGGCCACAGAGGTGCAAAATGAAAAGTAAGTAACAGGATGGTACACTTAAACCCAATTATATAAAAATTACATTAAATATAAACGGACTAAACATTCCCTCATGAGGAAAGTCTTTTTTTTTTTAATGCTGCTGAGACAACTAGATACTTACATGAAAGAGAATGAATTTCAAATACTTTCTCACTCTGAATAAAAATTTAAATTGGAGCTGGATCATAGACCTTAACGTAAAACCTAAAATCATAAAGCTTCTAGAAGAAAATATAGGAGAAAATCTCCCCCACCTTGGTGTAGGTAAAGATTTCTTGGGTGGGGCACAAAAAGTATAAACCGTAAAAGAAAAACTGGGTAGGAATGTACAATGGTACAAACACTTTTTTTTTTTTTTTTTTTTTGCGGTACGCGGGCCTCTCACTGCTGTGGCCTCTCCCGTTGCAGAGCACAGGCTCTGGACGCGCAGGCTCAGCGGCCATGGCTCACGGGCCCAGCCGCTCCGCGGCATGTGGGATCTTCCCGGACCGGGGCACGAACCCGTGTTCCCTGCATCGGCAGGCGGACTCTCAACCACTGCACCACCAGGGAAGCCCGGTACAAACACTTTTGAGAACTGTTTGGCATTTCATAGTAAACACACACCTACCCTATTGCCCAGCAGTTCCATTCCTAGGTGTTTACAGAGAGAAATGAAAACATAAATACACACCAAAAAACTCATACAAGGATCTTTATAGCAATCTTATTCATGATAGCCCCAAACTAGAAACAACCCAAATGGATAAACAATTTGCTGTTTACTCATATAATGGAATAATACTCAGCAATAAAAAGAAATTTCTGACACACAAAACAACATGGATTAATGTAAAGTACATTATGTTCAATCAGAGAAGCGAGACTCAAAATGATACATACTGCATGAATACATTTACATGAAATCCCAAAATGGCAAGACTAAATCTACAGTGATAGAGACCAGGAAGTGGTTGCTCTGTAATGGGGGTGGGGTAGGAGTAGGGATTGATTGGAAGACGGCATTAAGCACCTTCATGGGATGATGGAAGTGTTCTCTATCTTGTTTTAGGTGATGTTTGTACAGATATATAAAACTGCCCCAAATCATTGTACTGAGCACTTAAGTTTGTGCATTTTACTGTATGTTAATTATACCTCTATAAAAAAAAACTCATTGACAATAGCATCAAAAAATACAAAATACTTAGGATTAAATCTAATGAACTATATGCAAGACTGTTATCTTTTCATAAACTTCAGAATATTGCTGAGAGAAATTAAAGAAAATCTAAATAAATGGAAAGGTAGACCATTCATAAATCAGTAGACTCGATATTGTTAAAACAGCCTTTCCCCCCAGTTTCTATATTTAATGCAATTCTAATCAAAAGCCTAGAAGAACTCTTTTATAGAAATTGTAAAGCTGATTCCAAACTTTTCTTGAAAATTCAAAGGTCATGTAATAGTCAAAACAACATTGCAAAAGAATAAAGTTGGAAGACCTATATCATCAGATTTTAAGACTTAGTATAAGGCCAGAGTAATCAAGGTAGTATGGCAGTGATGGAAAGGCAGACTTACAGAGCAATGGAACAGAATTAGAGAGTTCAGGGGAAAAAAAAAATCAGTACACTTATTGCCCCTTCATTTTTTCCCTTGTTCCTCTTCTTAGAATATCCTACTTGCTTCCAGTCTGTCTTCCTGCTGGCGGCCTTTCCAGACTCTGGCCCTGGGGGCAGCAGCAACATCCTCCCCATTGTGCCCTCCACTGTTTACACCATCCTTTAGAACCAAATGGTGATTTAATGAAATTTCCCAGGTACTGAGCACCTACTTCCTGTGGGGTCCTCCCATCTCCTATTTCAACGAATTCTTGCAAAAGCACTACAAGCCAGACACTCTTATTACCTTCCTGCCATGTGCAAGGCAAATGAGGTTCAGAGAGAAGAGTAATCCAGATAGTAAGAGGTGGCACTAAGACTTGAACTCAGATCTGTGTGACTCCAAAGCTAATGCTAGTACTTCTCTCAGAGCTAGACTTTCCAAGTCCAGGTCCTGTTAATTCTGCACTCCCAGCATCTTTACCAAAGGATTCTCCAGCTTCTTTTACCTCCTTTAAGGTTGGGAATTTGTTATTTCCTGAAGCATCCTGCTCTATCTCTGGATTTCTCTGATCCTATACTAAAATCTTTCTCCCTGTCACTCCTCCCACTACCTTGGTCCTGCCTTCCAGAGTCACTCTGGTCAAGACCGTTTTCTCTGCCACAAGCCTTCCTCTTCTCCAGGCTGATGGCCCCAGCATCTTTAAATCATCATCTGACTCTGAAGAGAATGAGAATTACTAACCCTCTTCATAGATGAGGAAATGGAGATCCAGAAAAAGCAAAGTACACTCCAGGTAAAGAGCTGAGACGAAGGCAGGTAGGCCAGCATGGGCCTGGGGTGCCTGAGAAACAAAGGGCAGAGTGGAGAAGGCTGGTATGCAAGGCATGGGGCAGAGGTTGAGGGGCACTGGGCTTCATTTGCAGTGTGAAACCATACTCCTGAAGCTACTGGATCCCCCAAATGTCAATCTTACTCCTTTACCCTCCAGGCCCACCTGGTACAGAGGTTGGCCTAGGGTTGGCATCCACAGGAATCCTTGCGGCTTCCTGTGAGGTCTGGCGGAAGGGAAGCCTGCAGAGCCTCAGGCCCACCAGCCTGGCCCTAGGCCGCCATGAAGAAGGGGAACTGGCCCTGGCAAAGGGCTTATCTGAACGTGGGCCTTTTCTGTTTCTGTAAAGTACTTCCCTTCCGTGAGCCTGAGACTCCAGCTCTGAAGCTTTCCTCAGGGATTACAGTCTTAGCCTCACTGACAATCCACCAAAAGTCCAATGTAAACTGTGGGCTTTCGGTGATAACGATGTGTCACTGTGGTGACAGCCAGTGTAATAAATGTCCTGTCCTGATGGGGAATGTTGATGGTGGGGGAGGGAGTGTGTACATGGGGGCAGAGAGTATATGGGAAATCTCTGTACCTTCCTTTCAATTTTGCTTTGAACCTAAAACTGCTCTAAAAAATGAAATGTATTTTTTAAAAAACATCTAATATCAAAATTTCCCAGATTTATATCTCCTAGTTGAGGACAACACTCAGACTTTGACTGCTTAGCCTTAATTCTAAATTCTTTGAGAGGGACTGCAATTGCGCTGTAGTGTCAAGTGGACCACGGGACTGTCGCCAGGGAGCTGCGATCTTAAGACAGAATTCTCATGGCTTGGGTCACACTGTACTAACCACGCAGATGGAGTTAGTGGATAAGACATTTCTCAAAAGTAGAAGTTTCTCAAGGAGGAGGTTGTTCAGCAGACAAAATAATAACTGCCTGTCTACTTGCTTTCAAATTTAAGGCTGAGAAATACAAAATTTAGTTTCTTCTTATACAATACTTTAAAAAATTTTACTGTTTCTATGTTAAGGTTCACTAGAGAGAGAAGCAGTGTGCAAAATTTTTTAAAGATTCATATAAAAAGATTCAGTAACAAAGGTGAGTTTGTTCCTTTCCTCCTCTTCATATTCATTGAGCTAAGAGACAGGCTTGATTATCACTTGAAACACCAAATTAGTCATTTATGGCTTTTCAACAGTTTTTGTCCTGAAACCTTGAGACACTTCATTTTTAATAAAGTAGTTATAGCAGCCTCGGGGCATGGAAGAACAGCGAGACCTGGGTGCTCTCCGGTCATTTCATTGTGAATTTACCAAAATCCAGAGATTTTCCAGCTTCTCATTTACAAAGAGGGCAGAGTGAACGGCGTTACCATCAGACTCTGAAACTACTTTTTGCCAAGTTCGTAACACAAACCTTCTCGGATGATAGGCAGGCAGTAAACCGTGAAAGGCAAAGAGATGTGGCCCTGACCTCTCTTCTTCCAAATGAGAAGACGCGGCTCCACAGGTGAGACAGGTTCAGACTCCTCAGGGCTCCCTCCCACAGCCTCCTTCTCCCCGCTCTGCCCCCCGCAGGTGCAACCGCAGCCCCGCTGCCCGACACGGATGGCGGGCACCAACCAGAGAGGAGTGTCCACCGCGTCCCCGAGGGCTGCTCGCAGGCGGGGCACCATCCCCCAGCAGGATCCAAGCCAGAGCTTCAGAGCTCCCGGGTCACAAACCAGCTGTTTTCTCTCTGCCCTGGAGGAGAGTTTGATTCATCTCCTCACATCTCCCCAGTCACCATGGGCACAACGGCTCCGGTCAGGGAAACTGTTCTTACATCCCTGGAGTTAGGTTCCCCCAGCTGTGAGGAACTGACCACTGGACCCACGACATCCAAATGTGTGTGGTTACTTAACACCAAAGGGTCTAGAAGAATGTGGGCCCAGGCTCACCGTCTCAGCCCACTGCCTTGGCCTTTAGGCTCATGGGATCACCATGGTAGCTGCAGATTCCAGCAGTGTAGGCAGAACATCTTATCAAGGAAAAGGAGGCTTTCTCCTTTTTTTCTTAATGAGGGAGGAACACAGGAGGCCACAGGCAGACATCCCCCATGAAACAGGAAGGAAGGGGCCAGGGCACAACCTTTAAAAGAATGACAAGAGCCTTTGAAGATATGACATAAACTGACTAAAACTGACTAGGTCGGAGATGGCAGAAGATTTGACTCCCAGCAGACCTTGAGCCTCATTATGCACTCACTGTAATACACTAGCATACGCTAAGTGACACACCATGACATCTCTGAGGCTGATCATCAAAGGCCAAAAAGTGGGTGGTGGCCCCAATCCTGGAAATCTCCTCCCCTTCCCCAAAAGAGTTGGAATAATCCTCCCACTGTAGTCAGCCTATGAAATTACACAGCCCGCAAAAACTAACCTGGGGCGCTCTCACCTTTTGAGACAGTCCGCATTCCGTCTATGGAGTGTATTTCTCCCATGGCTGCTCTCACTTTCTGAGTCGACCCCATGCCCTGGGGTTGCTCTCAAGCCTTTTGAGACGGACCACGTTCTTCTGCCTGTGCAATGTGTTCTCTCTCTAAATAAATCCACCTCTTACTTATCACTTCGTCTCTGAATTCTTTCTGCGATGAGACACAAAGAACCTGAGCTTCAGCAAGTCCTGACAAGAAGTGAGCAATTTTAACTAACAGTGGTTTAAGTCCCAATCAGAGTTGTGTGGTTTCACTTGGGGTCCCACTGGCAGGGACTGGCTCACAAGAGTCTGCTGCGGGAAAAAGCAGGAGGGCACGGAAGGGGCTGGCAGCTCAGCAGTGAGCCAGCCTTTTCCCACGACACCTTCTGACCCTGCTTTTTACCTTTACCTAAATTTGTTCATATATTGTTAAAACATTTATGTTATAAAAGTAATTCATCCTTGTTGTTGAGAATGAAGTAATAAAAGGTACTTCAAAGGGAGCAGTCATTGACAGGCAACTCCTGTTAACGTTTTGGTGTCTCCTGCTTGTTTGTTCGGTTTCTACAGGGAGAAAGGGGGAAGGGGGAGAAGGGGGAAGAGTGTTATTTAAAACCTTCGCTGCAGCTGCTGCAGCCTTTTAAGAGAATGATGTTAACTCACCACGAGGGGCCTTGATTTTTCATCTGGGAAATGTCTCAAAGGGGGTACTTTAAGGGGGAAATGTAAGTAGCGCTAACCTCCACCCTCCCTCCCACGTGGTCTAAAGGGCGAAGGGTGAGAGTAAAACATAAAAAGGGCTAAGTTGGCAGACGTTTTAGAATTATTCATTGAAAACCTAAAGGAAGGGTAAGGCTTGCAAATGCGAAGAAAGGGTCACATGGGAGGAGAGACTATCTAAGCGCAAGTTTTGTGCTTCCATCACTTACCTTAAATACAGAGCAACGGTATCCATCCTTGTTGGGCCCTCCTTTGACTTTACAAGACCCATGAGTCGGCTCTTCCCTTGGGCACAAATTCTGCCAAGGGCCTGCCCACTCAAACTGCCTCTTGGCTTTCGGGGCCCATTTCCCACGCTCGCTTCCATCTCCTACCAACACATCCATCCACACGTGTCACCTGTTTTGACTCCTTAAAGGGTTGGTCCTATATTAACTACACGTGGGATAATCAAGCAGCTGATGGAGACTGTGAGAGGGTTCTAATCGCTCACACAAAATCCAGAGGAGCTGGCTTAATATAAAGAGGAATTCCCAGTGGATTAAAAGAACCCCAAAGACGTCAGATGGGCCTGCCACGTTTCTCATACTCACCCTTCCCCTCTCTCTCTCCCTCCATCCTGCAATAAATGCCTACCCGACGCCAAGAGAAAAGAGCTTTATCCCCAAGCTCACACTCAGAAATACTGTTATAAATAGCTCAGCTCCGGCTGCTCTTCATCTGACGAGTTGATGGGAACATGATAATGCCAAGACCATTTAGCGTAGAGCTGGGGAAAGAGTAAGGAGGGTGAAAGGGCAGCCCTCTCAGGAAAGGGCTCAAAGCACCAGCTCCCAGTAAGCCAGCAAACCTCTGATGCACTGGGGCCGGCCTCAGCATCCAGGTCCCTGAGCCCCTTCTCCCTTTCACACACTAGGTGTGGCAGATTACTGTACCCAACTATTCCTTGCCCACCCTGTAAAAGAACACAATATTCCTGGCTGCCAAAAAATGACGTGCACTACTTCCTGTGAGACCAAACCCCTGCCCCACCCTGCCACGGACACTGGGCTGGGCATGGGCTTTGCTCTGGTCAGCAGATATAGATGTTAGTGTTTCCACCAGCTCTTTCTCCTTCCACCAGCTCTTTGTCCTCTCCCTCTACAAGAACGGCATGTTCCAAACAGGCGTTGCCCTTCAGCTGGGACCCTGAGGTGAGAAGATACACACAGTAGCCAAGGCTGGTAACCAGTAGCGTGCGGTGTGGATGCAAAGAACACATGGTTGTTGTCAACCTCTGAGATCTGGGAGCTGTTCTTGCAGCATAATCTGGCAAAGGCTAACATGCTGGGGTCACAGACTCAATGCTTACAGGCAAGCAAAGTAAATGAGTGAGGCAGAGAGCAGGTAAGACCACGGGGATGTGGCAGGGCTGTGGATGGCAGAAAAGCAGCCGCCTAAGGTTAGGCTCTGTATTAAACTCTGTTACCAGTTAAAATAAAAGGTGCTATTCATGTGGTTAAACGTCAGAGGCCAAGATTTTAATAACACAGCTGACTAATACTACTTGAAAGCAAACATGAAGTTAAAGACAAAAAATATAACGACCCAACCTCAATGTTTTTCATATCATTTAACTCTTTAGAGATCTCTTAAGCACCAACCTGTAGTTGAAAAGGAACAATCTTCTAACTGGCAATTACTCACGTTTTACTGCTGTTTTTGGTCTCATCTTAAAGGGAAGGGAAGTTATCTTTTATTTTAAAAGTTCTCCCTCTATAAATTATTTGAATTAGCTTCCCAAATACCAATATAAAGTCAGGCAAATTTGATCACATCTAATCCTACCACAAAAATACCCACCACCTGTGTCTTAAAGAAAGTGACTCCCGGGGGGTGGGTGGTGGTGGTGGGATGATTTGGGAGATTGGGATTGACATGTATACATTAATATGTATAAAATAGATAAATAATAAGAACGTGCTGTATAAAAATAAATAAAATTAAAAAAAAGAAAGTGACTCCGTATGGATGGGAATTAGCAAGGGCATAGATGGATTCCACAGAGTATTTCATTTAATTGATTTTATTGTAACTGGATCAGGTCTGAGAGGAGGGAAATGGAAACAGCCTTGTTATCAAGAATCAAACATTATAATGTTTCTAATTGAAATTAAGCTTTTCTTATAGGAGAATTATAAATATATGAGTATTACAAGAGCTGACTATATATTTTCAAGTTCATATTTTCTGCCAACAGATTTGATCTTTCACCATCATGTAATCCAGAAAAAAGGAAATCACTTGTCCCGTATCAGGCATAATGGGAAGTTGCACAATCCCAAGAACATGGGGGCAAGGAGTGCTTCTCTTGGACCAACTAGCAGGTCAAAGCTGACCTACATCACCACTCCTATGAAATAACGTGCTTCTCCATGACATGGAAATCAGACTTGATTTTAGACCACATAGTGGGGCTTTCCTCTTGATGTGAAATTAATAACAATAGCAGCAGTGGTTTTTTTCTTCCTTTTTATTCTCAAACTGATCGTTAATTTAAAAAAAACACGGAGCAGTTAACAATGCAACTTGAATCTTTAGTCTTCTCTTTCCAGCTCAAGCACTGAAATATGCCACTCCTTTCATGATATTCTGGCCATCACGTTCTCTCTTTTCTTTTTGGCTTCAGAGACCTTTCCAAAAGGAAACATGCTGCCTGGCGCTCTACATTACTCCTAATTTCCAGGTGGAACAATGAGACAGATGAAGTGACATCTAAAAACACCAGGGATTATATTTTTAAAAACAAGACCATAATTTAGATCTTCTTGCTTTAATTTTTCTCTATATTACCACGAAGAAATATTTATCAAAGTTCAGGAGATTACTGATATGCAATAATGACCAATATCTACACATTAATGGAGCTATTCATAATAAACTCATCAGTGAAGTAACTGGAAAAGAAGTTTAAATATAAAGAGTGATTTTTCACTATTCTGTTTATACAGTATTGAAACAACCATAACATTCAAACACCCATAAAAGTGCAAAACTTTAAGTACCATTAAATAATAATTGATAACTGAAATACTGCAACATCCTGAAGTATCTTTCAAATGACCAAAAAGAGATGAAATTTTGTTCAGCATAACTTCACTTGTTTTACACACAACTATATATTTTAAAAAACTGTAATCCATGTAAGATATACACAAAACCCTGAACTGACTAGACTGTTCAATGAATAATACTCCACACTGCTTTGTTGTTATGGACAGATGAGCTCATAATTCAATGAAACCCATTTAAGAAGTTTTAATCTATAGAACAACACGTTCAAATTGTTTGGTCCTATGTGTTTTATTAACAAAAACCTCCCATACCTTTATAAGATGTTTAATTCCTCTGAATATCATCTTTAAAAGGCCTGACTTCATTGTTGTCAAAATAAACCACAGGTCAAGTACAACCCTCCAGTCTCCAGCCTATAGCCTCTTCATGAGTTTCAGTTCCGTGTAAGCCACACAGTGACCTTCCCATGAGTTTTCCACTGGAGATTTCACAGTCTAACTTTAACGTTTTCCACAAAGTATCCCTCCCTTCTCTAGGCCTTGGGTAGAATGTCAAATTAATAATGGCATGTGGTGTTCCTTAGCATAACCTGCCAAAATGTGATAATTTCCTTGGAAGAAAAGCCATGGGCTGCAATCACGCGTCTGAGTTGACAGACATCCAAATGGATCCTATATAAAAAGAAAAGGTTGGTGTCTTCTGGAATATGAATGTCCACTTTTAATAAATTCAAACAGATCCCAACATAAACATCTTCAAACTTGATGGGTTTTACGTGACTCATCATTTCATAGATTCTTGGCACCAAATCTCTGGACATTATATAACCCAACCCACTGCAGTAGGGAGGAAACACCTTGAAGGGATACTCCTGGTATGAAATATGGGTTTTTTGGTAAAATCCTCTATAGGAATAATTATCAATTAGAGGATAACCTGTGAAAAACTTCTCTGAGTGGTTTAAATTTAAAAGATACTTCACTAAATTGCCAGTATTGATGAAGACATCAGTGTCTGTCTTCATGATGTACCTGGCATTGGGGCAAAACTCAGTTACCCACCTAAATGCCATAATCGTTTTCAAGGTCAGGTTATTGTACGTGTCTAAAAAATCTTGTCTTATTATGTCGCCATAAAGGAGGTGTTCATCCTCTAGGGATAATGTTAACATTTTGTCTTCCCTTTCAGCCTGCTGGCCTAATAAGAAAAATGTAAGAACCTCATATCCCCACCAAGACTTCTTTTCACCCCAAGTAACTCTAATGGCCTGTCTGGCTTTCACATCTGAGGGGTGTGAGGTCACCAGGATGACCAGAAATGGGTTTTGATGAGAGCAGTTCGAATGCTCTCGAAGTGTGAAGTGGAAGTCTTGTCTGTAAATGGGCTCATACTCATAGAAGTACATCCAATTCACGCGTTCTATCACATTGTAGTGGGGAAGACTGAGGTACCACATCACCAGGAAGCTCAGGAGTGACAGCAGCAGGAGGCTCCATTTCAGGGATCTCAGCGACATCCTACCCGGAAGAGTGGTCAGGAGCGCTGGGGCCATTCACAGCGACTCAGGAGCACGCGAGCCTCGGGTTCTGGAAGATTTATCAAAGACCTGCTTAGCATGCCCCACCCAAAACACATTTTCAAATGATACCTGATCATCTACTTAAGGAAGAAGAGTTGGGAGAACAAAAGCTCCAAAGCAAAACCAAAAATCCTGACCTGAATCTACTTAACTTCATGTAACTAGAAGCAAATGGATACCAACAACCAAAAGTATATTTCAGCTTTTTACATCAAGACCAATGTTAAAAACGTATCCTCAATTATTTGAGGAAAATTAATACTTCTTGTTTGACCTAACTGTTGAAATAATTCTTTACTTCTTTTTCATAATGGTAAAGAAGAGAAGCAGTTTGCTTTATTTTTTACTGTAGATTTATCTTGTAACTCCCCCATTACTCATCTTTTTCTGTCCCTCTGGATATCTAGAATAAAATCATTAATGCAAAGAGGTATTATCAGCAACATGTCCAAATAAACCAAGGGTCTTTCTCAGCTGTGTGATCTGATGTGAATTCTAGCAAATCCGGAGTAAGAAAAACCCAACAGCTACAATTATTCACAGTGACCTGCTTGATATGGGATGAGATAAAGGTGGAGATGCTTCCCCTGAAAGGTCAGGCCTCTAAACACAAGAAGGGTAACCATCTCTGGAGTTTTCAAATGCACAAGACTATGAAACAGCGTTTACCTGCCCAAAATACCACCCCAGCCCCCTTTCTACCTCACTAGCTGAACTCAATGCTCAGTTTGGACAGCAAGTGCTTAAATTAAAGGCCTGCCCATAGTATGAGTTTTTGTGAGTTTCCCATTCTAATCTTACTCCCATCTAATCTAACTTCCCTGTTCAGAAATCCTGCACCAGATCAGAATCATGGGATGGAACCTCCTAGAACACTTGCTTTTACAGGGAACTTCTGGCTGAGACAAGAAAACTGAGCTAGGAGACACGGTGCATTCACGGTCGCAGCCTCAGCTCTGCTGTGGATCCCAAGGATAAGGTTGGTTTACAATTCGGGATCCCACAGGGCTTTCCTGGTGCCATGATCGTGGGCCTCAGTCCAAAGACATTCATGTACTAAGTGTTTACTAGAACTTCAACATCCACAGACTGCACCAGACACTAAGGAGGCCAAAGGAAGAAGGAAATGGGAGGAGTGCACATCCCAAGGCAACACGTAAACATGTCACAGCAATGTAGTACAGACTGTTTACATCAAATGCTAAGGAACTTCAGAATGAGGGACAGATCAACAACATGAAGGGCAGGTTGAGGAAGCTTCTGACCATGCCCTTTCACCCACAATCAACTGGGGGAGAGATCCTGGGAACCCAGAATTTGCTATGGAGGGCACACATTAATGTCATTATATGGAAAGGCTGGTCTACCAAGGGTTCTACCTTGGGGCAATCTTAGGTCTTTGGACATACAGTTCTTCTGCCTCTTAATACATATAAAAATGACAGGATCTCAAGACTCTTTGTCCTTTCCCTCTGGCCATATCTTACCTGCCCTGATTACTTCTTGCTACAATATCCTTTCCTACCTCTAATGTTTTTTATATTTTCAGTCACACAGTACAATGGAATGTTTCGGCAAACTCTCTAGTTCGGTTTCATGTATATGTGTCTTGCCTTTCCACTTATATTCTACGACCTTGTCGGAAAGAACATTTTTCTTTTGACAAGAGTCAAAGTACAAGACAGAGACCTACAGCAAGAGTGCAATGAACACTGACCTGTCTGATCTGCTATTTCTATTTGTATAAACAAAATGTAGGTCTATCCATCCCACCCCATCCTCCTTTCTCCCCCTTACTAGCCTTACACAGCTAGCTCCCAGAAAAAGCTGAAACAGAATAGACCTAGAACGAGAATTATGGAAGGAATTAATATCTTCTTACACTTCCTCCTCACCTGGCTACTAGACACAGCACAACCCTAGGGAGCTCCATCTAATCTCAGCCATCGATGACCTGTACATTTATTACAACTGTTATCAAATGGCAGTTTTACGTCTCATTCTAACAAACTGGCACATTGTAACAAATTTCGGACAAATGGAAGGAAAGCATCTGAGTAAGGGGCTTCATGTATAACTGCACACAGGCAATGGAGGCCTGGCTACTCTTCAATAATGGGAAGAACTCAAAAACAGCAAATCTTACTATAACAGTTATCCTATATGCATTCTACAAGCCACAGTTCATAAATGTGAAATTGTGTCTGTAGTTATGATGTCTACTGCTTATGGGCCTACGAAGAAAATAAAGTAGCAGCAAAAAGAACAGGAACTATCTATTCCAAAAGTGGGGGAAGGTCTTTCAAGGACTGGCTGGAACAGACTTCAGGTTACCCACAACACAGGGGGCTCCAAAGGCAGAGACCAGAGCCCACACCTAGTTCTGTCCTTTGCCAACCAGGGAGAGCTACGGGTATGTTATTTACCTCTGGAAGCCTCAGTTTCCTCATCTCTACAGAACGAAGATGTTAATACAGTGTGAATTAACAGATGGCCCGTGTCAGGTACGCAACAAACAGAGGCTATCGTCGTGAGCCGTGTTCTACACTTTGCGGCTATTCCATCCTGTTTATGTTCACTAAATTGATTTTTATTGTCAAAAGGGATTATCCTAAAGAAATAATCTTGATGAATTCTTCTTACTTGATGAATGTTTCAAAGCGTCAAAAGATTTTATTTCTTACCTTCTTGATTTATTTCTTCTGAGTGAAAGACCTTCAATTTCATCAACTGAACATTCAGTAGCAAGTAGTAGTCAAAAATAGTGCTTGAAATTTCTGTAAGATACGTAAGAAACTTAACAGCATCTACTTATGGGTCAGGGAATTAGACGTCAAAGAGGGGAACGGAACCCCTTCCCCATTCCAATTTCTTTCTGAACATATGCTGAAATAAAACGTTAAAAAAAGCCCACGAATCCACAGAATTCAGAGAGTTCATGGGTTCATCAGGGAAGAAGAGCACTTGGTATTCAAGACATAAAACCTCTAAGTCCTCACGTCAGATGGTGTCTTATGACATCCTACCACAGTTCCACTTCCCTGGATAAAGAACTCAGGGTCCCTAAAAGAAGTGAAACACGAAACTTCTAAGAGACACTCTGCTGGTATCCTCTAATTCTCTGTTCCACACACATACACAGAAGGTAACCCTGACATGAGACTGTCAACTACCACTTCCCAATCCACTCCCTCCCCTTTGAACCTCTATCTCTACTTACAAATACCCAAGACACATTAGTAAACGGAAAACTATGAAGCACATCTCAATTCCTGCCATGCTTTAGGATACTCATATATTGATTTTCATCAGTCAAATTTAAAAACCAGAACAGGATGTGACAAACAGGAAGGCACTGATGTGTATCACTCCTTATACCAAAAACACTCCAAAGGGATTTAAGATTCAAATGGGAGAAAAATAAACTGCTAGGAGCACAGACACCCAAAATATACAAATGAACATTTAACAGTTTTGAAGTGGGGAAGAACTTTTAGTTATCCCATCTAAGGAAACAACCCAGAACTCATAAAGGAAATTCTGATCAAATAAAAATTTCATAAAGTTCTTGAACAAGGTTGAAAAGCAAAAAAACAACACGATAAAAAGCACAAACAAGGTTAAAAGGTTAAAAAAAAAACAGGGAAAAAATAAGATATTTATAATAATTTATAAGCCAAATAAGAGTTCATACAGCTTAATAAAAAATGGATGAATGCAAAAAGAGAATAAACAGCCAAAGGGGAAGTTCTCAAAAGAATTACAAATGAACGATAAAACAAGAAAAGATATTCAAACTCACAAGTAAGCAGAGATATTGACAAAAATCTCAAACTGGAAAATTAAGGGGGAAAAATGACAATACTTAGTTTGTGTGAGGAAAAGAGGCATTCTCGTGCACTTTTTGGAGAGATTTATTAAACATGTATCAAAGACTTGAATGTGCACACTCTTTGACCAATATCACTGCTAGCAATTTATCTTAAAGAAATAATCAGGCAACTGTGCATAATTTATAATATAAAAAATTATTTTAAAGTCTCCCAATAGGGAATTGGTTAAACAAAATTATGATACATCCATACAACGGTATACATTTATTCACTATATGCAATGATACTTAGCTATATTCTCTTGATATATTACTTAGTGAAAAATGCAGTAGCAAAACTGCGTATGTAGTATGATTCCTTTTGGAAGATGAAAAGACAAATCTCCAGAATCCACACAGCCACACATGCAGAGCAAGATGTCTGGAAGGATGTGTCCCAATATGTCAATGGTTTCAACTCTATGGACTTCCTGGAAGATTTCTTTCTCTCTTTCTTTTATCATTTGGATTTTCCACACTATTTGTGTACTGTCTTTGTAAATAGATAAAAACAAAGTAAAAAAATTGGACTTCATGCTTGCGTATCTCAAAGTTCCAATGAATGGGAGTAACCCTAAGCTAGCAGTTAGGATCTCGAGTTTCACCTTATCTCAGCTCTTCTCCCAAGGTGTGAGCATGTACAATTCATGATATTTCTAGTAGGTATTATTCTCTTTTGTCTCAGTAAATATTAACTAAGTACAGTAAGCAATGATTTTTAAAATCCATTCAAAACACTGTAATTCTAATATAACTCTAATAGGATGTATATTAGCTAATAATAATAGCATTACGTACACACACAAAACCGTTTATAAAGTATTTCAACAAATTTTATTAGTTCCCCCCAATAACCCTATATTGTGGGCCAACTGGTTTTACTGTACATATTTTACAGGTGAATTTTAGAGTTCAAGTAAAATGAAGGTGAAATAAAAACACTGTGAAATGGACTAGGACTTATAAAGTGCACAAACTTTAACTAAAAGGAGTACCAAGGGAATGTATTTTAGTATGAAGAAAAATGAACTCAGGAGGAAGGAACAGAATTCAAGAAACAAAGGTAAGTAAAGAGATTATTGAAAGATAATGAAAACTAATAAATATACATAGTAAAAGAGAGAGAGAGAGCGAAGACCAAAAACAGTATTTTTTGGTGTGGTTAAAAAAGTGAAACCAAAATACTATATAAAAATGATGTGGTTGCTTTAAAAAGAGTTTCATTTAATAATGTGTATTAACCTTTAGAGTGACGACCCTGAAAGAACAGATACTGAACATATACATTCCACACAGATTAAGAAATAAAAGAAACAAAGCAAGCTATCAACTCAACAGAGGGCAGGAAAAAAGGAAAAAAGCAGAGAAAATGCATGGCAAATGGAAAACCACAGAAGGAGGTGGCAAAAGTAAATTTAAATGCATCCGATATCAGAGTAAATATAAACGTAAACTCACCTACTGAAAAACAGACTCTCAGATTGGCTTAAAACTCTGCCATATACTACTTATAAGATACATGCCTAAAACAAAACAACACAAAAAGTTTAAAAATTAGGAAATTTTTTAAAAATCAGGAAAATGCCAATCAGAAATCTGCTGTAGTTATTTATTAACCTCATGTATTTAAATGAACAGCATTTAAAAGGGACAAGGAGATTTTGTTACTAATAAAAGGAACCAACATATACATTCCACACAGATCAAGATAATTTAACAATCATGAAGCTATAGAAACAGAGAAACATAGTCTCAAAATACATAAAGCCAACTCTGAAAAGTATGAGTACAAATGGGAAAATCTATAATCCTAACAGGAGATTTTTAACAAATCTCTCTAAATAACTAAATACATCAAGCAGAAAAAAATAAGGATGGGAGTGTTTCAAATAAAATTATTATTAATAGTCTTGATTTAGTACCTTTCATTCAATTAAAAAGAACAGGAATATTCTTTTCAAGACCACACAAAACATTTACTAAAAAACTGATCATGGGCTTCCCTGGTGGCGCAGTGGTTAAGAATCCACCCGCCAATGCAGGGGACACGGGTTTGATCCTTGGTCTGGGAAGATCCCACATGCCGCAGGGTAACTAAGCCCATGCACCACAACTGCTGAGCCTGCATGCCACAACTACTGAAGCCCGCATGTTCTGGGGCCTGCATGCCATAACTACTGAGCCTGCATGCTGCAACTACTGAAGCCCGCATGCCTAGAGCCCATGCTCCTCAACAAGAGAAGCCACCGCTCGCCGCAACTAGAGAAAGCCCGCATGCAGCAACAAAGACCCAGTGAGCCAAAAAAAACAAATATATAAAAATAAATAAAATGATTATACTAAAAAGAAAACTGATCATATTAGGTTACATAAGCTGTCTCCAAAATTCAAAACTTAATTTAACACAGGCCCCATTATCTGACCACAGTATTATTTCAGCTTAACTACCAAAACATATCTTGAAAAACACATAAACAAAGAGACAAAAAATCCTGTCAGGAAACTCAAAACCCTTATACACCCAACTTTTGTTTAATCCATAAACTTAAAGAGAACACCACAGTGGTAATCATAAAATACATGCAACTGAATACCAGCAATGTATAACATTTCAATGAGGAAGATATTATACCAGTCCCTTACTTGAAAATTACTGGGGGAGAAGACAAGTCAAATTTTTTCTCTTGTTGTTTTGTTTTAAAGAGTGATTTGTAGTTCAGGGAAGACAAATAGCTCCAAGTGAAAAGGAAAAGCTCTTCTTTATAGAAAACTGCCAATTATGAATGTAGATAGGATGACAGAATAAGAAAACTATCATGTTGCAACCTTTCATGAAATTACTGATTCAGGCAATGATTATCAATCAGTGTTTTAATCATCAAATGGAAGATTGATGGGGAATTAGACATTGTATGGTACCAAAGTAACACCACAAAGATTACTTTTTACTTGTAAGGACTGAAAAAAATATAAAATTCACAGTGAAGGAATGCTACCACTCTCATCCATCATCAATCTCAGCATAAATAATGGAACAAACACATATTATGTGTCTCCAAATGAGATACAATGTGAAGTGTACATCCTAGCCAAAATGTTTAACTGGAATCTAATCACATTTTATATGAAATACAGAGAACAGAAGAACAAGCTAAGAACTCCACAGAGAAACACTCCAACAAACCCAGGAGGTGGGGTGTTCTATGCGACAACTAGCATGGTGTCTACAGCTAGTCAATCCCGTAAAACAAGGGATGCCTCAATATTAAAAGAGATTAAGAGACATACGCAATTGCAGTGTATGATCCCAGACTGGATCCTGGAGAAACTGAAGACAATGTTGATATTAGGTGATGTGAAAAGGATTATTTATTTTGTTAGGTGTGATGATGTTAACTGAAAATGTTCCTGGGTAAATAAATGTGCTATATCCATACAATGGAATACTATTCAGCTGTAAAAAGAAACAAAGTACTGATACTTTGTTTGGCTATAACATTTTATTTAAGAATTCAGAACATGGGGATGGCTTCACTGGGGAATTTACCAAACATACAAAGAAGAACTTATACCAATCGTTCTCAAACTCTTCCAAAAGACTGAAGAGGAGGGAACACTCCCAAAGTCATTCTATGAAGCCACTATCACCCTGATACCAAAATCAGACAAAGCACCAAAAAAGGAAATTACAGGCCAATATCTTTAATGAATATAGATGCAAAAATTCTCAACAAAATACTAGCAAACCGAATTCAAGAACACAAAAAAAAGATCATACAACATGATCAAGCTGGATTCATTCATCCCAGGGTCACAAGGATGGTTCAACGTATGCAAATCAATCAATGTGATACACCACATCCACGAAAGAAAAGACAAAACCACATGATCATTTCAACAGATGCAGAAAAAGCATCTGATAAAATTCAACATACATTCATGTTAGTAACTCTTATCAAAGTGAGTATAGAGGGAACATATCTCAACATAATAAAAGCTATTTTTGACAAACCCACAGCCAACATAATACTTGGTAAAAAGCTTAAAACCTTCTCACTAAAATCTGGAAGAAGAGAAGGATGCCCAATCTCACCACTTCTATTCAACGGAGTATTGGAAGTCCTAGCCACGGCAATCAGAGAAGAAAAAGAAATAAAGGTATCCAAGTTGGAAAGGAAGATGTAAAAATTGTCATTATACATAGATGACATGATGCCATATATAAAAAACTCCACACAAAAACTACTAGAACTGATAAACAAACTCAGTACGTTAGCAGGATACAAAATCACCGTACAGAAATCTGTTGCATTTCTTTACACTAACAATGAAATGTAGAAAGGGAAAGTTTTTTTTAAAATCCCTTCTAAAATTGCATCAAAAAAGAAAAACACTTAGGACTAAACCTCACCAAGGAGGAGAAAGACTTATATATTGAGAACTATAAGACATTGATAAAGGAAACTGAAGCTGATTCAAAGAAATGGAAAGATATACCATGCTATTGGATTAGAAGAATTAATATTTTAAAATGGCCATACTACCCCAAACAATCTACAGATTTAATGTGATCCCTATCAAATTACACATGACATTTTTCACAGAACCAGAACAAATAATCCTAAAATTTATATGGAATCACAAAAGACCCAGAATTACCAAAGCAATCCTGAGAAAAAAGATCAAAGCTGGAGGCATAACTCTCCCAGACTTCAGACAATACTACAAAGCTACAGTAATCAAAACAGCATGGGCTTCCCTGGTGGCGCAGTGGTTGAGAGTCTGCCTGCAGATGCAGGGGACACGGGTTCGTGCCCCAGTCCGGGAAGATCCCACATGCTGCGGAGCGGCTGGGCCCGTGAGCCATGGCCGCTGAGCCTGTGTGTCTGGAGCCTGTGCTCCGCAACGGGAGAGGCCACAACAGTGAGAGGCCTGCGTACCACAAAAAAAAAAAAAACAAAACAAAAAAACAGCATGGTACTGGCACAAAAACAGACATATGGATCAATGGAACAGAACAGAAAGCCCAAAAATAAACCTATACACCTATAGTCAATTAATCTTTGAAAGGAGACAAGAATATACAATGGAGAAAAGACAGTCTCTTCAGCAAGTGGTGTTGGGAAAGCTGGACAGCCACATGTAAACCAATGAAGTTAGAACACTCCCTCACACCATACACAAAAATAAACTCAAAATGGCTTAAAGACTTTATATATAAGATTTGACACCATAAAACTCCTAAAAGAGAACATAGGCAAAACATTCTCTGACATAAATTGTAGCAATATTTTCTTAGGTCAGTCTCCCAAGGCAATAGAAATAAAAGCAAAAATAAGCAAATGGGATACAATTAAACTTACAGGCTTTTGCAAAGCAAAAGAAACTATAAACAAAACAAAAAGACAAATTACAGACTGGGAAAAATATCTGAAAACGATGTAACTGACAAGGGCTTAATTTCCAAAATATACAAAAAGCTCATACAACTCAGTTACAAAAAAACAAACAACCCAATAAAAAAAATAGGCAGAAGACCTAAACAGACATTTCTCCAAAGAAAACATATAGCTGGCCAATAGGCACATGAAAGGATGCTCAACTTCACTAATTATTAGAGAACTACAAATCAAAACTACAATGAGGTTATCACCTCACACTGGTCGGAATAGTCATTATCAAAAAGTCTACAAATAATAAATGCTGGAGAGGGAGTGGAGAAAAGGGAACCCTTCTACACTGTTGGCGAGAATTCAAACTGTTGCAGCCACTATGGAAAGCAGTATGGAAGTTCCTTAAAAAACTAAAACTAGAGTTACCATATGATACAGCAAACCATCTCCTCATCATATATCCTGAAAAAAACTCTAGTTTGAAAAGATACATGCACCCCAATGTTCACAGCAGCACTATTTACAATAGCCAAGACGCGGAAGCAACCCTAAATTTCCATTGACAGATGAATGGATAAAGAAAATGTGGAATACAATGGAATGCTACTCAGCCACAGAAAAGAGTGAAATAATGCCATTTGCAGCAACATGGATGGACCTAGAGATTATCACATTAAATGAAGTCAGACAGAGAAAAACAAGTATCATATGCCATCATCTATATGTGGAATCTAAAATATGATATGAATGAACTTATTTACAAAACAGAAACAGACTCACCAACACAGAAAACAAACTTATGGTTACCAAAGGGGAAGGGGGATGTGGGATAAATTAGGAGTCTGGGATTAGCAGATACAAACTACAATATATAAAGTAAATAAACAAGTTCCTACTGTATAGCACAAGGAACTATATCCAATATCCTGTAATAAACTAAAATGAAAAAGAATATTTATGTGTGTGTGTATATATATGTGTGTGTATATATATATTTATACACACACAGACACACACACACACACATATATATAAATGAATCACTTTGCTGTACACCAGAAACTAACACAACATTGTAAATTAACTACACTTCAAGAAAAAAAAAAAAAGAATTCAGAAAATGGGTGAACCTAAAAAACATTATGCTAAGTAAATGAAACCCAATACAAAAGACCACATTATCATATGAAATGCCCCTATAGGCAGTAGGTTAGTGGTTACCTGGGGGTGGGTCCGTGACTGACTACAAATGGACATAAAGGATCTTTTTAGGGTAATGGAAATATTTTAAAATTTGACTGTGGTAATGGTTGCAGAACCCTGTAAATTTAGTAAAAATCATTCAGTTGTATAATTAAAATGAAATAATTATATGGTATGTAAGTCATACCTCAATAAAGCTGTTAAAATTTTTTTTAATTTAAAAAATATTTTCCTATTTTTAAGAGTCATACACTGATATACTTAGGAGTAGAATGTCACAACATCTATACCTAATTTAAAATATTTCAGTAATAAAAACTAAAGAGAGTTAAGAAAAGAAAAAAATTCCCTCTCTCATGTATTTCTGGTAGAGTAAAAAGTGGTAACACCTCTATGGAGGGCAGTTTGGAAATACATACTTATACAAATTACAAATACTTTTATTATTTTATCAGTAATTTTGTTCCTGAAGTTTATTTCAGATACAGGTGCATATGTCCAAAATGATGCATGTATATAAGGTTATTGGCTGCAAAATTGTTTGTAACAGTAAATAATTAAAAATAAGCCAAGGGATCACAATGAGAGATTTCATATATAAACCATGATACATCCACCCAATAGAAAACTTTACAGCAGTTAAAAAAAAAAAGAATAAGGATGTTCTCTAAGTACTGACATGGAAAGATTTCTAGAATACATCAAGTGAAGAAGTAAGATATAGAACAATGTTTATAATATGTTAACTTTTGTGTTAGAAAGGAATACAAAATAAAACCAATATTTGTATGTACATATGAAAAACAGTGGAAAGACACACATAGTGGACAGAGAGGAATGCGGTGGATAAGAAAGAAAGGTGAGAGCACTCCTTTTTATACTACTTTGTTATACTACTTGGCATCACTTTGTTATATTACTTAGTAACATCACTTTGTTATATTACATTGTTACCTATATATTTTTTTAAATATTATTTTGACTCTTGAATACATTAAAATTCAAAACAATGAAAACAAAAATTTTCCCTCCTCATTTAAAAAAGTACTACATATGAAAATGCACTGGGTATTACTAAAATAATCCTTACAGAAAATTAACTTTTAAAAATAATGTACTTTTTTAGGACTTCCCTGGTGGCACAGTGGCTAACAATCCGCTTCCCAATGCAAGAGACACGGGTTCGATCCCTGGTCCAGGAAGATCCCACATGCTGCAGAGCAACTAAGCCCGTGCACCACAACTACTGAGCCTGTGCTCTAGAGCCCGCAAGCCACAACTACTGAGCCTGAGCGCCACAACTACTGAAGCCCACATGCCTAGAGCCCACGCTCTGCAACAAGAGAAGCCACCGCAATGAGAAGCATGCACATCGCAACAAAGAGTAGCCCCTACTCGCTGCAACTAGAGAAAGCCCGTGCACAGCAACGAAGACCCAATGCAGCCAAAAATAAATTTATAAAAAAAGAAAAAAGAAAACATAAAAATAATGTACCTTTTTTAAAAAGTAGAATTACTTTATGTATTTTTTGTATCCATGTGATATATTTTTTGTATCCATGTGATTTTTTTTTTACTGGCTTATAATTTACATACAGTAAAATTCATCCATTTTGTTGTACTGTTCTGTAAGTTTTGACGCTTATGTAACCACCAGCACAATCAAGATATGAAACAGTTCCATCACAACAAACATTCTACTGGTGTCCCTTTGTAATCAATCCTTCCCCCAACATGCAGGCAACCACAGATGTTTTTCATCCCTATATTTTTGCCTTTACCAGAATGTCACATAAATGAAATGATATGTTATGCAGAGTTTTTAGTCTGTCTTCTTTCATCAGCATTAACAGATAACATATTTTAAAAAACAGATTGAAAATAAATGATCTGAGTATAAGAAATTTTAAAAATTCCTATGTCATTACTAAGAAAATAAAAGGAATAATAAAGATAAAACAGAAAATAATGAAAAACAAAAAAACCAATACAGGTGATTATTAAAAAAAAAAAATTAGGAATAGAAAGGAAGTTCCTTAACCTATTGAAGAAACCATAGCAAACTTAATGATGAAACTTCAGAAGTATTTCCATTAAAGTCAGGAAAAAGACAAGGATGCCCACTATCACTTCTACTATTCAGTGTTTTTCTAGTGACCCTTACTGTCCCCTAAACAAGAAGAGGAAATATGATATAAAAATTGTCAAGGAAGAGAAAAAACTGCCCTTATTTTCATATTATATAATCATCTACATAGAAAACTCAAAAGGGAAAAAGATGACATAAAAGAACTAACAGGTTTGTTTTTTTTTTTTTGGTGGTATGCAGGCCTCTCACTGTTGTGGCCTCTCCCGTCGTGGAGCACAGGCCCCGGACGTGCAGGCCCAGCGGCGATGGCTCACGGGCCCAGCTGCTCCGCTGCATGTGGGATCTTCCCGGACCAGGGCACGAACCCATCTCCCCTGCATCTGCAGGCAGACTCTCAACCACTGCGCCACTAGGGAAGCCTGAACTAACAAGTTTACCAAGATGCTGGATATGAGCTTACATACAAATCAGAAACAATAAACAATAAATAAAATAAAAATCTAACACGAAAAACACAATAGCAACAGAAACTACAGCGTCAAATAAAGGTAACAAAAGATGTGGTGAACACTGATGTAGAAAACTAAAAAAATTTCTGAAGAGTATAAAAAAGATGTGAATAAACAAGAGAGATAACATGTTCGGGGATAAGAAAACTCCAATGTAAGATTCCACTTCCCCAAACTGAACAATAAATTCATAGGATTATGAAAGGAACTTAATGATCTAGGAATAACCACCAAAATTTTGAGAACAAAGAATGAAGTTGGTGTTCGGGTGGATTTGGTGTTATCAAATATTTTGCAGAGCTCAGTAATTAAACCAGAGGAATAGAACAATGTATTAAACAGCTGGATAACAAGACCAGAAATAGACCCACCCATCCATAGGGACTTGAAAAATGGCAGAGGTGGCTCTTCAAACCAATGGGGAAAGGATTCAATAAACTGTTTTGGAATAAATGTGGAAAAAATAAAATTATATTCATATTTCCAAAATAAAATATTGAGTCGATAAAAGAATTAAATGTAAAAAAAGCAAAACTAACACCACGATAAGAAATACAGAATAGATTTGTGACCTTAGCATGGGGAAAATCTTTGTAAACAAGTCACAAAAAGCATATCCCATAAAAGAAAGGTGAAAGAGATTGGGTCACAACAAAATATAAAACTACTTATAAGACAATACACCATAAACACAGTTAAAGGATGAGCCACATGGGACTTCCCTGGTGGTCCAGTGGTTAAGACTCCATGCTTCCACTGCAGGGGGCGTGGGTATGATCCCTGCTCGGGGAACTAAGATCCTGCATGTCACGTGGTGCCACCAAAATTAATAAAATAAAATATTTTTTTAAAAAAATTGATGAGCCACAGGCTCAGAGAAGATATTTACAACAAGTAAAAACAAAGGACTGGATATATATTCATTATATAATATATATTTGTAATAATCTGCCGTCATTATTTTCTGTTTATATGAAGTTTATATAAAACTTACAAATCAAAAGGAAAATGAGCGACATGAACAAGAAGCTCACAGAAGAGGAAATAAAGAGCGGCCAACGGACATGAAAAGAGGGTTGATCTCAAAAGTAATCAGGGAAATGCAAATTAAAGTCAGATACAACATTTTTAAACCATCAAAAAATCTCAAAGTTTAATATTAATCAGGTACTGGAGTAAATGCTATTTGTCACACACTGTGAAGCACAAAATGTTGCAGCCCCTCTGGTAAGCAATAGGGCTGCATCTAGCAAAACTGAAAACCAGTCACTCCTCTTCTGGGAACACACCCTAGAAAAACTCGCATACGAGTACACATGTGGAGACATGTACAAGCGTGCTCATTAGGGGGACTACGAAAGTGGAAAATTCGAGGTAACCTAATTGTCTATCCATAAGATAAAAGATAAATAAAAGCTGGTCTGTCTTCCAGTGGAATCCTACAAGATAGTTACTGGATTTGTACATAGTGTATCAATTTGAAAATAAAAAGTTGAGTAAAAAATACAAGTTGAATGATTACCCATATATAAAATACACCATTTAGATAAACAGTTTTAAACCACACACAAGAAACGGTAAGCTTTCAGAAGCACCTATAAAACTATTTTTTAAAGGGACTGCAGGAACACCTTCCACACTAAGCAGTGTGGGTGTCACTATGAAAGAATGAAGGGTGTGTGTGGAGAAAACGGGAAAAATAGATTAGACACAAATACTCTAAAATATTAGCAGTTGTTAATTCAGGGTGACAGAAAAATAGGCCTTCTCTTATATTTATAGCTTTCTTTGTAATTTAAATTTATCAAAACAGGAAAAGCAGCATAATAAAAATGCAGTTAGATGGCTCACCCTCAATCTTGTCTGCAGCACTTAATGGCTGTGTGACCTTGGAGAAGTTAACTTCTCAAAAGTGTCTCCTTCCAGATATAAATCATCAATACCAATTTACTTACTGTGAGGTTTATGTGGAGAACATGAATTAACCAGTCAGCACTAGGGCACTCTGTAGTTTCTGAAGTTAAACGACATTCAGCCACGCAGATAAATGCACACACTATGAGGGCACAGAAATCAAGCTGGCCTAGCCTGAGATCTGGGATTGGCTCATTCCCTGACAGTGGGACCACAGGACTTCTTAGGAAGGCTGAACAGTAGGCTTTGTGAACCCTGACACTGTTCTAAATCCCATGTCCCAGGGGAGCGACAGAAAGAAAAACCAAAAACATCAATGCATAGAAAAATATAAAAAGGCCCAATATGGACACTGTTATTTTATTACTGACTTCTTAAATAATAATGTCACATAGCACCGTCAACAAATAAATTATATTTATAATTTAAAAATAATTTTCATTTTATAAAAAATAAACTTGTGACTGTATTAACTGCACACGCATTCACCAACTAGATTCTAAATAATTTACATTAAGCAAACCATCCTCTCTGTCTTACAAGTTTAGCACAACGCTGGGTGCACAGCAGGCCACCAGTAATTATTGTTGATTTGGGGGCTGATCAACAACAGCTGAAGAAACATCTCAAATAATAGAAAAGCCCAGAAAACCTACAGAGACAAAACAGTTGTCAGCTTCCAGATCTATTAAGCGTGCAAATGCTTTAACCATCAAATGAAACCACTGTCCTCAGAGAAGGAACCAACATCTCAGTTATTAAGCACAGAACTTTATGGCAGCCAAAGATGGCTGCATTTGTGTCTTATCTACAGGTGTTACAGAGCCTCAAAAGGGCTGTGGACCAAAAAGCTGGAAATCATTCAAACTATTATTTTTTAATGGAGGGCTTTTCAGAGTTTTTAATGTTAATGTACATTCTCTGAGAAGAGGATATATTACGCAATGTTTACCAAACTTAACTGAACAAAGAACCTATTTTAAGTTTCAGAGCCTCTGGCAGGACTGGAATTCCGCACTTTGGGAAATGCTATCCTAGAATATCTTTGTATTCACTGAATCACAAAACTAATTTTGATGATTTAATAAATAAATATTTAAGTAGTAGTTTGAAGTAAAAAAGGAAACCCAAAAAACTAAACAAACTGGTTTAACTACTTTGGAAAATTTTTTAGTGTTATTCACTAAGATATAACATACATGTACCCAATGACACGGCTACTACACTCTCAGGCAGAACACTCAACAACGTGTATGTCCATAAGGACACCAAAAAATGTTCACTAAAGTTTTTAATAGCACACTATTCATGAGAGCCCCAACCTGGAAACAACCCACAGTAGAAGAAAGAAATTTAGAGAATAGCACATTATACAAAATGAAAACGAACAAACTACATGCTCACATGACATCATGGAGAATCTCTCAACCATAAGGTTGAGCTAAAGAAGCCAGGTACATAAAGAACAGACACTATAATGCGATTTATACAAAGTTGAAAAGCAGGCAGAAGTAATCTAAAGCATTAGAATTCAGGACACTGGTAACTTTTGGGGAGAAGGAGGAAATATAATTGGGAGAGACTGGAGGGGACCTTCTGGGGTGTTGGCCATGTGCTGTTTCTGTACCTAGATGGTAGCTACAGGTATGTTCACTCTGATAATTTATCTTCTAACTTGCACACTTTTCTTTCTGCATGCCATACTTCAACAGAAATGTAAAAAGAGCTTGGCAGTCCAATCAATTATCTGTTTATTCAGATACTATGTGCAATCAGTGTAGGCAGGTGTCCACACGATGTGCTGGCCCTGGATGCCCCAGCTATGGGAAGAGCACCAGGTACTAAGCCATGTCATCTTCAAGAGAGCCCACGAATTAAGGAGCTTTAAAGACCTTTACTATTCACATTTCACAGGTGAGGAAACTAAGGCTTAGAAAGAGTCAGTAACTTGCCCAAAGTTACAGGTTGTAAGTGGTAGAGACAAAAATCAAACAGGACTCCAAACCTCATGTTCTTGGCCACTGCCCTTCCTATCCTGGGAGTCTGCTGCAGCCCTCTTGACCAGAGCTGCTCTGAGTGGGTTTTAACTTCTTGCAACCATTGAACCTTGAGACAAACAGTAAAGCAGCATCACAGCCTTACCATCTTTACACAGAAACACTCAAGATTCACATTCTCAAAATCTGAAATATGAGTTACTAACAACAGTAATGAATAGTAACTAATAATTCATGCAGGTATGGACCTTTTATTTTGCATCAAAAACATGCTGGGCACAAGAAAATAAACTGGGGAGTGGGCAGAGGGATCAGCTCAAATGCAGGGGCTCTAGAGAAATGGAAAAGAGAGTTCAGTTACAGCAATGGTACAATTATTTAAGCAAAAATAACCTGATATTCTTTCCTGGGGTGCAAAAATGTTGGTTATTTTCTACAGAGTGAAAGTAAATTTAATTATTTAAAAAATATATAAAATGTTTCTAATTGCAAATGTAATACATGTTCATCAGAGAACTGTGAATGCAAAAACAAAGCACAAAGATAATAAAAGCTGAAAGATAATGTTAACATTTTTTTTTTTTGGCTGCACCATGCAGCATGCGGGATCTTAGTTCCCAGACCAGGGATCAAATCCATGCCCCAATTTTTTTCCTTTTTATGGCTGAGTAATATTGCATTGTATACATGTACCACATCTTCTTTATCCATTCCTCTGTTGATGGACATTTAGGTTGTTTCCATGTCCTGGCTATTGTAAATAGTGCTGCAATGAACATTGGGGTGCATTTGTCTTTTTAAATTATGGTTTTCTCTGGGTATATGCCCAGTAGTGGGACTGCTGGGTCACATGGCAGTTCCATTTTTAGTTTTATAAGGAACCTCCATACTGTTCTCCATAGCAGCTGTATCAATTTACATTCCCACCAACAGTGTAAGAGGGTTCCCTTTTCTCCACACCCTAATGACTGTCATACAGAGTGAAGTCAGAAAGAGAAAAACAAATATCGTACATTAACCCATATACGTGGAAACTGAAAAAATTGGTATAGATGATCTTATTTACAAAGCAGAAATAGAGCCACAGACGTAGAGAACAAATGTATGGATGCCAAGGGGGAAAAGAGGGGGTGGGATGAATTGGGAGATTGGGATTGACATATACCCACTCTTGATGCTATGTATAAAATAGATAACTAATGAACACCTACTGTAAAGCACAGGGAACTCTACTCAGTGCTCTGTGGTAACCTAAATGGGAAGGAAATCCAAAAAAGAGGGGATATATGAAATCCAAAAAAGAGGAGATATATGTATACATATAGCTGATTCACTTTGCTGTACAGTATAAGCTAACACAACATTGTAAAGCAACTATATTCCAACAAATATTAAAAAAAAAAAACATAAGGAACTCTTACAACCCAAAAGCAAAAAAAAAAAAAAAAAGATCCAATTAAAACGTGGGCAGGGCTTCCTTGGTGGCGCAGTGGTTGAGAGTCCACCTGCCGATGCAGGGGACACGGGTTCGTGCCCCGGTCCAGGAGAATCCCACATGCCGCGGAGCGGCTGGGCCCATGAGCCATGGCCACTGAGCCTGCACGTCCGGAGCCTGTGCTCCGCAACGGGAGAGGCCACAGCAGTGAGAGACCCGCGTACCACAAAAAAAAAAAAAAAAAAAAAGGGCAAAAGACTTGAATAGACGTTTTTCCAAAGAAGATTTACAAATTTACAAAAGGCCAACGTGTATATGAAAAGGTGTTCAGTATCACTAATCATCAGGGAAATACAAATCAAAACCACAATGAGATATCACCCTACACTTGTTATCTCTTGTGTGTTTTTCATGGTAGCCATTCTAACAGGTGTGAGGTAAGAGGCCCACGTACTACAAAAAAAAAAAGAAAACATCCTGCCATTTGTAACAACATGGATGGAACTTGAGATCATTAGGCTAAGGGAAATAAGTCAGAGAAAGACAAATACTGCATGGTCTCACTTATATGTGGAATCTAGAAACATTTAATTCATAGAAACAGTAGAATGGTAGTTGCCAGGAACTAGGGGGTGGGAGAAATGGGGAGATGTTGGTCAAAGGGTACAAACTTCCAGTTATAAGAACGTGTCTGGGGAATCTAATGTACAATGTGTGGACCATTTAACAATAGTGTATTGTTAGTACTTGAAAGTTGCTAAGAGAGTAAATCTTAACTGTTCTCACCACAAAAAAACAAAAACAAAAAACAACCCACGACCCTTGCAGTGGAAGCACAGAGTCCTAACCACTGGACTGCCAGGGAAGTCCCACAACGTTAACATTTTTGAGGAAGATCTATCAAGCCTGTCTCTCCTCAGGAAAACATAAGCCCCCATCCCACCAGCTGCCACTGCCCTCATCCTATCCCTGTTTCAGCCACAAGGGCTTCCTTTCTGATCCTTGACTGTGTCAAACTCTTTCCCTCCCTCGGGGAGTCTGCCCTTGTTCTCCCTCTAACTCAAAAGTTAGAGGTTCTTGGAAAGTCTGGCTCCTTCTCATGTTTTAGGTCTCAGCAAAATGTCATTTAGGATAGTCCTTTCCTGGCCCCTTATCTCAAGTAGTTCCCCCAGCCCCTATCTTCTATCACATTCCTATCACGTATCACATTCACATTATTCTCCTCTAAGCCCTTAACCCTACCTGGAATTCTTCGCCTGTTTGTTGTCTGTTCCCTTCACAAGAATGTAAGTTCATGAAGGAAAGGCCTTGCCCATATTGTTCAATGCCATATGCCCAGAGCCTAGCACACAGTAGGTGCTTGATGGATATCTGAATATTGTACAAATGGTCTGGTAATGTGCTTTTATCCACTTAACATATTATGAAAATATTCCCAAGAATAAACTGAATCCAAAAGTAAATTCCTGAGTTTCTGTTAGATTATGCTTACTCTTCTTCGGCTATTATCTAATACAAAGCCTTATTCTAATAGGCTGCACTGATTCTGATAATGTTCATTTAAAAATAAAAGGTCCAGACAGGAAAAAACAAACACACAAACAAAAAACAAATTTCAATGAAATTCTGGGCCCAAGCATGGTAGATTCAGAGTCATCCAAGGCGAAAACATAAGCTAACTATTAAAGATAATTACTGGAAACTCCCTGGCGGTCCAGTGGTTAGGACTCCACACTTCCACTGCAGGGTTTGATCCCTGGTTGGGGAACGAAGATCCTGCCCGTAAGCAGCCAAAAAAAAAAAAAAAAAAAAAAAAAAGGTAATTACTAAACTGCTGCCAGTTGTGCAACATTCTGACTTCTGCATAAAACATGACACTACAAAGAAGTATAAATCCTAATTGCCTAAAAAAGGTTCTATGCATATAGGGTTTAATATAAAATGATAGGACTTCCCTGGTGGCACAGTGGTTAAGAATCCACCTGCCAATGCAGGGGACATGGGTTCAATGCCTGGTCCAGGAAGATCCCACATGCTGCGGAGCAACTAAGCCCGTGCGCCACAACTACTAAGCCTGTGCTCTAGAGCTCGCGAGCCACAACTACTGAAGCCCGTGCCCCTAGAGCCCGTTCTCCGCGACAAGAGAAGCCACCACAATGAGAAGCCTGCGTACCACAACAAGGACCCAATGCAGCCAAAAATAAAATAAATAAATTTATTTAAAAAATACATATCCTTGGGCTTCTCTGGTGGCACAGTGGTTGAGGGTTCGCCTGCCGATGCAGGGAACATGGGTTCGTGCCCCGGTCCGGGAAGATCCCACATGCCGTGCAGCGGCTGGGCCCGTGAGCCATGGCCACTGAGCCTGCGCGTCCGGAGCCTGTGCTCCGCAGCGGGAGAGGCCACAACAGTGAGAGGCCCGCATACCGCAAAAAAAAATACATATCCTTGAAGAAAATTTCCCTAGTAGTACGCTCTCAAACTGAACACATTAATTCATAAACAAAGCAATATAAAATTCTGTCATTCTTACCTCCTCCCAATTATATTAGAAACAGAACCAGTGATGTCTGACCACTACTTCTCTCTTCCCTTTTCTTTCTTAAGCCAGTGGTTCTCAAACTTTATTGCATATTATCATCTCTTGGAGAACTGTTATTATTATTATTTTCTTTTTGCGGTACGTGGGCCTCTCACCGCTGGGGCCTCTCCCGTTGCGGAGCACAGGCTCTGGACACGCAGGCTCAGCGGCCATGGCTCATGGGCCCAGCCGCTCCGCGGCTGGTGGGATCCTCCCAGACAGGGGTAATGAACCCGCGTCCCCTGCAACGGCAGGCGGACTCTCAACCACTGTGCCACCAGGGAAGCCCAAGAGAACTGTTATTATTATTACATCTACTGTATGCTCTCTGGAGGACTGGAGAAATACAAAATACATGAACCTTTTCAAACTGAGGTATGAGATATTTAAGAGGCATCAAGCTACTTTAAGGATTAAGCATATTTGATAAAACTTACATTTCTTCTTACTTTGAAGCACACAGTTGGAAGTATAATAAGGAATCAAATTTTATTTATTGAATGAATGAACTGCAACCACTACATGTGCATAATCTAATAATGCTTAAAAATGAAATATTCTTTACTCTGTCGGGGCGAACAAAGTTAACGTCAAAAAGAACTTGCTTTCTATCTTACCTAACTTCTTCATACTCCCCTCTCTCCGTAACTGTAGCAACAGCACCTGCCTGGTCCTGGCACTATAGTAAGTGCTTTGGAGACCTGCTCCTTAGTCAGGGGCTCACAGGCAGCAGAGCAGGGCTGGAAATCCAGGTGTCCTCACCCCCTAAGTGGGGTCTGGAACCTCTGCAGTACAAGGCATCCTTCCTGACTTGTTTTTATCTCTCTAGTCTGATGTCTTCATACTTTCCTCCATGTAGTGAAGCACCTCTGTTCTTCCCCAGGGATAAAGAGTTGACAAAGCTAAACCACAAACTTAAAAAAAGGGAAATCCTAAATGCAAACACAGTTCAATCTCCAAGCAAATCATGCTCAGCTCTTTCTAATTCTCACCCAAACAATTTTCAACAAGTCTCTTCCAAGTACACTTTTCAGGAAGGGCGGAATTGCTGAGGGGGAATGATGTTAGTGAGTTTATATTCCAAATAACTCTGAATAAGCTCCCACACTTCTGTAAACATTAGTGAACACTTCGACACAGAAGCAGTGGCCATCAGGAGCCAGCAGAGTCGCTAAGAAAATTTCACCTGACTAACCTCATCTCCATATTCAAAAGGGTTCCTTGACCAGAAGATCAAGGGAAGCCTTAGATAACACACAAGAATTAAGCTTCTCTGAAGATGGCAGTGCACTGAAAGGTCCCTCTGAACAAAATGGAAAAAGCTGAGTCCAGTGGCAGTGCCTAGATGGTTCAAAATCAGCTGATCCCTCTTGGCCAGTGGATTTTTCACAGCCAGTCTTTTGTTCAACACACGCCTCTTGGGCGCAAGCTAGAACTGTGAGAATACAGTACTGACCAAAACAGCCAAAGACCTGTCCTCCCATTTATGTTCTAAGGCTGTTAGAGCATCTTTGTCAACCTGGGAGAAAATCTCTAGGGTTTAATCACACGCCTATCTTTAGCCTTTTCCTGTTTAATACTTCTCATGAAAGACAAATGAATATGGGTTTATTCAATTTTGAAGGCAAGGCAAAGCAGGAAAAAACAGCAAATTCATTAGAAGATATAACTGCAATCTAAAAAGCTTTCAACAGGTTAGAATAGAGCCAAAGCAAGATGAAATCTGATGGGAAAAAATTTACTGTCCTATATCACAGTTCAAAAAACCAACTGCATAAGAGAGGATGGGAGACCATTTTAACACCCGTCTAAGTTAGGAAGACCTAAAGGTTTTAGTTGAGTATGAATTCAGTATGAAGAAAGGTGATGGTGTAAAGGAATAACTGGAGAGTCAGGAAACAAGGATTCTAGTTCCAGTGGCTGGGGGAGGGGGCAAGTTACTGGATTTAGGGAGTTGCTTCTCTCATCAGAGCCTTTAAGGGATTGGGCCAGGATACCTCTCAGATCCCATCTAGCTCCACCATAACAAAGATAATGCTCACTTCTGTACACTGCTGTGTCCCCAGCACCTAGCACGGAAAGCATTCCCCAGGTGCTTGTAAATGAATGGCAGTGCTAACAGAAATCCTACAGGTTAGTACCATAATGTGCCTCCCTCCCCCAGCTCACACACTAAAACTCCTAACACACTCTTGGGTTCAAGAAAGAGAAAGGAGTCTGGGCAAGAGGGATCATAAACCCATAGCCACATATATGTTCCATTTCAAAAGGATCCTTGGCAAGTTAGATTTATAGTTGAGAGGAAGGTTAAGGGGTCGGTTTCTCAACTCTCATAATAAGAATTGGATGAAGTAGTGGCTGAAGGAACTGAGGAATGTTCTGTTCTGGGGAAAACAAAAGCTTAGAAGGGCCATGGTAGATGCTTTCAGATATTTTGAACAATACGTCAGTGTAACTCCAGAAGGCAAATGGAAGTCCAAAGATAAAAATCAGTGGGGGACTTCCCTGGTGGTACAGAGGTTAAGAATCCTCCTGCCAATGCAGCGGACACAGGTTCGAGCCCTGGTCCCAGAAGATCCCACATGCCACGGTGCAACTAAGCCCGTGTGCCGCAACTACTGAGCCAGCGCTCTAAGGCCCGCAAACCACAACTACTGAAGCCTGCGTGCCTAGAGCCCGTGCTCCGCAACGAGAAGCCGCTGCAATGAGAAGCCTACGCACCGCAACGAAGAGTAGACCCCGCTCACCGCGACTAGAGAAAGCATGCACCGCAATGAAGACCCAACGCAGCCAAAAAAAAAACCAGTGGGAAGGTTCAGTATAGATTACTAGAATGGGCTGCTCCTCACCAACAGAAATCTTCAAGCAGCTGGCAGGAATGTTACAAAGGTTAATTCCTCACTGAGTTGTAAGTTATTTTAGATAACTTCTAAGGTCCCTTCCAACTCCAAGATTCCATGACTTTGTTATTCATATTTAAAATGTAGTATACAGAAAAGGTTTGGGACTTCCCTGGTGGTCCAGTGGTTAAGAATCCACCTTCCAATGCAGGGAACGCCGGTTGGATCCCTGGTCGGGGAACTAAGACCCCACATGCCGTGGGGCAACTAAGCCCGTGCGCTCTAGAGCCCACGCACCACAACTAGACAGCAGCCTGAGTGCTGCAACAAAGATCCTGCAACTAAGACCCAATGCAGCCAAATAATTTTTTAAAAACCTTTAAAAAGAAAAGGTTTCATTTTGCATAACATTTTTAAATTGTTCCATTTTTAAGAATGAATCTGAAGTACTCAATGAGTTTAAGAAAACCCCCCATATGAAGCATAACTCTCTGTGGTTGTTATACAGTTTTAGGTAGACAGTGAGTATAAATACCTAATGCTCCATTATTATTTCCCCATTCTGCCCTTGCATCCCCGGCTGGCTGCAATGACACCACCCTCAGATATTCTGAGATGTATGGGAGAATGCCCTTCATTCTAGCCTCATTAAAATGGAAACCTCCAGCCTCTTGCGTGTTGAGGTAGAAGACACCTGGGTTTTTAAAAACCTATTTTAAAAACACATATCATATACCGTTTGCAAACAAAGTATTTTATTGTAGGAATAACAATATATGGGAACACAGTGCTCTGCAACCATGGGCTCCACTAACTTTGGATCAAAAATATTAAAAAAATTCCAGAATGTTCCAAAATGCAAAACTTCAATTTGCCATGTATGCTGGCAGCTATTTACATATCACTTACATTGTATTTACAACTAACATAACTAAACGTTATGTTTTACATAACATTTACATTACATTAGGTATTACAAGTAACCTAGAGATGATTTAAAGTATATGAAGGATGTGCATGGATTATATGCAAATGCCATGCCATTTTAGGGACTTGAGATGGATTTTGGTATCTGAGGGAGTCCTAGAACCAATCCCCTGCAGATACTGAGGACAACTGTATTTTATAGATTTCTGGGCTTGCGGCATGTAGGATCTTTAGGCTGAGAAAGATGAGGAGAGGCCAAAGGTAGTAGAACATGACAAGGAAAATTTATTTGAGATTTTCTCTTTGCTCCTGCCTTATCTGCACTTGTATCCAACCCACACAAAAAAATGTACTCTTTGTAATAAGTTAGACTTTTTTTTTTTTGCGGTACACGGGCCTCTCACTGTTGTGGCCTCTCCCGTTGCGGAGCACAGGCTCCGGACACGCAGGCTCAGCGGCCATGGCTCACGGGCCCAGCCGCTCCGCGGCATGTGGGATCCTCCCAGACCGGGGCACGAACCCGTGTCCCCTGCATCGGCAGGCAGACTCTCAATCACTGCGCCACCAGGGAAGCCCAATGAGTTAGACTTTTAAGCAGGGTGTTTTTTTTTTAAGGTTAACTGGACTCTTGGGCTTAAGTCTGTATCACTTCTACAGCAATTTACAAAGCACATTTCACAACATGGTAAAATGGGTATCACTATCTCATTTTTCAGAGACTGGTGCAGCCCAGATACAAGGAGACCTGGAACCCAAACTTAGGTTCAACTCCAACTGCTGTGCTCCGCCTCCAGAGCACAGTGCCTGTAGAAGAGCCCAGCCTCACACCCAATCCCATAGCCTCTTGAGATTCCTGGGTAGGGAGCAAAGAGTACAACAGAAGTGGACTCACTCTGCCCTGAGTGGTAGGCAGTCTGAGGGAGCCATGTGACAGAGCGGCCTATGGGAAGAGGCAACAGGATAACCAGGTTCAGAGAAGCTAGGAAAACTGGAGCAGAGCAAAGATGACACAAGTCAGGCAGAGGAGCACCAAGGCTGCCTTGAGAGCTGGGCTGCCTGTCTCTGTTTTGCTACAAACAGCTTTACTCATTGGAGGAAGAGGACAGTGCAAGCTGCTCTAGTCAACACTTCTTCCCATTGTTGCCCTAGGTGAGTAGTATTACAGATCTTTGTCATTCTTGTCTGTTAAGCTAAGTTACTGCTTCCCTTGTCCTTAGCTATTTGAATGTATTTCATTCAGTCATTCGACATGCCAGACATGTGTTACAGGCTAGGCTGCCTGGCCCTCAAGTTGCTGACACCATGCAGAGCATGGACAGTCATGAAAAGGTTCATGACTCCAAGTTTTAGACTGAACATTATGAGCAAAGCCCACCTGGAGAAGATGGGGGACACCCCCCCAAATGTCTCCAAACCTGTGGCCACCGGTCATGACAAGGTGCTGAGTTTGCACTCTCAGAATGTGTAGATGCCCGCCAAAGTGCAAATTATACAAATTATATCAGTTTAGAGAATGAAACTATTTAATACTGAGATAAGAGTTGATTATAATTTTTTCTCTCAGCAAGTGGGTAACTCCGTTCCTGAAAACAAATTCTGTTACCGAAATAATAGCCAAATATAGCTCCAGATAAGAGACATGGTTGGAGCCCTCACTGTCATGCTGGTAGTAGGTGGTTGCAGACTTGTGAAATGTTTAACAGGAGCAGTACTTCCTCAAACTTAAAAGAGCCTACTTAAAGTGCACTGCTTTGGAGGTTAGCAGAAATCTATGTTCTAGCCTAGGAGTGGGCAAACTTTTTAAAAGTAAAAGGCTAGGGCTTCCCTGGTGGCGCGGTGGTTGAGAGTCCGCCTGCCGATGCAGGAGACATGGGTTCGTGCCCCGGTCTGGGAAGATCCCACGTGCCGTGGAGCGGCTGGGCCCGTGAGCCATGGCCGCTGAGCCTGCGCGTCCGGAGCCTGTGCTCCGCAGCGGGAGAGGCCACAACAGTGAGAGGCCCGCGTACCGCAAAAAATAAAAAAAATAAAAGGCCAAATGGCAAACATTTTCTGTGGGCCACATGGTCTCTATCCCAGCTACCTGATTCTGCCTTTGTAGCGAAAATGGAGCCGTAGACATTATTAAACATATAGATGTGACTGTGCTCCAATAAAACTATTTTCAAAATAGGCTGCTGGTCTGAAAGTGTTTGTCTAGCCCCATGAAATGGCATCTCAGAACAGCAACAAAACCTCCTAAGGTCTCTCTTCTCTATGTTTCCTCATTACCCCAGAAGGCTATGTCACTGAAAAGGGGATCCTAGTGCTCGTAACATGTTCCCTACATGAAATGGTTCCTGGAGGGTAGCAGGGCTGAGAAGTATTAAACTAGGCTGTGGATGCTATAAGAGGACAACAAAAGGCCTTGACTTCCTGACTAACTACCTGTGTCAGGGTCAGATCCACACAGAATGGGAAACAATCTACTCTAGCTCTGTTTTTTATTCCTTAATTTCTCAGTTTCAAGGAGTGCAAGTTACACCCCTAGCCAAATCTTCTATCCTGTTGCCTCTCAGGGTCCCACACTACAGACTGTTCTGCGGCTTCATCTCCCCCTCACCTAGACATGCCCCCTACAAGTTGCTTCTAACTTATACCATCGCCTTCCCTCTTCTAATCCACAATGTATCAAAAACTCCGATTGCAAAAGCAAATCGATATTTATAATATGCAACTTTTTACTAAAGCAAAATCATTGCTCATAGTCCAAAAAAAGATATCTGCTGAAGAACCTGCTATTAAATGAACTGCAACTTTTGAATTTATCTGCTGTGCCAGGTCATTTAAGAGCATCCTGTTTGACCCTCTAGTTTTGACCTCATTCATGAAGCTGTAGTGTGTTTATCTACTACACAGTGAGCAGGGATGAGCAACGATAGTTGTTTTCTGATGTAACAGAGAAGCATATTTGGCCTGGACATATTATGGTTGCAGAAGGAATAAAGGCATTTCCTAAAATGGGATTCTACCTGTATCATCCAATGGTGGACAGAACAGAGCTGGAGACTGGGCACAGAGACAAGGCAAATCATTTGAAAGGGAAGGAAAAGAGAGAAAAGTAACCACTGGTGTATTTTCTTAGGGATAAAGAGAGTTGAGTCTGATATTGATGTTGAATATGACCACTAAAATAAGTTTATATAGTTAAGTTTTCCTGAGATACCATGGTATTTTAATAATGATTCCATTTTTTAAAAAATATATATATATAACCTAAAATGGTTTAATTGAGCTTAACTCTTCCAACTCCTCAAATCCTTTAGGGAAGAATTATACTAGAATATATAACAAAACATGTAGCTGCATAAATGATCCTTAAAATCTTATAAAGGAGACTATTATGGTCAATTTTAACCGATAAGGATAATTTCTCAATTAAAATAAGAGGAACTTACCTGTAGAATTTCAGATGAGACTAAAACACTAGCTGAAGTTTTTTGTTTTCCGTATTCCATGCTTTAATTAAAAGATATGCCGTGCACTACTGAACAGAAGAACAGAAAAAGAATATATCTCAGTCATAACTTAACGACATTGGGCATGAAACATCTAAAATTAATGTTCTACACCTAGCAAGCTGCTATAGGAGCAAACCATTATATATCAACATTCTTTTCATTTTTGGAAAAGCTTTTGATCCTCTCTTCTTCCTCCTTGCTCTCAAATCACTTCATGCATCTCATCTGGAATTATACTTGGCCACTGTCTTGATAACAGGCTTTATTTTCAGGACTGGAATTACCCAACAACCATTCATTTGAACGAACTTTCTAGTCAGGAGAAAAAAAAAAGGTCTTAGACTCTTATCTCTAAATAGTAAATAGTTCCCTTCTCTACACGGATACAGGTTCAATGTATGCTTTTATCAGGCATCAACACATTCTGAGAGCACAAAATCAGCTCCCTACCTCTGTCTAAGCCGCCTGGGGAAAGCTAAAACACAAAGCTGTTCCCAGGTGAAGACTGCAAACTCAAATCTTCCTCACCTCTGAAAACAGAAAAAAAGACATGGTTTGGTAATTTGTTCCTTATTGATAGCTCTACCTGACAAACCAGCCACCTCCTAAACGCTGGTACTAAGTGCAAAACACATGAAGGAAAGAAAACCGTCTCTGCTTTGCACATTCTCTCCAACAGTGGAAGAGAGAGAAGAAACACGGAATGCCACTCGTGCTTGCTGCTGGCATCATTCCCTATTGCTTGAAAAGTGAGGCTCCATTGCACCTTAAAGATTTCCTTTAAAATGCCTTGTATGCTTGCTAAGACCCCTTTTAAAAATCTTGTAGCCCTAGCCTCTTCGGGTTTCCTCCTCTCTCTGGCCAATTCGCCCATTCTCCTCCTTAGGTCCACATTCCTCCCAACCCCTCCCCAGGAGGAACAAGCCTCCCACAATTCGGCTGCTGGGCCCTTCCCTAACTCCTTGTCAAGGCTTTACCCCAGGCCTGCTTGGGGAATCCGACACCGAATCACCGTCCCCGTCCGCTCCCCCGCCGACCCGCCCAACTTGCTTCGTGCTGCTCCCCGAGGAGACGGGAAGGGAGTAGTCTGCGCGCTGGGGCAGAGCAGGGCGGACAGCATGCTCCTCGCAGCCTCGGCCTGGCCCTACCACGCACCCCGGCGCTCCTAGGTGTCGCCCGCGGCCCCACCTCCCGCGCTCACCCGGTGGGGGAACAAATAGTCGCGGAGGCCCAAGCGTCTGGGCGCGGCCGCTCGCGGCTCAACCCCGGCCGCGCTCCGAGAGAGGGCCGGAAGAGTGGGCGGCGCCGCCCGGCCCGCCTCCCGGCCCAGCTGTCCGGGCCTCAGTGTCCCGGAGGAGGGCGCGTCAGCGGCGGAGCAGGTCCCAGCGCCACGCCCGCCACCCAGCCCGAGGGGCTCCGAGGCCTCCACGCCGCCCCAGCACCCACCCCGGACCACACTCACCCCCCCGCGCGGCGCGCACCGTGCTCCGACGTGGGCGGATGGCCTAAGCTCCAGCCCCGCGCGCACACGCAGCCTTACCGCAGCCGCACGCGCGGCCGGGCGCGCGCAGACCACGCGCCGGGCCCTAAGCCCCTTGTCCTCTCGCTCGCACGCACGCACGCACGCGCGGGCCCTGACCCCCCCAGTAGGGCGGCGTCGCGCGGCACCCAGGCCTCCGCGCTGATCCGGGCGCGACCTCGGGATTCTCGGCTTCACCTTGCATTCCATGCACCGGGGTGCTAGGTAGTCATTTTACATTTGAGCTTGGCAGCGGTTAGTCGATGGGCTGACCTCAGGAAGGATTTCTGTTGAAGACTCGCTTCTCTTTGCCCCGGCTTGCCCTGTTTTCAAGTTGCGTAAGTGCCCGGCCTTGCGGCAGTCCGGGAGGTATTTACTTATTAAAATTCGCGCAGAGCTATGAAGGGAAGAAGACATCTTGGGAAGTTCTTTGCTCTTGCAGACGAAATGCGCGTTCTCCTTCTAGAATCAATAGAAAAAGAAGGCTGGGGATACGTCGGGGTTGCAATGGTCTGGGGTGTGAACAGGAGTCCCGGGAGTCGCATGCTGTCGAGAAATGCCTCTCGAAACCCTCCTTTGGTCTGGAGAATTCAAAGGTCTGTCCCACCGTGAGTTGTCACTAACTGTTGCTTCTTGGGAGAAACGGAGAAGCTTTGAGGCGCGGAAGCTGAGTGTGCTGTATGGGCTCTGGTTGCACCGGCCTCTGGGTGGAGATTGTTGAATTAATTCAGAAATAGTATTTACTCTCCTCTCTTGGTACCCCTGAAACAGTGCCATCTGAAAACAGTTCCCCATTCAGGCCGCTTGTTTGTGGCACAGTGAACAGGTCGGCAGAGGCATCACGGTGTGAAAAGTTGAAAGAATAGTTCGGTGAACAGCCATGTACATTCCTCCGAGAATGAATAACTCAACATTTTGCGGTAACTGCTTTCTTTCTCTCTCGCCTAAGTAAAGACAAAGACATTCCCCTATGCAACCACATAAGAAACTAAATTACATCTAAGAAACTTAATAATTTGACATCACCTAATGTCCAGCCCATATGCAAATTTCTCCAGTTATCAAAAAAAGTCATATATTGGTTTTGTAGAAAGGTAGTCCCATGGCGTCCAACTTATTTAAGGGATGCAATATCTTCTCTTACTGAATGGATAATAAGACAAATCTCAGGACTTTCTCTTTTAAGTTTCCTCTATTTCCTGAATTGTCTATTTAATCTTTTTTTATTGTTTTAAGCTCTTTCAAGTTAAAGACTTTGTTTCAAATTTATGTGGATCTCTGCTTAACATTTACATTAAAGACTGCTGCTAGTCAAAAGCAAAAAAAAAACAGAGTCCTGTGAAGATTCATGCATTGTATTTGTTATGGTTGTCTCTTTTTTTTTTTTTTTTTTTGGCGGTATGCGGGCCTCTCACTGGTGTGGCCTTTCCTGTTGCGGAGCACAGGCTCCGGACGCGCAGGCTCAGCGGCCTTGGCTCACGGGCCTAGCCGCTCCGCGGCACGTGGGATCCTCCGGATCGGGGCACGAACCCGCGTCCGCCGCATCTGCAGGCGGACCCTCAACCACTGCGCCACCAGGGAAGCCCTGGTTGTCTCTTTTAATGCGGAGCAATCCTCCACCTGTTTTGTTTTTGTGGTATTAACTTTTTAAAGAGTCTAGGCCAGTTATTTGGCAGAGGGTTCTACTTTCGCAATTTGTCTGACCTTGTTTTCCTCCTGATGTCATTTAATTTTTCTCTAGATCCCATATTTCCTGTAAGCTCGAAGGAAGGTTGAGAGGTTTGATTAGATGGCAAGAATCCTTCTAAGATGGCACACTTTATGAGGTGCTCTTATTGTTTTCCATCAGCAAGAACATAATAATAAATATTAAACCCCTGTTATTTTTATATGCATAATATTAGGTTGTCCCAGTATCAGTGGTCACTGAAATCTGAAGTGTTTCCAGATTTTTCTATTAAACTACATTTTCTCTTTTGTGGTTAATAGGTAATCTGTGGGGTGGAGACTTTGGATCTGTTTGGAGGAGAAAGTCTTAGATCCCTGCAAGGAGGACATGGGTTACAAATCCATTCACCTAGGTGGATAGAGTAATCATCTGGATCATTCTGGTACCCAGTGTTAGGCACTTCATTGAATTAGGTACTAGCTTCATTCAAAGAACAGTAAAACTCTGGACTCTGTGGAGTTTGGGCCACTGTAGGGTTCCTGTGGATAATTCTGGTAAAAGCAGTGATACTTTCTACAAGGTCTTGTGATGTCTGTTTTAAGAAGCCTTGATAAAATCCAAGAGGAGTTTCCTATATGTAACTGGGCATACCTGAAACTAAACCCCCAGTTCCATTCTAACAACAGAAACAAATCAAGAATATGTAATACTGTGTGTAAACTCTGTCTGTGATCACCTGGTCTCTGGCTCATATCAAACATCTGGGGGTGTGAGCTCATCCATTTAAGCTTATAAGCCCCACTGGGTGAGATCTATGTCAAGTTTACTCTGTATAACAACGACCACTTCAGCTCCCACAAGAGGAGTCTCAAAGGGCATCTTCTATTCCACAGACAAATGTAGGGTTCTAAACAGAGAGCCTGTATCTCCACTTTTATAATTTTTAGTGAGTCAGTCAGTGGATCATATCAGTGGTTTTTGTTTGCATCAGCAAATTAGTGTCTGCTCATGCCTCTGCCAGTTGATCTGAATTTCATCAGAGTCAGCTTTCTAAAAGTCCAAGGCAGAAGCTGCAAGGCAGAAGCTAGACTTGAAAGTTATGTTGCATCATTTTTGTGACATTTTATTGGTCAATAGGAAGCATAGGACTGTTCAAGATTCAAGGGGAGGGATTCAGACAAGGCATAAACACGAGGAGATGAGGCTCACTGCAGAGTCGGAGGGAAAATATTTGGAAAGGAGCTACCACACTGCTCTAGGCCAAATGCAAACTTACATGTGTAGTATTGATCATAGTGGTGCTTTGCTCAAAATCAGGTGGGTCTGGATCATCTATTTAACTTCAAGCCTCGTCATAACCACCCATCCCCAATTGTGATCTACACATTTACATGAAGACTATAAATATGGGCCCCCATTTCTTTTTTTTTTAATTAATTAATTTATTATTTAAGTTTGGCTGCGTTGGGTCTTCGTTGCCACGCACGGGCTTTCTCTAGTTGCGTCAAGCGGGGGCTACTCTTCATTGCGGTGTTTCGGCTTCTCATTCCGGTGGCTTCTCTTGTTGCGGAACACGGGCTCTAGGTGCGGGAGCTCAGTAGCTGTGGCTCACGGGCACTAGAGCACAGGCTCAGTAGTTGTGGTGCACGGGCTTAGTTGCTCCGCAGCACGTGGGATCTTCCTGGACCAGGGATTGAACCCGTGTACCCTGCATTGGCAGGCAGATTCTTAACCACTGCGCCACCAGGGAAGTACCCCCCCCCCCGTTTCTTTTTGTTTACAGATTTCTTGGTTCAACTGCTTCTCCCTTACAAAAGCATTGTTTTTTTGTTTTTTTTTTCCCTATGGGAAGGAAAAAGAATAGGGGCGTGAAATGTACATTTAAAAATTATTTATGGTATTTTGGAGGTTCTCTGAAAATAATAGAGGTGGAAATAGGAGTTAAAATGGGTGTACAACAAAATTATTTGTGGATAGTAGCAGTGTAAGTCTAGGCACTGGACTTCTTTGACACTGTGTAAATATTCAGATCTGAATCCCTGGTTGTGATTCTTTTTCTGGCTCCAGCCCTGGCAGGTAGCTGTGCCCTTTGCAAAGGGTAAAGTGATTGCTACCTGCTGATACCTTTATCACAACCATTCTTCACCTCACCTTGGCTGACACTTCACCTCACTAAGTAAAGGAAATCCATTGGTAACAAAACTAGGAAGGGTCCATTGCAAATAGAGTAATATACGGAAAAAAATAGACCTCTGTATTTGGAAGGATGCTTTAGGACACTGATATTATATCTTACAAATTCTGTATTTTTATTTTTGAAAAGTTATATTCCGATACCTGTTTTTAAAATGTTTTGAATGTCCTATGAATAATGAGTGGATATATGTGCTCATAGATGGCAAAACCTCCCTAGGATGCAAAACAGAGCCATGGACAGCAGACTAGGGGGACGAAATCCTCTCAAGTGAAATGATTGGGAAGAAAAGGTCCAAAACCTTCGAGAGCTTATTTCCTTCGAGGCAGTTTCCTTGTTCCTTGTGTAGCGTTTATTCAGCTTGTGATTCAGTTATCTATTGCATCTCATATATTAAAAATATCCATTTAATATTTCTCACGATTCTGAGGGTTGGTTGGCTGACTCCTCTGTGGTTTTGTCTGGATTTACTCACACAGTTATATTCAGCTCTAACAGGGGCTGGCAAAAGTTTCTGTAAGGGGTGGTAGCTCGTGCATATTTTAGGTTTTGTGTCTGTTGCATATTCTTCTTTGTTATTCATTGATAATTTTTTTTTTTTTTTTTTTACAAACCTTTAAAAAGCAAAAGCTATTCGTAGCTCAAGGGCCCTACAAAGAAACAGGCTGAGGGCCAGATTTGGTCTGCAGGCTGTGGTTTGCCAACCCCTGAACTGGAAAGTCAGCTAAGCTGAAGGTCAAAGGTGACCTCACTTACATGTCTGGCACTTGGTGATGCCATCCACTGAAGGCCATGGTTCTCCTTCTGGAGAATCTTCAGGGCTTCTCGTCCTCCAGGGGCTCCATTGTCAGTCTGTGGGCAGCATCCAAGACAGTGGAGGTGGAAGCTGTCAGACTCGTTAAGGCATAGCTGGGGAATCACACAGGGTCACATATGCCACATTCTGTGGATTAGAGGAGACCACGAGGCCAGCCCAGATTGAAGGGATGGGCAGCCAGACTCCCTGTCAGTGGGAGGAGCTGCCGATGTCCTGGCCACAGCCAGCTTAACTAAGTGGAGGATTTCTGCTGTCCGCATCACCCAGGGAGATGGAGGGCTGATGCTGACCTTGACATTAGCTTGGCTCTCAGAGCCTTATTCAGATAACTTCACATTGAGTCATAAAACTATGGATTTCTGATCTCTGATGGCAGCTACTGTTCTTACTCTTCCTTTTGACCATATCACCCCAGACTGTTTTGAATTCTGTGAGCACTCACTCATTTCCCTCAGTACTAGTTTATAGGTGTCTCTGCTAAGAGATATCAGCTCCTTGAAGGAAGGACCATGCCCTACCACTCTGCCTTGCTGTGATATATCTTCAATAGATAGGTACGGAATTTAATTAAATAGCCTAACTAAGGTTTAACATCAGGTTATTTGCTTACTTCACAAAAGCAAAACTAATTTAAGAATCTTGCACATTACCTCCAAATTCTGGAAGAACAGCATGCATCAAAGAGTTACGTTTCACACCCAAATACTGTCTAATCAATCACATAGTTAAACTTCCTAGCAGTTTTCCAAACATATAATCAAACGTTAGGAAGCAGTATGCTTAATGACAAGTTTGAACTAGCAATCAGCTTTAAGGACATATTACATTTTAACTCTGTGTCTGCAGATGAAAATCAAAATGTAGCAGCATAGGGAGCTCAGCTTGGTGCTCTGTGATGGCCTAGTTGGGTGGGATGTGGGTGCAGGCGGGGAGGTCCAAGAGGGAGGGGATGTGTATGCGTATGATTGATTCACTTCGCTGTGTGGCAGAAACTAACACAACATTGTAAAGCAATTATACTCCAATAAAAAAAATTAATAAGTGGAGGAGGGGAGAATGTTAAAAATCTGAGCCCATTAAGAGTGAGGTTAAGGGGAGAAAAACAAATCCAATAAATATATGCTATCAAGTAAAAAAAAAAAAAAAGTAACAGCAGTTTGGAATATATGCTATGTATGTTCCAAGGCAGAAGTAATTCTGGAGAGAGTTTCTAATCTACAGTAAATGCTGCTACTAATTGCTTAGTTGAATTTTTTAATATGTGTTTTCTCCCAGATCTCATTGTAACTCCATCTTCTTCCACTTGATGGAAAGCTTTGACAATTTATTATGTTTAGAAGCAGCTGGGGTGTATTTCTAATTGATGATTTGTTATCCTGTATTTCTTACTTGACTATCCACATTTTTCATTCTCTTCAGCATTTTCCTCCAGCATCTTCTGTCTCACTGAACTAGATGGATGGTGCTCCTTTTGTGCAAACGCAGGCAGTATTTCAGTCCCTCCCCTGCTGCTTCCTTCCATCGGACCTCAGATACATACAGGACTGATGCTAGATAACATGTATATGACACTTAAACATTAACAAAGTGTATTCACATATCTGTATCAGTTGATTATTAATACATCAGTCCTGTGGGACAGATGCTACCACTACCTTCATTTAGCAGGTAGGGAGACTGGTGAACAACTGTCCCAGAATACTTCAAGAATGTGTCCAAGCCAACTTCAGTACCTTCCCGTAAAATCTGTTTATTCTTCTGGATTTGGTTAAAGCAGCCCCATTTATCAGTCACCCAAGTCTGACCCTCAATTCTTCCCTCTCCATTACTCCACATGTCCAGACAGCCACCAAGACCCTGTGGATTTTCTCTCTCTGAGACTCTGACCTTCTGATCCTCTGCTCCCCCAAAAGCCTCACTTCTCACTTGGGTTTGTGTCAGAGCTTTCTGTCTGCTCCCCTGACTTCTGAGTTGCCTATCTAGTCCTTCACATTACCATGAGGGCTGTCTTCCTCAAACCCAGATCTTTCCATGCACTTCTGGTTTTACATGGGTCAGTGGTTCCCCACAGGGCACAGTCTAAAGGGTTACAAAGCTCATGAGACTGAGGAACTGAATTTTTAATTTTACTTAATTTAAATTAATGTAGCTGCTATATTGAACAATAAGGCTAAGTGGCCACCATATTGAACAATGCAGATCTATGTGAATCCCTTTTTGTCTGTCAAAACTCAGTTCAAACATGGCTCAGCCTAAGGACCAGCTACACAATTTGTGGAGCCCAGTGCAAAATGAAAATGCAGGGCCCCTTGTAAGAAATTATTAAGAATTTCAAAACAGCACCAGCAGAGCATTAAACAAAGCACAAGGGCCCTGTGTGACTACACAGTTTCCATGCTCATGCAAATGGGCAGTAGAAAAATTCACAAAGGGTATGAAGAAGCAATTTACAGAAGAGGAAATCTGCATGGCCAGTAAATATCTGAAAAGATGCACATTTTCATAGGAATCAAGGAAATGCAAATTAAAGCCACAATGAGACAGTTTTATACCTACTCATTGCCAGAAATTTTAAAGTCCAATAATATTAAGTTGTCAGGTAGTAATCACTGCTGATGATTGTATAAATCACTTATCTAATAAAATTGAAGATGTGCATATCCTGTAAACCAGCGGTTCCACTCTTAGATGTCTTCCCTGGAGAAACATGCACATGTGCACAAGAAGGTGTGTACAACAATGTTTATGACAGCTTTCTTTTAACTGAGAGGCATCTGAAACACACTAATATACACAAATGGGAGGATTGATAAATAAATGCAGCATGTTTTAGGAAAATTTCATGTAATAATTAAAATGGATAGATTAGAGTTATATCTCTCAGCTTGGATAAATTTCAAAAATATAATGTTGATCAAAGAAAGCAAGTTCCAGAAAGGCGTTATTTATGAATATGTTTTACAAATGTGAAAAACATAATTATATTATTGTTTGTAAATATATATATGTATTGTAAATATATATGTATTATAAATTTATATATGCATTATAAGTATATATATCATATATAGTAAACATATATAACCAAAGCACAGGAGTGATTACCTCTAGTGAGGGGTAAGGGGACAGAGACTAGGGTGGCACAGGGCACTTCACTGAAGCTACAGTGATTTATTTCTTAAAAAATAATCACTTAACTGAAATACACACAGACACACAAAGAAAATAATGCAAGTAGTAGAAGAAAGTGTGAATGAATTGCTATATAACATAAGAAAGGGAAAACCCCACAAAATATGACTCAAAATGAAGAAGCAATAAAAGATTCATAAATGCATTTATACATAAGCTTTTAAAAGAACACTTTTCATGAGGAAAAACTATAAGCAAGTAAAAAATCCTGACAACTTGGAGAAAATATTTGTAATGTCTATCATTAGAGGGCTAATATTTTCCCCAATATTTCATTATGAACATTTTCAAACATGTAGCAAAGTTGAAAAAATTTTGTAGAGAACACGCACCCTCTAGATCCTACCATCAACATTTTACTTGCTTTATCATGTATGTAATTTATCTCTATCCATCTGTCAATCTATATTATTTTTTGTTGTGTTTCAAAATAAATCACAAACCGGTATATTGATGCATGTATATTATTAACCAGAATTCAGTATTTGTTTAAGGTGTTTCTTGTGATATAAAATTTAAATAGAATGAAATACACAAATCTTAATTGTACATTCTCTGATTTTTGACAAATACATATACCTCTGTGACTGAAACCTTGACCCAGAAGGCTAATATTAGTAATATATAAAGAGCTCCTAAAAATTGAGAGAAAAATGCCAACAGTGCAATAGAAAAATGAGTAAAAAATATGAACAGACAATTCCACAGAAAAATAAATACAAATGGCCTTTAAGCACACGAAAAGGGGGCTTCCCGGGTGGTGCTGTGGTTGAGAGTCCACCTGCTGATGCAGGGGACAGGGTTTCGTGCCCCGGTCCGGGAGGATCCCACATGCCGCGGAGAAGCTGGGCCCGTGAGCCATGGCCGCTGAGGTTGTGCATCCGGAGCCTGTGCTCCACAACGGGAGAGGCCACAACAGTGAGAGGCCCGTGTACCACAAAAAAAAAAACAAACCACACACAAAAAGGTGCTCAGCCTGCCCATTGTAAGAGAAATATTTTACAATGAACAATGTGAAAAGGAAATTAAGAAAACAATTCCATTTATAATAGCATCAAAAAGAATAAAAATACTTGGGAATTAAATTAACCAAGTAAGTGAAAGAGTTGTATACTGAAAACTATAAAACATCGTACAGAGAAATGAAAGAAGACACAAATAAATGCAGAAAACATCTTGTGTTCATGGAATGAAAAATTTAATATTGTTAAGATTTCAGTACCACCCAAAGTGATCTACAGATTGAATGCAATCCCTATCAGAATCCTAACATTTTTTGCAGAAAAATACATCTTAAAATACATGTGGACTCTCATGGGACCCCAAATAACAGAAACAATCTTGAAAAAGAAGAAAAATGTTGTAGGTCTCACACTTCCTGATTTCAAAACTTATTACAGAGTTACAGTAATTAAAACACTGTGAACTGGCATAAAGACAAACATATAGACCAATAGAATAGAATAGAGAGCCTAGAAATAACCCCTCATATATATGGTCAGACGATTTTCAACAAGGGTGCCAATACCATTCATGGTGAAAGGACTTTTTCAACAAATGGTGCTGGGAAAACTGGATATCCATTTCCAAATTAATGAAGTTGGACCCTCATCCAACATCATATATAAAAATTAACTCAAAATTGGGAATTTAGTGGTGGTCCAGTGTTTAGGACTCTGTGCTTTCACTTCAAGGGCCCGAGTTCAGTCCCTGGTCGGGGAACTAAGATCCCACAAGATGTGTGTTGTGGTCAAAAATAAATAAATAAATAAACAAACTCAAAATGGATTGAAGATCTATACATAAAAGCTAAAACTATAAAAACTCAGATGAAAACAGAGAACAATCTCCATGACGTCAGATTTGGCAATAATTTCTTTGATATGGTACCAACAGCATAAGTAACAAAAGAAAAAAAAAGACAAATTGGACTTCATCAAAATTAAAAACTTATGTATGCTAAAGGACACTATCAATGGAGTAAAAAGGCAGTTCACAGAATGAGAAAAAATATTTTCAAATCATATATCTGATAAGGATTAATATCCAGAATATATAAAGGACTCCTAAAAGTCAACAACACACACACACACACACAACTCTAGTTCAAAAATGGGCAAAGGACTTGAAAAGACAATTCTCCAAAGAAGATATACAGATGACCAATAAGCACATGAAAAGATGTTCAACATCACTAATAATGAGGGAAATGCAGATCAAAACCACAATGAAATACCACTTCAGACCCATTAGAATTGTTATCATCAAAAAACCCAGAAAACAAGTGTTGACAAAAATGTGGAGAAATTGGATCCCTTGGGCGTTGCTGGTGGCAATGTAAAGTCATGCAGCTGCTGTGAAAAAAAAATATGACAGTTCCTCAAAAATTTAAACATAGAATTACCATATGATCCAACAGTTCCACTTCTGGGTATATATACAAAAGAATTGAAAGCAGGGATTTGAACAGATGCTTGTAAACTAATATTCATAGCAACATTATTCACAATAGCCAAAAGATGGAAACAACCCCACTGTCTATCAATGGATGAATAAATAAACAAGATGGAGCATATACATACTATGGAATATTATTTAGCCTTAAAAAGGAGTGAAATTCTAATACATGCTGCAGCATGGATGAACCTTGAGGATATACTGTTAAGTGAAATAAGCCAGACACAAATATACAAATATTGTAAGATTCCACTTAACATGAGGTACCTAGAATACTTAAATACATAGAGACAGAAGGTAGAACACAGGTTACCAGGGGATGAGGGGAAGGAGGAATGGGGAGTTATTGTTTAATAGGTATAGAGTTTCAGCTTAGGATGATGAAAGTTCTCTAGATGGACAGTGGCGATAGTCAATGTGCACATACTTAATGCCAGTGAACTGTCCACTTAAAAGTGGTTTAAAAGTTAAAACTTACGTATATTTTACTACAATGAAAAACATTTTAAAAAGTAAAAACTAAATTAAAACAAAGAAATGCTAAATAACACTGCACTGAGTTGCCATTTCTCACCTATCAGATTGACAAAAATCCAAAACTTTGACTATGTGAGGCTGTGAGGAAACAGGCCTTCTCATTGCTAGTGGCAAGGCAAAAAAATGTAGTATAACCGGTGAGGAGTTTGGCAATGTCTAGAAAAATTACATGAGCATTTACCCTTTGACCCAACATCTGCTCATTCCAGGAAAGTCTCCTGGAGACATACTTGCAAAAATATTAAATTGTTATGACATATAGCAATTTATGTTTATGTCATAACATAAATTGTTATTACATAAAAATTATTATAATAGGCATAAAGCTACTTATGGTGGCATTGTTTGCTATAGTAAAAACAAAACAAAAACAAAACTGGAAACAACCCAAATGTTCAGTGATAGGGAAATGGTCTAGTAAACTATGGGGCATCCAAGCAATGGAGAACTACACAACTAAAAAGGAGTGAGGAGGGCCTCTATATATTGGTATGGAACTATCACTAGGCGATTGTTAAATGAGATAAAGCAAGATGCAGGACGGTGTTTATGTTGTGCTACGTTTTGTGTGAGAAACAGGTAAATAAATCATAAACATATTTGTGATATTTTTCAAAAGGTAACAATGAAATGATACATCAAAAACTAATGAGAGGGCTTCCCTGGTGGCGCAGTGGTTGAGAGTCCGCCTGCCGATGCAGGTGACACGGGTTCGTGCCCTGGTCAGGGAAGATCCCACATGCCGCGGAGTGGCTAGGCCCGTGAGCCATGGCCGCTGAGCCTGCGCATCTGGAGCCAAAAAAAGATGGAAATCAAATTCCATCAAAATTAAGGAAAAAGAGTATAATATCCCTACAGATGATGAAATCATGTCCAAAAGACATTCCCATAAAGCAGAGTAAAAATTATAATCTAATATTTCAAAACAAGCTAGTAGACACAAAGAAAACAACATAACAAATGAAAGAATAAATCAGAATTTATCTGAGGTGACAGAAAATAATTAAAACAAAATTATTAAGAAATGGGAACTAAAATAAAAGCAAAACTAGAATGAATACAAGATAATGCCTCAATGGAAGATAAAAAGAAGGGAAATTTTTAAAACTACAATGGAAGAACAGAGAGATGAAAAGGATTCAAGAAACAATAAGGCAGAGAAGACCATATATATGTATATATCATATATATATATGGAATATCTGCAGAAAACCCTGACAAAGAAAAAAACCCCTGAAATCTGTAATATAAGAAACTGCAATAAAATGTGAATTTAAATGAAATATTGAGAGGGCACCTGGTTTATCTGATGATATTGACCTAGAATGACCATCACTGAGATATAGTCTAGTGAAATTACTGGACTTTAAAGTAAAGGAAATAAAAATCCTTTAGGCACTGAGAGAAAAAGCCCAAGTCACTTAGGGAAGAAAGTAATATTGTCTTTAAACTTTTGAACACCAACACTCTATGCTTGAAGAAAATTTAGTAATATATTTACAATATTCAAAGAAAGAAAATACAAGGCAAGGATTTTATATCTAAACAAGCTGTCATCAACATGTAAGAACTCAGGGAATAGTATTCGTTATGAATCTACTGGAGAAGGGGATTGAGACAAGCAAAATACTTAAGAGACAGGACAAAATGACTGAAGATGAGCATATAATTTCTATGTATAACTAAGACTAAATGAGAGATATAAGGAAGAGTCTGTAGTATGTAGTAGCTGAGTGCTCTGACAATGTAGGTACAGCACAACTGCAAAAAACGGGTGAGAATGGGGAGAGCAGATGCAAAAGAATTTGTAACTCTTTCCAATAATCACATTGGTGGTATTGTTATTGGCTCCTACCGACTAAAGATGGAAGAATTTGAGTATGGGGATTTCCCTGGTGGCACAGTGGTTAAGAATCTGCCTGCCAATGCAGGAGACATGGGTTCGAGCCCTGGTCGGGGAAAATCCCACATGTGGTGGAGCAGCTAAGCCCATGTGCTGCAACTACTGAGCCCGTGTGCTGCAACTACTGAAGCCCATGCACCTAGAACCTGAGCTCCGCAACAAGAGCAGCCCCCACTCGCCACAACTAGAGAAAGGCCATGTGCAGCAATGAAGACCCAACACAGCCATAAATAAATAAATAAAAATTAAAGAGGAGGAGCTTCAAGATGGTGGAGGATTAAGACATGGAGATCACCTTCCTCCCCACAAATACATCAGAAATACATCTACATGTGGAAGAACTCCTACAGAACACCTACTGAATGCTGGCAGAAGACCTCAGACCTCCCAAAAGGCAAGAAACTTCCCACGTACCTGGGTAGGGCAAAAGAAAAAAGAAAAAACAGAGACAAAAGAGTAGGGACAGGACCTGCACCAGTGGGAGGGAGCTGTGAAGGAGGAAAGGTTTCCACACACTAGGCAGCCCCTTCATGGGCGGAGCCTGAGGGTGGCGGAGGGGGGAAGCTTCAGAGCCATGGAGGAGAGTGCAGCCACAGGGGTGCGGAGGGCAAAGCGGAGAGATTCCCGCACAGAGGATCGGTGCTGGCCAGCACTCACCAGCCCAAGCGGCTTGTCTGCTCACCCGCCAGGGCAGGCGGGGCTGGGAGCTGAGGCTCGGGCTTTGGTTGGATCCCAAGGAGAGGACTGGGGTTGGCAGTGTGAACACAGCCTGAAGGGGCTAGTGCACCATGGCTAGCCGGGAGGGAGTCCGGGAAAAAGTTTGGACCTGCCAAAGAGGCAAGAGACTTTTTCTTGTCTCTTTGTTTCCTGGTGCTCAAGGAGAGGGGATTAAGAGCACCGCTTAAAGGAGCTCCAGAGACGGGCTCGAACTGTGGCTATCAGCGCGGACCCCAGAGATGGTCATGAGATGCTAAGCCTGCTGTTGCCGCCACCAAGAAGCCTGTGTGCGAGCACAGGTCACTGTGCACACCTCCCGGGAGCCTGTACAGCCTGCCACTGCCAGGGTCCCATGATCCAGGGACAACTTCCCCAGGAGAACGCACAGCGCGCCTCAGGCTGGTGCAACGTCACGCTGGACTCTGCCACTGCAGGCTCTCCCTGCATTCCGTACCCCTCCCTCCCCCCAGCCTGAGTGAGCCAGAGCCCCCGAATCAGCTGCTCCTGTAACCCCATCCTGTCTGAGCGAAGAACAGACGCCCTCTGGTGACCTACATGCAGAGGTGGGGCCAGATCCAAAGCTGAACCCCAGGAGCTGTGAGAACAAAGAAGAGAAAGGGAAATTTCTCCCAGCAGCCTCAGGCCAGCGGATTAAATCTCCACAATCAACATGATGTACCCTGCATCTGTGGAATACCTGAATAGACAAAGGATCATGCCAAATTGAGGAGGTGAGCTTTGGGAGCAATGATATATATATATTTTTTCCCTTTTTTCTCTTTTTGTGAGAGTGTATGTGTATGCTTCTCTGTGTGATTTTTGTCTGTATAGCTTTGCTTTTACCATTTGTCCTAGGGTTCTGTCTGTCCATTTTTTGTTTTTCTTTTTTTATTATAGTTTTTAGCGCTTATTATCATTGGCGGATTTGTTTTTTCGTTTGGTTGCTCTCTTCTTGTTTTTTTTTAATAACTTAATAAAATTTTTAAATATTTTTTATTTTAATAACTTATTTATTTTATTTTATCTTCTTCTTTCTTCCTTTCTTTCTCTTTTTTTTCTCCCTTTTCTTCTGAGTCGTGTGGATGACAGGCTTTTGGTGCTCCAGCCAGGTGCCTGGGCTGAGCCTCTGAGGTGGGAGAGCCAAGTTCAGGACACTGGTCCACAAGAGACCTCCCAGCTGCACATAATATCAAATGCCAAAAATCTCCCAGATCTCCATCTCAATGCCAAGACCCAGCTCCACTCAATGACCAGCAATCTACAGTGCTGGACACCCTACGCCAAACAACTAGCAAGACAGGAACACAACCCCACCCATTAGCAGAGAGGCTGCCTAAAATCATAATAAGGCCACAGACACCCCAAAACACACCACCAGGCGTGGACCTGCCCACCAGAAAGACAAGATCCAGCCTCATCCACCACAACACAGGCACTAGTCCCCTCCACCAGGAAGCCTACACAACCCACTGAACCAACCTTAGCCACTGGGGACAGACACCAAAAACACAGGAAGTACGAGCCTGCAGCCAGCAAAAAGGAGACCCCAAACACAGTAAGATAAGCAAAATGAGAAGACAGAAAAACACACAGCAGATGAAGGAGCAAGGTAAAAACCCACCAGACCTAACAAATGAAGAGGAAATAGGCAGTTTACCTGAAAAAGAATTCAGAATAATGATAGTAAAAATGATCCAAAATCTTGGAACTAGAATGGAGAAAATATAAGAAATATTTAACAAGGACCTAGAAGAACTAAAGAGCAAACACACGGTGATGAACAATACAATAAATAAAATTAAAAATTCTCTAGAAGGGTGCTGCCCTGGTGGCGCAGCAGTTGAGAGTCCGCCTGCTGATGCAGGGGACACGGGTTCGTGCCCCGGTCCGGGAAGATCCCACATGCCGCGGAGCGGCTGGACCCGTGAGCCATGGCCGCTGAGCCTGCGTGTCCGGAGTCTGTGCTCCACAACGGGAGAGGCCACAACAGTGAAAGGCCCGCGTACCACAAAAAAAAAAAAAAAAAAAAATCTCTAGAAGGGATCAATAGCAGAATAACTGAGGCAGAAGAACGGATAAGTGACCTGGAACATAAAATAATGGAAGTAACTACTGCAGAGCAGAATACAGAAAAAAGAATGAAAAGAATTTAGGACAGTCTTAGATACCCCTGGGACAACATTAAACGCACCAACATTCGAATTATAGGAGTCCCAGAAGAAGAAGAGAAAAAGAAAGGGACTGAGAAAATATTTGAAGAGATTATAGTTGAAAACTTCCCTAATATGGGAAAGGAAATAGTTAATCAAGTCCAGGAAGCACATAAAGTCCCATACAGGATAAATCCAGGGAGAAACACGCCAAGACACATATTAATCAAACTATCCAAAATTAAATACAAAGAAAAAATACTAAAAGCAACAAGGGAAAAACAACAAATAACACACAAGGGAATCCCCATAAGGTTAACAGCTGATCTTTCAGCAGAAACTCTGCAAACCAGAAGAGAGTGGCAGGACATATTTAAAGTGATGAAACAGAATAACCTACAACCAAGATTACTCTACCCAGAAAGGATCTCATTCAGATTTGACAGAGAAATTAAAACCTTTACAGACAAGCAAAAGCTAAGAGAATTCAGCAACACCAAACCAGCTTTACTACAAATGCTAAAGGAACTTCTCTAGGCAGGAAACACAAGAGAAGGAAAAGACCTACAATAACAAACCCAAAACAATTAAGACAATGATAATACGAACATACATATCAATAATTACCTTAAATGTAAACGAATTAAGTGCTCCAACCAAAAGACAGAGACTGGCTGAATGGATACCGAAACAAGACCCGTATATATGCTGTCTACAAGAGACCCACTTCAGACCTAGGGACACATACAGAATGAAAGGGAAGGGATGGAAAAAGATATTCCATGTAAATGGAAATCAAAAGAAAGCTGGAGTAGCAATTCTCATATCCGACAAAATAGACTTTAAAATAAAGACTATTACAAAAGACAAAGAAGGACACTACATAATGATCAAGGGATCAATCCAAGAAGAAGATATAACAATTGTAAATATTTATGCAGCCAACATAGGAGCACTGCAATACATAAGGCAAATGCTAACAGCCATAAAAGGGGAAATTGACAGTAACACAATCATAGTAGGGGACTTTAACACCCCACTTTCACCAATGGACAGATCATCCAAAATGAAAATACATAAGGAAACACAAGCTTTAAATGATACATTAAACAAGATGGACTTAATTGATATTTATAGGACAGTCCATCCAAAAACAACAGAATACACTTTCTTCTCAAGTGCTCATAGAACATTCTCCAGGAGAGATCTTATCTTGGGTCATAAATCAAGCCTTGGTAAGTTTAAGAAAATGGAAATCGTATCAAGTATCTTTTCCGACCACAACCCTATGAGACTAGATATCAATTATAGGAAAAAATCTGTAAAAAATACAAACACTTGGAGGCTAAACAATACACTACTTAATAACCAAGAGATCACTGAAGAAATCAAAGAGGAAATCAAAAAATACCTAGAAACAAATGATAATGAGAACACCATGAACCAACACCTATGGGATGCAGCAAAAGGAGTTCTAAGAGGGACGTTTATAGCAATACAATCCTACCTTAAGAAACAAGAAACATCACAAATAAACAACCTAACCTTACACCTAAAGCAATTAGAGAAAGAAGAACAAAGAAACCCCAAAGTTAGCAGAAGGAAAGAAATAAAAATCAGATCAGAAATAAATGAAAAAGAAATGAAGGAAACGATTACAAAGATCAATAAAACTAAAAGCTGGTCCTTTGAGAAGATAAACAAAATTGATAAACCATTAGCCAGACTCATCAAAAAAAAAAAAGGGAAAAGACTCAGATCAACAGAAATAGAAATGAAAAAGGAGAAGTAAAAACTGACACTGCAGAAATACAAAGGATCATAGAGATTACTACAAGCAACTATATGCCAATAAAATGGACAACCTGGAAGAAATGGACAAATTCTTAGAAATGCACAACCTTCTGAGAATGAACCATGAAGAAATAGAAAATATGAGCAGACCAATCAGAGGCACTGAAATTGAAACTGTGATTAAAAATCTTCCAACAAACAAAAGCCCAGGACCAGATGGCTTCACAGGCAAATTCTATGAAACATTTAGAGAAGAGCTAACACCTATCCTTCTCAAACTCTTCCAAAATATAGCAGAGGGAGGAACACTCCCAAACTCATTCTAAGAGGCCACGATCACCCTGACACCAAAACCTGACAGCCACAGATGACAAACCCACAGCCAATATCGTCCTCAATGTTGAAAAACCGAAACCATTTCCAGTAAGATAAGGAACAAGACAGGTTGCCCACTCTCACCACTATTATTCAACATAGTTTTGGAAGTTTTAACCACAGCAATCAGAGAAGAAAAAGAAATAAAAGGAATCTAAATCGGAAAAAAAGAAGTAAAGCTGTCATTGTTTGCAGATGACATCATACTATACATAGAGAATCCTAAAGATGGTAGCAGAAAACTACTAGAGCTAATCAATGAATTTGGTAAAGTAGCAGGATACAAAATTAATGCACAGAAATCTCTTGCATTCGTATACACTAATGATGAAAAATCTGAAAGTGAAATGAAAAAAGCACTCCCATTTACCACTGCAACAAAAACAATAAAATATCTAGGAATAAACCTACCTAAGGAGACAAAATATCTGTATGCAGAAAATTATAAGGCACTGATGAAAGAAATTAAAGATGATACAAACAGATGGAGAGATACACCATGTTTTTGGATTGGAAGAATCAACATGTGAAAATGACTATACTACCCAAAGCATTCTACAGATTCAATGCAATCCCTATCAAATTACCAATGGCATTTTTTATGGAACTAGAACAAAAAATCTTAAAATTTGTATGGAGACACAAAAGACCCCGAGTAGCCAAAGCAGTCTTGAGGGGAAGAAACGGAGCTGGAGGAATCAGGCTCCCTAACTTCAGACTATACTACAAAGCTATAGTAATCAAGATAGTATGTTACTGGCACAAAAACAGAAATATAGGTCAGTGGAACAAGATAGAAAGCCCAGAGATAAACCCACACACATATGGTCACCTTATCTTTGATAAATTAGGCAAGAATATACAGCGGAGAAAAGACAGCCTCTTCAATAAGTGGTGCTGGGAAAACTGGACAGCTACATGTAAAAGAATGAAATTAGAAGGCTCCCTAACACCATACACAAAAATAAACTCAAAATGGATTAAAGACCTAAATGTAAGGCCAGACACCATCAAACTCTTAGAGGAAAACATAGGCAGAACACTCTATGATATAAATCACAGCAAGGTCCTTTTTGACCCACCTCCTAGAGAAATGGAAATAAAAACAAAAATAAACAAATGGGACCTAATGAAACTTCAAAACTTTTGCACAGCAATGGAAACCATAAACGACCAAAAGACAACCCTCAGAATGGGAGAAAATATTTGCAAATGAAGCAACTGTCAAAGGATTAATCTCCAAAATATACAAGCAGCTCATGCAGCTCAATAACAAAAAAACAAACAACCCAATCCAAAAATGGGCAGAAGACCTAAATAGACATTTCTCCAAAGAAGATATACAGATTGCCAACAAACACATGAAAGAATGCTCAATATCATTAATTATTAGAGAAATGCAAATCAAAACTACAGTGAGATATCTTCTCACACCCGTCAGAATGGCCATCATCAAAAAATCTACAAACAATAAATGCTGGAGATGGTGTGGAGAGAGGGGAACCCTCTTGCACTGTTGGTGGGAATGTAAACTGATACAGCCACTATGGAGAACAGTATAGAGGTTCTTTTAAAAACTAAAAATAGAAGTACCGTGCAACCCAGCAATCCCACTACTGGGCATATGCCATGAGAAAACCATAATCAAAAAGAGTCATGTACCAAAATGTTCATTGCAGCTCTATTTACAATAGCCAGGACATGGAAGCAACCTAAGTGTCCACCAACAGATGAATGGATAAAGAAGATGTGGCACATATATACAATGGAATATTACTCAGCTATAAAAAGAAATGAAATTGAGTTATTTGTAGTGAGGTGGCTGGACCTAGAGACTGTCATACAGAGTTAAGTAAGTCAGAAAGAGAAAAACAAATACCATATGCTAACACATATATATGGAATCTAAAACAAACAAAAAATGGTCATGAAGAACCTAGGGGTAAGACTGGATTAAAGACGCAGACCTACTAGAGAATGGACTTGAGGATATGGGAAGGGGGAAGGGTAAGCTGGCACAAAGTGAGAGAGTGGCATGGACGTATATACACTACCAAATGTAAAATAGATAGCTAGTGGGAAGCAGCCGCATAGCACAGGGAGGTCAGCTCGGTGCTTTGTGACCACCTGGAGGGGTGGGATAGGGAGGGTGGGAGGGAGGGAGTTGCAAGAGAGAAGAGATATGGGGATATATGTATATGTATAACTGATTCACTTTGTTATAAAGCAGAAACTAACACACCATTGTAAAGCAATTATACTCCAATAGAGATGTTAAAAAATTTTTTTGAGTATCACTGAAAATAATAACTTCAGTGGATCGAAACACATCAAATATATTTTAAACCATGATTTCATCCTATTGCAAAAAACTGGTCATCCCTGGAGGATGCTAAGGAATTATCTTTTTTTTTTTTTTTTTGCCATACCTCGCAGCTTGCAGGATCTTAGTTCCCCAGCCAGGGATTGAACCCAAGCCCTAGCTCTGAAAGCGCCAAGTCCTATCTACTTGACTGCCAGGGAATTCCCTCTCTTTATTTTGAAAACTGGTAAATAAAAGAAAACAATCAAGCATTTATTCTGCCTTTCCTGTATAAACTGTAACACTAGGTAACCAAATAGTAGATGACGTGAGGTTGGTCTTTATGGAAGTGGTCAGTCAAAGAAACTAAAGAAGAAAGAATAGAATTTGAATATCAGCATTTTTTGACAGTCTCTAATGAATTATTGAATCTAAGCATTGAACCCCAATGGCTGTTAGTTTCAGAAGAAGACAGGTAAACAGATATTTTGTGCCTGGAAGAACACAACACCACCTATAAAGTAATATTCCTCCCTGCCTTAATAGTAATAATCAAAGGTGAATGTAACTCAGCCTGGAGATACAGTAAATGCTTTTTGTTGCAGCCTGCAATCCAAGTCCTGACCACTCTGTTTTGCAGCTTGAAAAAGCCAACTGCTTCTATGTCCCACACTAGAGCTGTTTTAAATATTTGGTGACTGTAAAGCAGTAGCCTTAACGGAAGACTGTGCTTCAACCCTTTTCCAGTATCATCTCCTCGGAACCTTCATCTAGAAAATAGAAACAAACTTATTAGCAAAGCTCAGAGTAAGAGTGCTATCTTCCAAATGGTCTGAAGCTACCTATGGATGAGAGGGATGCAGAATGGAGAGGCCAGTAAGTAACTGATAAGCGTGTACATTAAAACTATGCCTGGATAAATTTTTGGCTGTGGTTCTCACAGTAGACCAGAAGTCTACTAAGTTTTGGAGTAATCACAAGCCAAAAATTTTTTAAAGCAACAGCTTATGAACTTCAATCCTTAAAATAATCCCAGCCCCAAATCTGCACTCAGCATAGTCAGCTCCAAAAGTTGTACATTCCCAGGAAAGGCTTCCTCCCAAATCATACCTTGAATGAAATCTTGGAAGAAAACACGCCAGGAAAATCCCCTTGGTATAACTTACGGAATTTTTTTCATTGAGATAGTTGATCTATCTTAAATTTATTTTGGGAAAAGGAATGAGATTGTCTCAACTCCATCTACTGAACAATTCTTTTCTCCACTAATTTTTGAAATACAACTTTTATAATACTTTCATATTAATATTGTTATATGATAGTCTCATATTAAATTCAATATATGTGGGTCTATTTCTGGATTCCATTCTGTTTCATTGATCTACTTATTTGTGTAGTACTACCGAATTTTCCTCAATACCTTGTCATCCTGTCAGCTCTGGGCTCTGGCCCTTCCCCAGGGCACCCAGGATCATCCAGAGCTGCTGCTGTTTCTTCTCCTCAGGCAGCTGCTTTCTTCTAACCAGAGCCCACAATCTGTTTGGGGAGCTTCACCTTCTGAAACCTTTCTTCTAATGCCTGGGAAGCACTCTTCATCAAAAAGACAATAATTTTTAAAAATACAAAGAAACCCTGAATCACCTACACTCAAATACAGAGTTTTGGAAAACCAAAAAAAATGTTCACTGAGAAGATAGTACCTTGCACTATTTGTTCTCTCAGATCTCACTGCTTTGTATGTCATCTCTTTGTTTATGCAAATGAGAAAAACATTTGCATTAATTCTTCTCTGTAATAATTGGTTTCCAGTTTACAAAGTGGAAAGTCATTTGATATTAGAGGTAAGTAAAATATGTACACATAAGGATAAAGACTAGAAAGACAGGAATGTTTCAAAATTAGAAATAGTCATAGAGTAATTGAAGGTAAGCTTTTTTGTTTTCAAGCTTTGATTTACAAACAATTTTTTAGAGTAATTTGAATATAAAGTGCAAATCTGGAGGGTTTTTTTTTCAGTTACACAGGTGCAGGATTCTCTCCAGCTCTTAGTTTATTGTAAACATTGTATCTTGAACATAGTGAATTATGTTGCATAAGGAATCTATTTTAACAGCTTGGGTCATTTTAGCAATTCATTTTTTTAATGAAAACTATACACAATTACATACAATTATATTAGAAATACTTTCCACCTATTTAGATATTTAGATAATATCTATTAGATAATACCTATTTAGATAATCAATCAGACTACTTTCTTTATCTGGAATGTCCTCCCTTCACTTACTGTATACATGGATTCTTCCTAAATTAAAAACACACACACACACACACACACACACACACACACAGAGAAATATATATAGAATATATCTTTTCTCCCTTAATGTAAAAAAATTCTGATTATGTTTGGGGTAACAGTGTGACAACTGAAAAGCTAGGTTTCCCAGGCTTCCTTGCAGCCACACGTGGCCACATGACATAGTTTTGGCTAATGAGATATAACTTTAAGTCTATTGGGAAAGACTTCTGGGAAAGCTGTTTTTTTCCCTGAGAAAAAGAGGTAAACTCATCTGGCACACATCTTTTTTCTATCTTTCCATCTTCTTCCTGACTGGAATTTGTAGACAATGCCTAGAGCTGGGCAACAATCCCTTAACTGTGAGTGTGGAAGACACACCCAAAAGATGGTGGGACCAAAGCTAGAAAGAGCCTAGAACTTTGAGGCTCCCTCCACCCCTACCTGAGACAGCCTACCTCTGGACTTATGTGAGCAAAAATAACCCCCTTTCTTGTTTGCGTCAGTGTTCTAGGCAGTTGCGTATGACATACTTCCAATACCCAATTCCAGCCCGAACCCCAGAGATAAACAATCTTAATATTTAGTATGTATCTTTTGGGACCCACTTATATTCATACCACATTAAATTTTTATCCAAATATTTTTCCAAAAATGGGATACTACTATATTTATTATTTTGAAACTCCTTGACTTAATAATATGGTCTAGACATATTTCCATGACAGTACAAGAAAAGTTACCCTCTAAAAAATATTATTTTAAAGAAGAGATTTTTTTTCTCTAAAAAGTGACACTTGCTTATTCAAGCAATAGAGAAAGATTTAAAGTAAAAAGCAGCAAATGTCCCTGAATCCTACTGTCTTGAAATAACCAGTATTATTTTTGGTGAGCATTATTCCTATTAACTCTCTTTGAAAATACTGGGAGTCTTTCTCTCCCACTACCACCTGCATGTTTGTGTGTACATACACATGGCACACACACTAAAGTACATACAAATACATCCAGATACACACACAAACACACAGCATACAATCACACACACACACACACATACAAATACACACAACTACTCGTGGGAAAGAGAGAGAAGTAACTTCACAAAATCAGAACCTATTAAAAAGTGCTTAATTTTACTTGAATTAAACCAAGAACTAGTAGAATGTCTTTGAAAGTTATGACTAAAATAGTCATAAAAAGCCAGAGAGATTCAAAATTCAAACCAGATATCATTTTAGTACCCATTAAGACTTACAGAATTAATAACAGAGACAGTGAAGAGGCCCAAATATGCCTTATTAATATTTTCTTTTGCTAAAGAATCTGTGTATATGTAGCATGATGGACTTGTAATGTTAACAATAATTTGACTTATTAGATTAACAAGGTAGTTTTAATTTAAAATGTAGAATTGAGTAATTTATTTAAACTTATGACTTTAGGTAGAAATTTTACTATTTATATATAGTATTAGAATATTTAATAGATTTTAAAGGTCACCATATTTTTGAGTTTAACTAATTTAATTCCTAAGAATGGCTTAATTACTTGGGAAGGTTTGTCATTCAAACAGTTGAAGGACTTAAAGACAATATATTAAATTTATAAGCCCAGTTTAAAACATTTAAAAGAGTTTATTAACTAAATTTGAAAATGTAACCAAATATTAATTGAAGGCCATTAAAAGCGACAGTTCAAATATGCTAGGCCTACAATGGAATAATGAGATTTGTAAACTGAACTTAAATGCTTAAGGAAGAATTAAAGTAGAGTCTGTGAGTTAATAAGTTGATTATTAACTTTAAAATCCAAAGTAACCTCTAAATTGTCTTTTTTGTGATCATAAAGAAACTCACATTCATGCAAGAAGAAAAAAAAAACTGAAGTGAAACTTAAAGAATTATGACTTTGGATAAGTGTTTCTTCACCATTCACCATTATGTCTTTTATTTCCTAAGGTTAAGACAAAAGGTAATGAAAACCATTAAGGATTTGTAGTCATGATGTTGTTGTTTTTTAAAGTTATGCTTTCATTTTAGCACTGAATGCTTTCCTGCTATGAAAGATAACAGGATTAACACTGGGAAGATAGGGTGACCAACCATCTCAGTTTGCCTGGGACTGAGGGGTATCCTGGAACTCTGGATGGGCAGTGCTAAGTCCAGGATTGTTGGCCACCTAAGTGAGAGGCATTGTGGCATAAAAGCTAAGACTGTTGTTTAAACCTATATTTGAGACTTGACTCTTCAACTTACTACCTATTTATCGGGGCAAATAACTTATTTTTTGCCTCTATTTTCTCTGCAAAATGAGTTACTATATGGAAAGCACTCACAACAGTATCTAGAGTTGAGTAAGTACTAAGAACATACTATTGGGGTGGCAAAAAAGTTTGTTTGGTTTTTTCTGTAAGATGGCTCTAACAGTGCTTAGTTGTCTTTAACTTCATTTGAAACAATTTTGTTAAATTGTATTGTGACAGCTGTCATATCAGCATGCATTTTTTAAAAAGTTATCAAAATTGGTGAATTTTTGTATAACCATTTTAATATTGAAGATGGAAGAAAAACAACATTTTTGGCATATTATTCTTCATTATTTCAAGAAAAGTAAAATGCAACTGAAATGCAAAAAAAAAAAAAAAAAGATTTGTGCTGTATATGGAGAAGGGTGCTGTGACTGATTGAATATGTCAAAAGTGGTTTGTGAAGTTTTGTGCTGGAGATTTCTTGCTGGACAATGCTCCACGGTTGGGTAGGCCAGTTGAAGTTGATAGCGATCAAATCGAGACGTTAATTGAGAACAATAACGTTATACCACGCAGGAGATAGCTGACATACTAAAAATATCCAAATCAAGTGTTGAAAATCATTTGCACCAGCTTGGTTATGTTCATCACTTTGATGTTTGGGTTCCACATAAGTTCAGCGAGAAAAACCTTCTTGACAGTATTTCCGCATGTGATTCTCTACTGAAATATAATGAAAACGTTCCGTTTTTAAAACAAATTGTGATGGGCGATGAAAAGTGAATATTGTACAATAATGTGGAACAGAAGAGACTGTGGGTCAAGTGAAATGAACCACCACCAACCACACCAAAGGCTGGTCTTCATCCCAAGAAGGTGATGTTGTATATATGGTGGGATCTGGAGTCGTCTTATTATGAGCTCCTTCCAAAAAACCAAATGATTAATTCCAACAAGTACTGCTCCCAATTAGACCAACTGAAAACAGCACGCAATGAAAAGCGTCCAGAATTTATCAACAGAAAACACATAATCTTCCATCAGGATAACGCAAGACCCAATGTTTCTTTGATGACCAGGCAAAAACTGCTACAGCTTGGCTGGGAAGTTCTGATTCATCTACTCTATTCACCAGACAGTACACCTTCAGATTTCCATTTATTCTGGTCTTTACGAAATTCTCTTAATGAAAAGAATGTCAATTCCCTGGAAGACTGTAAAAGGCACCTGGACAAGTTCTTTGCTCAAAATGATAAAAAGTTTTGGGAAGATGGAATTATGAAGCTGCCTGAAAAATGGCAGAAGGTAGTGGAACAAAACAGTGAATACATTGTTCAATAAAGTTCTTGGTGAAAATGAAAAATGTGTCTTTTATTTTCACCTAAAAACTGAAGAAACCTTTTGGCCAACCCAATACCTCTTATTGCTGGTGTCCTATCCCTTTTTCCTGATCCTTTTGCTTATATTCCTTTACTCCCCAACTTGTTGACCCTTTATTTCATGCTTAACTAGATTCAAAGAACACCACCAGTCCTTTTACCATGGCTTGTCAAATTCTGAGGTTTATTTTATTTAGTTTTATTTCTTAATCTTGATTCATTTATTGGTTGGTTGGGTTTCATGATCAAGTAGTTTCTCTCTTCTTCCTCACTAACAGAACTCCATTTTGGTTTTGATGGCTGTATATATATATGTCAGTAGCTTAAAAACTTGATTTACTGGGCTTTCTTCAAGCTAGGGGTGGACATATGACATATGGTACAAGTCTGGCCAAGGAGATATGTCTACCATGTGGGATATTTAGAAAACCTGTCTTTAAAGGGTCTAAGTGGGCACATGAATTTGTCTTTCTTCCTTCTCATTATTCCTGGAACATAAGTGCAAGGTGAAAGAAGAGCTATCTTGGAATCAAGAGGTGTTCACAAGGATGAAAGCTAAACACTACCAATGCTAGAGCAGAAAGCTAACTGGGTCTTTGACAGCTCCTTTGAAGAATCAATGAAAATAACTACCATAATTTGTTTAAAAAAGTATTTAGCTAAGTTTCTTGTTATGTACAATTGAAAGTAATTCCTACTGCAATGAGGTATCACCTCACACTGGTTAGAATGGGCATCATCAGAAAATCTACAAACAACAAATGCTGGAGAAGGTGTGGAGAAAAGGGAACCCTCTTGCACTGTTGGTGGAAATGTAAATTTATACAGCCACTATGGAGAACAGTATGGAAGCTCCTTAAAAAACTAAAAATAGAACTACCATATGACCCAGCAATCCCACTACTGGGCATATACCCAGAGAAAACCATAATTCAAAAAGACACATGCACCCCAATGTTCATTGCAGCACTATTTACAATAGCCAGGTCATGGAAGCAACCTAAATGCCCATCGACAGACAAATGGATAAAGAAGATGTGGTACATATATACAATGGAGTATTACTCAGCCACAAAAAGGAACGAAACTGGGTCATTTGTAGAGACGTGGATGAATCTAGAGACTGTAATACAGAGTGAAGTAAGTCAGAAAGAGAAAAACAAATATCGTATATTAACACATACATGTGGAATCTAGAAAAATGGTACAGATGAACTGGTTTGCAAGGCAGAAGTAGGACACAGATATAGAGAACAAATGTATGGACACCAAGGGGGGAAAGTGGGGGGGTGGTGGGATGAATTGGGAGATTGGGATTGACATGTATACACTAATATGTATAAAATGGATGACTAATAAGAATCTGCTGTATAAAAAATAAAGAAAAACAAAACAAAAGAAAGTAATTCCTACGTTACAGACCATTCATTTAATTTTTAGCAGTGTAAAAAACATGGAGTACTTCAGTAGGTTTCATGTCATTTGAAGATGGGGTCCTGCTAATCCCATTTTGGGGATTTGCTCCGATTTTGATGTATGTGCTACTGAAAGGAGCAGGATATTGTTTTTTCTTTAATGGTGAAAAAAAGTTGAAAGGAAAGAAGTCAGGTTGTTCTTAGAGAAATGGGCATTACATTTTGTATCTTTCTGGCAGACTTTCAAGGGACCATTTTCAAAATTTTGACAATGAGATGTTTTAAAAAAATATTTTCTGTTTTCTACTGTTTTATAATATATGCATACGGAGATAATAAATTTGATAAAAAGTAATTAAAGCAAGAGAGCATAAAATAGTTCAACTCAAGAAAAAAAGGACTATGGCCAATATTGGCTTGGGATTTAGAACAAATTTGTACCTTTGTTGTTATTACTAAATTAGACTTGCCTGGTGACTCTACCCAGCTGTTAATTAAGCACTGAGGCAGCCACAGTCATTAACTCCTTCAGTGACGATCTCCTGGATACTATTTAGTTATTGCTTTAATTTACTGTACTAAGCTCACTAATAGGTAATGCCTTAAAACATTGAGACTATCTGGCTCATAATATGTTTAGTCTTCTATATGATTAGATGGAAAAAGCAATTCTAATTTAGTTCCTTGTTCATTTTAATTTGGGTTAACAGATGTTCTATGTGTACTGCACTCAACTAATTTGCATTATGGAAGAGCCTATAATAGCAATTTATCAGGTTTTTTTTTCTGTTATAGTGTGCTTTTAATTTCCTCCAAAATGTTGCCATTAAAGAAAGGATACAGGGCTACCCTGGTGGCGCAGTGGTTGAGAATCTGCCTGCTAATGCAGGGGACACGGGTTCGAGCTCTGGTCTGGGAAGATCCCACGTGCCGCGGAGCAACTGGGCCCGTGAGCCACAACTACTGAGCCTGCGCATCTGGAGCCTGCGCATCTGGAGCCTGTGCGTCTGGAGCCTGTGCTCTGCAACAAGAGAGGCCGCGATAGTGAGAGGCTCGCACACTGCAATGAAGAGTGGCCCCCGCTTGCCACAACTAGAGAAAGCCCTCGCACAGATACGAAGACCCAACACAGCCATAAATAAATAATAAATTAATTAATTAAAATTGCACCTCCCTTAAAAAAGAAAAAAGGATACATTTTATTTTCTAATTCAGGTAGAATGTCCCAAGAGCAAGATTGGGCTCATAAAGTTCAAGCAATATTTTAAAAGTAGTTTTGTTTGAAGAGGGAATGAGGGAAGTAGAGAAAAAAAGTAAAGCAAGGGAAAGAAGGGAAGTAAACTGAACAGTGATGCTGTCAGCTTGCCAAGGGTCCACAGCCACTGTGAGAACAGGTAGGGGGTAGGAGAAGCTGTTCACGTGGAAAACATTTCTATTTCTACTATAATGTTACTGTTCGAAAACTTATATATGTATTTTTTCATGGGTGTGTATATATTGAAGAGCATTTTTGTACAAACCATCATCTGAATAAATGGAAAGGAAAGTACATATCAGCATTTTAGTTTTATAATCATATAGGTTTTCCTAAGCCTTATTTAGGCTTAATTAAGCAATAAATATCTGTTGTTTCAAGCTTCTAAGTTTTGGGGTAATTTTTTGTGCAGTAATAGATAATGAATACAAGCTATATTATAAGATTATCTTGAGTGACAGCAAGTGTTAAATACATATTATCATTATTAGTTTGGTTTATCAGAACTTTGGTCAGGAAGTTACTTCTTTTATATGGATGGCACTTATTCTGTTGATGAGTTCAATTTGTTGATGTTTTGATAATTTTTAGGTCATGTTTTCGGTTTCTCCAAATTCTCCAATCATTCTTAAGTAAGAGGTTATAGACATTTTTACTTTTACTTCAAATTGGAAATATATGTTTGGCAGAAATAGTGAATTTTTAGATCTTATAATAAAAATAACATGAAATTAAACTGAAAAAGTACTCAACAACTCTCTAAAAACCTGTATATATAGATTAATGCAGAAAAAATAGTTTTTGGCTTGTATGCTGAAAGGTCACTTAATCAAACCCTGTATATTCTCTGTAGGGGTTTGATTAGAGTGGTTACTCCTATAATCTCCTATATTTGGGCCTGGTTTTCAAAGACCACTGGGCCTTATCAGTAACAAGATGAATCTTTACATACACTGGTGAATAATGCTTATAAGATAGTATTTTAATCATATAAGGCCTAGATCTCAAACTCAATTCCTTTAGGGATGAGCAGGTAAGGAAAATGGATAGAGTGAGCTGAGGGCACAGGCCCCTTAGGAGCTGCAAATACTCAGCTTGCCCCAGTGTTCTCATGTAGGAATTTGAATGCTGGGTTGCCACATTCTCCAAATTTCAAGAGAAAATGGAAATCTGGATTTTTGTTTATGCTTTTTAAAAATTGTTTGAGAGAAGACTCTACATATTTTAAAATACTGTTTTATTTTCTAAAAATACTTGTAGATCAAGCAAAATACATCTGTAAACTAGAGTCCTTTCCCAGGTACCAAAAAGTGAGAGAGAAGCTGAGTGTATGGCCTGAAAAGTTGTTGTTTTGTGAACAAAGCCTGTATCTATTGGAAGAAAGCTTCAGAAGCTTGTGTTTTGTGCATTCGCAAGAGTTGGATAAATAATGCATGGTTTCTATGAAGAGGACAGCACTGACACTGCATCATCAGACAAATGTAGTGTTTAAAGTCTTCTCATCAAGGGTGCTCATTCATACAGATAAACTAGTTAAAATTTCCAAGAAAGAAATTTCCCTTGTGTCTGTAATCACTTCCTTGTGGATTCACAGAGGTCTACGTTATGACATTGCTGTTTAACCAGCTGCAAAAACAGTAAATGGAAGCCAGTCTTGAAAAGGTCATCAGTCAGTTGGCTAACTCTTTCACCATCATAAGGGTCAGGAAAGCTGGGATTCTATCACAGTCACTTCAGTTATGTCAGCAATTTGGAGGGTCCAAAATAAGTGTGCTCTATTTTAACCCTTACTCTTTTCACTTTCACAAGGTTTATCACTACTGTGCACATAAAATCTGAGTCTGTCGTCCTTAATCATAATCTCAGGAATATTATAAATGCATAATTACATAGCAGGAGAAACCTTTGGAATTGTTGGAAAATGAGGGAAGATGACATCTTTAGCCTCTTGCAGATTGGTTCACATTCCGTTATTTCTATCATATGTATTGTTTTTATTACAGCTACTATTTTGGACCCTATTGATTTCTGGCTACTGAAAAAAGTAATACAGAATACTTTGTTTTTCTGATAGTCTGTTGGGTCAAATTTATTGCATTCTAAATTTTGACCTGGAATATAGTCTTTCCCAATTAAAGCTGCAAAGAGAATGGCTCCATTAATTGTATACGTTACTCACTGTATAAATTTTATTTTAACAACTTATTAAGTGCCCATACTTTCCCAGACTGCTGTTGATTATAAAATGTTGAGCAAGACCCTAAATTAGTCAAGTCAATCCAAGTGGAAGTCAAATGATCACTAACAATATTTCCTTTTATATATAAGAATGAAAAATCAATAGTTTTATCTGTTTAAAGTATTAAGACAGTGGACATTTTTCTTTATTTAAAAAATGAAGGCATTTAATATTAGCAGTTCTTCAAAGAATTGGGATATTTTGTAAAAAGCAAGATTAAGCAGTCTCTACAGAGATTCTAATTCTCTTCATACTATGTATTCTGTAAGGTTGAATACCTAAAAATGATGAGTCCATTGTTATATTTCTTTTGTCTTCTGAAAGAGAATTGTGAGGTAAGTGTGATGTAGCTTCTGCCCTCCTGCATATGACAACCATAAACTCTGGGCAAAAATAAACAATTCCCTGAAGGCATCAGAGACTAAAAACAGGTAGAAACTGGGTCTGCGATTGGAAAAGGAAAAATGAACTGGGTGAGTTTCCCTATTTTTAAAGACTTTTAGCTTGAGGACAAGTCCTAGGAGGGGAGTTAAACCCCTGTGCACAGAAATACACAAATTTACTGGCTTAAAGTACCAGGGATAGAGGTCAGAGGGACCACAACAGCAGGAAAATAAAGGGGAACATCCTAGAAAGGACTCAGAGAGGAGCACCCCAAATTCTGCATATAAACTCTGCCTAAACCTCTGGTTGGACTCTAAAGCACACGTGCATGGGGAAGGCTCTAAACAGCCCAGCTAAGGATAAAAGAACCGCATAATGATAGTGATTTCAGATGTACACCCACCACAGGGAAGACAAAGTTTGGGGTTTGGTTCCACCCAAGTAAACTGCCTAGTAAAACAACAACAACAAAAATCAACACTTTTCAGAGGAATGGGTCCAGAATGGGGTCACGTGCCCATGTCCTAAGTGCAGCTGAGCTAGGGAGGTGATAGTTTGCCATTTTCAGTTTCTTTAGTAGGAAACAAATTCTGCCAGGAAGGAAGAAGAGGGTTGCAAGGTAGGTAGGCAACCTAGAGAGCCTGTAACTTTAGAAAAATTGATAAAGCCTAGTTGGGGCAACAGAAGCATGTCTGTTGAAATGGACTAGGAGCTAAATTTTAACTCCCTGTCTGGTAATCATTCCTGCTATATATTTTATTTTATTTTATTTTTTTATTTTTTGAGGTAGGGCTATGTTTTTTGTTTTTTTTTTTTACATCTTTATTGGAGTATAATTGCTTTACAATGGTGTGTTAGTTTCTGCTCTATAACAAAGTGAATCAGTTATACATATGTTCCCATATCTCTTCCCTCTTGCGTCTCCCTCCCTCCCACCCTCCCTATCCCACCCTTCCAGGCGGTCACAAAGCACCGAGCTGATATCCGTGTGAGCTGATCTCCCTGTGCTATGTGGCTGCTTCCCACTAGCTATCTATTTTACGTTTGGTAGTGTATATATGTCCATGCCTCTCTCTCGCTTTGTCACAGCTACCCTTCCCCCTCCACATATCCTCAAGTCCATTCTCTAGTAGGTTTGTGTCTTTATTCCTGTCTTACCCCTAGGTTCTTCATGACACCTGCTATATATTTTAAAACTTGTTATTGTGAAAACATCAAACATAAACAAAAATTGGTATTGTGAATCCCCGCATATCCATTACTTGCCTTCAACAATTACCAACATTTTGCCAATATTGTTTTCCTCTGTATTTTAAATTTTATTTCCCTTCAACTTTTAATTTGAATAATTTCAAATGTACATAAAGATGGAAAGGATAGTACAGTGAATATCACATACCTTTCACCTAGATTTAATAATTGCTAATATGTTGACATATTTGCTTTACATTTCTCAAATATATATTTTTATAGATATTTGTATGTATATGTGTGTGTGTATATATATATATATATATATATATATATATATATATATACTTTTTTTCTGAAACATTTGGAAGTAAGTTGCAAACATCATGATACTTTACCACTGTATCAGTTTAATTTTTGCTAGGGAACAAATTACCTAGTATTTTAAAATAATCATTTATTTGTTTAGGATTCTGTGGGTTGGAACTTTGAGTAGGACCTGGCTGTAGTGATTTTTCTCTGCTCCATGTGGGTTTGTCTGGGCTCAGGCATACATTTGTGCTCAGTTGGCAGGTTGGCTGAGAAATAGCTGGTTCTCGATCGCCTCATTCACATGTCTGGCAGCTGACTGTGGCCTCAGTTCTCCATGTGGCCTCTCAGTCTTCAGCAGGTCATACCAGGCCTCTTCCATGGTAGTGTCAGGGCAGGGTTCCAAGAGGATAAGAGCAGAAGCTGCAACATCTTTTGAGGTTGAGGCTCAGGAATCACACAGCATCACTTCTACCATACTGTATTGGTCAAAACAAGCTAAAGACTAGATGAGAGTCAAGAAGTGAGTCGGTTTGCCCTAGAGAATCCCTGAAGGATTCACATATTGGAGTTACCACGGGTTAAGGTATGGTATTGCTAGACCCCCAGTTCCCCTCCTATGTGCCTAGTGACTATCCCCAGGCAGCAATCACAAGCTTATATCTTGGAGAAACTGAACCAGAGGAGTAGGTCTCAGGCACACCATGTGTGGTAGAGGGTGGAAGTGGAGGACAGAGTTCTGAAAACCCTTGCAATTTCCTGAGTGATAGGAGTATCTTTGTTATTCATAATGAGCACCTTTAGATACACCTGAATTTATACTAATGAGATGACTTTGGGTGGGGGCTCCTAGATAGCCTCAGGAGGGGCTGGTCACCAGAAGGACCAAGTGATCAGAGGGTTGGAACTTTTAGTCCTACCCATCAACCTCCAGGGATAGAACCTGGGTCTGGAGAGTTAAGTCTATAAAAACTCTTGAATGATGAGATTTAATGAGCTTCTGGGTTGGTGAACATATGAAGTGCTGGGAGGGAGGCGAGTCAGGAGAAGGCATGGAAGTTCCATGCCTGCCCCAACCCTGGACCTTGCCCTACATACCTCTTCCATTTGACTGTTCCTGAGTTATATCCTTTATAATAAACTGATAAATGTAAGTAAAGTGTTTCCCTGAGTTCTGTGGGCCATTCTAGCAAATCAGCAAACTTTAGGAGGGGATCACGGGAACCTACAATTTATAGCAGTAGGTTACAAGTATGGGTGGCCAGACTGGGGATTGACATCTGAAGTGGGGGTAATCTTATGGAGGACTGAGTCCTAAACCTGTGGGATCTATGCTAATTCCGAGTATTAGAATTAGTATTTCATATAAAAATTGAATTATAGGATACCCAGTTGGTGTTCAGAGAATCAGAGAATTGGCTCTTGGTGTTGAAAAACACTCCAGACATGCATACACATCTTTTCTCTATATACTGATTACTAACATCTTATTAATTCAGACTGATTCTTACATTTCTCCCCTCCTTGAAATAATTAGAATATTAAGTAGAACTTCAGAAAGATTTTCGATTTTCTTTTCAGTTGGTTTACTAGCAGGAACTTTTGGCAAATGTGTCTGTTTTTCTGCATCAAAACGATAATCAGCAATGGTATTCTCCTTGCTGATATGTCAGCAGTTTATATTTTTCCTAATTAATAGATTTTGGGGAGCTACTCATATTTTTTCCGTTTCTTTTTTCACAAGCTAGTTTTATTAATTTTTATTTTTTAAAATAAATTTATTTATTTATGGCTGTGCTGGGTCTTTGTTGCTGCGCGCAGACTTTCTTTAGTTGCAGCGAGCAGAGGCTACTCTTCGTTGTGGTAAGCGGGCTTCTCATTGTAGTGACTTCTCTTGTTGCCAAGCATGGGCTCTAGGCGCATGGGCTTCAGTAGTTGTGGCACGTGGGCTCAGTAGTTGTGGCTTACAGGCTCTAGAGCGCAGGCTCAGTAGTTGTGGCGCACGGGCTTAGTTGCTCTGTGGCATGTGGGATCTTCCTGGACCAGGGCTCGAACCCGTGTCTCCTGCATTGGCAGGCGGGTTCTTAATCACTGTGCCACCAGGGAAGCCCTATTCATTTTAAAAATTAATATTATTTCAGAATATGTCTTTGTTAATTCAAAGTGAATTCCGAAAGTGTATAACAAAGAAATCAGAAATCTACAGAAAATAATTATAAAACTCTGTAAGTAAACATATTTTCTAAAATTTCATTTATTACCTAAGCTTTTTTTTCAGTTTCCAAAGATTTATTTTCCTCTTTACTTCTTTTTAAAGTTTCCAACTATGTTCTACACATAGAATATTTTAATCACACACACACAAATCATTTAAAAATTGTTTTATAATGATGGAGTAGGGAAGACATAAAACAGAAAAAGAAAGGAGATTGAAAGGAGGTAAATAAAATTTTTAATTATGGTTTTCTCAGCTAACTAGAAGGAGTACCAATGAAGCCTGACATGTACCATCTATCCTTTCACTCGCTCAGATGACATTTATTACCATCATATTGTTACCTCCTGTTAAATACCTGAACAACTCCAAAGATGTCACTGTCTAAAGGGCAATGACTTAGAGATAGTGAAATCCCAGGCCCTGGAAGTATCTGAGTAGAAAACAGAATATTACTTGTTAGGGATAATATATGAGGGACTCAAGTATGATGTACAGTAGGACTGGACAACTTCTCAAGAGTCTTCTAAATTTTGAGAACTGACTCCCTGAAAATACCACCAAAATAATCTGTTGATAAAACAAAGCTGAGTTTGTTTATTTATTGCTCACAATGGTAAAGGAGAAGGCTACCTTGCAAGGTCTTAGTGTTTCAGAGTACGGAGGGCACAGGCAGGATTTTTATGAGGTTTTCTAACATATGGTTTAATGTGGGCCTTGCCATGCTTTTGAAGATACGGCCTTTAACTAGGTGATTAAGTTCAACGGGGGTAGAGTGAAGACCCTAATCCAATATGACTGGTGTCCTTTTGAAGAGGACATTTGGACACATGGAGAGACACCAGAGGTGAACACACACAGAGTAAAGACCATTTGAGGACACAGCAAGATGGCAACCATCTGCAAACAAGGTGAGAGGCCATAGGAAAAATCAAACGTGCCAATGCCTTGATCGTGGACTTCCAGCCTCCAGAACTGGGAGAAAATAAATTTCTGTTGTTTAAGCCATCCAGTCTGTGGTATTTTGTTATGGCAGCCTGAGCAGACTAATACAGTGTTATATGCCTAATTACCGCTTTTCAGTATTGCAATGGCAATCCGAGTCCAGGACTTTCCCGCATTTTGAATATGAAGATTCCCTGCAGATCATCATGGAGACATGATAATGTCCAGAATGTGCCCCTGATTGTGAGTTCTCTCGTAACCTTTAGGCAGACAGTTGCAGACAGTTCTATTTTGAGGCTTATCAAGGAATTTCAGCATTTTGATTGTTACCTATTTGGCTAAACTCATAGGTTTTGTTGCGTTCCTGAATGAATTGTATTTTGAAGGAAGAGAAATAGCTTCTCCTAAAAGTCAGCAGAAGGCTTTTGACAAGTTGATGGTCAACATCTTCCTGAGAGTCTTTGAAGCATTGATCAGTTACACCAACTTCTCCTAGCCTTGAGCATTCTGTGATCTATTCCAAAAGCTCTGATAATTTCTCCAGGCTTTGACAGCATGTCCTGACATGTGACAGGCAGTCATTTTGCACTTGTATTAGTAACAGTAAGAAAGACAGACTTATCTGTGGTCATTCCTCAGTGGCTAATATTTACTTCACAAGGTGTATACTTTCTGTACCTCTATCTCTGCATACTTTGGGTGCACAATGTTTGAAGACAATTTAAGAACATTAGGACACCAAACAGGTTAAAACTGAAACTTGAATATGATTTTCAATGCCAACTTACTACTCAGCTTCCTACTGACAATATATTTTTAACACCTCTGATCCTACATAACCAAAAATCTTTACTAATTTTATACATAAAAGTGGTATCTTATCACTTGATGGCATATATGTAAGATATATCTCAATTTTTAGATGACATGAATAGAAATAGATATCTTAGAGCAAAGAAATTTGAAAACATCAGAGGAAAATAATAATTTAAAACTAAACCTGGGTGTAGCCGTGGCTGCCTTCTGAGGCGGGTATCGAGGAGAAGGATGGCATAATTCATATCAGCAGTTGGGCAACACATCTCTACTTCTCTCTTCCTTCCCTTCAAACACTGGTGGGAAAAAAGAAGGGAAAAGACTGAAGTTGCAAAGCCTCTGACCATTTTTCTCTGCAGATAAGGAGTGAGATCTGGAGTTGATGCCTGAGTTGTTAAAGCATTGGGGAATAGAAATGTGTTTGATGCTCCAGAGACTAGTAGTGGATGGAAAACAAAATTACTCTGCATAATAATACAAGGGAAATAGAGTTTCTTGGGGAAACCTAGGGGAGGAAGGAGCCTGTAGAGGGAGAGGCAGGGAATATGGAGTCAGAAAGGGAATAAGAAAACATGGCAGGAGGCCAGAGTCTGCTGAGATAGAGGTGCTCCAGGCAAAATTCCAGTAACCGTGGCTGCCAGAAGGCTAACAACCAGAATATATAAATAGAAAGCTCAGCTTTCAGTTGTTCGCCAGTTGTCGCTATCATGTAGTCCCACCCTTCATACATAGCATCCCAAAAGTCCAAAAAGCTGCTGCACATGTGTGAGGATAAATAAAAATGATTTTTCTCTGCTTGTAAAGGAGAAGAAGAACGTTCTCTCTTCCTTCGCTTTTGAAAGGGTCTCTTTAGAAACAGAATAGTCCTTGAGTCCCTACTTTAACCTTTTGGAATGTGGGCAGATTTCTCCAGGGCTAAATAAATAAGCCCCGTGTACTGTTTCCTTATGCAGAGTTGTCTCCAAGGTCTGGGCTTCATACCGCCTAGAAATGTCCACACACAATTCTCGAGTTAACCTAGCAGGCTGTTTTGAGTAACTACTTATCTCTCAAGGAGACAAGAGAAGTTTAAATATTCTTTCTTCTGCTTTACTCAATTGTGTGAAACTCCATGCTGACTTCATAGTTACTCACAGGCTACCTATGTACGTGTACTACTCTGTTGTGCTTACTCAGTACTGATGCCGAAAGCTCAGCTTCTCTGTACACTGGTGCCAAATCAAATCTTGGAGACAGAGTTTTAGGTGAAGCAGAAAAGGATAGCTTTATTACTTTGCCAGGCAAAGGGGGGCACAGCAGGCTCCTGCCTTGAAAAACTATGTGTCCCAACTTGGAGAAGATAGTGAGATGTTTTATAGTAATTGTTCAAAGAGGGTGTGATCAGCTCATGGACATTCTTTTGATGAGTTGGTGGTGAGGTAAGTAGGAGTCAGCATAATCAACCCTCATGCTTGGGCAGCATCCCATCATTAATCCGTTAACTTCTCCTGTCTGGAGGGGGTTTCAGTATCTGCAAAATAGCTCAAAGATACTGTGTGTATCCATCGAAGGGGAAACAGAACCTTGCCCCAAGGCTGCTCTTGACTGTTTGTTTCCCCCAGTCTCATATCCCCTCCCTTCCCTAATTAACAACTGCTTGAATCTGCCTATTGGAATTCAGGGAAGGTCATGGAGGCTGAATGAAGGCTGTTTCCTATAATCAAAGAAATGGCGGTCACAGAAATGCTTTGTGCCCAGGAGCCCCATGGGGCCCTGTGCAGTATCAGTACTCAATTAGGTTCCTGGACCCAATTCTAACATGTGTGTGTTTGCGTGGAGGGTTTCCCACACAACACCAAGCAATTCTCAAGACACCAGTAGCGTGAGAATTCAATTCACTTCTGACACTATCTACCCAGATAGAGCATCTGATTCCACAGCTTAAGGGTTCACTCTGTTAATAAAAGAAACAGGCCCAAAATGAGATCATTTGTGCTAAGATTCACATCACCAAACCAAGACTTAACCCCTAACCTAACTGCAGTTTCAGCCTCTCCCAGGAGTGTGACTTTAACCAATCTGGAATTATAGGCATACTCCATTTTACTGTGCTTCGCTTTATTGTGCTTCACAGATATTGAATTTTTTATAAATTGAAGATTAGTGGCAACCCTGCATTGAGCAAGTCTATAGGCACCTTTTTTCCAACAGCATTTGCTCCCTTGGTGTCTGTTTGTCACATTCTGTTAGTTCTCCCAATACTTCAAACCCTCAACCAGCAAACATATTAAGACTCACTGAAGGCTCAGATGATGGTTAGTGGGTTTTTTTAGTAGTAAAGTACTTTTTAATTAAGGTATTGAAACTGAGCAGAACCCTGTGGGGCTCCTGGGCACAGAAACCATTCTGTCTCCCATTTCTTGTTGGTAGAGAATAGACTCCAGTCTCCACGACCCTCCCTGAGTTCCAAAGGGCAGGTTCAAACAGTTTTTAACCAGGGAGGGGAGAGGATGCAGAGACAAGGGAGGAGCAGTCATGAAACAATAGTGCAGCCTTGGGGCAGGGTCCTGGCTCTACCTCAAGTGATACACATATCAATATCTTTGAGCTCTTCTGCAGAACTAAAACCCCCAACAAATGAAAGATGTTAACTACTTGATGAAGCATTCTTCATTCCAGAAAGATGTCACAGTTTGTAACCTCAAGAACCAGATTAAAGGAATGCAGACCCTGCACACACCCTTATCCTTATTAGCAACCCCACCTTTGAACCACTGCTATAAAACTCACCAAACCCCCCTGGGTGGGGAAACAGTTTTGTTTTTTGTTTTTTTATACATACATACATATATATATATATATATATATATATATATATTTTGGCCACACCGTGCAGCATGCGGGATCTTAGTTCCCCAATCAGGAATTGAACCTGTTCCCCCTGCAGTGGAAATGCAGAGTCTTAACCACTGGACCACCAGGGAAGTCCCAGGACACACAGTTTTTGAGGGCACGAGCCCACTGTGTGTCCCCCTTTGCCTGGCAAAGCAATAAAGCTATTCTTTTCTACTTCACCCAAAACTCTGTCTCTGAGATTTGATTTGGCACCGGTGCACAGTGGTCAAGTTTCATTTGTCAGTATGTATACTGTTTTTTTAGACATAATGCTATCGCACACTTAATAGATTACAGTATAGTGTAAACATAATTTTTATATGCACTGGGAAACCAGAAAATTTGTGTGACTCCTTTTATTGCAGTGGTCTGGAACCAAATTGTAATCTCTGAGGTATGCCTGTACCTGGACAGCACTAGTGAGGTAATCTGCCTGATAGACCCCACCTTCCCACAAAGGAAGGTGACCTTGCCTGAAATAATACACTCTTTGCTGGAAACTTCTGCTTCCAGCCCCCTTCTGCCTATAAAAGCCTTACATTTTGTACAGCTCCTCGGAGCTCCTTTCTATCTGCTAGGTGGGATGCTGCATGATGCATGAATCACTGAATACAGCCAATTAAATCTTTACATTTACTCCGTTGAATTTTGTGTTTTAACAAGTTCTACAAGACAGTCCATCCTCGCCCCACCCCACCCTTCCCCAGACACACACACTTCAGATGCCAGTCACAAGTCCAGGCTGGTACTGTTAGACCTGCTCGGTCTCCTAGGAGTTTCGACTCGCCCAGGAAACAACAAGAGTCGGAAGTCGATGCAAAACGCAAGAGGTTTATTGAAGGCCGGTGCACCGGGGTTCCTTGGTCCTCACGCAGGAGGTCGAAGAAGGAACCTTTTTGGGCGCGAATATGTCAGTTTTATAGGTTCCCACTTCCCTGTATGTAAATTATAGATTTGGTTGTGTTCTCCTGCTGATTGGTCCCGGCTTAGGCTCGGACCAGAGAGGGAACTTGTCCCCAGCTGCCTGATTGGTCTTTGACAGACACCTTTTTTACATTTTGTTATCTCCCTCCTTCTCCCCAGCTGCCTGATTGGTCTTTGACAGACACCTTTTTTACATTTTGTTATCTCCCTCCTTCTCGGAAGGGGGCCGGACATCCTGGAAATTCACCCATTGTCTAAGAAGCCCCTATTGTCTGGAGAGTTCTTAATCATTAGCTGGAACAATGTCTCTCGAGTCCCACAGTACCTGAGCTTCTGACCAACTGGCTATAAATCAGAGGTTCCCACAACATCCTCCTTCGGTTCAACTAATTCGCTAGAGTAGCTCACAGAACTCAGAGAGACATTTTACTTACTAGATTACTGGTTTGTTAGAAAAGGATATAACTCGGGAACAGCCAGATGGAAGAGATGCATAGGGCACAGTGTGGGGAAAGCGCTCAGAGGTTCTATGCCCTCTCCAGACTCACCACTCTCCCCAATCACTATGTACTCATCAACCTGGAAGCTCTCCAAACCCCATCCTTTTGGGTTCATATGGAGGCTTCATTACATGGGCATGATTGATTAAATCACTGGTCATTGGTCACTGATTCAACCTCCAGCCCTTCTCCCCTCCCTGGAGGTCAGGGGGTGGGATTAAAAGTTCCAACACTCTAATCTCATGGTTGGTTCCATTGTCACCTCATTAACATAAAAGACACATGTATCACTTTCCACACTGATGAAATTCTAAGGGTTTTGTGAGCTGTGAGTCAGGAATTGTGGATGAAGACCAAATAGATATGATAAATATATTTTGGTCATCTGAATGGCCAAATATATATTTCTTATAAATCACAATATCTCAAGTACTAAACCAGTTTTCTTTTCTGCATTGATGAGGAGGGGTCTCTGTTTATTGGTAGGATTTTTACTTCCCCAATACATGCAAATGACTTATTTTATGCTTTAGAAGCAAGTCAAGAAAAAGAAGATGTGACCTATATTGGGGACCATGCTGTAGAGAATAGAGATGGGATCCCTACACAGAAATAAGTTCTCAGGAGCAGAAGTTTGGAGCCAGAGAAGACAAGGAGAAATGTAGTACTGCTCCTCCACTTTCCCTTCCTGCTCCTCACCCCCCAAACATTTCTTAACTCCTAGAGCTGTTCAGAGTAACTCTGGGTTTCCAGTTATGAAGTTGGAATCAATTTTATTAGGCTCTTCTTACTTTAACATCTGGGATAAATACATAAACCGTTTAATGTTTGACCTAATTGGGATCATGCTGTATAGATTTTTTTCATTTCTACCTTCTTTTTTTTTTTTTTTAAAAGAATATATATGTAACATTCTCCCATGTAAAGGAACATTTTTTAAAACATCAGTTTTGATGACAACATTGAATGGATCCATAAAAATGTACTTAATAATTTTTCCCTTTCCTTTTTTTGCTATTATAGATAATTTTTCAATGAATAGTTCTGTTTTTTGTTTTTCTAAAACTTTCTTTTTGATATGATTTCAAACTCACAGAAAATTTGCAGGAATAGTACAAAGAAAACCCATATACCCTCCACCAGATTCACCTATTATTTAGATCTTGCCTCATTTTCTTTATCGTTTGCTCTTTGTTGGGGGAAAAACTGTTCCTCTACCACCTCAGAGTGGGGTGGTGGAGGCCTGTGAATTAATTGACAATAGCCAGATTCACAGGAGGAAAGACAAGGCTTATTTACAAACATGTGGGACCAGTTTGTAGAGCAGCTTAATAGAGGAAAAGGTTGGGGGTGGTTAAGGGCTTCAATGGGAAAGTACAAAAGGTTCCACTGGGCTTTTTCATCCTGGTGCTAATGGGCAGCCTCCTTCCTGGCTGGAAACTCCCCTGGAGGGGAATTTATGGCAGCTGAATTCTCACCTCCTGGTGCTGGGATTCCATTTTCTCCCAAACATGCAACTCCCTTGGAGGGGTGTTAATGGTTGCTGTATTTGGGGGTTGGGGGGCTCTGCTTTAGTCAGATAAGGGCAGTTCAGATAAGATTTCTTTATGCATCTTTTGCGCAAATGTTTCTCATTTAAAGTTATCTTTATGCCATTCTGATGGGTTATTAGTCCCTTCATCTCTCTATATATCTATATCTTTATATCTATATCAATATCAATTTAGATATATTGATATAAACTCATCAAATGTGTATATTTTCTGAACCAATTTTTTCCACCACATTTACCCCTAATACTTCAGTTTGTATGAACTATTTATTTATTTATTTAATTTTCGGCTGTGTTGAGTCTTTGTTGCTGCACACGGGCTTTCTCTAGTTGTGGTGAGCAGGGGCTACTGTTCGTTGCGGTGCGTGGGCTTCTCATTGCGGTGGCTTCTCTTGTTGCAGAGCACAGGCTTTAGGCGCACGGGCTTCAGTAGTTGTGGCATGCAGCCTTCAGTAGTTGTGGCACGAGGGCTCAGTAGTTGTGGCTCGCAGGCTCTAGAGCGCAGGCTCAGTAGTTGTGGTTCACGGGCTTAGTTGCTCCACGGCATGTGGGATCTTTCCAGACCAGGGCTTGAACCTGTGTCCCCTGCATTGGCAGGCAGATTCTCAACCATTGTGCCACCAGGGAAGCCCTGTATGAACTATTAAAGGACAAACTGAGGCATATTAAAAATTTAAAGAGATTATTTGAGCAAAAATCTATTCCAATCTATTTAGGCAGCACCAAACTCCAAGTGGTAAGGAGCTTTCCGCCAGCAGGAGCTCAGGGAAAGCTTTTATAGAGAAAAGGCAGAAACAAAGCAAGGAAATTACTTGATTGGCTAGAACTTAAGTTTGCCTTATTTGGAAAAGCCTACTTTGCTTTGGTGATTGGTTGTCCTTTGGTTTTGATTTCTTCACCTTGAAGCATTTACAGGCTTAGGTTTTGGTTTGCTTACACAGGCAAACCCCTTCAGTCTAATGGCTTCCTTGTTTAATTAATTTAACTTTACAAAGAAGAGGGGTATCCCTCTTACATAACCACATTACTGTTATCAACTTTAGTACACTTAACACTGATATAATTATATTTCCTAAATCTACCATTCACATTCCAATTTTGTTAATTGACCCAATAATGTATTTATAGCAATTTTATCCTTTCCAGCAGAGGATCCAATCTAGGATCAGGTATCATATAGCAGACCCTTGAATAACATGGGTTTGAACTGCATGGGCCCACTTATACAGGGATTTCTTTCACTAAATACCTATACAACAACGGTCCCCAATCTTTTTGGCACCAGAGACTGGTTTTGTGGAAGACAATTTTTCCACAGACAGGAGGGTGGGGGATGGTTTCGGGATGATTCAAGCACATTACATTTATTGTGCACTTTATTTCTATTATTATTACATTGTAACATATTAATGAAATAATTATACAACTCACCATAATGCAAAATCAGTGGGAGCCCTGAGCCTGTTTTCACTCACTGATGGGCTTTTGATGAGTCTGCAAGCAATTGATTTATTATGGTCTCTGTGCATTCAAACCTCTCTGCTAATGATAATCTGTATTTGCAGCCACTCCCCAGCACTAGCATCACCGCCTCAGCTCTACCTCAGATCATCAGGCATCAGATTCTCATAAGAAGCACGCAACCTAGATCCCTCGCACACGCAGTTCACAGTAGGGTTCACCCTCCTATGAGAATCTAATGCCGCTGCTGATCTGACAGGAGGTGGAGCTCAGGCGGTAATGCGAGCAGTGGGGAGTGGCTGTAAATACAGGTGAAGCTTCGCTGGCTCACTCGGCCTGCCACTCACCTCCTGCTGTGCGGCCCGGTTCCTAACAGGCCGTGGATGGGTACCAGTCTGTACGTGGCCCGGGGGTCAGGGACCCCTGTACTACAGTACTACATGATCCGCAGTTGGTTGAATCCGAGGATCCTGAACTGCGGATACGCACGGCCCACTGTAAAGTTATACGCAGATCTTCGACTGTGGGGAACGTTGCTCCCCTAACTCCCTCGTTGTTCAAGTGTCAACTGTACTTAGTTGTCTCTTTAGTCTCCTTTAATAAGGAACATTTCCTTGGCTTTTCATTGTCTTTTATGACATTGACATTTTGGGAAAAAATAGTCCGTTTTTTAAAAAAAAGTAGAATACGTCTTATTTTGAGCTTGTCTAATTTTGTCTCATCATTAGTTTCAGATTATGCATCCTGGCTAGAACAGTACATTAATGGCGTTGCATCCTCAGGTGACCACACCTGGAGGCATACAATGTGTGTGCCATCTGACCCTCATTTGTGGTGTTAGTTTTCATCTTCTGGTCAAGGTGTTGTTCACATAGCCGTTTTTTTTTTTTTTTTTTCCTCTTGTTACCAATAAGCAACCTGTGAGAAGAATTACGTGCAGTAGCACACCTTTGGTGGATATCAGAATCTAGTCCTGTTTATTGTTTGAGGTTTTGTTATATACCTGTAAACTGGGCTGTATCCTGAATTCTTCTAATTTCCCCAAGTATCTGGCTCCAAACTAACTTCTAATTTCTTCCATCCTTCTGACTTGAAGTCACTAAGAACAAAGGCTGCCCTTTTCTCAGCAAACTGAAGCTGGACAACTTGATATAAACTTCAGAGAAATCACTGCAACAGCTCACGTGTGGACAACCTTTATGCCTACTGCTGTGTGGGCCACGCATAAGGTTCCCTGGAACACCTGATAACATCACCAGAGAGATTCAAACCACAAAATATTCTGCAAGCCCAACATCTTGAAATCACTGGCTGCCCTCAGAACTCAGAAACTGGACTCACAGTCTGCTCTAATCATTAACCTTTGTTTTTATTTTGTTTCCATAGAAATACCTCTTATTAAATACCTGATTGCTTGAACCATATAAGCCTAACTTTGGGAGCCCACCTGTATCACTGCTATAGGGGTTCAGAATTTGTCACCCCAAAATATGCCATGTTAGTATATTGATTATTTTGAACTAACGTTACTTGAGAAACAACTGGTACAAGAAGGACACTCTGACCCTCCTTTGTCCCCCTAAAAGTAGGAGATAAATCTCCCATGAAAGTTACCCTCCCTGTACCAGGAGGGGAGAAGGCATCCTTATCAACAGAGATAGGGAATTTAGGGCCAAGAAGGCTGTGTAAACAAACGTTGCTACTTCATCATTTTACTGACCCAAGCCCAAACCCTCTTGTCTTGTCAATCTTCACAAATTTATTGTTTCTTTGTCTAAAATGTATAAAACCATCCTGCTTTGTTTACTTCTTTGTGGGGCTCCCATATAATTACATTTGTTTATCTCCTATTAATCTTTTTATTACAGTTGGGTCTCAGCCAAGAACCTAGAAGGGTAGAGGAGAAATTATTTTTCCTCCCTAACACCACCTCCTGAAATGAGACACAACTCTTTAACCGAACTGACCTATTCTCAGTACTAAGAGACTGGTTCAATAACGTGGAGGAATCTACCAACTTCACAAGGGCTGTGAAACTTAGCAGGGAAGTTTCAAAGGCAGGAATGAAAAATAGCAGAATATGCCACACTAAAATATACCTCTTTGGCATAAGGTTTATTTTGAGCTGATTATTTTTTTTTAAAAAAGCAGACACAGGAGAAGCTCCAAAAACAGAGTTGAATTTACCCTTTTTTAAGGGAAATCTCCATTGGTTAGGATGTCTCCCTCTCTGTACCAGGAAGAAGAATGACTCTAAATCACAAAAGACTCATCCATGAAGAAGGTGCTGGCTTAAATCTGCATAACAACCTTACCCTGTTTACTGTGTCTTTCCTGATAACTTCCCATAACTGCCCCCTCTACTCCCCAATATCTTTCTTTTGTCTTTAGCTGAAGATAGTATTTAAAGTGATGGCTTGGGCCATTTCAGGGCTTTTTACTCAGTTTTCCTGGATATCTCCCATGTATACATGAGGTATTTGTGTTAATAAACTTCTGTGTGTTTTTCGCTTATTAATCTGTCTTTTATTACTGGGGGTCTTATCACAGAACTTAGAAGGGTAGAGGGAAATTTGTTTGAAAAGGGCTTTTTTTGTGGAAAAGAGGAGGATAAAGAAGAATGACAATTAGTTCCAAAGATAATTTCATAATAGTAACAGTTATTAATGCTAGAACTGTTAATGAAAAAGATAGTGTGCGTATTTCTAAGAGTTCTTTTAATATGAGGATCATTCACAACTTTCTCTTTAGGGTCAGGAGTAGTTAAAAGGTAATATGACAACATTAAGCAAAGTATTAGTTGCTGTTGTTCATTTTTACAAAAGACCAAATGGAGTAAAGACACCCTCTAGTGGAAGGTTAGGTCCTTTCTACAATCAAACTGAAAGAACAGAAAATCTATCCACAGTTAACATTGCAATTGCGATGTGGAGATTTTGCTTTCTTTCTGAACAATAGAATCAATAACAGAATTAAGAAATTAATTCCCTTGTGTAAGAAATTAATTCTCATTCATATGTTCTTTTTTTAAATAAATTTATTTATTTTTGGCTGCGTTGGGTCTTCATTGCTGCGCGCAGGCTTTCTCTAGTTGCCACAGCAGGACCTACTCTTTGTTGCGGTGCGCGGGCTTCTCATTGTGATGGCTTCTCTTGTTGCAGAGCACAGGCTTTAGGTACGTGGGCGTCAGTAGTTGTGGTGCACGGGCTTAATTGTTCTGTGTCATGTGGGATCTTCGCGGACCAGGGCTTGAACCCGTGTCCCCTGCACTGGCAGGTGGATTCTTAACCACTGTGCCACCAGGGAAGTCCCATATGTTCTTCCTGAATGAATTTTATTTATTTTAATTACTTTTAGGGTGCATTATCCTGTAAATAGGAATAACCAAATTGTCATGGTCCAGGAAATCTGTTGTTTTCTATTTTGAATAAAAGGGTTAGTCACTCTGTATTGACAAATAAATCTACTCTTTCTCACAAGTTTATACAAATAAATATTGACTTGTTCAATAGATAATCTGAATGTGTTATCAAAATTTGCTTTAATTTTATAAAATTAATTTTGAGAGAGAATAGTTTGCAAAGTTATCAAAAGATCTAATAATAAATATCTAGAAAAATAAGATGTTGACAGAAATGCTTATTTTATGACTTTCAGTGTCAAGGTGCTTGAGAAAGAGAAAAGAATGAAGGGACTGAGTGTGTAGAGCTGGTGGGGGTGGTGGGCAGGAGATTATACTCTCAGAGTCCAGCCCAGGGTCTTGTTCACAGTGGAAATAAATAAACATTGTTGATTGGAGGTGAGAAAAGTTGTTCCCTAACCAACTGAAATAAAATCTCTTCTGGATGAATTGCTAAGATGATTGCAGTGGTAAAATATCTGTAAAATGCAAACATCCATTGTTTCATTTATCTAAAACTGTGCTGTAAGACTTACATGTTGACATTCCCTTGGTTTTGACAAAAGAAATACTGAAATACAATGGTGGAAAGATGGTCTTTTCAACGAATGGTTCTGGGCCTATTGGATAGCCATCTGGACAAAAAAAATGAATCTTAGCTTCTACCTCACACCATAAAGAAAAATCAGTTCCAAGTGGATTGCAGATCTAAATGAGAAAGGTAAAACAGCAAAGCTTCTAGAAGAAAACACAGGCACCTCAGGGACAGCAAATATTTCTCAAACTGGACATGAACAGCACTAAGCACAAAGGAAAAGGTTGATAGGTTGTACTAACTGAAAATTAAGTACTTCTCTACATAGGGCTTCCCTGGTGGTGCAGTGGTAAGAATCTGCCTGCCAAGGCAGGGGACATGGGTTCAAGCCCTGGTCCAGGAAGATCCCACATGCTGCGGAGCAACGAAGCCCATGTGCCACAACTACTGGGCCTGTGCTCTAGAGCCCCTGAGCCACAACTACTGAGCCCACGTGCCACAACTACTGAAGTCCATGTGCCTAAAGCCCGTGCTCCGCAACAAGAGAAGCCACCGCAATGAGAAGCCCGCGCACCACAACAAAGAGTAGCTCCTGCTCGCCGCAACTAGAGAAAGCCCGTGCGCAGCAACAAAGACCCAATGCAGACAAAAATAAATAAATCAAATAAATAAATTAAAAAAAGAACTTCTCTACATAAAAAACACCACTAGAAGACATTTGCAATACATAGAGTCAATAAAGGACTTTTATCAAGAATACGTAAAGAAGGGGCTTCCCTGGTGGCGCAGTGGTTAAGACTCCGCGCTCCCAATGCAGGGGGCCTGGGTTCGATCCATGGTCAGGGAACTAGATCCCACATGCATGCCGCAACTAAGAGTTCGCATACTGCAACTAAGGAGCCCACACGCTGCAACTAAGGAGCCTGCCTGCCGCAACTAAGACCCGGTGCAACCAAATAAATAAATATTAAAAAAAAAGAATACGTAAAGAATTCCTACAAATCAATAAGAAAATGAACACAGTAGAAAAATGACCAAAAGACTTAATAGGGACTTTATAAAAAAAGACATTCTATTGATTGATAAACTTATGAAAATGTGTTCAACTTTCTTAGTCATCAGGGAAAGAAAACTTAAATCACAGTGTGACAGCACTATAACTAACGGTATCCTGGTAAATATTAGACAATTGGCTTTCCAGAGGGTCAAAAAAGTGTGTACGTGTGTGTATCACAAATTGACAAATAATAATAAAATATACAACATAATATATACTCTTCATTGCAAATTCCATATAGCCAACAGAATGCTTCTGTTGATTTTTGATGAACTTCTGTATCCTTATCTACAGTTGTAATTCAACCATGCTTCGATAATTGTTTTAGCTATTCACAAGATATCAACTACAAACATGACACTTTTAAGTTTAATCTGCATTATTAACGTTTCCCCCATCCCTATCTTAAGTCTGTATAAATCATCAGAACAATAAATCAAGCTCTGATTAGTAGCACTTCCCAGTTTCCATAGTGTAAATACTTCACTGTGGCCAATTTCAAACTACCTAGAGGATATCGCTGAAGAGATGCATATAGTATTATGCACTATATAGTATTTCCACCATACAGATACAATTACTATAAATAACCTTAATAGCATAGATGATAGTCAAATGTAGTAAAATAATTAAGAGGTGGTGAATTTTGAATACTTATTATTTTTGTTTTAATATAACATTTATATTTATGTAAGTTAATTTTTTAAATAATGGTTGTGTTTAATAACGAGCTCTCAAAATTACTACAAATTTAACCTTTGGCCCCTGAGAGCCGATCTAAGCCAACTCCAACAAAGGTGAACATAAGGTAGGTTCACCTTTGCACCTACCAGAATGAAAAGATAGCCAATACCACATGAGGCCCTGTGACCTGAAAATTCCTAGATATATCCTCAACAGAAATGAACACATATGTTCACCAAAGACATGTACAAGAATGTTCACGGCAGTACTATTCATTGTAGCCCTGAACAAAAAGCAACCCCAAAGTCCATCAACAGTAGTGCAGATAAGCAAATCATACTATATTCAATGAGAATGAACAGACTATTGTTACATGCGCCAGCATGGATGAATTTCATAAATGTAATGTTGAGTGAAATAAGCCAGACCCAAAGGTATACATGCTGTTTGTTTCCATTTATATAAAGTTCCAAACAGACAAAAGTAGTCTACAGTGTCAAATCAGGAGAGTGGCTACCTCTTGGGGTCAGGGCACAGGGAGACAACTGGGGTTCTGGTTATGTTCTTTTTCTCAGCTGGCATTGTTTCCACAGGTGTGTCTGGTTTGTGAAAATTCATTAAACTTTACAGCTTAAGATCTGTGTGATTTTCTGTGGATGTTGCATTTCAGAGTTTAAAACATTTTTTAAAACCCACCCCCTAGATTTAAAAAAGAAAACTGACCTAACTGAAAATTCCAAGGTAAAATTAAGTTGGCTAATTTAATTATCCATAACTAAAGGAGTAGGGGAGTAGAAACCAGAAGGTTAAGTCATGGAGTCCCATTGTCTCACCATGAGACCCTGTGAAAGGATTTTTATTCCTTTTGTGACTCAACCTTTTCTACTACAAAAACCAGAAAATTACTGAAAGACAGAGATTACCAAATCTCTATACTAATCTTAAAAATAGTTAAACTCTCCCTGGTGGCGCAGTGGTTGAGAGTCCGCCTGCCAATGCAGGGGACACGGGTTCGTGCCCCGGTCAGGGAGGATCTCACATGCTGCGGAGCGGCTGGGCCTGTGAGCCATGGCCGCTGAGCCTGTGCGTCCGGAGCCTGTGCTCCGCAATGGGAGAGGCCACAACAGTGAAAGGCCCGTGTACCGCAAAAAAAAAAAAGTTAAACTCTTTATGAAGCTGGATTATGTCAGAGAGTAATATATCTGAAAAAAATCTACATTGTCCTTAAAAATATGACTCTAATGTTGAGAGTGTATAGCCTTTTAAAGGGTTTTCAAAGATATAATAACCTTGTTCATTTTTTTCCTTTGGCCTGGATCCACAGAGAGAAAACAGCTGCAATCTAATAAAATAAAAAAGGAGTACTTCCCAGTAAAAGATACGGGTAAATGGTTAAATGAATATTGGAAATGGAGTGAGGGCTCTATCAGCCATAAACCCAGTGGAAGGCAAGGAGCAGCTCTCTGCTGAGTACAAGTTAATTTAACATTATATGTTGCAGATAAATATGCTTGCCAGAGATTATTAATCCCTATAGATCTATACCTAAATCTTCAAATTATTATCAAATTACTTTTGAAGGTTTTCTCCTTCCATATATAGCATATCAAAATATTACATACAGGGGGCTTCCCTGGTGGCGCAGTGGTTGAGAGTCCGCCTGCCGATGCAGGGGACATGGGTTCGTGCCCCCGTCTGGGAAGATCCCACATGCCGCAGAGCGGCTGGGCCCGTGAGCCATGGCCGCTGAGCCTGCGCATCCGGAGCCTGTGCTTCGCAACGGGAGAAGCCACAACAGTGAGAGGCCCGCGTACCGCAAAAAAAAATTACATACAAAAAGACATTACACTCTGTTGCTACATAAAGACCCTCCTTCTAGAAGTTTTACTGCTATAGCACATTTCACATTTCATAAATTTTCATGTCTGTTTTGCCCTAGACTTTCCTTTCTATGTGAGTTACTTAGCAGAACTTAGTTTAAGAATATGTGATATGTCTAAAAGAGTAATCATTTTAGATGGATGTGATAGAAAGAGATCCTTTCTTGAAGGTTCGTTCCTGTGAGCCTTACATTTTGTTCAAGGATAAGAACCATCACTAGAGCATCAGTTTCACCATAAATCTACCCATCTCCTTTGAAAAGAGTCTATAATCAGCAATCAAAGATCTTAGAATTATTCTAGACATTTGGCTCTGCACACACACCGACTTGACAAATGTGAATAATAGGCTCAGACTGACTGGACAACCAGAAGAAGACAACATTTGGGTAATCAAACAAGGTTTACATATTTAAAGGTGCAGCATGAAGTCAGAACAGGTAGGCCGTGCAGTAGAGAGATCAGCTCTCATTTCCTATTAATGGACAGAAGTCCTTTTACTTGAGGACCCCTCAAAGGGGCCACACCAGCAGATACACAGTTGGGGGTGCTAAGTTTTAGCAAATGAGGCTCACATCAGACCTTGCAAGGATCAGCTGCCTCCTTCAGACCTAGTCTTGCATACATGGTGCTAAAGCAGTCCAAGATGTGGTCTTGGTCTTGCCTGGGTACACACTGGAGACAACTGCACCCTGGCCAGGTGTACTGCATCTATCAGGGAGTCATAGTACACACCCCAGGTTTGCAGGAGTACATAGGGCTCCATTGGGCTGGATATAATCCTGAATTCCATGCCATGGAGCTAGAGTAAGGATCTGTCACCCATATGGCCCTGGGAGTCATGCTAATGTACCCTTGGACCAGTTTTAGGATCTAATCTACAAGTCCAGACTTATGTTGACAAGGAATCATGAGATTGAAGAAGGAAAAAAAGACTGCAAAATATATGCCCCAACCATAGACGGTCCAATTATGGAGTCACTAAGCATTGTAAGACAACTTTCCTATGTCATAATGTTTTACATGTGTTTTTATTTTGCTTATTTGTTTTTGCCTTCTAAACCTATGCATTGAGATATGAGTAGGTTTCTATCTAGCCATCCTTCATCATCTGGGGGCATCCTTTCAACAGGTGAAACACCCTTTTGCTTTGGATGGTGTCCTTCCTTTCAACCCAATTTTGAATGATAGGATGCCAAATTGCAGCGTCGCAATGAAATCCCTGCAATTTGGGCTTAATCCGTAACATTTTCATTAGGGAAGAATTACTAGATATTACATGTCTCTGCCTAAAGCTTAATATACCTTAACTGCTCCTTCATGCTGAAACCCTTACTCACCCTGGATCATTCTGCTGAGGCAGAGAGCTGATTTAGATCAGGAGCCAGGCTCAAACCCTGGCTTTACCATCTACTAGGCTTGTGATCTTCAGTAAGTCCCATAGACCTCGAGCTTTGCTTTCCTCATCAGTGAAGTGGGATTTAATCTACCTCATGAGTTTGTAGCGGCAGTTCAGAGAATGTTTGTAACCTTGCCTTGAATGGTGCTTGACAGTCTGTGCTCAATAAATATAAATTGAGTCTAAATCTGACAGTTCAGTAATTGAAATATCTCATGTGTAAAAATTCTTTATTGTCTATAATTTTTACTGACATGCATGGGTTTTACTGCAAAGTCTCTAAATTTCAGCAATAAAATAATTGCTAGGATTTTAGAGGATGAGTTTGTTGAGCTCTGAACAGACATTAAAGTGCTTGCAGCTAAAAGCATTTCCTTGTATGTGAACTTAAGGCTTGCGACTACATGCCAAGCAACTCACGAATCAATATCATATTCTGGGCCACCACTTACCCTCTTGGAAGCTTTTTCAGAAAATTAGTAAGTGTAACCAAGAATTTGTTGAACTCAAGTAAATTTTCACTGAGCTGTTTGATTGCTCAGTCTTTTAGACGGATTAAAGGTTATTAGAGAGGGGCCGAGGTTGACAGTGCTGCTGATGGGCCAGGAAGCAATAAGCCTGCACAGTAATGAAGAGAAGGAAAATCATGCCATACAGGGATTAAGATTTTAATTGGTTTCTCAAGGCACTTGCAGACTCTATTCAGGAGCTAATTCTGAATTTTAAAAGAATATTGAAGGAGTGCAATCATGACCATTTAGGGCTTTCTGTTTTACATTTATAAATATTAATTGAATGCATCACCACTGTCTAAAAATAGCCCAACAAACATTTACCAAGAACATCTGGCTATTAGACTTCTTAACGCATCCAACTGTTAATTTTGGCAATGAATGTGCAAATTGCTAAGCTTGCTTAGGGATTCTAAACTTGGAAGGGGCAAAGGTTGGGGCATAGGAGGTAGTTCTTTGAAAATTAGCAAGAAAGGGACTGGACTGTAGTGGTCAGTGGCTCAAACTCTGACTCAGCCTCTAGTTACTGCCCCATCTCCTTCATCTGCCCACATGATCTAGGCTCTGCTGATTACAGGTGCCAGCTCTGAACTTGAGTTAATGATGCAAAGAATCAGGACGGCAGGAAGCCTTATGGTAGCCACACAGAGTTCCTAGGGAAGCAGGGACTGAGGTTCTAGCAGCAGTAGCTGTGTCTGCAGGGCAGGCTGCAGTGTGTATCCTGTGGGAGTGATGTCTGTGTGGTTTTGACTGGATGAGTTGTGTGATTTTGAGTGGTGTTCCTGGCTGCATGACTCTGAGTCTTGTCTTCCTCCTTCCTTTGGATTCTGAAGCCTACCAAGAGCATGTCACAAATTCCTTTCTGCTAACTAAGCCACAGTCAGTTTCTCATGCTTGTATTTAAGAATATTATACGATAAAGCAATTCATTCAATTTTTTAAAAGCCAATGTTAGACATTGTCAAAAATTCCCATGCATTGGATTTGCTGTAGTACACCACTTTGAGTCCTCCCTTCTAAATTATAAGCTCCTGGGAATTCCCGGGCGGCCCAGTGGTTTGGACTCCACTCTGTCACTGCCATGGCCCGGGTTCAATCCCTGGTCAGGGAACTAAGATCCCACAAGCCACACGGTATGGCTAAATAAATAAATTGTAAGCTTCTTCATAAATAAAGTGGGAGAAGAGAAAATATGAAGAGAATTCATACAAGTTGGGTTTCTTCATTTTTCCCCTCATTATCAAAGTAATACATCATCCTATCTTTTTAAAACAGTATTTTTAACAGAGTAATAATTATAAATAATTCTTTAACAAACTTATAGGATCAAAGAAAAGGCAAAGGTTGGGGGAAAATGGCTGGGTCATAGGGCACATCTAGTTTGCCTGAGTCCTTGACATACCATGCTGACAGGAAAATGCATATTCTGTAATGTTTAGAACAATGGGGTAGCCTGGTGAGAAAGACAAAGGAGGCTTTTCTCTTTCCTTCTTTTAACACATGCCAATTAGTAAATGTTGTTTACTTTGGGCAAAACATTGTGCTAGCAATCTGAAGAAACTCAAAGAAGTATGAATCACCTGACTGCCCTTCAAGGAAACTCAATCATTCACTCATTCATTCATTCATTCATCTTTCAAATGTTTATTAGACTCTCCTATATTAGACCTGATGGATATAAAGGCCTACAAGGTATAGTCCTTTTCTATGGAGGCTTATGGTTAATAGGTATAAACATCCACATGACTAGAGACCTGTGTGGCCTTGTGACATACAGGCACCTATTAGACATATATATATATATATATATATTTTAGCTTATTTATTTTTGGTTAACATTTTAAGCATGTACAACCAATTACCATAACTTGTGGTGTTTTTTGAAATTGATATTCATTGCATATCTTGAGTTTACAGATTTAAGCAGTATATAATCAGAAAAGTTATAAATAAACTCGGATTATACAGGCAAAGGTATGTTCCCAAAGGTGACACGTACAAGTACATTATTAAAAGCAGGCATCTAAAATTGTGACCGAGCTCTTTTTAAAATGCAGAAATGTAAAATTACACTTTTTTTTATTTTGCGGTATGCGGGCCTCTCACTGTTGGGGCCTCTCCCGTTGCAGAGCACAGGTTCCGAACGCAAAGGCTCCGGACGCGCAGGCTCAGCAGCCTTGGCTCACATGCCTAGCCACTCCGCGGCATGTGGGATCTTCCCAGACCGGGGAACGACCCCGTGTCCCCTGCATCGGCAAGCGGACTCTCAACCACTGCGCCACCAGGGAGGCCCTACCCTTTTTTTAAAAGTGAAGAGATTATCTATACACTTTAAAAATCAAATGTGGCTTATATCAGAGACGGATGACAGCTATAGGATTGCACTCATCAAAGCCAATTACCTAAGATTTTTCTTGTTACCTAAACAATAGCAATGGCATTAGAAGAAAATTACACCTGCAATTTTTTTTTTTCCTTTGGTGGTACGCGGGCCTCTCACTGCTGTGTCCTCTCCCGTTGCGGAGCACAGACTCCGGACGCGCAGGCTCAGCAGCCATGGCTCACGGGCCCAGCTGCTCCGCGGCATGTGGGATCTTCCCGGACCGGGGCACGAACCCGTGTCCCCTGCATCGGCAGGCGGACTCTCAACCACTGCACCACCAGGGAAGCCCACACCTGCATTTTAATTGTCAATCTAGTGTTAAGCTAGTTCTGAAAAAGGTAATGTAACCGAAAGAGTTCCAAACTCCAAATTAAAAATCTGCTAGGCCCAGATTAAATTATGGAATGCTGCAGATGAAAAATAAAGATACAATTGGATTACTGAATGGAATAAAAAATTGCTGACATTTCTCTGAACCTTGGAACTACTAAATTTCATTTATTTAAATATTTCCATTATTTTTTCTTAGTGGTGTGAGTTATCTCAAATAGCTTACAAAATTATTCTCTACAAAGCACTTTTGTTTGCTGCTATTCAGAAAGAACAAAAACTGTTCTGCGGTAACTTAACAATATATGTATATTTGTTACAAGATTTTATCATGATGGATAACTAATAGTTTTTCCATTAAGACAAAACAGTAAAATATTTTTGTTCCATTAGCACTGCATCTTAAAAATGTTAACATTAAATACAAAGAACCATTATCTTATTTGGTTATTAGATATTGAGTTGGAAAAACCTACAGTTCTGTGTTTTGCCTTTACCCTCACACTACTGCCACACTCATAACACTTCTGACACTTCCGGTCACCAAATGTTTGCGTTTTTTTGCCCCACGCCAAGCAATTCTCCAGGAAGCCTGCTGGGTTTATGATTTAATTGAATTCTGGCACTGTCTACCTGGAGATAGAGTCAGATTCCACAGGTTAAGGGGTTCAATCCCACAAAACTGCTCCCGTCCCACTTCAGATGTCAGTTTCAAGTACTAGGTCCCTAGGTTACCGATGTCTATCTGACTTGGCTACAAATAGGAGGTTCTCACAGCTCCCTCTTTGGGTATTATTAATTTGCAAAAGTGGCTCACAGAACTCAAGCAAACACGTTTACCAGTTTATTAAAGCTATAATAGAGGATATAGGTGAACAGCCAGATGAAGATACATAGGGTGAAACCTGGGAGGGTCCTGAGCACAGGAGCTTCTGTCCCCATGAAGTGGGGTGTGTCAACCTCTGGTATGGTATGTGGATGTTCACCCACCTGGAAGCTTTGTGGACCCCTAACTATTGGGATTTTATGGAGGCTTCCTCACATAGGGATGGTCAATTATTAACTCCATTTCCAGTCCCTCTCCCCTCTCTGGAGGATGGGTGGTGAGTTGAAAATTCCAAAATTCTAATCATGGCTTGGTCTTTCAGATGACCACCGTTCATGCAGAAGCCAGCCAGAAGCCTACCCAGAGTCTCCTGAATGGAATGAAAGATGCTTCTAGTGCTCTTACCACTTAGGAATTTACAAGGGTTTTAGAAGCCCTGGGTCAGGGATTGGCGATGAAGACCAAATGTATATTTCTTATTATAAATCACAGATATATTTTAAATCTCTTACTAGAGAGAAAGCCTATGAAGAAAATGCAGAATTTCTTGAGGTTTAAAGGTTGAAGAACCCCCAAAGGCAAAATCCAATCAAGTGGTTTAGCAGCCTAGGAGGAGGTTAAAGACATTTAAATATCTTAAGACCTGAGTCAGAATGGGCTTCTTCTCTTTCTAGGTATTGTACTGATGACAAATTGAAATTATAGTGGAGTGATCACAGTTCAGGTATACAAAAATGGGGTTGGGCGGCCATGGAGGTTCTGGTCTCAGACATGTCCCTGAACCACTGAGAACTGAACATTCTTTAAACTGTACCAGATCCAAGGTATTCAGAACCAGCTGTATTCAGAACAATACCTACCAAGTGCAACTTTATGTTCTCAAGGTCTCCCCTTATAACTATGAAACCATTTCAGACCCCAACCATTCCTTACATAACAATCACCCTTACTTCTTGCCAGCTCCAATTATAATTCTTGATAAACAACTCATGTAATTAACTGTTACCTTGTGGTTTTTGCCTTTATATGCCTCTCCCATTTTGTAGACTGGTAGAACACAATTCAAGTGCTTCTTGGATCTGTGTCTCATGGGATGCAGTCCTAAGAAACCCCAAATGAACACCTTCTTATTTCAATCAGGTCTCCATTTCATAGGATTGTTGTGAAAATTAAACAGTGAGTGTCAGGTGTCTGGCTTATAGGAGGTAACTTAAACACTTACTCATTTTTCTTTTCTCTAGGAGCTTAAGATCTAGTTGGGATGATAAGCTGTAAACCCCTGAAGAGGTAAAGAAAAATCCAAGATTTAAGCCACAATTCACATGCAGTGAGGTGGCTGGAGAAGATGGTTTTTAATGTCATGTCCAGCTCTAAACATTGATTATTCTATGACAGCTGTATGAGAAGTGTCATGGGGCAGGGCATGATGAATTGGCAGTTGGGAGGTGCAGACAGTAAGTGCTATGAGGTCAAAGAAGGGAGCAACTGCCTTGGACTGGGATGGTTTAGGAAGACTATTAAAAAATTCTGAGCTGTCTGAGCTAGAACAAAAGTCCAATTCAATTAGGAGAGTGACTGGCAAGGGTCTGTTTATAATACAAATTTAGCCCAAGCTGAGGAGAATAAGAAACATAAAATATTGTAGAGAAAGAAGAAAGGAAAAGGCAGTATCAGCAATTTGGTTTCTGAAACACACAGAGAATGTAAAGCAGCTATCCTGTTTTTCATCCTTATAATAGGTGAAGTGTATCAGCCCTGATGAGAATCTCCTGAGTAAGGAATCTGTTAGAAGTGTGTTTGGTTACAAATAATAGAAAACCTGGCCAATGATGGCTTACACAAATAAAGTGTTTTGTTTTTTTTATCCTTCAAGAGAAAGAACTCCAGGGTTGGTGCCACCACATAATAACACAGCCAAGACACAGGCTCTTTCTAGCTCTCTTCTGCCTCACCATACTCTGCTTGATAGCATTCGCCCTTATTGCTCTTTGCCTTATGGACAGGAGATGGCTGCTGTGCCTCCAGGCATCACATTTGCATTCCAGACAAGAGGCAGACAAAAGGGCAAAGGAGCAAAGAGTGAGGGCAAAATGGCTTCCATTGAGTCTGTGCCTTTTTATTAAGATAGCTAAAGTTTTCTGGAAGATTGCCCAATAGATTTCTCCTTGTAACCTGCTGGCCAAAACTGTGTCTTGTGGTTGCTCCTAGTGGTAAAGAGACTGGGGAGAAGGGGAATATGGTTGGGGTTAAGTCAGCCAACTTGCGATGAAGAAAAAAGCGTTGAAGCATTGTGAAAAAAATTACTACAAATTCAATTTTCTTAGTAGTTATCAGGTTATTCAAACTATCTACTTCATTTTGTGTGAGTTGTGGTAGTTTGTGCTTTTTGAGGAATTGGTCTATTACACCTAAGTTTTCAAATTTTTGCGTGGAAATTTTTTCATAGTATTCCCTTATCAATATCCAACTATTTCCCAGATGTCTAACTCTTCAGGATATTCAGAAACATTGTATATGTCATCGATTTTTAGTTTCTTGTAGAGATCTCTCTCAGAGCCATCTGATTGCTCCAATCCAGATGAAGCTCCCTTTGTGTAGCATATAACTATCCCCTTGGGATTTTGCTTAACTTTTCTCATGTTTCCTGAGTCCTGTATCTTCCTTTTTCTTGGTTTACATCTGTCAGGAACTTCCTCAGAAGGGTGAAACTAAGAATATCTTTATTCAATCCTCACACTTTATTGACAGTTTGGTCTAGGATAGAATTCAATGTTGGAAATAATTCTTCTTCAAAGTTTTCAAAGTATATCTTCATTACCTTCTTGTTTCTGTTGTTGCTGTTGAGAAGTCTGAAGGTATTCTGATCTTGATCCTCTGTATGTGACCTGTTTTTTTCTACTTGGAAACTTCAAGGATGTTTTCATCACTAGTGTTCTAAGCCTCATGACAATGATCTCTGGTGTGTACCAATTTTTTCCATTTTGATGAGAATACGGTGGATTCTTTCAATCTGTACATTCTTGTCCTTATGTTCTGCAAAAATATTTCTTGTATTATTTCTTCAATAATAATAATTTTTATAATAATTTGGGAAGTTTTTAGGAGGTCATGGTTCAACTAACTGAAAAGTATCCTAAAGTAAATCAGCTACAGAGCCAGACATTTTAGAAAGTGCTTTTTTCTGACATCCAAATTTGCTTACATACACTCCCTGTACATCCTTGGCAACTCCCCTGAAACTCAACTTCAGATGTTATAAAATGCCGACATAGGCAAAGTAAGTTTATTTCTAAACAGTTTTGGCAGGAAAATTCTCCCCATCACCTCCAGACAAGTACAGTTTTCTGTATCTTCCCCATTCTTGCTACAGGAGTGAAATAAAAACCAGAGCACCAAGTATCTTTGAGATCATCTGAGAGGAAGAGGTGAGCAGGCTTTTAGACCAATGAGACACTGACATGGTAGCAAGTACTGAAAAGAAGGATCAGAGCAAAAATGTCAGTTTCATATCCCCCAATTCTTAGTTCATTGGGACCCAGCGCATATAAAGTTTTATTTTTAAAATTTTTATTGGAGTATAGTTGATTTACAGTGTTGTGTTACTTTCTGCTGTACAGCAAAGTGAATCAGTTATACATATGCATATATCAACTCTTATTTAGATTCTTTTCCATATAGGTCATTAGAGTACTGAACTGTACTGTGCTATACAGTAGTCCTTATTAGTTATCTATTTTATATATAGTAGTTTTATTGTTGAAAGTTATTTTGGTGCATCTAAATTTGTTCATGTTTTTTCCTTTGTTCATGTTCTCTTTTATAATATCTATAAAATTTATTTTTGTAAAATATTTCCTCATCTACTACTATAGTAGTTCTCTCCCATCACTAACATCTAAAGCGAGAAGTCCGTGATTACATCTTTGAAAAACTACAGTGGAACATTACAAATTTAATCTCCAATATTTTGCAATTTGCAAAAGTGGGGAAATTTCTCAAGTACTATTATAGTAATTTTATTATTTTATTTTTTCTGTTTTATTTACTGGGATTCTATGTGAGAGTTTATTTGTATTTTTAAAACTTTTTGTTAAGTATAATACACATGCAGACATATGCACGGATGTTATAGGTGAATGAATTTCACAAAATGAAAACTCAAATTTTATTTTGTTTATAATTTCTTTATCTGTAAATTAAGAGTGAAGCAAGATCACAAGTGTGATGTTTCAAATTCTATACATTGGATGTATCAAATACTAACCATTCCTTGCCATTTAACTCAATTGCTGTTAAGGAGCTTCACCTGCGAATAACATAACTGTCCATAACAGCTTTTTATAGTTTACTAAGCACTTCTTTTTGCAGCTTACTAACATTTCTACATACCTTATCTCAATCATTTCTCACAATACTTTATGAGGGACAGATTGTCACATAGTTTTAGAAAGAAGGAACCAACAAGGGCCTACTGTATAGCACAGGGAACTATACTCAATATCTTGTAATAACCTATAATGGAAAAGAATCTGAAAAACAATATATATATATGTTTATATATGAATAACTGAATCACTTTGCTGTCCAACTGAAACTAACACAAAATTGTAAATCAACTACAATATATTTCAATAAAAATTAAAAAAAAAAAGAAGGAAACTAAGGCTCAGAGAGGTGAAGCAACCCCTTGGGGGCAGAGGGTCTATAAGTCGCAAGTTATGGACATGAAGCAAGGCCCTGAGAGTCCAGGTCTAGTATCAATTCTATAGATAAACTGCTTTTGTGTGGTGCATCCCAGATCCCCTTTCAGAAATGAAGGACTTATTCCTCTGAATGGCTTATTCCTTATTCCTGCTGCTGGCAGAAAGCTCTGAGTCTCACCCACTTCTGGGACTGCCTTGGCTGAAGAAGGAAACCTCACCTGAGGTTACGCCTCCTTCCTTGAGCGGTCACATCCAATGACTCATCAATGAACAATGGCCCAGCCCCCTCAAGAAAACCCTCAAGTCATCTCAGCTTCAGAACTTCTGGCATTATGGTTGCTGAGGCCTCCATCAGACTGCAAGGCACCTCGGCTTCTTTCTCTACCCACTTGTGGTTCCCCTCCTTCCTTTGCACAGGTGTTGATTCTAAGTGTACTCCCTAATAAACCTCTCCTGCGCTAATCTCCAACCAATGAGATCTTGATATCCCACACGTGCTATCACATTTGATGGTGTGAAAAAACCACACTCTGCATCTGAAAGTTCTGTGTAGAATTTCAGTGATTAACAGATATGAATGGAGCATTTACTACTTGCTAGGTATTGAAGATATTTAAAATTAACAAAACTCTACTTTTAAAACACTTATTCAGTCTGTCTCCAAGAAAGTTATGTTGTAATCTAAAACAAAACAGATGAAAATCAATATTTATATTTACCTTAATTGGTTGAGAAAGAGATTTTATGGATTCTGATCTAAACTTTTTTTTAATGAGTTTGTGGATGATGAATCTGGTGAAACTGTAACTTCCTAGGAGGTCTGAATTGAAGTTTGTAAAAACAAATGAAAGCTAAGATTCAAATAAGGACAGATATCCTGAATGTAAGGACTATGGTACAAGAGAACACATTTTATCAAGGTGAGATTTGAGGATTAAATAAAAAGTGCAAAATGAGTTTCTCTCAGGTGTAATTTGCCTATATTATCCCACTGTGAGACCAGTCCTAGCAAGGTCATCCTGGTTTGTGGCAGACGTTTAACAGCAAGCACTTACTTCTCACATCTGGAGATCTTAGTACTGAGGGGTGGGAAGTGGGAGGAGAGATATAGGTACGTATTTCATTTATCAAAAGCCTGTGAATCAACTATACTCCAAAAAGAAAAAAAAGCCTGTGGCCTTTCTGCATTAACCAGAGAGGGGTCCACATGGAGGCCTTGTTCTTGGCTCCCCCTTGTAACTTACAGGGAAAATTTCACAATAACCGGAGCCCTTGATGTCCTGCAAATGAAGGAGGAGCGTGTCCTCAAATCCCTCACAGCGGAGCCCACTTAGGCGGCACCAACCTGGCTTCCAAATGGAACAGCACATCTACAAAAGGAAAAGTGATGGCGTTACCTCATAAATCTGAAGAGAACCCGGGAGAAGCTTCTGCCAGCAGCTCGTGCCATTGTCGACATTGAAAACCCAGCAGACGCCAGTGTCATACCCTCCAGGAACGCGGGCCAGCGATCTGTGCTGAAGTTTGCTGCTGCCACGGGAGCCTCTCTGTTGCAGGTGCTCCATCCACTCCTGGCAGCTTCACTAACCGGATCCAGGCAGCCTTCCGCTGTGTGTTGTGCGGTTATCAGGGGTGACCACCAGCCTCACAGAGGCATCTTATGGTCCCTGCGCTGTGTGGACGCTGCCATCCCTTCAGCACGAGGGGAGCTCCTGGCGGGTCTGATGTGGTGGTGCTGGCCTGGGGATTGTGCGCCTGCGCGGCTCCATCTCCGGTGCGCGCTCGTGGGAAGTCAGGTCGTGTCTCTGCTTCTACAGGGATCGTGAAGAGACTGAAAAGGAAGAGCAGGCGGCTGCTGAAAAGGCTGAGACCCCGGAGGAATTTCGGGGTGAATGAGTCGCTCCAGGTCCCGAACTTATTGCTACTCAACCCGAAGTTGCAGACGGGTCTGAAGGCGCAGGTGGCTTCAGCACCTTCTAGCAGCTCCTCCGGAAGGACCGCGGCGCGCAGTCAACCTCTGAAGGCCGGTCTGCCGCCGCTGCTCAGACCACTAAATGGGGAGAGACAACCAGAGTGGTCTCAAAGCTGCTCTTCCACAGACTCTTTTTTTTTTTGGTACGCGGGCCTCTCACTGTTGTGGCCTCTTCCTTTGCGGAGCACAGGGTCCGGACGCGCAGGCTCAGCGGCCATGGCTCACGGGCCCAGCCGCTCCGCGGCATGTGGGATCCTCCCGGACCGGGGCACGAACCCGTGTCCCCTGCATCGGCAGGCGGACTCTCAACCACTGCGTCACCAGGTAAGCCCTTCCACAGACTCTTAAACAGAAGATGGAAATAAGGTCGATGGAAAATAAAGTTTCTTAAAAAAAAAAAAAACCAAAAAATGCCCACGAATAGGAATAGCTGACCTGAGCCTCAGAAGGCTGGCAGCCTGGTATGGTGGTACATGTACACAGAGTTAGACAGACTGTTGTTCAGGTCCTGGTTCTGCCACTTACTTGCTACAGAACTCTCAGCAAATTACCTAGTTTTTTGGAATATCAGCCTCATCTGTAAAACATAAGCTCCATAAGGGCAGGGACCATGTCTTGTGTTGATCCAGTGCCTAACAAGACCGGCACTGTGGCACTTGCTGCCAAATCAAACAGGGTATGGAAGGAGTGTATTGAGAAAGAAAAAAGGAACAGCCCTTGACATTCCGAAGCTGGCCAGTACTCACAGGTAGGCCAGCAAAGGAAGATTATTTCCTGTAGGACCTGCCAGTTGGTTTGAAAGGCTGTGTGCTTAGGAATGTGACAGGTTATGTCAGGGTCAGATCCTGAAGGGTCCTTTTTCTATGCAGAGAAACTGGAAATAATCCAGAGTGGAGACCATTGAAGGATTAAAAGCAGGGGAGAGTAATAAATCAAATTTGCATTTTAGAAGGATGGATTGGAGTGTGGAAATAAGGAGAAGGAATGGGAGACTACTTAAGTACCCTACGCAAGAAATGGGAGGCCTTCTTTAATGACCTTCTATAAGGCGACCTTGCTTATTTCTTGAAATTTGGGGCGAGAAGACAGAAAAAGAATATGGTTGCACTCTTCAAATATTTGAAATTCTGTCATAAGAAAGTGATTAGACTCTTTCTGAGCTGCTCTAGGATCAAGGTATAAAGTCATAAGGAAATATTAAGTGCACTATGGGGAAACACATTCTAATAATTAGAGTGGTCTGAAAATAACATAGACTTCTTCACAAATAGTTATTTCTTATATTTCTTTCATCTATTCAACAAATATTCCTTGGAGCAGTTAGGATGTGGCAGGCATTAGGCATATAACGGTGAACAAAATAGACAAAGGCACTGCCCTCGATGGAGGTTACTGTAATTTTTGTCCAATGTGGTACCGTTTATAGATAACTTTTATATAATCATTTAAACAAGAAGCAAGCTCCCAATAGGGGTATCTAAAAAGTGGCTCTGAGTGAACTCTGGCCAAGAAGATCGGGAAGGACGATAACCAAATAGAAGAGTTGTAAAGTCTGTGTGAGTCTCAGGCGCCACAGGACGAGAGAGCCAGAGAGCCCGCTGCCTCCTCTCCCTCATCTTTTCCACCAGCCTGGCCTCCGCCCCGCCCCGCCCCGCCCCGCCCCGCCCCGCCCTGCCCTCTCCGCCCTCCGCTCGCCAGCACCCTCCCCTTTCTTGGTCCCCCACACGCCGCTGTGATTCGCGCTGTCGGCCCGCGAGATTTCGAGCTATTCTCTCGCGAGATCTTCAGTGTACTGGAGTCAGCTGTGGTGGCCGCTGACTAGGCGGTAGGAGCTGCTCCTGCTGCGGTTTTTCGGCACATCTGGGTCTGGCCCAGAGGCGGTAAGTAGGTTCTGGGGGCCGAGACCCGGCTTGCAGTCGTGCGGGGTCCCTAAGGAGAGAGGGGGACGGACTCCCTGGGCTCGGGCTTCCTCGGGCCGCGTGCGCGGAGCGTGTGTGCCGCCGGCGGAGCGCGCGTGAGGTCTCACCCGCGAGGTGCGGGGTCGGAGTGGGGTGGTGGGTGGCCCGCAGGTGCGGTGACACCGCCCGCGGACTCTTACAGTGAGGTTCGAGGCACGCCCGCGGCAGCGGTGAGGGCGTGGGGTGTCCGGTGCGGCCCCGGCCCCCTCTGGCCCCTCCTTGGGTTCGCCGGGGTTGGCGCCCAGGTGCCGCCTGGGGTCAGCGCGCAGTTTAGTGGCTCGAGGGTCTTGCAGACGGGAACCTCCGGAATTCGCTTCTTTGTGTTATTAAAGAAATTATTTCTTCCAAAGGTTCCAGGTGGAATTGGTTTTTCTTATTTGCGGCTTTACGAAGCTTGGCTGCCTTATTCAGAGAGGCAGAAGGAAGATGAGTAATAGATGTCTTAAATCTTACTATTCTCTCTCTTTTTAAAATCAGGATATACAGAAAAATGGAGTATATGACGGAACCCGCGAAGCACACACCTGGACACATGTGAGTCGCGTCCCTTTTCCCCCATCCCTCTTAAGTTTAAAAATGTTAAAAGTGACTCTTTGAAACTTACTGTGGGGAAAGCTTTTCTTTGCGGGGTGGGGTCGGGGGGGATTCTTCTGTCTTAAGTGGGAAAAATGAAAAGCCTTGTTTCCTGAGAAAAACGAGTTCATTTTTCGCTGGGAAGTTTGTGGTAGTAAATACTGGTTTAAGAATGTTAAAATATTCACTGTACATTCTTCTATGTTGGCATCAGCCATTGACTTTTAAATTTAAGGTAATTAAAATGTAATAAAATTATGTATTCATTTGTTCTGTGTACTACCCACATTTCAAGTCCTCAGTAGTCACATTTGCCTGGTGGTTACCATAGTGGACATCAGAGGTTATAGAACTTTTCATTCTGGGTAACGTCAATGATTCTTAAACATTTTGTGTTCCCAGTACACCTAGGGTTAGGACACTCCCATCATAGTGAGTCACTAGACATGATACTCTTTCCATCCTCTAAAAATTTTTCTCCTTTGGGTTAATGTTTACATTTTGGCAGTCCCTGTGCTATACTGAGGCTTAAAAAAAAATTTGCCTTTGGACTATAAAGCTGTCTGATGATTACTATTAGCAGTTATTTTGCCTCTCTAGACCCTTTGTACATCGGCCATATTTTGAGGCTTTTTGGAATTGCGGCCATCCTTGGTTTTTTTCCGCCTCAATAATCCAAGGTTTTTTAATCTACTGCATCTTTGAAGTCAGTTTTTTAAAAAGGGCAAAGATATTATGGCCTAACTTGAAGGCTTTGGTTTGTTTTTTATTTTTTTATTATTATTTTTTGTCGAAGTATAGTTAATTTTTCAGTGTTGTGTTAGTCTCTGGTGTACAGCAATGTGATTCAGTTACATATATTTTTTATATTCTTTTCCATTATTGTTTATTACAGGTTATTGAATATAGTTACCTGTGCTATACAGTGGGACCTTGTTGTTTATCTCTTTTATATATAGTATTATAGTTTGTATCTGCTACTCCCTGTTTGATAGTTTTTTAATTTAACCTGTGCACTTATGAAATCTAATTTGAAAAACGTATGCTTTGTTTATTTAAGCTTGTGCTGCGATTGCGGTGTCCCGATCAGTCCAAATCCTGCCAATATTTGTGTGGCTTGTCTGCGAAGTAAAGTAGATATCAGCCAAGGCATTCCGAAACAAGTCTCTGTATCTTTCTGCAAACAGTGCCAAAGGTACGGTGTGGTACTATTTTATCCTGCTTAAAGTTGAAATTTGTATGTGGGAGAGCCCCAGGATATACTGACAATATTTTAAGAGTGTTAAGATATTCACTGTACATTCTTCTAGATTGGCATCAGCCATTGGCCATATGTGGCTTTTTAAGTTTAAAGTAATTAAAATGTAATAAAATTAAGTATTCAGTTCTGTCTGCTACCCACATTTCAAGTCCTCAGTAGTCACATGTGCCTGGTGGTTACCATAGTGGACATCAGAGGTTATAGAACTTTCATTTTGGATAACGGCAATGATTCTTAAACATTTTGTGTTCCCAGTACACCTAGGGTTATGACACTCCCATAATAGTGAATCACTAGACATGATACTCTTTCCATCCTTTAAAAATAACATGCGATAAGATATATGTAATGAAGTGCATGTAATTGAGATTTAAGTTTTATTTATGTTGGCCTAGTTAGAGATTTTAGAATTGGCAATTTTGTAGGGTTCTTTTCTATTTTTCTCTGCTAATTTGGTAAAGTTAGTGCAAAGGTATTTGAATCTGTTCTTTTTCTGTTAAGAGATTAATAGGTTTGATGTATACAATTAATAGATACAAGTTTATGTTTTTAAGGGTGAGAGCAGATTTTAAAGACATATTACTATTAATTACCATGAAGCTTTTGTTTTCCGCTTCAGTCATTTAGAAGCCATGTATGATAAAAAGCACCTTATTTTTTAAGTAATTTAGTGGTGTGTTTTAAATTAAAAATCATGTATTAATGTTCCCATGTAACTAAAATGACTATAGCTGATGGAAAAACAGCTCAGTATATCATATCTAGGATGGTCTGAAATGAAGACTGGATTTTAAGGCAGACTTCTTCTGAAAGTTATTCCTTTTATGTTTTCTTTAGTCGTTGGCATGAACAGCTTATGTCTAGGAGGCCATTGAGTAATACAAAACTACCCATTGAAACTACCCATAAAATTATATGCTTGTGATTTCCCAAATGGGTTAGGACTCTAGTGGCTCTTAACTTTTTTGGGAGGGAGGGGTTCATGAATCCCTTTAAGAATTTAAAAACTACATCTTCCCAGAAAAATACATAAAACAAAGACATGAAACTTGTGTACTGTTTCAGGGAGTTTATAGTTTGTAAGCTTGGCAGGTGTGAGGCTTAATCTATAATAAATATTCGCTATTAAGAGTATCGGTGGAAAAAAAACACTGGACAAAGAATCAGGAGACCCAGTTTATCTTGAATTTCTCACAAACTAGCTCTTTGATACTCTTGGCCACTTCACCTCTCTAAGCCTTAATTTCCTCATCAGAATGAAGGGGCTTTATTAGATGATATACGAAGCCCTTTCTAACTCCAAAAACATGCTTATAACATGTTTTTTTTCAGTGAAACTTTAAAAGTGAAATATATATATAAATAATTTTTTTCAGTGAAACTTTAAAAGTGAAAATCAGACTATTTACTTAACAAGTAAGGAAAAAAAAGCATTCACATAATACATTTAGAAGTATTAATTTATTGAGCATTTGCTGTATGCTAGGCACTGTCCTAAGTCCTGAGCTGACTGGGCTAAAAAACTTAAAGTACATACATAAGGGATTTCAATTTTAATTTAGTCAGGTTTTATATAAGATTTTAAATTTTACAATTTAAAATTTGAAAAGGGACTTTGAAGTAGATAAATAGTCTGAGGTATTATTGATACATAGTATTAGGTACTAATTTACCTTTTTTGTGTGTGAGAAATAAGCAGTTCTTAAGCATTTTAGATGTACATTATAAACCATTTTAATGCTATTTGGAGGTGATTTTTTCACCTGTGTTTCAAAGTATAGCTTCAAGGAACACTGGGGCATTTTGTCATCCTCACTGGAATGCTTATTGGTGCTTGAAGTAATAAGACCTTTTAATAAGTTATTTCAGATTGACTTTCTTAAATACTCAGAATTTTATCTTTTTAACTAAATTACTTGTCTAACCGAAAGTTTTCTGGAACTTCTAAAATATATTTTGGTTAAGTGCCTCAGATCAACCTTGGGTATTATTAATTTAATAATCATTGTTACGTCTGCATATTCACGTGGAATTTTTTTTTTTTTTCTGAGAGATCCTGAATTTCAATATATTTTCTCTCAGATATTTCCAGCCACCAGGAACTTGGGTACAATGTGCATTAGAATCTAGGGAACTTCTTGCTTTATGTTTGAAAAAAATCAAAGCCCCTCTGAGTAAGGTAGGTCAAATAGCTAAAATCAGTTTTTGTGGGGGGTTCTGTGTGTGTGTGTGTGTGTGTGTGTGTGTGTTTAATCTCTCATTTTCAGATAATCCTTGTTTGAGTAGATTTTCCAAAATAACTTTTAAATGCTACTGTTGGTAAGCACACTACTACAAATGCTGTTTTCATTTTTAAAGTTGTATATATTCTTTTTTAATGGAAATGAAAATCTTTTTGCTTTAGAATCAAATTTTTTTCATTCATTATTTGAGAACCTCTTATGTGCAATAATCTTTACTGAAAATGTTTATATAAAGCCATTGCTAAACATAATTTGGAGGCTATAGTATTAGGGCTATGGTATTCGGTTTTAAAAAATTTTTCGTTACTGCTCTGCAAAGAAAATATTTGTGCCTATTACTTAAAGTCAGGGTATAAACATCTTCAGAAAACAAATAGGGTTTGTTAGTGTAGTTAGGCTCTCTACATAACACTTTCAGTTTTCTTTATGCTAAACTTTATGACTTATTTCCATCAGGTATATTTGTAATTGAAATGGCTCTTTTGGTTTGACGAGCTTCAGATTCTCTTAAAACTCTGATAAAATTACATGTAAGAGTTCTTTGAAGTTTCTCCCTTTATTTTCCTTGTTTTTTCTCCCTGGAATTTGTATCAGTCAAATATTGGCCCTACTAGCTGAAAACTTTGCCTTTTTGCCCTTGTATTGTTTTTAATCTTTTTTTCCCTGTGTTCCTGACAGTTTCTTTTATCTTCCAGTTTTTGTATTAATTTTCTTTCAGTAGTAATATTTTAAGTTTAGAGTTTTTAATGTTCTTGATACAGTCTGTTGAATATTTCTGAAGGTTTAATAATATGCTGTTATTGTTTTTTACTTTCCTTCTGTTCCCTGATTTGTCTTAGTTTTTTTTTTTTTTTCCTGGAGTCAGTTTTTGTGTAATTTGGTCTTTTGTTTTCATACTTCAGGCTTTTGTCAGATGTTCATTAATAATTCATTAGCATTCAACAGATGTTTATTAACTCAACTCTGTGCCAATCTACTTTTGGTGTTAGGGATATGGAAGTGAATGAGAGAGACAAAATCCCTGTCTTAGAGAGCTTTTATTTTAGTTGAAGGGGAGGGTGTAGAGTAGTCAATGAACAAAATAAATAGGTATATTAAGAGGTATAAATTCTGTGGAGGAAAAAGCCAGAACTGTGCAGGGAAGAGTTGCAATTTAAAATAGAATGGTTAGGGGAGGCCTCATTGATAAGGTGATACTTGAATAAACATTAAAGGCAGTAGGGGAGGGAGCCACAATCTGGAGGAGAAGAGCATTATGGGTAGACAAAACAAGTGTAGAGGCCAAAGGCAGGAGAATACCTGTGTGGTTAGAGTGGAGTGGGGAGGGAAAAGTAATTGGGGATGAAGCCAGGGAAGGCATGGAAAGTCAGTAGGTCAGGCCTTGTAGGCCCTTTTGAGGCCTGGTTTTTACTGAGTATAGTGGGTATAGAGCAGGGGTCCCCATCCCTCAGGTCGCGGACAGGTACTGGTCGGTGGCCTGTTAGGAACTGAGCCGCATAGCAGGAGGTGAGCAGCGGGGGTGGGTGAGTGAGCAAAGCTTCATCTGCTCCCCGTTGCTCCCCATTGCTGGCATTACCGCCTGAACAACCGCCCCACCCCCCACCCCCGTCTGTGGAAAAATTGCCTTCTGTGAAACCGGTACCTGGTGCCAAAAAGGTTGGAAGGTTGGGGACCGCTGGTATACAGGGTATAGGGCAGAATAGTGAGATGAATGATTTACAGTTTATCAGCTTCCTTCTGGCTGTGTTTAGAATAGATGTGAGGGGCATGGGCACCTTTAGGAAGCGATTGTAGTAGTCATGAGAAATGATATTTGGATCAGTAGTAGAGGAAGTGAGAAGTGGATGGACAGGTTCTGGCTGTATTTTGAAGGTAGTCAGTAGGATTTACTCATGAAGCTGGATGTATGTTTATGAGTTGGAATAGTCAAGGGTGACTTCCATGGTTCTTAACTTGATCAGTCAGAGGAGGGAGTTACTGATAGTGAAGTAGGAAAGACTTTAAGAGGAGCAGGTCAGGGGACTTCCCTGGTGGTCCAGTGGGTAAGACTCCTTGTTCCCAATGCAAGGGGCCCAGGTTGAATCCCTGGTCAGGGAACTAGGTCCCGCATGCGTGCAGCAGCTAAGAGTCCGCATGCCACAACTAAGACCTGGCACAGCCAAAATAAATAATAAATAAATAAATAAAATTTAAAAAAAAAAGAGGAGCAGGTCAGGCAGGAGAGATCAAAGCTCATCTCAAAGTGGTGCTTAGATGTCCATTAGACATGGAAGTAGAAATAGTGGGGAGCTGGATAAATGAGCAAGGGAGTGGTCCAGACCAGAGATAATAAATTTGGGGTGTGACGGTATTTAAAGCTATAATATTAGATGAGATTTCCTAGAGAGTTTAGAGAAAGGGAGAAATTTCAGGACTGAATCCTGGGATCCTTTAATGATAAAAGTTTGAGAAGATGAGAAAAAAAATCAGTCATTACTTCTAATTAGCTGCAGGGAGAGCAATATATATAATCAGGAGATCTAGAAGGTGAAGGGAATGTTCAGGAAAGAGATTGAGGATTTTGGAGGATTTTTGTTAGTGAATGTTGAATTCCAGAGGCCAGTAAAAGGTTTTCAGGATTTGGGGAGGAGTGTTAGATGGGATAGAAAAGGGCATATGTGGGCTTACCTGGTGGTGCAGTGGTTGAGAGTCCACCTGCTGATGCAGGGGACACGGGTTTGTGCCCCGGTCTGGGAAGATCCCACATGCTGCAGAGCGGCTGGGCCCGTGAGCCATGGCCACTGAGCCTGCGCGTCCGGAGCCTGTGCTCCGCAATGGGAGAGGCCACAACAGTGAGGCCTGCGTACCGCAAAAAAAAAAAAAAAAGAAAAGGGCATATGTGGAACCATATGGAGATCGGAGTGTGGGAGATGAGGGAGTGACTGAGGTAATAGTAAAGAAGAATTAAAGGGCTCGATAAGATGGATTATTCCTGGTTGTCTGAGGACAGATGGTGTGGTAAGGCTGAGGAATGGGGAATGCAGATGGAGGCTGAGGGAGTAAGAAGCTCTCTGTCACGCTCTGTACGTGGTGTCGCTTGTTGACTACTAGGCTTTGCTTTAGGGAACCAGTCGAATGAGGAGGGTTTTACTCTGGACGGCTGTACCTATACTAGCTTATCTGGTTCTCACCAGAAAGGTCTTGATAAAATTATCTGCCTGCTCATGTCTCCCAAATCTGTTATCTACAGCTCAGATTTCTCCATAGAGCTCCAGACCAAATAGATATCTCACTATCCACTGAACAGCTTCACTTGGATATCTTAGATAAATCCTCATAAACTTAAATGTCTGAAACCAAATATAGCACATCCCTCCCCATTTAATCTGTTTTTTATTTGTGTCAGAAAAATAGTGTTACCTAGATGCCCAAGCTGGATACTTGACCATCATTCTAGAATCTTCTTTTCTTCCTTCCTATATCCAGTTATTATTAAATCCTATAGATTTTATCTCCTAAATAGCTCTTGGCTTGGATCTTTCTGCTGCTGTTATTTCTGACCCCTCAGTTCAGGTCAGCTACAACTCCTGCCCAAATTATTGAAACAACCTCCATTTTTGTTCTCCCACCCCCTTCCTCAAAACACCCATTTTAGCCATATTGAGCTGCATTCAATTTGTCACATATGGCAACCTGTTTCTGGCCTCTGCTGATTTAGCAGTGAGTTACCATTGTGGATTCAGTATTCAGTGCATGAGACTCCTTGTAATGAATGTTCATTCTTTTTTTTTTTAAGCCACATACATATTATAGTGAGAATAATAAAAGTAGAAACCTTTGTTCATGAGATTTCTAGTAGATGATGAGGTCATCAAGTCTTTGTTTTCTTCTAAAAAGTGTAATTTCCATTCAAAAAACTGTATACTGTTTTTAGGGGAAAGGAGTTTTTTTCTATGCAAGTATTTTAATTTTTGCTTGAATTATACCAGTTTCATTAATATAGTCATTAGATTTTCCCTTTATTTGCTGTTTTTTTTGCCATACCTCTGATGATAACTTTTTTTTTTTAAACTGGTGATGTTGGGTAGATTAATCATGGATTCCTTAAGCATCTATGAAATCTGTTTATTAATGAGTTATTCTCTCATTTCTTTTCTCCTCAGAGGGGAACTTACGTTTCTTTTTGTTTGTGTTTTGTTAAGGTACGGCTTGTAGATGCAAGCTTTGTTTGGACTGAGCCCCATTCTAAGAGACTTAAGGTTAAACTAACTATTCAGAAAGAGGTAAGCTATACATAATTTTCTCAGCATGGTTTAAAGTATAGGTAGGATAAGGAGACAAAAGACCTGTATGCAGAAAATTATAAGACACTGATGAAAGAAATTAAAGATGATACAAATAGATGCAGAGATATACCATGTTCCTGGATTGGAAGAATCAACATAGTGAAAATGACTCTACTACCCAAAGCAATCTACAGATTCAATGCAATCCCTATCAAACTACCACTGGCATTTTTCACAGAGCTAGAACAAAAAATTTCACAATTTGTATGGAAACACAAAAGACCCCGAATAGCCAAAGCAATCTTGAGAAAGAAAAATGGAGCTGGAGGAATCAGGCTCCCTGACTTCAGACTATACTACAAAGCTACAGTAATCAAGACAGTATGGTACTGGCACAAAACCAGAAAGATAGATCAATGGAACAGGATAGAAAACCCAGAGATAAACCGACGCACATATGGTCACTTTATCTTTGATAAAGGAGGCAGGAATGTACAGTGGATTGTATAGTGAATGTACTGCCTCTTCAATAAGTGGTGCTGGGAAAACTGGACAGGTACATGTAAAAGTATGAGATTAGAACACTGCCTAACACCATACACAAAAATAAGCTCAAAATGGATTAAAGACCTAAATGTAAGGCCAGAAACTATCAAACTCTTAGAGGAAAACATAGGCAGAACACTCTATGACATAAATCACAGAAAGATCCTTTTTGACCCACCTCCTACAGAAAGGGAAATAAAAACAAAAATAAACAAATGGGACCTAATTAAACTTCAGAGGTTTTGCACAGCAAAGGAAACCATAAACAAGACCAAAAGACAACCCTCAGAATGGGAGAAAATATTTGCAAATGAAGCAACTGACAAAGGATTAATGTCCAAAATTTATAAGCAGCTCATGCAGCTCAATAACAAAAAACAAACAACCCAATCCAAAAATGGGCGGAAGACCTAAATAGACATTTCTCCAAAGAAGGTATACAGACTGCCAACAGTTCGTGAAAGAATGCTCAACATCATTAATCATTAGAGAAATGCAAATCAAAACAACAATGAAGTATCACCTCACACCAGTCAGAATGGCTATCATCAAAAAATCTAGAAACAATAAATGGTGGAGAGGGTGTGGAGAAAAGGGAACACTCTTGCATTGCTGGTGGGAATGTGAATTAGTACAGCCACTATGGAGAACAGTATGGAGGTTCCTTAAAAAACTACAAATAGAACTACCATATGACCCAGCAATCCCACTACTGGGCATATACCCTGAGAAAACCAAAATTCAAAAAGAGTCATGTACCAAAATATTCATTGCAGCTCTATTTATAATAGCCCGGAGATGGAAACGACCTAAGTGTCCATCATCGGATGAATGGATAAAGAAGATGTGGCACATACATACAATGGAATATTACTCAGCCATAAAAAGAAACGAAATTGAGCTATTTGTAATGAGGTGGATAGACCTAGAGTCTGTCATACAGAGTGAAGTAATTCAGAAAGAGAAAGACAAATACTGTATGCTAATGCATATATATGGAATTTAAGGAAAAAAAATGTCATGAAGAACCTAGGGGTAAGACAGGAATAAAGACACATACCTACTAGGGAATGGACTTGAGGATATGGGGAGCGGGAAGGGTAAGCTGTGACAAAGCGAGAGAGTGGCATGGACATATATACACTACCAAATGTAAGGTAGGTAGTGGGAAGCAGCCGCATAGCACAGGGAGATCACCTCGGTGCTTTGTGACCCCCTGGAAGGGTGGGTTAGGGAGGGTGGGAGGGAGGGAGACTCAAGAGGGAAGAAATATGGGAACATATGTATATGTGTAACTGATTCACTTTGTTATAAAGCAGAAACTAGCACACTATTGTAAAGCAATTATACTCCAATAAAGATGTAAAAAAAAAAAGTATAGGTAGGAAAATGAGGGGCTATTGGTAAATTATGTTATGACTTGAACAGCTTAAAAGGAAACAAATGCACTCTTAATTTTAACCCTTTGTTTTCTTTTGGATCATCTGCACAGATGATCAGGTTGATAGTAAGCAGCCATTGTTCATGATAGTGGGCTAAGTTAATCTTCTCAAAGTCATTTTTATTTGGAATAAGATTGAAGTAAAAACATGAGCTAAGGCAGTGCTTCTCAAACTTGGCTGATCATTTGACTCACAGTGACTGAATCAAACTGGATTCAATTGGATGTAAGATCCAGGAATCTATTAAAGCTTCCCAGGTGATTTCTGATGATTGCCTATGTTTGGGGACAATTAAATTAAGGAATGTCTTCTTTTTTGAGAGTTTTCTTGGTCTCCTAAGGAAGAACTTTATACACACACACGCATGTACATGAATATATAGCTATTAAAATTCTTCAAAAAATATCCTTACAACACTTCAACTAAAGGTAAATTTGAAATGTTAATCTAATAAATCCCATGAATTAAACCTATATATCTTTCTTGAAATAGTATGACTTACGATTTTAAATGTAACTCATTTGTTGTTGATTTCCTCAAAGCATTCATGGAAGAAGATTTTAAATTAAATATTGAAGGATCTTCTTTTAAGAAAACTATGTTATTAAACAGAAAGGAAAGAATGAAGGAGTGTGATTGTTTTCTTCGTCAGGTGATGAATGGTGCTATCCTTCAGCAAGTGTTTGTGGTGGATTATGTTGTTCAGCCCCAGATGTGTGGAGATTGCCACAGAGTGGAAGCTAAGGATTTCTGGAAGGCTGTGGTTCAAGTCAGGCAAAAGGTAATGAGAGAAAGATGATGTGTGAATCCTCTATCTTGTATTTCATCTTTGTTGGTTATAAATAGCGAGTAAAACTTTCTCCTTTCCCCTCTTTCCAAATCGTTCAGGCAGTAAGGATATTCCAGGTCTCTGGGGCATTCACCTTTCGAAAGAGATCACTGCCACATTTTAGATAATCTTTAAAGGTTGTTTTTGTTTTAAAAATCAGTGTCCTATATCTGTAGATGGCTTTTTTTTTGCATTTCATTTATTAATCCAATAATGCATTTATGTTTAGACCTTGCACAAAAAAACTTTCTACTATCTGGAACAGTTGATTTTGAAATATGGCATGTACCAGAATACACTTCGTATCAAAGACATTCATGGTGAGTTAAAATTTAAAGCATTTGAAATGATGTCAGAATTTTATTGCAGCTATCCTAAGGAGTCTTTTATCTTTACTGATAGTATCTAGAATAGTACTGTCCAAAAGAAATTCCTGTTAGGAAGAAAGAAATCTTAGCTCTTTATCTGCACTGTCCAACCAGTTTGGTAGCCTCTAGCCATATGTAGCTATTGAATATTTGAAATGTGGTTAGTGCAACTGGGGAGCTGAATTTTTAATTTTTTTCTATTTTAATTGAAATTTACACTAAATAGCTACCAGATGAGTAAACCAGTAACTACATTAATAGAATGTAAAGTGGTATGATAGAAATTCATCAAAAACTTATTTTATGTAGAGGTCAGTTTTCTGATTGAAAGAAAATTATTTTTGAGATCTGTGAGTTGTAATATTTTTGTTTTTCATATGCCTAGCGGCATTTGTGCTGGGTACATTAAATCAAAAGGCTAAACTCAGTAATAATAAATAGTGATATACAAATGATATAATTAGATTTCTTGAAGATGGAATTTTAAAATATGTAATTTCATAATGGCTCCTCACAGCGTGTTCTGTCTTAGCACTTACTATTGATGTAGCACACTTTTATATACTAGCCGATGGATAAATATTTCTTTAATAATAGAAAAAATAAATATTCTTTAGCAAACTCTTAAGTCTCTTGCTAAAAGTTAATATTTTTAGTTGTAGGACATGTGTATAATTTTCCTGGTTGTTAAAGTACAGGTTTAGAGATAGCTATTCTTGAAGGAATGACCAAATTCTTGTACTACTTATTTTAAAAGTGTAAGCTCCTCTGTTACTTACTGATCTGTTAGTCATTTATCTCATATGTCTTGAGGAAAGTAATTAGAAGTGTGATTTTAGGTCCTTAAATGGGAAGAAATGAATATCAGTTATGTCACCTGGAGAAAATCTTTTAAGCTTTGTATCTGATTTGAGTGCATTACCACTATAAGGTTAACAGTCTAAATTTGTAAAACATAGTTTGCTGAATACTTATTGTGGGGAAGGTACTTTGCAGCCTGTTTAACATGGTGCCTGGATATTTGTGGCTAGCCATCAGGCAAAAATACACCTTTGTTCTGAGTAACTTTGTTTTGAGTAACTTTTGGGGATTAGGGTATCCTAATATTCTAACAAAGGAAGCAGAAAACTCTGATTATCGTTCATCACCAGGGCAGAAATGTCCTTACACAGAATTTTTTGTAGCAAAAGACTTGGATACATTCTGGTACATACCTTTGCAGTCACTTTAAAAATCAAAAATGCTGGAAGTTTAACAATCCTTTTTTTCATCCAGAGGAATTAATCTATGTTTTTCCCCCTACTGGTTCTTGATTTGATGTAAATGAATCTTTTGTTTGTTTGCTTGTTTGTTTGTAACTTTGTTTTTAAAATCATAACAATTGTAAAAATTTAAACAGAAGTATATATGAATAAAGGACCTCTGTCCCATTTATCCACTTGTTATTCCCAGATGTAGCCCCTTAAAACAAGGTATTACAATGTGTACTCTGTATATGAATTGTGATAGCATTGGTTTTCCCTCATATATGAGACTGTTCTGTAATATTCTGTGACTTGCCATCTTAATATATTTAGAAACATTTCCATGTCATTGTATATAATCCTATTTTATTATTTTTAACCACTATGGTTGTGTATTTGTTAATCAGTATGTTTTTAATTATTTAGTTGTTTCCTATTAACTGGTTTACAAGATGCTCTAGTTTTTTTTGCTGCTACAAACAGTACTGTAATAAACATCCTTATGTTTGTGCATAATGGTTTTTCTGTGGGACTGAGTTCAGGAATTGAAATTACTAGACAAAAGTATGCAAATGTTAAATTTTATATATGTGCTGCTAGATTGTTTTCCAAAATGGTGCCAGCTTACAGTCCAATCACTTGTGAGAATTTCTGTTTTTCCAAACACTTGCCAGCACTGCATAAGATTGTATTGGACTTTCTAATTTTTGCTGTTCTGATGAAGAGAATAAAGGCATCTTGTTTTTATTTTCATTTCCTTGATTACTAATGAGGGTTAACATTTTCATATGTACTGGCCATTTATGTTTATCTAATGTGAATTGTCTGTTCTGCATATATCTGTTTTTTCCTTACATATTTTGTGTCTGTTATTTAGTATATCAATCTCATTACGTGTGTGTGTATTACATATATAGAGAGAGGAGCATGCAGAGCATGTGTTTGAGTGTGAGCCTGAGAGAGCATATACTTTCTTACAATGTCTCATGTCTTTTATCATCTAAATTTTTCTTTTTTCTTTTTTTTTTTTTGTGGTACGCGGGCCTCTCACTGTTGTGGCCTCTCCTGTTGCGGAGCACAGGCTCCAGTCGCTCAGGCTCAGCAGCCATGGCTCACAGGCCCAGCCGCTCCGCGGCATGTGGGATCTTCCCGGACCGGGGCACGAAGCCGTGTCCCCTGCATCAGCAGGCAGACTCTCAACCACTGCGCCACCAGGGAAGCCCTAAATTTTTCATTTTTTAGTTTTGTATAGCTATGGCTTATGACTTTCTGTCTTACATAGGAAAGTTTTTTATACTCCAAAGATATTTTTAGAAAGTAAATTTCTGTTTTACTTTTGGATCTTTAATCTTACCTGGTAAGCGTTTTTCCCAGAAAGTTAACTTGCATTGTCTCAATACTTACCTACCGAGTAGTCTGTCCTTTCCCCACTGATTTGAAATATCTCTTTTCTTATATATACTAAATTCCTTTGTACACATGGCTCAGTTCTGGTTTATTTTGTCCCACTGCTTTTATTACAGTATGTAAATTATACTTTATAGTATGTGCCCTTTTATTAATTCTTTTGTAAACCTTGGTTGATAGTGAGTAAGAGCATGGATTTTGGAACCAGATTTTGTGAATTTGAATCTCTGTCCCACGAGTTTTTTGCTGTGTGACCTTAGGCAAGTTATTTAACTTCTCTGAGCGTCAGTTTTCGCATTAATAGAATAGAGAGGATGATAATAACACTACCTCATAGGATTATAGTGAGGATTAAATAATTTGTGTAAAGCACTTAGAACTGTGCCTGGTGCATAATCATGTTTATTTAGTTCTTTTCTGTATTTCAGTGACATGTTATTGTTTTCATCGTGAAGATTTTGAATGTTTCTAGTTTTTTTGGACTATTCTATGCTTTTTATTATTGTGGATGGCAACTGTTTTCATTATATTTTCTAAGTGATTATTGCTAGTATTTTGGAAATGTTGATTTTGTATGTTGATCTTTCTGAAATTTCTTAATCACTAATAGTTTACATTATATTCTTGTCATATACATGATAATTTACTAGGTAAATTATTATCTGTACACAATGATAGTTTTATTTCTTCCTTTGCAGTATTATTCCCTCTTTTTTTCCCCTTTGGCTAGGAGTGGAGAATAGCATTGAGTGGTAATGTATCAGGCATTACCATCTTTCTGTGTTTCACCCCTAAATAGAATATTTGTTGAGATTTCTATCTGATACATATGCATACAAAGTTATATTTAAACTGTTCTGTCCCATCATGCTATCAGTTACATTAGTGACATTGAAACAGTTGGAGTTTTCCCCTCTTTCTGCATACTGTTAATCAACATGTTGAAGTTTTGTAAGAACCTGCCCAGTAAGCCATCCAGTTTGGTATGAGGAAAGGGTGTAAAGGCTTTTCAACTCCTTTTATTAGGACGTTAGTCTTTCAGGTATTATACTGCTTCTTGAATCAATTTTAATAGCATTTTCCAAGGAAATTCACCATTTCGTCTAGCTTTTCACATACTTGGCATAAAATTGAACGTGGTATATATATCATAGTGTTAAATCTCATCCATAACTATCATTGTATCTTCTTTATTTTTGCTAATGTTGTTTGTCTTTTTTCATCTCCCTTCACTTCCTCTCTCTCCCCGTTCCCATCAGATTTGCCAAAGTTTTGTCTATTCTAGTTTTTTCAAAGAGTTAGTTTTATCAAGAAAGTATTACTTTTTCTTAATTTTTGCTTTTGTTACTAATCCTTCTATTTAAAAATTTTTTTAATTGAGATAGAATTGTAGAATTGACATAAAACATTATATTAGTTTCAGGTATACAATATATTGATTGAATATTTGTGTATATTGCTGAATGGTCACCCTATTAAGTCTAGTTAACATACATCACCATACATAGTTATACAATTTTTTTCCTTTCTACTTTCTTTAGTTTTTTGTTTGAATTAATTGAAAGCTTAGTTTATTTTCAATTTCTAATATGTAGACTTAATAAATTTTCTGAGTATCATATTGGCTCTGTAGCTGGTACTTAAAGCTGTCTTTTTCCACTACCCATTGCATATTTCTTTTTTTTCTCACCAAGTATCTCAGCTATTTGATGCTCTTGAGTACATACCTAGGTGTAGAATTGCTGAGTCATATGGTAAATTTATATTTATCTTTTTAAGAAACTACTAAAGTATTTCCAAAGTGGCTGTATCATTTTATATTCCCATCAGCAGTGTTTGAGGGTTCTAGTTTCTGCATATCCTCATCAACACTTGCTATTGTTTCTTTTTATAAATAGCCGTTTTAGAGGATAATTTAAAGTGGTATCTCATTGTGGTTTTAATTTGCATTTCCCAAATGACTAATGATGTTGATTATCTTTCATGAGCTTATTAGCCATTTCTGTATCTTTTTTGGTGAAATAGCTGTTTAAGTATTTTGCCCAGTTTTTGATTGGGTTGTCTGAAGTTGTAAGAGTTATTAAAATATACACTGGATACAAGCCCCTTATCACATATGATTTGTAAATATTTTCTCCTAGTTTATCTTTCCATTTTCTTAATGGGGTCTTTTTTTAAAATTGTGATAAGAACACTTAACATAAAATCTACCCTCTTAAATTTTTAAATGTATAATACATTATAGTTGACTGTAAGTACAGTGTTATACAGCATATCTCTAGAGCTTAATCTCTTGCTTAACTGAAACTTTATGCCCATTAACTAGTCACTCCTCATTTCCCCCTCCTCTCTGGCAACCATCATTCCACTGTTTAATTCAATGAATTTGACTATTTTAGATATCTCATATGAGTAGAATCATGCAGTATTTGTCTTTCTGTGACTGGCTTATTTCACTTTGCATAATGTCCTCAAGGTTAGTCCATGTTTTTGTACATTGTAGAATTTCCTTCCTTTTTAAGGCTGAATAATGTTCCATTGGAGGTATATATCACATTTTAACCATTCATCTGTTGTGGAAACAACCTAAATGTCCATCATCTTGGCTGTAGTGAATAGTGCTGCAGTAAACATGGGAGATCTTGATTTCGCTTCTTTTGAATAAATACCTAGAAATAGGATTACTGGATTATATGGTAGTTCTATTTTTAATTTTTTGAAGAACATCTGGACTATCTTCCATAGTGGCTGCACAGTTTTATATTCTCCATAGTAGTGTACAAGGGTTCCAGTATCTCCATGTTCTCGCCAGTACTAATTGTCTTTTGTGGGTTTTTTTGGTAATAGCCATCCTGACAGGTGTGAAATGTAAACGTATTGTGGTTTGGATTTGCATTTCCCTGACGATTAACAACATTGAGCTTTTTTCATATACCTATTTGCCATTTGCACATCTTCTTTGGAGAAATGTCTTGTTCCTCTGCCTGTTGCTTAATTGGGTTATTAGTTTTTTTTGCTGTTGAGCTGTAGGAATTCCTAATAGATTTTGGAGATTAACCCCTTTGCAGATACATGGTCTGCAAATATTTTCTCCAGTTCTGTAGGTTGCCCTTTCACTGTGGTGATTGTTTCTTTTGCTGTGTGGAAGCTTTTTGGGTTTGATGTAGTCTCAGTTGTTTATTTTTGTTTTTGTTTTGGTGTCATCCATGAAATCATTGCCAAGACCAGTGTCATGAAGCTTTTTTTGTATGTTTTCTTGTAGAAGTTCTATAGTTTCAGGTCTTACATTTGAGTCTTTTTAATCTGTTTTGAGTTGATTTTTGTAAGATGAGTTCAATTTCATTCTTTTGCATGTGGATATCCAGTTTTCCCAATGCCATTTGTTGAAGAGACTATCATTTCCCCACCATGTATTTGTGGCACACTTGTTGAAGATCAGTTAACTGTATGTGTGGATTGATTCTATAGACTTGTCTTTTTGTCGATACCATACTGTTTTGATTACTGTAACTTTGTAATATATTTTGAAATTAGGATGTGTGATGCCTGCATGAAATGGTGTCTTTTGAATTGTGAAATTTCTAAATTTTGAAGTCTAATTTATCATTTTTTAAATAGCATGCTTTTGGTGTCATGTTTAAGAACTCTTGTCTAATTGATATCAGAAAGATTTTCTCCTGTTTCTTTCAAATGTTTTATAATTTTAGCTCTTATATTTAAGTCTAACCCTTTTGAATTAATATTTGTGCATGGTGTAAGGGTCTAAATTCATCTTTTCCCATGTGGATAGCCTGTTTTCCTAGTGAAAAGACTATTCTTTTCCCAATGAATTGCCTTGGATCCTCTGTCAAAGATTTATTGACTATAAATGTAAGGGTTTATTTCTGGATTCTCAAGTCTGTTCTGTAGATCTGTATAATCTATCCTTAATATACTAGTACCTCACTGTCTTGACTACCTAAAGTTATTGAGTTTTGAAATTGGGAAGTGTAAATTCCTGACAACTTTGGTCACCTTCAAAATTGTTTTGGCTATTCGAAGTTATTTTAGTCTTCCTAGTTAGCTGAGTTGTTTGGAAGAATATCTCTAAACATTTCTTAGCAGGTAGTTTGCTTTTAGTTATCTCTTTGCTGCTTATTTTTAATGGTACTGCATTGTGATCAGATAACATTGTAGTAATTTCTGCTGTTTGGAATTTATTGAATTTTTTTATTCTTAGATGTGATTATTTTATGAATATTCTATGAATTTTTGAAAATAATAGTCTTTCTTGGGACCATGTTCTACAATGTCAATTAAATCAACCTTGATACTTGGTTTTTCAAGTTCTATGTATCCTCCCTATTTTTGGTCATTTTGGTCATTTTGGTTTTGATAGTCTTATACTGGTCTCCCACAATGATTGCATGTGTATTAACATTTGTTAATTTTATTCTTTTTAATAGTTTTTGTTTTCTTCATCTCAGTGCTGTGTTATTAGATGAATTCCTATTGTCTTCTTGGTAGATTGTTCCATTTATTACATAAAATATCCTTCTGTTTAATATTGTTTTCTTTTAACCTTAATTTTATTTTGTCTGAAATTTAAATTGGGCATCTTGTTTTGTTAGTATTTATCGGATTTGTCTATCCTTTTGTCAAACAAGCCTTTAAGTGATAACGGTATTCCTCCTGTGCTATGGCTAGAATATTATAATTGTTCAATATGCATTGAATTTTTGGTATAATCATGTTAGCAGAGGAAAATCTTACTTTGTGGTATTATTTTAACATGGCTTTTTTCTTTAAAAGATGGTCTGGATTTCTATTATTCCTCAAAACAACATGCTCAGAAGATGGTAGAATTTCTTCAGTGTACGGTTCCCACTAGGTATGTTTTGAACGTACATGTGATTAAATCCAGGGAACTGGGAATGAACTTAGGTCACATCCATTCTTCAGGCTTTGGCATCCTATCTTAAAATATTTAAATTATAGTAGGGATACTTACACAGTCAGTAAGTATTTATTGGATTAACCACTTTAAGGGAAGTATTAGCCAAAGAGCATTAACAATCTCTTTGGGGAGCTAGACCTCACCCCACAATAGTAAGCACTGTAGTACTGAACCACTGATTGAATATGTTTAAATAAGCGAGAAGAAAAACGGGGGTAGAGGACTTTGGGGAGAAACTTCATGGAAGAGGAAGAACTTAAGCTCATAAAATGGGGAAATTTTCAAAAGTAGAGTTTGTATTGAAAAGTGAGATTAGTGTGAACAATGACTTTGGGCAGGCATTAGTGTGGCTTTTAATGGATACTATATGTAGACTAGATTGGTCTAAGCCAAGGGCATGTTTTGGAGGTTTTCAGTAGATAAAGTTGAAAATAGGTAGGGTGCAGTCAGATTGGTGAAGTTTTTAAATGAAGTGGATGAAATGAGGGTTCACCATAGCAGGCATTGCTGTTTCAGACCTTGGACAGTAATGATTTGTTTTGATGTTTATATTCTCGAGACTTGTTACAAGGAAGGACCTTTGTTTTTTAATATGATTAACTTTTTCTCTTAACAGATACAAAGCCTCACAGAGACTGATCTCTCAGGATGTCCATAGTAACACATACAATTACAAAAGCACTTTTTCTGTGGAAATTGTTCCAATATGCAAGGTACTTTTTCTCATTTAATTAATCCATGTCCTTCTTTCTTTTTTTTTTGCGGTACGCGGGCCTCTCACTGTTGTGGCCTCTCCCGTTGCGGAGCACAGGCTCCGGACGCGCAAGCCCAGCGGCCATGGCTCACGGGCCCAGCCGGTCCGCGGCATGTGGGATCTTCCCAGACGGGCACGAACCCGTGTCCCCTGGATCGGCAGGCGGACTCTCAACCACTGTGCCACCAGGGAAGCCCAGCTTAATCCATGTCCTTCTTAATTGCTTTATATGTAATTATTAGGTCCTGGTTTCCTTCTGGGATTGGTTAAACATTTAGAAAACTTCCTTCTTAATGGTTGCTGACACATTTCAGCCATGTTAAAAAGATGTTTAAAAGTAATCATGCTTAAAATTATAAATTTTTGATGTACTAATTAAAAGGCCTGGTTGCAGTTTTTATGGTGCGAATTCCTTAAACTTTGCAGTCCTAGTGGACACTTGACAGTTCTGTGAAACTTTGAATACAGGAAATTACTTTAAAATAATTATCAGTGAACCACTTTGTGGAATATATGCTAACTGGATTTTGGCATGATAAAATTAAACAGTATTGTGGAAAGGAGATCACAGAATTATTTTTGTGATTTTTTTTTTTTTTTTTTTTTTTTTTTTTTTGCGTTACGTGGGCCTCTCACTGCTGTGGCCTCTCCCGTTGGGGAGCACAGGCTCCGGACATGCAGGCTCAGCGGCCATGGCTCACGGGCCCAGCCGCTCCGCGGCATGTGGGATCCTCCCGGACCGGGGCACGAACCCATGTCCCCTGCATCGGCAGGCGGACTCTCAACCACTGCGCCACCAGGGAAGCCCTATTTTTGTGATTTTTAAAAAAATTAATTTATTTATTTTTGGCTGTGTTGGGTCTCTGTTGCTGCACGTGGGCTTTCTCTAGTTGCGGCGAGCGGGGGGCTGCTCTTCGTTGTGGTGCGCGAGCTTCTCGTGGCGGTGGCTTCTCTTGTTGTGGAGCATGGACTCTAGGCACGCAGGCTTCAGTAGTTGTGGCACACGGGATTAGTTGCTCCGCAGCATGTGGGATCTTCCCGGACCAGGGCTCGAACCCATGTTGCCTGCATTGGCAGGTGGATTCTTAATCACTTCACCACCAGGGAAATCCTTGTGATTTTAAAAATATAATCTGAATAACACTTAAGACATAGATTATCATTTCATTAATTGTACTAAGGTAAAACTCTGCTTCAAAAATATAAATGAATTAAAATTCAACAAATAGTTATTGAGGATCTATTGTATAGAAGGCTGTGTGTTAAGGATTACGTACTAGAGGTCTCTGCCACGTAGGAACTTGCATGTCCATGTTTAAATCACTAATAATAAATGCCATAATTTATTGTGAGCATTCTACATAAAGTTATTATCTCTTATACTTATTATTATAAGTATATTTCACCTCTTCAGGTCTCATAACAACGGGAGTAAGTCATATCATCATTTGAAGATGAGGAAGTTGAAGCTTGGGGAGGTTAGATGACTTGCCCAAAGTTACATAACTACAAAATGATGAAGCCAGGATTTGTGTCTAGGTCTGTGACTCTGAGGCTTTAAAGTTATCACTAATTTATGGTGTAGCACAGTACCAGGGATGAAATGATGGCTTAAAACCGAGTCAGCAAATTTTTTCTGTAAAGGGCCAAATAGTAAATATTTTCAGCTTTTAGGTTATATAATCGGTTTTGCAATTACTCAACTGTGCTGTTGTTGCACAAAAGTAGCCATAGATAATAGGTAAATGAAGGGCTGAGGCTGTGTTCCAGCAAAACTTTATTTACAAAAATTTGGCCTGAGGATCTTATTTGCAGACTCCTAGTTTAAAACAGTGAACATTTTCCTGGTGTAAAACTGGGGAAATATGAATCTAGGTGTGAGGGCATATTTAGGCCATGTGTATTAAGTGCTTTGAGAGACTCATACAGGTATCTGGATAAATACACAGTGTAAAGAAGTTTTTTCATTAATCTTTGGAGACTCTTACTAAGTTAAAAAAAAAAAAGGAAAAGGACTGAACTAGGTGCCATTAGGGAGGCACAGAATGTTCCTTCAGTGGGGGAGGCTTGTGAATAGATACAGCTTAAAATACAACCCAGATCCTTTTTATATTTCAATAACAGCTTAAAAGCAGTAAACCACATTGGTGGTAATACTTCCTGATGCACACATAGGCATATGTGCTTTTAAGGGGGCATTAGATCTTTGATTTCATATTGGTACATGTAGACAAGAAGGAGGAACACGTGGCTCCTCTGAAATTAATTTTTTTTTAATAATGGTTATGTTTTTTTAAAAAATTATTTTTAGCTGTGTAGGGTCCTCATTGCTGCATGAGGGCTTTCTCTAGTTGTGGCGAACGGGGACTGCTCTTTGTTGCGGTGCGTAGGCTTTTCATTGCAGTGGCTTCTCTTGTTGCAGAGCATGGGCTCTGGGCGCGGGCTTCAGTAGTTGTGGAACGCAGGCCCTAGAGTACAGGTTGTGGTGCACAGGCTTAGTTGCTCCACGACATGTGGGACCTTTGCGGACTAGGGGTCAAACCCGTGTCCCCTGCATTGGTAAGTGGATTCTTAACCACTGCGCCACCAGGGAAGTCCCTGAAATTAATTTTTATAGAGATTAAATGAAGGCACAAATAGATTAGAAAATCACTCTCCTTCTGGTGTTTATAATACTTTGCTTGGAATGTAAACTATTTTAACGTAGAGTAAAAAGCAGGCGTTCACACTTTAATAAAATTGAAACATACTTAATAGTTTGGTGAAGAATCTGGAAAATATTTTTTAAAGCATTTTTATTAAGACAGATATTCCCATCTTAAGAAGGTGTAGCTTATTTTCTGTTTCTTTAAGGTCTGATTCTTTTTTTTAGGCCCTTTGTTGATACATAGAATTAAAAATGACATTTTGGTTTGGGCAAATGCGCTTGGATCAGCTTTACATTGATGATTGTTTACTGGAGACTGTTACTTAGGATTTCCTTCATACTAAATGTTAGTTCTTATGCCTAGGATAATGTTGTTTGTCTGTCTCCAAAACTGGCACAAAGCCTGGGAAACATGAACCAGATTTGTGTGTGTATTCGAGTAACCAGCGTCATCCATCTCATAGATCCAAATACCCTACAAGGTAGGTTTTCGAAAGCTATTTGCCTTGACAGTTCTCTCCAGCAAGCAGTAATAATTTGTTAATGTTGTTAATTTTATTAAGCATTCTTAGTAACATTGTTTTAAAAAAGTACTATACAGTGGTTAAAATTTTTACCATACGGTGTTTTAAAATACTGGAATTTTTAAAGCTTTTAATAAGTTATCCTTGTATTTTTTTGTTTGAAGAAAGATTTCTGTGAACTTTTAAATTTTTATTAATTGTATTCCATTTAGAGTATAATTGCTTTACAATGGTGTGTTAGTTTCTGCTTTATAACAAACTGAATCAGCTATACATATACATATATCCCCGTGTCTCCTCCCTCTTGCATCTCCATCACACCCTCCCTATCCCACCCCTCTATGTTGTCACAAAGCACCGAGCTGATATCCCTGTGCTATGCGGCTGCTTCCCACTAGCTAGCTATTTTACATTTGGTAGTGTATATATGTCCGTGGCACTCTCTCACTTCGTCCCAGCTTACCGTCCCCCTCCCCGTGTCCTCAAGTCCATTCTCTATGTCTGCATCTTTATTCCTGTCCTGCTTCTAGGTTCTTCAGGACCATTTTTTTTTAGATTCCATATATATGTGTTAGCATACGGTATTTGTCTTTCTCTTTCTGACTTACTTCACTCTGTATGAGAGTCTCTAGGTCCATCCACCTCACTACAAATAACTATTTCGTTTCTTTTTATGGCTGAGTAATATTCCATTGTATATATGTGCCACATCTTTATCCATTCATCTGTTGATGGACACTAAGATTGCTTCCATGTCCTGGCTATTGTAAAGAGTGCTGAAATGAACACTGTGGTACATGACTCGTTTTGAATTATGGTTTTCTCATGGTATATGCCCAGTAGTGGGATTGCTGGGTCATATGTAGTTCTATTTTTAGTTTTTTAAGGAACCTCCATACTGTTCTCCATAGTGGCTTTATCAATTTACATTCCAAGCAACAGTGCAAGAGGGTTCCCTTTTCTCTACACCCTCTCCAGCATTTATTGTTTGTAGATGTTTTGATGATGGCCATTCTGACCGGTGTGAAATGATACCTCATTGTAGTTTTGATTTGCATTTCTCTAATGATTAGTGATGTTGAGCATCCTTTAATGTGTTTGTTGGCAGTCTGTATATCTTCTTTGGAGAAATGTCTATTTAGGTCTTCTGCCTATTTCTGGATTGGGTTGTTTTTTTTTTTTGATATTGAGCTGCATGAGCTGCATGTATATTTTGGAGATTCATCCTTTGTCAGTTGCTTTGTTGGCAAATACTTTCTCCCATTCTGAGGGTTGCCTTTTCATCTTGTTTATGGTTTCCTTTGCTGTGCAAAAGCTTTTAAGTTTAATTAGGTCCCATTTGTTTATTTTTGTTGTTATTTCCCTTTCTGTAGGAGGTGGGTCAAAAAGGATCTTGCTGTGATTTATGTCATAGAGTGTTCTGCCTATGTTTTCCTCTAAGAGTTTGATAGTGTCCGGCCTTAAATTTAGGTTTTTAATCCATTTTGAGTTTATTTTTGTGTATGGTGTTAGGCAGTGTTCTAATTTCATATTTTTACATGTACCTGTCCAGTTTTCCCAGCACCACTTATTAAAGATGATGTCTTTTCTCCATTGTATATTCTTGCCACCTTTACCAAAGATAAGGTGACCATATGTGTGTGGGTTTATCTCTGGGCTTCCTATCCTGTTCCATTGATCCATATTTCTGTTTTTGTGCCAGTACCATACTGTCTTGATTACTGTAGCTTTGTAGTATAGTCTGAAGTCAGGGAGCCTGATTCCTCCAGCTCCATTTTTCTTTCTCAAGATTCTTTGGCTATTCAGGGTCTTTTGCATTTCCATACAAATTGTGAAATTTTTTGTTCTAGTTCTGTGAAAAATGCCAGTGATAGTTTGATAGGGATTGCATTGAATCTGTAGGTTGCTTTGGGTAGTAGAGTCATTTTCACAATGTTGAATCTTCCAATCCAAGAACATGGTATATCTCTGCATCTCTTTGTATCATCTTTAATTTCTTTCATCAGTGTCTTATAATTTTCTGCATACAGGTCTTTTGTCTCCTTAGGTAGGTTTATTCCTAGATATTTTATTCTTTTTGTTGCAGTGGTAAATGGGAGTGTTTTCTTAATTTCACTTTCAGATTTTTCATCATTAGTGTATTGGAATGCCAGAGATTTCTGTGCATTAATTTTGTATCCTGCTACTTTACCAAATTCATTGACTAGCTCTAGTAGTTTTCTGGTAGCATCTTTAGGATTCTGTATGTATAGTATCATGTCATCTGCAAAGAGTGACAACTTTACTTCTTCTTTCCTTTTTGGATTCCTTTTGTTTCTTTTTCTTCCCTGATTGCTATGGCTAAAACTTCCAAAACTATGTTGAATAATAGTGGTGAGAGTGGGCAACCTTGTCTTGTTCCTGATCTTAGTGGAAATGCTTTCAGGTTTTCACCATTGAGCACGATGTTGGCTGTGGGTTTGTCATATATGGCCTTTATTATGTTGAGGAAAGTTCCCTCTATGCCTACTTTCTGCAGGGTTTTTATCATAAATGGGTGTTGAATTTTGTTGAAAGCTTTCTCTATTGATTGAGATGATCATATGTTTTTTATCCTTCAGTTTGTTAATATGGTGTATCACATTGATTGGTCTGCGTATACTGAAGAATCCTTGCATTCCTGGGATAAACCCCACTTGATCATGGTGTATGATCCTTTTAATGTGCTATTGGGTTCTGTTTGCTAGTATTTTGTTGAAGATTTCTGCATCTGTGTTCATCAGTGATATCGGCCTCTAGTTTTCTTCTTTTGTGACACCTTTGGTTTTGGTATCAGGGTGTTGTTGGCCTCGTAGAATGAGTTTGGGTGTGTTCCTCCCTGTGCTATATTTTGGAAGAGTTTGAGAAGGATGGGTGTTAGCCCTTCTCTATATGTTTGATAGAATTCGCCTGTGAAGCCATCTGGTCCTGGGCTTTTGTTTGTTGGAAGATTTTTAATCAAGTTTCAATTTCAGTGCTTGTGATTGGTCTGTTCATATTTTCTATTTCTTCCTGGTTCAGTCTTGGAAGGTTGTGCATTTCTAAGAATTTGTCCATTTCTTCCAGGTTGTCCATTTTATTGGCATATAGTTGCTTGTAGTAATCTCTCATGATCCTTTGCATTTCTGCAGTGTCAGTTGTTACTTCTCCTTTTTCATTTCTAATTCTGTTGTTTGAGTCTTCTTCCTTTTTTTCTTGATGTGTCTGGGTAATGGTTTATCAGTTTTCTTTATGTCATCAAAGAACCAGCTGATGTTTGCTATCGTTTCCCTCATTTCTTTTTCATTTATTTCTGATGTGATCTTTATGATTTCGTTCCTTCTGCTAACTTTGTGGGTTTTTTGTTCTTCTTTCTCTAATTACTTTAAGTGTTATGTTGGTTTGTTTGAGATGTTTCTTGTTTCTTAAGGTAGGATTGTATTGCTGTAAACTTCCCTCTTAGAACTTCTTTTGCTGCATCCTATAGGTTTTGGGCTGTCATGTTTTAATTGTCATTTGTTTGGAGGTATTTTTTGATTTCCTTTTTGATTTCTTCAGTGATCTCTTGGTTATTAAGTAGTGTATTGTCTAGCTTCCATGTGTTCGTATTTTTTACAGATTTTTTCCTGTAATTGACATCTAGTCTCATAGCATTGTGGTCAGAAAAGATACTTGATATAATTTCAATTTTCTTAAATTTACCAAGGCTTGATTTGTGACCCAAGGTATGATCTATCCTGGAGAATGTTCTGTGAGCACTTGAGACGAATGTGTATTCAGTTGTTTTGGATGGAATGTCCTATAAATATCAATTAAATCCATCTTGTTTCATTTAAAGCTTGTGTCTCCTTATTTATTTTCATTTTGCGTGTGCTGTCCATTGGTGAAAGCGAGGTTTTAAAGTCCCCTACTATGATTGTGTTACTGTTGATTTCCCCTTTTATGGCTGTTAGCATTTGCCTTATGTATTGCGGTGCTCCTTCATTGGGTACATAAATGTTTACAATTGTTATATCTTCTTCTTGGATTGATCCCTTGATCATTATGTAGTGTCCTTCTTTGTCTCTTGTAATAGTCTTTATTTTAAAGTCTATTTTGTGTGATATAAGAATTGCTACTCCAGCTTTCTTTTGGTTTCCCATTTGCATGGAATATCTTTTTGCATCCTCTCACTTTCAGTCTGTATGTGTCCCTAGGTCTGAAGTGGGTCTCTTGTAGACAGCATATATACTGGTCTTGTTTTTGTATCCATTCAGCAAGTGTATGTCTTTTGGTTGGAGCATTTAATCCGTTTACATTTAAGTTAAGTATTGATATGTATGTTCCTATTGCCATTTTCTTAATTGTTTTGGGTTTGCTATTGAAGGTCTTTTCATTCTCTTGTGTTTCCTGTGCAGAGAAGTTCCTTAGTGTTTTTTGTAAAGCTGGTTTGGTGGTGCTGAATTCTCTTAGGTTTTGCTTGTCTGTAAAGGTTTTAATTTCTGCATTGAATCTGAGATCCTTCCTGGGTATAGTAATCTTGGTTGTAGGTTTTTCCCTTTCATCACTTAAAATATGTCCTGCCACTCCCTTCTGCTTGCAGAGTTTCTGCTGAAAGATCACCTGTTAACCTTATGAGGATTTTGAATGTTATTTGTTGTTTTTCCCTTGGTGCTTTTAATGTTTTTTCTTTGTATTTAATTTTTGATAGTTTGATTAATATGTGTCTTGGCATGTCTCTCCTTGGATTTATCCTGTATGGGACCCTCTGCATTTCCTGGACTTCATTAACTATTTCTTTTCCCATATTAGGGAAGTTTTCAACTATAATCTCTTCAAATATTTTCTCAGTCGCTTTCTTTTTCTCTTCTTCTTCTGGAACCCCTATAATTTGAATGTTGGTGTGTTTAATGTTGTCCCAGAGGTCTCTGAGCCTGTCTTCAATTCTTTTCATTCTTTTTTCTTTATTCTGCTCTGCAGTAGTTATTTCCACTATTTTATCTTCCTGGTCACTTATCTGTTCTTCTGCCTCAGTTTTTCTGCTATTGATGCCTTGTAGAGAATTTTTAATTTCATTTATTGTTTTGTTCATCATTGTTTGTTTGCTCTTTAGTTCTTCTAGGTCCTTGTTAAACATTTCTTGTATTTTCTTCATTCTGTTTCCAAGATTTTGGATCATCTTTACTATCATTATTCTGAATTTTTTATTCAGGTAGACTGCCTATTTAGTCTTCATTTGTTTGGTCTGGTGGGTTTTTATCTTGCTCCTTCATCTGCTGTTTGTTTCTCTGTCTTCTCATTTTGCTTAACTTACTGTGTTTGGGGTCTCCTTTTCGCAAGCTGCAGGTTTGTAGTTCCCGGTTTTTGGTGTCTGCCCCCAGTGGCTGAGGTTGGTCCAGTGGGTTGTGTTGGCTTCCTGGTGCAGGGCACTGGTGCCTGTGTTCTGGTGGACGAGACTGGGTATTGTCCTTCTGGTGGGCAGTACTGCGTGTGGGGTGTGTTTTGGGGTGCCTGTTACCTTATTATGGTTTTAGGCAGCCTCTCTGCTAATGGGTGGGGTTGTGTTCCTGTCTTGCTAGTTGTTTGGCATTGGGTGTCCAGCACTGTAGCTTGCTGGTCGTTGAGTCGAGCTGGGTCTTAGCGTTGAGATGGAGACCTCTGGGAGAGTTTTCAAAGCCTTTTGATATTACTTGGAGTCGGGGGGTTTCTGCTGGACCAATGTCCTGAACCTGGCTCTCCTACCTCAGAGTCACAGACCTGACACCTGGCCAGAGCACCAAGACCCTGTCAGCCACATGGCTTTTGGGGCCGCCATTGTAGATGAAAGTGGAGTCTGAGTGTCTGAAATCTGCCTGCTGCCTTGCTGCTGCTGAAACCCTGCAGGCCGGCTCGGACGCTCTGGTCGTTCACCTGGGACTGCCTTTAATGGCTTTTGAAATACTTCAGTTCTTTTGTTCTTTAATGTTCTTTGTTTATTCTTAGTTGCAGATATTGATGGCAACACTTTTTGGAGTCACCCTTTCAATAGTTTATGCCATCCCAAACAGCTAGAGGAGTTTATTGTTATGGAATGCAGCATAGTCCGAGATCTAAAACGCAATGCAGGTGCTGGAATGATATCAAAAAAGGTAAGTTCCATCCTGCTTACCTCCCCCTAGCCCCCAACTTACTGTTTTAGTTTCACTCTCTCTCTCTTCTTTTTTGTATCTTTGTTTTTAAAAATTTGTTGGTAATTCCAAAATGTGGTTCCAAATAAGCTAACAGCACATTCAGGTAAAAATGCATTGTGTGTTTGTATAACATTTGCTTTTAACATGTGGTCATTATGGTGAAAACTGTCAGACTTATACTAGAGTAAGTTAACTTTTCCTCTTTAATATTGGAAAAATTAAAAAAAATATTATTATGAAAAAGCATTTCCTTTCCTTTTGTACAGAAGCACCAAATGACAAGCTTAACCCTCTTTTGCTTTTTAAAAAATTTCAAACATGTTGAATTAAATATATATATATAATCACTAATTACTGAATACTTCAATAATCATCTCTAAAACATAGAAACATTTTCTGTATAATCAAAGTACTATCATACATATAAACTGCATAGTTTGACAGATTTCCTTATTTGTCCCAAAGTGCCTTTTATGGTTCATTTAAACCAGTGTCTAGTTGGGGACTGTATATTGAATGTGAATATTGTACCTTTTAAATATTTAATAACAGCCCCCCCGTTTTTTTCTCATTCATTTTGTTATGATACCAACTTCCTAATGCAACTAGGGCATTTATTTATCTTGTGGATCTAGTGTTATTGTTTCCTCATGATGTCATTTTTTAAAAAATTTATTTATTTATTTTTGGCTGTGTTGGGTCTTCGTTTCTGTGCGAGGGCTTTCTCCAGTTGCAGCGAGCGGGGTCCACTCTTCATTGTGGGGTGCGGGCCTCTCACTGCTGCAGCCTCTCTCATTGCGGAGCACAAGCTCCAGATGCGCAGCCTCAGTAGTTGTGGCTCACGGGCCCAGTTGTTCCGCGGCATGTGGGATCCTCCCAGACCAGGGCTTGAACCCATGTCCCCTGCATTAGAAGGCAGATTTTCAACCACTGCGCTACCAGGGAAGCCCCTCATGATGTCATTTAACTTGCTTTGTACTCTCTTATATTTCCTTTAAACTGGAAAATGGATCTAAAGTCCTATTTACGTTTAGGTTAATTTTTTTTTGGCAGAACATTTCAGAGGTGATGCTATGTACCTTTTATGATATATCAAGAGGCAAGTAATGTTTGGCTGTTTATCTGATAGCCAGGTGTCTCCATTGTAATTTAAGAATTTTTTCCCTTTGCTACTACCCTGCCTCCCTCCTCTCTCCCTCCCTCCTCCCTCCCTCCCTCTCAGATGGCCTAAAATGTAGCCAGTAGGAGCCCCTTCAGAATAGTTTCTATTTCCTTCAAAAAAATATTTTTTAATTACTTACTTTTTTTAGAGCACTTTTAGGTTCGCAGCAAAATTAAGAGGAGGTAAAAGATTTCCTGTATACTCCTTGCCTCCACACACGCATAGCCTCCACCATTATCAAATGCCCTTCTCCTGCCAAAAGAGTGGTACATTTGTTACAATTGATGAATCTACATTGACACATTGTAATCACCCATTGTCCATATTTTACATTAGGATTCCCTCTTGGTATTGTACTTTCTATGGGTTTGGACAAATGTATAGTGACATGTATCCATCATTATAGTATCATGCCGGATATTTTCACTGCCCTTAAAATCCTCCGTGCTCTGCCTTTTCATCCTTCCCTCACTCCTAACCCCTGGCAATCACTGATTTTTTGTTTTTTTTTTTTAATACTGTCTGTATAGTTTTGCCTTTTCCAGAATGTCATATAATTGGGCTCATACAGTCTTTTCATATTGGCTTCTTTCACTTAGTAATGTGCATTTAAATTTTCTCCATGTATTTTCATGGCTTAATAGCTCTTTTTGTTTTAAGTGCCAAATAATATTGTTTTGATGTACCACAGTTTACTCATTCACCTACTGAAGAACATATTGGTTGCTTCCAAGTTTTGGCAGTTATCAATAAAGTTGCTATAAACATTCTTTTGCATGTTTTTGTGTGGACATGAGCTTTCAGCTTCTTTGTGTAAATACCAAGGAGCATTGGGTAAGAGTATGTTTAGTTTTGTAAGAAACTGCCAAACTGTCTTCCATAGTGGTGGTATCATTTTGCATTCCCACCAGTAATGTATGAGAGTTCCTGTTGCTCCACATCTTCACCAACATTTGATGTCAGGATTTTGGATTTGTCAGTGTTTAGGGCCTTCCTAATAGGTATATAGTAGTATCTCATTGTCATTTTAATTTGTATTTCCCTGATGACACGTGATGAGGAGTATTTTCTCATGCTTATTTGCCATCTGTATGTCTTTTTTGGTGAGGTGTCTGTTAAGGTCTTTGGCCCATTTTTTAATCAGGTTGTTTTCTTATTTTTGAGTTTTAAGGGTTATTTGTGTATTTTGGTTAAAAGTCCTTTGTTAGATATGTTTTCTGCAAATATTTTCTCCCAGTGTGGTTTATCATCTTATTCTCTTGACATTGTCTTTCATAAAGCAGAAGTTTCTAATTTTAATGAAGTCTAGGTTATCAACTATTCTTTCATGGATCCTGCCTTTGTTATTGTATTGAAAAAGTCATTGCCAAACCCAAGGTCAGCTAGATTTTCTCCTTTGTTATCTTCTAGGAGTCTCATAGTTGTATGTTGTACACTAAGGTCTATGATCCATTTTGAGTTAATTTTTATGAAGGGTGTAAGGTTTGTGTCCAGATAGACTTTTTTTTTTTTTTGCCTGTCAATGTCCAATTATTCTAGCACCATTAGTTGAAAAGACTGTCTTTGTTCCATTGTCAAAGATCAGTTGACTGTATTTATTTGGGTCCCTTGTCAAAGATCAGTTGACTGTATTTATTTGGGTATATTTCTGGGCTCTCTTATTTTGTTCCACTGATGTATAATATTTGTTTATTCTTTTGTCAGTACCACACTGTCATGATTACTGTAGCATTATAGTAAGTCTTCAAGTTGGGTAGTGTCAGTCCTACAACTTTGTTCTTCTCCTTTAAACTTGTGTTGACTGTTCAGGATCTTTTGTCTTGGTATAACTTTAAAAGCAGTTGTCGATATCCACAGAATACCTTATTGGAAATTTTTTTAAATTGAAACATACTTGACATACAACAGTATGTTATTTTCAGGTGTACTATACAAGTGATTTGATATTTTCATGCATTATGAAATGATCACCATGATAAGTCTAGTTACCATCTGTCTCCATACAAAGTTAGTACAGTATTACTGACCATATTCCTTATGCTGTATATTATGCCTCTGTGGCTAAACTTGTTGGGATTTTGATTGGAATTGCATGAATCTGTAGGTCAAGTTGGGCAGAACTTACATCTTGACAATATTGAGTTTTCCTGTCCATGAACATGATTTGATTTTGATTTTGTTCATCAGAGTTTTGTAGTTTTCCTCATACAGATCTTATACATATTTTGTTAATGAAATACACCTAAGTATTTTATTTTTGGGGGGGTGCTAATGTAAAAGGTATTTTTAAAATTCAAATTCCACTTTTTTATGTTGGTATATAGGAAAGTGACTTTCGTTTATAACCTTGTATCCTATAACCTTGCTATATTCCGGGAGCTCTTTGGTCCGTTTACATTTTCTATGTAGATGACCATGTCATCTGCAAAGATAAGTTTATTTTTACCTTTCCAATTTATATATACCTTTCATTTCCTTTTCTTATCTTTTGTATTAGCTAGGGTTTCCAGTAAGATATTGAAAATGAGTAGTGAGAGGGAACATTCTTGCCTTGTACCTGATCTTAGTGGGAAAGCTGCAAGTTTCTCACCATTAAGTATAATGTTAGGTTTAAGGTTTTTTTTAATAGATATGCTTTATCAGGTAGCGGAAGTTCCCCTCTATTTCTAGTTTACTGAGAGGTTTTTTTTATCATGAATGGGTGTTGGATTTTGTCAAATGCTTTTTCTTTATTGATATCATCATGTGATTTTTTTTCCTTTTTAACTTGTTGATTGATTAATGGGCTACATTAATTTGATTTTCACATGTTGAACCAGCCTTGCATACATGGGTTAAATCCCACTTGGTAATGGTGTACAGTTCTTTTATGTTTTGTTGAGGATTTTTGAATCTGTGTTCATGAGAGATTGGTCTGTAGATTGCTTTCCTTGTAATGTCTTTGTCTGGTATTGGTTATAAGGTAATGTTGACCTTGTAAATGAGTTAGGAAGTATTCCCTCTGTTTCTGCCTTTGGGAGAAGATTCTAGAGGAATTGTATAATTTCTACCTTAAATGTTTGCTAGAATTCACCAGTGAATCCATCAGGGTCTGGTGCTTTCTGTTTTGGAAGATTACTAATTATTGACTCAATTTCTTTAATAGATATAGGTCTATTCCTTTGTTCTTTTGACATGACTTTCCTAGTCTTTGAAAGCATCCTTACTTGGTGGGACCACAACATTTCGGTGTTCCAAAATCACAAAATCACATAATTCCTACCCCATATCTGAAATCAGGTGTTTCTTCAAGGATGTAAGTCTGATTTCTTCTACTATAAAATAGTATTTAGAGGCCCCCCAAACTGTATAGTAGCAGTGCTCATTTCTATTGAGTGCTATTTCTATTGAGGTAATATTGTGTCTTGAGACAAAAATACCTTCCAGTAACTTGAGAAAATCAATGGGAATGGAAGAATTACTTTTCATATTTTTAAAATAAAAAATTTGATGATATGATTAAGAACAAACGTTTAGGGTTTCCCTGGTGGCACAGTGGTTAAGAATCTGCCTGCCAATGCAGGGGACACGGGTTCGAGCCCTGGCCCAGGAAGATCCCACATGCTGTGGAGCAACTGAGCCTGTGCTCTAGAGCCTGTGCTCTGCAACAAGAGAAGCCAAGACAATGAGAAGCCGGCGCACCGCAACAAAGAGTAGCGTCCGCTTGCCTCAACTAGAGAAAGCCCATGAGCAGCAACAAAGACCCAATACAGCCGAAAGTAAAAACAAATTAATAAAGTTATAAAAAAAAAAAAGAAATGTTTATCATTTAAGCACCACCACTTCCCCTCAGGCATATATAAAACTACTTTCTTGGGCTTCCCTGGTGGCACAGTGGTTGAGAGTCCGCCTGCCGGTGCAGGGGACGCGGGTTCGTGCCCCGGTCCGGGAAGATCCCACATGCCGCGGAGCGGCTGGGCCCGTGAGCCATGGCTGCTGAGCCTGCGCGTCCGGAGCCTGTGCTCCGCAACGGGAGAGGCCACAACAGTGAGAGGCCTGCGTACCGCAAAAAAACCCCCCAAAAAACAAGCTACTTTCTTTGCTTTCAAAAAATGCATTTAGCTAGAATTTAGTGTTTCCCTGGTAATTCGATTTTTTTTCCAGTTTTTTCCTAAATCTGGGACCTGTCTGTTATTTCAGTTTCTTCCCCTCTCTCTACCTCTTCTTTTCACCTCTTTGAGATTCCTTAATTCTATCTATAATTCTTAGTATTTTGCTCTTGATCCCATTTTACTTGGTTCTGTTTTTGTTAGTAAAAGGTATTGGCATGTGCTATACTTCATTCAGCCGGGAAGTTGGAAATGTCAGTTACAATTGCTTGTAAAATTCCATGTTGGAAAGGGACATTAATGGTTTTCTGCTTTAAAAGTTCAAACTTGAGATGATGTTTCCATGGTAAATAGTTAAAAAAAAAAGTTAAACCTCAAAATAGTAGACATTCAAAAAACTGATGAAGATTTGGGTTCTGTTTTGGTGGTAGTGGTGCTGCTGGGATTGCTAGATTATTTTCTCTGAAGGCTGTTTTTTTTAACCTTATGTGTAAAACAAGGGGTTGCTTAAGTTATTTTCTGGATTTAAGATTCCCCTACTTTTTTAGTTATTCTTTTTGCTCAGTCTGTGTTGGCCCATCTCCCTGTGAGAACATTTCCTTTGAAAATTCTACATATGTGTCTGTTTTTAGGTGACAATGTTAATGTTTTATAAAAGCCTTGAATAAAATCTTAACAAAAATATTTATTTTATGAATTACTTATGAGTCTTTTTCTGTACTCATAATTCAGTAATCTGTTAATTTTGACAGCAGAGATCTGGAAAATAAAACAATTTCTGTCTTTAAAACGAAAATCAGAAAATCAAAATCAACATTGTATTTAACTATTCTATGAGATGCTTTTTAAGTTATGCCTAGATTATTGAAGAGTTCATTTTCTTTCCTGTTAAGCATACCCTCGGGGAAGTCTGGGTACAGAAAACATCTGAAATGAATACAGATAAACAGTATTTTTGTCGCACTCATTTGGGACATCTTCTAAATCCTGGAGACCTGGTGTTGGGGTTTGTATTATTTTATATTATTTCAAACTGCCGACTAGCATTGCAGATTTTCTCTGGGAGCCAGCAAAGCTATCTAAAATAAAGTTGTTTATCTTAAAAAGAATTTAAGAGTTCTTAGGAGCCATATAGCTCACTTTATTATTGATAACTAAATGAAATTATTGAGATTGGACAGAAACCCATAGTTATTCCATTTTGGCCATCATCTTAAAGAGTCATTTATTACAAGATTTTGAGTAATTGAACCCTGAAGTAGTATGATTAGATTATGTTTGTAGTTTTTGGGGGGAGCAGGTAGTTTTTTATTATGCATATGCTGTTGTTAAAATATTTCACTTTTAAAATATGGCAGCTATATATGTAAAGGGTCTTTATAGGCATAGGATAGTCCATTCTAATGCAGAGCTTATAAGCATGCCTTAAATGTTATTTTTGCTCTTAGGGTTTCAGTTCCTTTTACTAGAGAATGAGGGGTGTTTTGTTTTTGTTGTCTATAAACTGAATGGAACCATGTAACTGAATCCTAATGTTAGACTGATATGTAAGTCTGTTTTGCTTCTTTTACAAGAGTATAGTAAGGTGGGCAATAATGGATGACATGTGAAACTGAGAGATAGAGTGCATTATTATCTTTACCAGGTCTGTAGAAGCCTGTTCACTGTATAGTACACTGCAAAACTTGTAAAGTGGGAAAGCGTATTAAATGTTTGATCTTAGGAGGAACTGTTAGGTGATCATCTATAAAATAAAAAGTTACATGGAAAGAGTAAGTGTTTTTGTCATTAAGTGTTTCATTGTTTTCATTTCAGGTTTGATTTGGCCAACTGTAACTTAAATGATGAGCATGTCAACAAAATGAAATCAGATAGAGTCCCAGATGTGGTAAGGCTTTAGATTTTCCTCTTTTTCATGTGTTGAAGATGATTGATGTAACTCTTATGAGTAAGATGCATGAGTTCACATTTTTGAAAGTAATCAATTTAGAGGTTTCTTTTGAAATTGCAGTTAAGGTATAATAGCAAAACCTTTATTTAAGATAATTATTCTTAATTATTCTTAGTGGATAAAATCCAAGATTTATTGAGTTTTTTGGTTGCTCTTATAATCAAATTTTCATTCTGTCAAAATACTTGATAGTATCTTTAGAGTAAAAATAAATTTGCAGCTAAAAATGATGACCTTTAGAATTTATCCCTGTTCATTCTTTTAGGCTCAGCTTATTCCATGTATTGTTAAGAAGGCATTTAGAGTTAAAACCATCATTCAGGTTTGAATATAATTGTAGTTGAAAATAATCTTCACAGTGTTAGGTCTTAGAGAAAGAATGTTACTTCTGAAAAAAATCTGTTAAATTCTACCATGAGTTTATCAGAATCCTGAGTAACAGTGAATGTGAAATGTGAAAGACCCTATCTCCTGTTTGCTTTACTTAATCTTTTAAAATAAACATTGATCTCTTTAGCTGTGGGCAAAAATAAAATCATGGTATAAGAAAGGCTCCCCTTCTCACCACCCAGTTGTGCTTTTATTAATTAATAAATTAGGAAATAGGAGCATGGTTTCAGTGTAATTCTAAATAGGTATTTTTCAAAAAGGTCATAAGAGAAGATCAAATGGTCTTACATAGATTTTGTATTATAAAGTTATTTTCGTTTATTCCACACTTTATTAAATTGTTCTAGGATATACAGTTGTGAAAATATATATATATAATTCTGTAAGTGCTTATTAGTAGGAATGAAAGGGAGAAAAATGTCTGCCTGTAATAATGTTTCAGAGTGATTTATGTGAATGGTAGCTGAAAACGGAACTTTGGTATAAAGGAAGAAAAAAAACCACCAGAAACGAAATTTTTGGTATAAAAAATTTTAATTTTCAGTCACTGGAAAATTTCAGTTAGTAAATTTTAACAGTTATACAAATAATGGCTAAATGAATTCTCATAAAATATTAAGTACATTAATAATAAAAATGTTAAAAGTTCTCTTGACACCACTTCTTGATCCCTACTCCTTTCCCTTAAGGTATAACCACTGTCATAGTTTAGTGTCTTCCTGGCATTCCCATAAGCTTTCATTTTAAAAATTTCGTTGGATTTTGAGGTCCTGTTACCTAGTTCCCATTTTTTGTAACTTTGCAAATATTTCTCTTACTTTTAGGTGTTAATCAAGAAGAGCTATGACCGTACCAAACGTCAGCGTCGTAGAAACTGGAAACTGAAAGAGCTTGCAAGAGATAGAGAAAACATGGATACAGATGATGAAAGGTCCCACTTTCTTTATATTTTATATGTTGTCTCAAAGGAAATTCTTATGATAAATCTTTATGGTTTTTTTTTTTATCATAAAGAAATAGTCACCACACACTTGCTCCTTGCACTCAATATTAATTTTCTGTTCTTATCAATATGTTGTTTGGATCAGTATGAACAGATGTAATGACATTTAACACAGATTTAGTTATTATTTCTTGGGTTATGACCTGACAATTGCAGTGTTATTATTGATGATTCATTTGAAAATATAATGAGCAATTACCTTGTGGATATCACAAATAGCAAAGTATTACTTATGATTTAGTATAAAAAGAAAATACCACATTGATATCAAATATGCTGTTTTTCATACAACTTAAGGTGAAATGAAGATACTGTGTTCTAGAAAAGTTTATTGGATGATTGGAAAAGTGGCCTTAATGATGACATTAATGACACTGATGTATAAAAAACCGAAAAGTTTAAATAAAGTTGTGTCATGAAATGTGAGTGGGAAACAGCAATATTTCTAAAATATAGTCTCATAGTATAATTTAAAATACGTATATATAAGTATATAATGTTAAGTAGATATTGTAAGTACATATTTGACTATTTCATTTATAGTCTTAAAGTGTGTGTATTTCAACTTGGCCATACATTTTTTTGGGGGGAGGGTAAAGTATGAAGGGGTCTTGTTATTGTCTTATATTTAATGTCACCTATATTCAGGTGTGTGTTTTTTTTAATAATGTAATTTTGAAAGAAAAGAATTTTTAAAAACCTGTTAGTATTTAATTAACATCCATACTTGACCTTCAGTTACTATTTTTAAAGATTTTAATACTTGGAACACACTTACAATGCTGAAAATGAAGAAAACATTAACTTCATACTTTCTTGGTAAAGGTTAAATACTTAAATGTTTCTTTACCCTTCTATAGGCAATACCAAGATTTCCTTGAAGATCTTGAAGAAGATGAGGCAATTAGAAAAAATGTGAACATTTATAGAGGTTGGTGAATTAGGAATATTTGATTTAAGTTGTAGCTTCTGTAAATAAATATATTAACCCAGTATGAGTATTTTGGTATCTTAAACTCTGATTCCATAAATGACTTTTGTCATGTGTCTTTAAAACTACTGTAAACATTTACCCCCCCAAAAAAAATCCCAAACTTGCACAACAGTAAAACTTATTAAAATGTTGTTTACTATACCACATTTGATATCATTTGCATCCTAGCATGATCCCTTCCTTAATTTGCTGACCCCTATACAAATATATTTGTATATTTCCATAGTTGTATTTGAAATCCTCTTTGTATTTTTTCTTAGATTCAACTATTCCTGTGGAAGGTGACACAGATGATGAAGGAGCACCTCGAATTAGTCTGGCTGAGATGCTTGAAGACCTTCACATTTCCCAAGATGCTACTGGTGAAGAAGGTGAATCGATGATGACATAATGAGATCATGTTGTAGATGGTTTCCACATCCGTAGGCTCAGGATGTTGGACAAAATAATTTTTACTGTCTATTCTGTCTATGCCTTCATATTGAGAGAAGAGAAATTTAGTTTTAAACCTGAATATGACTATTTTGATTGTTCACTTGAAGCACTGATAAAGGTTGTGGCTTTGAAGTTTTAGATTAAAAAATGCAGAATGTAATTATTACTGATATTTAGGCCATTTTACATATGGAATTTTATTGGTTTGCTTTTTTATCAGACACTAGTATTTTCACATACTATAACTCTGGGTTTAAAAGCTCACAAGTTCTGATTCCTTGGAGGTTACCTAAATCTTCAAGCAGAAAACAAGCTTTCATATTCTTTTTATATTGATTGCTTTAGTAGAAGAGCATATGAAGAATCATTTTTAATAAGGACTTGCCATGCACTTAGTCCACTTTAGATCATTTTTATGTTTTTGGGATAGAAAACTTCGGGTTCAGTTTATCGTTGGACATTCAGTAGGAAAGCTGTCTTTTTTATTTGTAATATTTACATCTTCAAAAGCTGTTAAGCTGGAGATTATCTTAATTTTCATTGAAGAAGAAAGTATATTTAAAATATTTGTAGGTTTGTAGCAAACAGTATTTAAAGGTTAAATAACAATTTGTACCTTTGTTGTTTTGGCTTGTGCCAGCAGCTTAGTGAAGTAGCTACTTATGTCATAAAAATGTCTTCCTATCACTTCAGGAATTTTACTTTTAAAATTTTGGTTTACAAATTGAGAAGGAATTCTCTTTTTATAAGTTTCTATCACTGAACACATCACTATCAAAAAGAATATTAGAATCCAGCATATAGTTGATGAAGTAATGAAAATGATCTTCATGCTTTATAAAACCACGAATCAGATTTGAATGAGGAATGCCTTCCACATCCTTGAAGGATAACACTGGCTTGGGTTTTAAAGTGTTCTGATAATGAAGTATTAAGATCCTATTTCTATAAGCAAGATCAGACTTACTAAGCGCTAATTCATAAATTCTATACATACCACTATATAAGAAAATTGAGTAAGTGCTGAATGGAACATTTTCCTTTTTTTAAGATCAGACTCCCTAATTCTGAAGTTTTGAATAAAGGCCTGTGCTTTCTAAAGTGGTTTCTGTCTGCATATTTAAAGTTTTTACCTGTGGTCTGTGTTTACCTCTTCTATGTCAAGACTTTAAAAAGCATGAAAATAAAAACGTTCTCCCCCTTTTTTGTGTCCTTGAAGTGATTATGTGGGTGTCATATTTAAATTTCATGCAGGTTTCTGAAGTAGAATTAATGTTATTTAAGTATTGTCATATGACTTTCCCACTGAAAAATGTAATTTCTCACTAACCTTATTTAGTCTTTCTTGTTTTCATGTTGTGTCTTTATGAGTAATGAAATCTGTTGGTTGAAAGAAGGCTGTGACAAGATGAGGGAGTATAGCTAAAAGAAAAGCTGTTAGCCAAGAGTGCACACAGTTATATAGCCTTGATAAATCTACCATTTTAGAGGATAATTTCCAGGCTTATGTCCCAGAGTTGATACAACTTGAGGATGCTGGTATTAATTAGAATAACAGGAACCTGATTTATAACCCAATTTATAAATATTCTAAGTCAGTATGATTGATTATTTTTTTGTGGCCAAATCTGCATTTGAAGCTGCTGTTTTATTGGCAAGGGGCACTTGATGAGCAAGGAAACAGTTGAGGGGAGAGAGTTGCTTGTGTGGTTAGATGTTTAACAGCATCAAGCTAATTCCTTGCCGCAGTGGAACCCAGAATTGCAGACTTTGTGCTAGAGCACACTTCTCTGATCAGTTCTGAGTAAGTGCCAGCTTTCCCATGACTCTTAAAATTTTAGTAAATGTGTTCATGTTGAGTCCCATCCTTTATTTTTTTTTAAATAAGTTTATTTATTTATTTTACTTATTTTTGGCTGCGTTGGGTTCATTGCTGCACGCGGGCTTTCTCTAGTGGCGGCGAGCGGGGGCTGCTCTTCGTTGCGGTGCGTGGGCTTCTCATTGCGATGGCTTCTCTTGTTGTGGAGCACGGGCTTTATATGCACGGGCTCAGTAATTGTGGCTTCCGGGCTCTAGAGCTCAGGCTTAGTAGTTGTGGCGCACGGGCTTAGCTGCTCCGCAACATGTGGGATCTTCCCGGACCAGGGATCAAACCTGGCAGGTGGATTCTTCTCTGGATGCCACCAGAGAAGTCCGATTCCCATCCTTTAGATAACTTGATCTGTTATTTTTAGCCCAGAGGACGTTTACTTTAAAAAGTAATTTATTTTAAATTTTGACATAATTTCAGACAAAAGTTGCAAAATAGTGCGGAGAATTCCTTGATACCCTTCACTCGGATTTGCCAAACGTGAACATAACCTTATATTCTTTCTTCCTCTTTTTAATTATTTTTTTCCTGAGCCATTTAAGAGTAACCCCCCTAAATATTTGGTTTTTCCCCTTCAAAACAAGGAATTTTCTTACATAATCACAGTGTAATGATCAAAATCAGAAAATTAACATTGACACAATACTGTTATCCAATTGATGGACCACATTGAGATTTTGTCAGTTATCCCAACCATAAAGTCTTTTATGGAAAAAATAAATATCTAAGATTGTATGTGGCATTGGGTTCTCTTATGTCTTTAGACTTCTTTCATCTGGATCCATTCCTGATTTTTTTTAATGTAATTGACTTTTTTTTTTTTTTTTTTTTTTTTTTTACCGTACGCGGGCCTCTCACTGTTGTGGCCTCTCCCACTGCGGAGCACAGGCTCCGGACATGCAGGCTCAGCGGCCATGGCTCACGGGCCCAGCCGCTACGTGGCATGTGGGATCTTCCCGGACCGGGGCACAAACCCTTGTCCCCTGCATCGGCAGGCGAACTCTCAACCACTGCGCCACCAGGGAAGCCCGTAATTGACATTTTTGAAGAGTCCAAAACAGTTGTTTTATAGAGTGACCTCAGCTTAGGCTTGTCTGACTTTCCTCTTGATTCAATTTATGTTAAGCCCTTTTAGCAGGACTTCCCCAGATGTAATGCTGAATTCTCAATGCATTGCATCAGGAGACGTATGCTGTCGATTAGTCCAGATGTTCCCAAATGTTTTTGGGTTATATTAGTTGGTTTTCTGTTTGAAGGGATTAAAGGATTTAATCCTTTGCAGTTGTTATTTTAACTTGATTTTTCTTTTTAAATTCATTAACTTATAGATGGTGAAGCTTATGCTTTGATTTACAGTTCTTTGAATTTTAACGTGTATATTCATGTAGTCGCCACTACAATTAAAATACAAAAAAATTCTATCATCCTCCCCAGTCCCCCTAAATTCCCTTTGTTTTCAAACCCTTCACCCATCCTTAACTCCTGTCAACTTCCAATCTGTTTTCTAACCTTATGGTTTGCTTTTTCCAAAATATGTAAATGCAGTCATACAGTATGTGACCATTTGAGTGTGGTTTTTTTCACTTAGCGTGGTACACTTGAGATTCATCTAAGGTGTGGTATATATCAAGAGTTTGTTACTTTTTATTTTGAATAATATTGCATTGTATGGATGTACCACATTTTATTCATTCCTCTGGTGAGACACATTTGAATTTCCAGGTTTTGATGATTAGGAGTAAAGCTGCTTTGAATATTTGTATACAGGTTTCATTTTATTTGGATAAATAACTAGGGATGCGATTGTTGGATCCTTATAGTATTTGTATATTTAACTGTTTTCCAAGTGGTTCGTGCCTTTTTGCTTTCCCACCAGAAGTGTATCAGCATCTCAGTAACTGTGCATCCTCACCACCACTTGATGTTGTCATTTTTTTAAAACCATCCTCATAGGTGGTTGGTTGTGTCCTTTGTGGTTTTAATTTACATTTCCCTAATGGCTTATCATGTTGAGCATCTTTTCATATGCTAATTTGTTATCTGTGTATCTTCACTGGTAAAATGGCCGTTCAAAACCTTTGCCTACTTTTAAAAATCAGATTGTTTGTTTTCTTTTCGTTAATCTTTTCTTTTGTTGCTCACATTATCCCAGAATTGGCTAGTGGGTGCCCCATCAGTGTGGCTCCTGTGTCCTTTTGCCAGGTTGTTCTCCATATATTTGAGTTTATTCATGGATGCTGATAATGTAACTCTTTGAATAGGTTTTGGATTTCCCTTGTTCAGGACATATGTGCAGTCTCCTCTTGGCTTATTTTCATGATGGGACCAATTTTCCTAAAAATAGACCAATTTTCTTAAAAATAAGCCAGCCTTAGTTGAGTCAGCCTGTGAATTAAGGAATCATGAAATAGCATCATAAGAAACACAGATATAGGCTATTCATTCTCAGTTTATCAATTCTGTCACATGTTAAAATAGCTTGAGCAGTAGGGTGGTGAGCCTTGATGAAGGCAAGAAATCAGTCTCAATATCTCTGTGAACTTATCAGTAGTGTAAGGAGAATAATTGATTTGATACATTTTGAAAGAACCACCTTATTGCCTAGGAAAGAGGCATGCTTGAGGATGCCTCCTGGTAAAACAAGATCTAAATATTTTAAAGTTATTAGAAGTAGGTTTGGCAGTCACTGTGTTTCTGTAGCAGTGCTGCTTGTACAGTTGCTCACTGACTTACGATAGTTCAACTTAGGATTTTTCACCTTTACCATGGTGTGAAAATGATATGCATTCAATAGAAACCATACTTTGAATTTTTATCTTTTTTTTTTTCTCTCTCTTTTTTTTCCTCTTTCTTTTTTTCCTCCTTTGGCCGCGCTACGCGGCAAGCAGGATCTTAGTTCCCCGACCAGGGATTGAACCCACGCTCCCTGCAGTGGAAACACGGGGTCTTAACCACTGGACCACCAGGGCAGTCCTTGAATTTTGATCTTTTCCCAGGCTAGGAATATGCAGTACGATACTCTCTTGTGATGTTGGTCAGTGGCAGAGAGCATAGCTCCCAGTGCCATGAGGGAGTAAACAGTCAAGGTACTTACGGTCATTCTGTACAAATATAACCGTTCTGTTTTTCACTTTCAGTACAGTGTTCATTAAATTACATGAGATGTTCAACACTTTATTATAAAATAGGCTTTGTGTTAGATGATTTTGTCCACTGTAGGCTAATTAAGTATTATGAACATTAAGGTAGGCTAGACTAATCTGTGATGTTTGATAGGTTAGGTGTATTTAAATGCATTTTCAACTTAATGATATTTTCAATTTATGATGGGTTTATCAGGACCTAAACCCATTGTTTTATCTGATGGAGGTTTTGTTTTGTCTTTGGTGGAGTTGGCACTGCAATGGTGCCTGTCACATTTTTCTTCTAACACAGTTTCACATAAATACGGTTATTTAAAACTGACTTCATAGTGTTGTTGTGAAGTACTTTAAGATAATATATGGCACTAGTGAACGAGTAATTCTAGGGAAGCTATATTATCTAAAAATAAAAGCATGTTTGAAGTCAGCTTATCTGCCATCTGTTAGCTCTGTGGCCTAAAATTTCTGAACCTCTAGTTCCTTATCTTTTAAAAAGGCACAGTGGTGTTCTTTTAAAACGGAATAGTAGTGTTCACAGAGTATTGATAAAATTCTTAGCAGGGCTTCCCTGGTGGCACAGTGGTTGAGAGTCCGCCTGGCAATGCAGGGGACACGGGTTCGTGCCCCGGTCCGGGAAGATCCCACATGCCGTGGAGTGGCTGGGCCCGTTAGCCATGGCCGCTGAGCCTGTGCGTCCAGAGCCTGTGCTCCGCAGCGGGAGAGGCCACAACAGTGAGAGGCCTGCGTCCTGCCAAAAAAAAAAAAAAAAAAATTCTTAGCACAATCAGTATGCAACAAGTTGTAATTATTCAATAAATAGTATCTGCTTTTAAAATTTATAATCACAGTTCTAGTGTTTAGTTTTTAAGTTGAGCAAACAAATCTTGTATGCTTATATGTTTTAGAGCAACATAGAGCTTATTGTAGAAAGTGTGTATGGCACAGAGAACTATAAAGACAAATCATAAATTGCCCATATTTCCAGTAGAGAGAGATCTATCATTTAACACTTGGCTGTTTTTTCTTTTTTAATAGACTTTAATTTTTAATAGTTTCAGATCTTCAGAAAAAGTGAGAAGATAGTACTGAGTATATCAAACCCAGCTTCTCCTGTTTTTAACGTTTTACATTTTAACATTTTATATACTTCGTTATGCTTAATAAACCAATATTGATATATTGTTATTAGCTAAGTCCATAGTTGATTTTGATTTCCTTAGTTCTTATGTAATGTACTTGTTCTTTTCTGAAATCCTATCCAGGATACCATGTTACATGTTACATTGGTTGTCCTGTTTCCTTAGGCTCCTCTTGGCAGGGGCAATTTCTCTGAATTTCTTTTTTTTGATGAACTTAACAGTTTTGAGGAGTACTGGGCACAGATTTTGTAGGATGCCCCACTATTGAGGTTTGTCTGATGTTTTTCTCATGATAAGAATGGGATAATGGGTTATTGGGAGGAAGACCACATGCAAAGTGCTATTTCCATGACATTATATCAAGGGTATATACTGTTAGCATGATTTATCACTGTTGATGTTGGTCATGGTCACCTGACTGAGATAGTGTTTGTCAGGTTTCTCCACTGTAGAGTTACTCTTATTTTTCCCCTTTGCATAATGTACACTTTGGAAGGAAGTCACTATGCACACTCCACACCTACGAAGTAGTGAGTCATGCTGCTTTTTCTTGAGGGTGGGATATATACATAAATTATTTTGAATTCCTCTATATGGGAGATGTGTCTCTTTTTTCCCATTTGCAGTCATCCCTCCATATCTTTGGGTTCTGCATCCACTGATTTAACCAATCTCAGATTAAAAATATTTGGGGAAAAAAAGTGTATATACGTGTATAATTGAATCAGTTGCTGTACAATAGAAATTAACATTGTAAATCAACTATACTTCAATTTAAAAGAAGTATTTGGGACAAAAGTTCCAGTAAGTTCCAAAAAAAGCAAAACTTGAATTTGCCAAATGCCAGCAACTATTTACATTGTATTTGCAACTATTTACATAGCATTTATATTATATTAGGTATTTTAAGTAATCTAGAGATGATTTGAAGTATATAGCGGGGTGTGTCCAGTATGCAAATACTGTGCCCTTTTACATAAGGGGCTTGAGCATCCTCAGATTTTGGTACTTATGGAGGGTCCTGGAACTAATCCCCTGCAGACTCTGAGGGACAACTGTACTAGTTTGTTCAATCATTTATTTAAAGCAACATGGGCTCATGAGTACTTATTTTATATTTTGGGTTATTAGCTAATACTATTTTACTTTGCTCTTTGAATTGTTCTAGATTTGGTCATTTGGAGCTCTTTTGGTTGGCTCCTGTGCTCCTTTGACATAACCCTACTGGGCTTGTGTATGTAGATTTTCTTTTTTCTTTTCCTCCTCTTCCTCTTCTTCCTCCTCCTCCTTCCCTCTCCTGTCTTACCCTTCCCTGTTCCCTACACCCCTCCTCTCCGCTTGTCTCCCTCTCCCTTCACATTCATCTTTGCATTTCCTTATTCTCTGCCACCATAATTATGGCACTACAGAGTCATTTTGTATATTTACTACCTTAGAATCAGCCATTTTGCCAAGAAATTCTGCTTCCATTTATTGGAGAATGGTTTTAGAAACCAATGTCTAGGCACAAGGAATGCTTGTTGCTCCTGTGTGTCATTTCTTTTAGGCCCTCTTAGCTGACAGGCTGAAAAAAATGCTTTTATACTAACCTATGTATTTACACATATTTATAAGTATTTCTGCATGTAACCATCTCTAGCTACATTAAGCTAAACATGAGTTCATACTGTCTCCAACTCTTAATTCATTATGTCATGGATCAGTCTAACTTCCCTCGTTTATCTGTAAACTCCCACTCCAGTAGTAAAATAAATAAATAAATAAATAAATAAAAACCCTGGTCCCTGTCGTCTGCCATTCATTTACTTAATTATTCAATTCTGGTATACATGTATAGCTGTATCAGAATTGTTAACCTCTGCCCATTATAACATTATTTATTACAGTAAGTGCTTATGTGCAGTTCCTTTTGCCTTTAGTCTTACAGACTGCAGTCATTTCCAGAGTTATTTAGTGACCTAAATAAACCCACCCCACCTCCTTCAGTGAGGTTGTTTTTATATATTTGTAATACAGTTAGAATCTCTTGTCACAGTCTGCATTTAATCCCCTAACCTCCTAAATGATTTTTTTTAATTTGCATGGATTAGGTTAAGGTTCATTTTGTGCTATAAAGTTACATGGGTTTTGACAAATGCATCATGTCTTGTATTCACCATTACAGTATCATACAGAATAGTTTTACTGTCCTAAAAGTCCCCTGTACTTCACCTATTCATCATGAACCCCATACCCTTGGCAACCACTAATCATTTTACCATCTCTATAGTTTAGTCTTTTCGAGTGTCATACATGTGATATACATATCATATATACATATTATATGATATGTAACCTTTCATACTGCCTTCTTTCACTTAGCAATATGCCTTTAATGTTATTCTATCTTTTGTGGCTTGTTAGTGCATTTATTTTTAGTGTTGAGTACTATTCCATGGTATAGGTATACCATACTTTGTTTATTCGTTCACGTGTCAAAACATATCTTGGTTATTTCAAGCTTTTGGTGATGATGAATAAATCTGTTATAAACTTCCATATGCAGGTTTTTGTGTTGATAAAGGTTTTCACATCAATTCGTTGAATACCTAGGGACATATTGATGGCTTTTATGGTAACACTATGTTTAGCTTTGGAAGAGACTATCAAACTGTCTTCCAAAGTGGCTGTGCCATTCTACATTCCCACCAGCAGTGTGTAAGAGTTCCTGTTGCTTTGCATCCTTGCCAGCATTTGGTATTGTTAGCTTTTTTGATTTTAGCTATTCTAATAGGTGTATAGTGGTATTTCATTGTTGTAATTTGTAATCCCTGTTGACAAAGGATGATTAGCATCTTTTCATATACTTAATTGCCATCTGTATATGTTCTATAATGAGGTGTCTGTTCAGATCTTTTTTTTTTTTTTTTTTGGTGATACGCGGGCCTCTCACTGTTGTGGCCTCTCCCGTTGCGGAGCACAGGCTTCGGACACGCAGGCTCAGCAGCCATGGCTCACTGGCCCAGCTGCTCCGCGGCATGCGGGGTCTTCCCGGACCGGGGCACGAACCTGTGTCCCCTCCATCGGCAGGCGGACTCTCAACCACTGCGCCACCAGGGAAGCCCTGTTCAGATCTTTGGCCTTTTTTTTTTAAATTGAAGTATAGTTGATTTACAGTGTTGTGTTAGTTTCAGGTGTACAGCAAAGTGATTCAGTTACACATACACATATACCTATGTTTTTCAGATTCTTTTCCCTTATAGGTTATTACAAAATACTGAGTATAGTTCCCTGTGCTATACAGTAGATCCTTGTTGGTTATCTATTTTATATATAGTAGTGTGTGTATATGTTAATAACAAACTCCTATTTTATGCCCTCCCCTTTCCCTTTGGTAACCATGTTTGTTTTCTATGTCTGTGGGTCTACTTCTGTTTTGTATATAAGTTCACTTGTATCATTTTTGTTTTGGATTCTACATGTAAAGGATATCATATGATATTTGTCTTTGTCTGGCAGCCCATTTTTATTTTTTTTTATTATCATTTTTAAATTAATTATTTTTGGCTGCATTGGGTCTTTGTTGCTGTCCGCGGCTTTCTCTAGTTGCGGGGAGTGGGGGCTACTCTTCGTTGCGGTGCGCGGGCTTCTCATTGCGGTGGCTTCTCTTGTTGCGGAGCTTGGGCTCTAGGTGCTCGGGCTTCAGTAGTTGTGGCGCACGGGCTGTTACTCCACGGCATGTGGGATCTTCCTGGACCAGGGCTCGAACCCGTGTCCCCTGCATTGGCAGGCTGATTCTTAACCACTGTGCCACCAGGGAAGCCCTGGTGGCCCATTTTTAAATTGAGTTTTTTTTCTTTCAGTTTTACTGAAATATAATTGACATGCAGCACCATATATATTTAAGGTATACAACATAATGATTTACATCATGAAATGATTATCACAATAAGTTTATTGAACACTGATTATCTCATAGAGATACAGAATTAAAGAAATAAAAAAAATATTTTCCTTGTGATGAGAACTCTTAGGATTTACTCTTAACAACTTTCATATATAACATACAGCAGTGTTAATTATATCCTTATTGAGTTTTAAGAGTTCTTTGTGTATTTTGGGTACAGGTCCTTTATCAGATACCTGTTTTGAAAATATATTCTTTATTTGTGGCTTGCCTTTAAAAATATATATGAAAATAATATATGTATATGAATTATTTATATATAATATATGTAATTTACTTATATATGATTATGTAGAGGTGAGATCATACTGCCTGTTTATTTTTGTACCTTTTCTCTTTAACATTATTTTATAAACCTTCTCTAAACCGTTAAATTTTTTAAAAGGTATTTAATAATAAAACAATATTCCACTGGTAGATTACAGAAATAACCCCAATTCTTTACTCTTCACTGTGTCCATTCCCTTTACTGTAATTTTACGATAAGACTAAATAATAAACATTTAAGGATTTTCAGGTTATATGGTCTCTGTCACAACTGTTCTGCTGTTGTAGCCTGAAAGATCCATAGAAAATATGTAAATGAAAGGAAGTGTCTATATTCTAATAAAACTTTATTTAAAAAAAAGGCAGGGGCTTCCCTGGTGGCGCAGTGGTTGAGAGTCCGCCTGCCGATGCAGGGGACACGGGTTCATGCCCCGGTCCGGGAAGATCCCACATGCTGCGGAGCGGCTGGGCCCGTGAGCCATGGCCGCTCAGCCTGCGCGTCCGGAGCCTGTGCTCCGCAACGAGAGAAGGCCACAACGGTGAGGCCCACGTACCGCAAAAAAAAAAAAAAAAAAAAAATTAGTAGGTCACATTTTGCCTGTAGCCTATAGTTTGTTGACCCCAGATGTAACTTTGTAGTGCCCTTATACTCTTCTCTGGGTTTTGGTGATTAGAATGAGGTGGAAGTTCTGAGTGTAAGGCTCAGGAGGACTTGCACCTCTGTCTTAACTGTGAAAACATGCCTGGTTGAGTGTTGGAGGAAGAGATACAGGTGGCACAGACCAAGTTGCCCCATTGCCCTGTATGAAGCCAGACAACCCTCAGACATTGAGCAAGCCCAGCTAAGATCAGCAGAACTGCTGAGCTGACCTCTGACTAACCCGACACGTGAGTAGTAAACTTATATGCCCCTGAAGGTTTGTGTTCACCTCATAGCATCGTTGTGGCATTAGACAATTGGTAGACTGATGTGCCAGCATTTAATTATCCAATTTCTAAAGTTGGTCATTGCCAGGTGTTTTTCATTTTTCTCCTTTTCTTATAAAAATCTTTCCATTTTGCTCATTTTCTTAGGAGTGAAATTACTGTCAAAGAGCATGTATGAATCTCAGGACACATTACAAAAATCCTTTCCAGAAAGATGCTTTCCATGGGGTAGAATTTTTAGGAGTGTCTCTTTTACAGTCTTACTATTCTTGATATTGACATGTTTCTCTTTTCACTTAATATTTTCTGCTTAAGTAGGTGAGGCCCAGTCCACAGTGATCTGTTTGCTGAACTTCTGTAGCAGTTACTGTCTGTTCTACTTGGTTAGTTTTTATATGCCTCCTGAGTTATCATTACTGTTTTTATGTGTATTTGTCTTTCTCTCTAACTAGACTGCATTTCCTTAAGGCAACACAAATATAATGCATAAGTCCTCAAATATATAGGTAGTAGTATGATTTGACTGAAGTCAATATTTTGAAAAATGGGTATGGTTTTGTTTTAAATAATTCCTTTCGAGTCTGGCATGAAATAAGAAATCAAGCAGATCTTACTGGCGTTAGAGAGGCAGTAAGTGGGATTTATAGGGAGAGTTGTTCATGTTGGTCAAGACTTCATTTTACTTAATAGAAACAAAACCTGCATCTAATTCTAAGCTTGGTAAATTTTATGTGAGTAGTGCTAATTATAATTAATTAACCACAGAAGTCGTATGTTGTAGTATTAACACCAACTGTTCAATGTAACACACAGTAAATAGTTTTCTTACTTTAGGGTACTTTATTGTATATAATAGCACAAATGGTATTTGTAAATGATCATGTGGACAGAGAAGTACAAATGACCTATGCAGGGAAGGTAGCTTGTAATCAGAACGATAAACTCTTGGGCAGTATTCAAGAAGTATGAAATATGTCTGGTAGTTTTCCTGTGTTTATGCATTTGGATCAGAATAATGTTGATGTGCTGACTACTTGACAGAGGCTGAGATAAATCAGTGTTCATTTGGGTTCTAGAGTGTCAGCATAAACAAATGCTATGGAAGTCTCCACGGAGTGTTGCGAGACTGGGTTGGTGACACTCTGAATAGTCTGGAATGTGGAATTCTGTGTTTCTGAGAGGATCTTAAAAATATCTATGTTCTGATTGTAGAGTTCCATTTTGGCATTTTTCCTTTTTATTTTTATTGGAGAATAGTTGGTTTACAATGCTGTGTTAGTTTCTGCTGTACAGCAAAGTGAATCAGTTATACATATACACATATCCACTCTTTTTTAGATTCTTTTCATATATATATATGCCATTAGAGTATTGAGTAGAGTTCCCTGTGCTATACAGTAGGTCCTTATTAGTTATCTGTTTTATATATAGTAGTGTGTATATGTTAGTCCCAATTTCCCAATTTATCCCCCCCCTACACCCAGCCTTCCCTCCTGGTAACCATAAGTTTGTTTTCTACATCTGTGACTCTTTCTGTGGCATTTTGCCTTTTATTTTGTGAGAATAGATAGACTCTGATCCTAGGTAAACTTGTAATTTGCAGAAAGTTTGTTTGGGGTTGTTCCCCCAGTCCCTTACTCTGCCTTCCCTAGTCATGTTTGCGTTTTCTTCTTTTCATAGGAAATGGTTTGATATTCATAGTAAGGGATAGAATAAATAGTTATGGAGTAAAGTGTTACTCCTGAGAGTATTTTCATTTTTGTTAGGGACTTAAGCAAAGGCACATTCAAATGGAGGAAATATATTTTGGGAGATAGCAAATCTTCTGAGTGTGGTAGATTGAATTGTTGGTCACAATTCTTAATTCCTCTGTAAGTAATCAATAGCCTTATATTGCCCCAGTCCTTATGGTGGTGGAGTGTATTTCTTTGTCCCTTAACTTTGGATTTGGCTGTGTGACTTGCTTTGGCAGTGGGGTGTTAGTGGATATGGTAAGAAGATTAAAATGCCTTTGCTTATTTGCATTTGTGTTCCTGTCTTTCTGCCTTCACCACGAGAAGAAATGTCCTGGATAGTCACTGCCTCATCTGGGCTCAGAATGGAACATTTGAAGCAGTGTCACTCTAAACAACCCCGAGTGTAAGAATAAATGATTAGTTGTTAAGCCTTTGAGTTTTGGGGTGGTTTCTTATGTAGTATCATTGGCAATAGCTAACTGATAGTATCTTCATCTTTAAAATTCATTAAGTAGTTGTCAGTGGATACCTTCTCTGATTGTAGAAATAGCCAATCTCCTTTCCCCCATTCATTGGATAGGGTTAAAGTTAAGATGATAGTGGATATACTCCTGTAGAGTCCCTTAAAGCAGCCTGGCGTTTACTGCTGCTTTCACTGTTATGAACAAGTACAAAAATTTTATTGGGTTCATTCCCATGCATTCTCCTTTCTGTCTGTATTATAGGCTTTACTGGTTTAAATAATGGTTCCTTGGGCAGATGGGGGAGGCCAAGAAGACCTAGCTCCATTTGTTCCCAACTCTGCTTCAGGCAAGCAGCTTCACTTTTATTTAGGTATTTGGTTTTCATGTAAGATTTTGTTAGGAAAAAAGTATTTTTTAGAAAATTTAAAAATTGCTTATAAACAAACTTGTACATTCATACCATGGGATATTATCAAAAAGGAATGAACTCTTGATACACATAACTTGGATGAATCTCAAGGGAATTATGCTGAGTGAAAAGAGTCAATCTCAAAAGGTTATATATTGTGTCATTCCATTTATATAACATTCTTGAAACAACAAATTTATAGATAGAAAATGGCTTAGTGATTGCCAGGGTTTAGGGATGGGTGTCTGTGTGGAGGTTGGGTGTGGCTATAACCGGGTAGCACAAGGGAGGTTTTTGAGGATGGAACAGTTCTGAGGTTTGACTGTGGTGATGATCACATGAAACTACACAGGTGATAAAATTGCACAGACAGGCAGGCAGATACACATACACATGCTTGTAAAACTAATAAGATCTGAATAAGCTCTGTGGATTGTCTCAGCGTCAGTTTCCTGGTTTTGGTCCTGTATTCTAGTTATGCAAGATGTTACCCTGGTGGGAGGATAGGTGGAGAATACACAGGACCTCCCTGTACATTTTTTAAATTTGTTATTTCAGAATTAAAAGGGGAATTAAAGGCATTGCCATGTGTAAGAGCTAATATTAGAGGAAAAAATTTTTCCTTTAATAAATCAAATAATCCTAATAAATGATTTATTTGGAAGAAATTTAAGTGAATATTGATACATTTTATTGTCAAGTTATTCATTTCTGATAATCTAAGATGTTCCTTAGAGAAAAGTTAATGTGACAGAAGAGAGGGTGCATGTGTGTATGTGTGTGTGTTTATTCAGTTCTGTCAAGTGGAATTTATAGGAGTCCCACAAAAGGACCCATTGTTATTGCTGATATTAGCAAAAGGAAAGAGGAGGATATTAAGTAAGGGAAAAGAGAAGAGAGGGTCTACATTTTATGAGGCAGAAGGCAACTGACAGAGGACTAGCAATTTTCAGTTTTGGCAATCCAGGGAGACCTTTGTGTTAGGAAACTAAAAGCAGTTTTCTTTCCATTAGGAATGTTCAAAGCTGTAAATGTTCACAGTAACATGACCCCTTTCTGTCACATATTTGGGACTAAACTGAAGTTCACAGGAGTTGGATTGAGGCTTACTGGTTTGAGAATAAAATCATCTAACAGCCCCTAGCTTTAGACTCTAATCTAATTCAGTGATGTTAACATCACCAATGTCCTATACAAATTTCCCCATTGTTCTGTGATTTGAGAATTTCCAGTGCAAGCAAAAAAATAGAAATGCTTTTTTTAAAAAAGAATTTTAAAGATTGTGATATGATTTGTCTTAGTACTTCTTTTAGTTATTTAAAAAAAATAGTTTATGATGCAAAACAGTCTAACATGAGTTACGGGTCTGATAATATGTTTACCCAGTCTGGTGCTTCCCACTGACTAAACCATGGAAAGTTGAGCATCAGACCTGTAGTATGAAATATGGAACCATATTTACCCCAAGCATATGAATGAATGTATCAAGAAGGAAGGGAGGTCAGTCATATCCTTTATTGTATAACTGCTTTTTCATATTTTCCTTTTTCTAAGGTATGAGGATACAAAATAAAAGGCGCACAGGTGGTACTCAGCTGTCTTTACCGTACAGTCACATTTTCTTTTTTTATATGACATCATATGGTAATACAGTTTTACTCTACTTATATGTGTGTGAAAGGAAGTGCAGAATATAGTTAAGTGCATAGGCTCAAGAGCCAAATGTCCTGAGTTCAGATCCCAGCTGTGATCCTCAGGCAAGTACTTCCCTTCTTTGACTCAATCTACTTATCTGTAAAATGGGATTCTGTTGTTTAAAATTGTGTGTCCTATTATTGTGAGGGTAATAGAAATGCAGTATTTTTCAGATGGTCTGTACTGTCTCTACTCACATAAAGGGGCTGGAAGTGCAAAAAGGAAAACAAGTGGGCCTGGAGCAGTAAAAAGGAAGTTGAAGGGATGATACCCAGAGATAGAAGTGCAGATGCTGCCGCCCTTGTGTTGACCTGCTGCTGTACTCTTGAAGGCACAGAGGCAGGCCTGGATCTGCTGAAGAGGTGTCACTTAACCAAAGGCTGCTGCTTCTGCCCTGGCTGCTCATTTGGAATCCATTTCCATAGCAGCAAGAGTGTCTGCCAGCAACGGTCACACATTGGGAGCCAGGGCCTTTGTCTTTCTTCAGCTTCCCCAGTTCCTTTCAGTGCCTAACAGGAAGCTACCTGGCAAGAGAACTTAGAAGTATAGTTTGATGTTTCCCAGCCCCAGATGTTCAGAGTAGCATATAGAAGGGTAGGTGGGATGAAATATAACAGGTAACTAACCTGTGCAAAGACTATGTATATGCACATATCTTCTATAATCAGTAACTGTGTCTCTAGGAAGGAGAACTTGGGGGCTTGAGCACAGCAGTGGAGGGATGCATTCATTTTATTCCTTGTCTTTGGGGCTTTGTTTTTAATGCCTTTAGATCTACAGAATTAAGTTGATTTTATTCATTTCATAGCATCTTGATTTTTGTTCATGCAATGCATCATGCCATTCCTTTTTCCCATTGTCACTTATGCCATGTATGTCTACCTCCCATACTTTTATATAGATATATTGAAATTCTTGAAAGAGATTGGGCTGGCGCAAAGGTTCATTAGGTTTTTTTCTGTAAGATGGCTCTAGTAGCACTTAGTTGTCTTTAACTTCATTCAAAACAATTTTGTTAGATTGTATGCGACAGCTGTCATCATTAGCGTGCCTTTAAAAAAAGACCAAAATTGGTGAATTTTTGTGTAGCCATTTTAATACTGAAGATGGAAAAAGCAACATTTTTGGCATATTATGCTTTATTATTTCAAGAAAGGTAAAAGTGCAGCTGAAACGCAAAAAAAGAGTTCTGCAGTGTACGGAGACAGTGCTGTGACTGATCGAACATATATCAAATGTGGTTTGCCAAGTTTCGTGCTGGAGATTTCCCGCTGGATGATGCTCCATGGTCGGGTAGACCAGTTGAAGTTGATAGCGATCAAATCGAGACATTAATTGAGAACAATCAGTGTTATACCAGGCGGGAGATAGCCGACATACTCAAAATATCCAAATCAAGCGTTGAAAATCATTTGCACCATCTTGGTTATGTTCATCACTTTGATGTTTGGGTTCCACGTAAGTTAAGCAAAGAAAACCTCCTTGACCGTATTTCTGCATGTGGTTCTCTACTTAAATGTAATGAAAACGTTCTGTTTTTAAAATAAATTGTGACGGGCGATGAAAAGTGGATACTGTACAATAATGTGGAACGGAAGAGATCGTGGGGCAAGCGAAATGAACCACCACCAACCACACCAAAGGCCGGTCTTCATCCCAAGAAGGTGATGTTGTGTATATGGTAGGATTGGAAGGCAGTCCTCTATTATGAGCTCCTTCCAGAAAATCAAACAATTCCAACAAGTACTGCTCCCAATTAGACCAACTGAAAGCAGCACTCAATGAAAAGCGTCCGGAATTAGTCAACAGGAAACGCATAATCTTCCATCAGGATAACGCAAGACCACATGTTTCTTTGATGACCAGGCAAAAACTATTACAACTTGGCTGGGAAGTTAATTCATCCGCCGTATTCACCAGACATTGCACCTTCGGATTTCCATTTATTTCGCTCTTTACAAAATTCTCTTAATGGAAAGAATGTCAATTCCCTGGAAGACTGTAAAAGGCATCTGGAAGAGTTCTTTGCTCAAAAAGATAAAAAGTTTTGGGAAGATGGAATTATGAAGTTGCCTGAAAAATGACAGAAGGTAGTGGAACAAAAGGGTGAATACGTTGTTCAATGAAGTTCTTGGTGAAAATGAAAAATACGTCTTTTATTTTTACTTAAAAACCAAAGGCACTTTTTGGCCCACCCAATATGTAATGTTATCCATGGGTTAAATTTAAATAAATGCTGTTGTGCTAAAATTTTTATTCTTTATTACTTTTTTACACTTAGCATTAGGTTTCTGAAATGGATCCATGTTGCTGTATATAAATTTGGTTCACTATTTTTTGTTGCATGATATTCTACCATATACATTTATCACGCTTTCTCTTCTCATCTGTTTTCCCATAGATGGGCATTTAAGTTGCCTGCAGTTATCTTGCATACAATACTGCAATGAGCAGCTTCATCCCTGTTTTATTTACTTTATATTGATCTGTTGAGAGTTTCTGCGGTGTATGTATATCCAGTGTGGCAGGCAGCCTCAAAAATAGCTCCCAATGATCCCTGCCTCCTAATATTCACACCTTGTTTAATCTCCTCCCCTTTCATGTGGACTGACCCTAGCAATTCTGTTCTAGTGAATAGCATCTGGCAATTGTGATGAGATGTCACTTCCAAGATTAGATTTTTAAAGACCTGTGACTTCTGTCTTACTTGCCATTTCTCATTCTCTCTTCTTTGGGGGAAGCAAGTTGCTATGTTAGGAACCACCCTGTGGAGAGGTCCATGTAGCAGGGAACTTAAGTCTCTGACCAACAGCCAACAAGCCTCTGAGATCTGGCAACAGCTTTGTGAGTGAGCTTGGAAGCAGATGCTTCCCAAGTTACCCTTGGGGTAACTGCGGCCCCAGCTGACTCTTGATTGTGACCTTTTGAGAGACCCTACTCAGGCACCTGACTAAACCACATCTGGATTCCTGACCCACAGAAACTGAGATAATAATCTTGGGTAATTTGTTGCACAGCAATAGGTAACTAATATACCCAGAAATGTGATTGTGGGGCTGTGGGATATATGCATACTTAAGTACTGTCAGATTTCTTTCTTGTCAGCAATACTTGAGGCTTTTGTTTCCTCACACTTTTCACTAGCACTTACTTGCTAGTATAAGGTGTTTCTAAATAATTTTTCGCAAACCTGATAGGTGTAAAGTGATATCTCATTTTAATTGTATTTATTTGATAACATGCTGAATATCCAGTCATATCCCTTTTGGTCAGTGCTTATTTATATTCTTCTTTCTTTGATTTTTCTGTCTTGTGTTGATTTGATGAAATGTCTTATAATAGCACTTACTGGTTTCAGAAATTGCAAATATCTTCACTCATTTTATTAGTTGTTAAATTTGCAAATAATATCCTTCATTAAACAGAAGTATTTAACTTTGATGTAGTTATAACAAGAAATTCTTTCTCCTTAAGGTTTGTGCTTCTCTGGATCTTGTTCAAGCAGGACCACTGATATCTATAATTTAGATTTTCTGAATAAATAAAAGTCTTCTTACTAAAAACTGTTGGATGAATTGAAGCAGGTTTAAAGATATGGACAAACACTATGCTCTGCTGTTGCCCATTTCATCTGAATTTGCTTTGCAACATCACTGCAAGTACTTATCTTACATATAATGTGGTAACTTAACCCATTCATAAATCTGGATAAAGATGAGATGTGGCTGTGTTGCAAGTGACCTGAATTAGGTTAATAGAACCTCGTGGGAGTGAATTAATGCATTGGCCCCCAAGTTATAGAAACTATAAGATAAAGTATGTTGCAAAATAATAAAAGGTATTTTTCTACTTTCTTTTTATTTAAGTTAGAGGAGAAAGCCCCAAACTCTTTTAAATAATACTTTTAGCTTTAGTTTTAAAATGTCCACCGGATGGCACCAGTGCATGATAAGTACTTAATGAAAATCAGAAGCATTATTCTCGCACGTATCTTAAAATCTGTTGAAATAAGAATGTATTGACAGTGTAATTATGGAGATAATTTTGGCTCCCTATTAATTAGTCTTCAGGAAACCCTTTCTGAGGCTCTAGGTTGGGTGAGATATCTTTCTTCTGTAATTATTTACTAGAGTCTATTTCTTTCACTTGAGGTAGAGATCAGGACCTTCTTAGCCTCACTAGGCCATGAATAGTGGGACTTTTATTTTTCTAGTAATCATTAGATTATGAGTTAAAGCCAGGTTTGGGAGAAGAGAAACCTAAAATATAGACTTTCTAATTTAAACATATCTTTCAACGTGTATAAAACCTGCAGGTTGGGAAAATCATGGAAATAAACACTGCATTGCTTTAATTTTATATAATGAATTGATAATGAAAAAAATTAGGCAAGATTATCCACCTCATTCACTGGACTGATCTACAAGTACCATTTCCTTTTGGGAAGTAAGCATAGAGAAATTTGTAGACTTTGAAAAATAAATATTAATTAATATATCCAAGGACCATAAGAGTAACTTCCAAGCAACAATCTGTACTCCAAGTATAAAACTTACATACCATTTATTCTGAATGGTACTGATGACTCAGGCTCTGTGCCTGGTTCCAAACATCCTAGAAAAGTTTCTGTGAGCTCCCTCTCTCTTGTCTTTTGGAGACATGATATCTTTTCTATGTTACTAATACATTGAGAGGCCCAGCCAAGCATCAGGCTTTCCATCCCTGATATCTCCAGAACCTTCTTACTGCTGTTCACTTGCGGCAGGTACTCAGCATGTTTTCACTATTGAATTCACTTTTAAAAAATGATCAATGCCAATATTTCCCAAAGTGTGATTAGAGAAACGATAATCTTTCCAGAAGCTACTTGGAAGGTGTTCTGTGGTTAAGCAAACTTTTTTCTCAGCACCGCTCACATTATCATGTTAAAGATTCTCTGAAGCCTTTTAGCCATGATTCTCAGTAGAGTGGTACTGCCCCCTAGGAGACATTTTATAAATTATAAATTTGTGGGAGTGTTCTTGTCACACCAGTTGGCCCAGATGTCATGGACAGTAGATAGTGTGCAGTGCACAGTCTGTCCTATAAAAACAAGAGTTCTCCCTCACCCCCTGGGACTTACTTTTGTCCTTGTAGCTTTAAAATCTGTTTATAATTAAGCTTAGGACCTAACTCTGATAGGCATTCTCATTCTGTAAATGAAACAGAAGAAGAAAGAATTCAGGTGACTCATCGTAGGTCACTCAGAGGCCTGGGCCAGAGCTAGGAAGAGAGACCTGATTTCCAGATCCATGCCCTTTCTTCTGTATCTTACAGCTCTGGAGGTTGGCCAATCCTAGCACAGACTTCTCTCCATTCCTCTGTGCTTCTATAACCAGGGAGTAAGTAGGCAGGGAAGAGGTTGAACCCTGCGACAGAGCAGCGTTGGGGCAGGTGAAGCATTCCCCTGGTAAGGGGCTGTCTGTCCAGTCTGAAATGCACCAGTTTCTTATTTCCCTATTCCTACTTCTTGTTGCTTGCCTTTCAAGTTCATCACCCTTCTTATATCTCTAGATCAAAAGGGTGATCAAGGGAAGGGAAAGCAAATGAAATCGCAGCTCACTAGTTAAAACTACCAGATGGAGTGTGGAATCTGTGATTTAGCACTGCTTTGTATTACTTTGTTTTCCCATTATCTTTTGTTCTTCCTGGGGCTTGTGGTTGGCATTTGCATAACCAACTCTAGTTGTGATTAGAGACCTATAGTATGTCTTTATTCTTAGGAAGAAATAATAGCAAATAGTGTGTACTACAAGTCAGACATTGTTTTAAGTGCCTTATGTAAATACATTAATTCATGTAATCCTTACAAAAACTTTATGAGGTAGGTAATAGTGTTATCTTTATTCAGATGAGGAAACTGAGGCAAAAGAAGGTGAAATTGTGTACTCAAGGTTACACAGCTAGTAAGTGGTGGAGAAGGGACAGTATTTTGCCCCAAGTCATACAGTGGCAGAACCCAGATTTTAACCTGGGGAGTCTGGCTTCAGAGAAAAGCTTATAAGATTACCAAAGAGAAACAGGCTAGGGTATACTCAGAACAAGACAGGTGGAATCTTGTGGTTCTCTTTTAGGATGAGTATTGCAAGAACTTCTATTGAAAACTTAGTTGGCTGAAGGAAAACGTACAACCCAAAAGTTGTGACTTACGTTTTATTCAGGGAGCTTACTGAGGACTGTAGCCCGGGAGACAGCCCTCAGATAGCTCTGAAGAACTATTGCAAAGAGGTAAGGGAGGAGCCAGGATACATAGGAGTTTTTGCTGGGGAAAGAAAAAAGTGTAGTCAAACATCAAAAGATTACTGCTAATCACAAAAAATAGACATCTCAAGTTAATGGTTTTAGTGCTTTCCTATGTATGGGAAGGTGCATGAGTCTGGGCTCACTGAAGTTATTCCTTAGATATGCGATATGCATCTTATCTAGGACCTGTGTCCTGTTTTTCTCTATCCTGAATTCCCTCTCAGGGGACACCAGTGGGGGTGGCTGCTGTGGCTGAGGGCTTGATGGCGGGCAGTATTTACTGGAATGGCAGGCAACGTTTTTTGTCTGCAACTCATTACCAAGTTTGAGCTTTGTTTTGAAATCTAAAAGGGTGTCATGGTATAAGAAGTCTTAGAAGGAACTTCCTACCTCTAAATCTCTCCATTCAGTTGTCATAGTCTCTTAAATTCTATCCATAAAGTGTCAGACCTTTGAGTTTTCTTTGGGTTCAACTGTTAGAAAGATATATTCTTAAACGAGTAACATATTAAACTAATTGACAGACAAGTATCAGTTACTTAGTAGTTTTGAGCAAAGCTGCAAAGAGGTGAGGCTAGAGCCTCCTGTCCATCTTTCTTCTTCCTTCCTTCCTTCCTTCCTTTCTTTTTCTTTCTTTCCTTTCTTCCTTTCTTCCTTCTTTTCCTCCCTCCCTCCCTCCCTCCCTCCCTCCCTCCCTCCCTCCCTCCCTCCCTCCCTCCCTTCCTTCCTTCCTTCCTTCCTTCCTTCCTTCCTTCCTTCCTTCCTTCCTTCCCTGTTTCCTTCCTCTGTCCTTTGGCTTTGTTTATAGCTGCAATCTGAGTAATATCAACAGCAAATATCAGCAAAAATAGATTTAAAATGAGGAGCAGGACATTTTTATTTCATGCTTGCTGTCAAGTTTTATTAAGCTTTTTTACTGGACTGTCTATTTGTCCCTCTGTGAGTTTGGTGTAAATGTATTACCCATCCAACATGTGGGCCAATGCTCTTTTTCAAGCTTGTGCTAATTAATAAGAGAGACCAGAGCTGGAACTCAGACAAGGCAAATCTACAAGTGGAACACTGGATGGGGAAGCAGGTGCATATCCTGTCTTGAGGTGGTGGTGAGCATGTGGGTGACTAGAGGTGAGGTGCAGTGGACCAGCCTGGGAAAGACGGGGGACCAGTGGGTGTGCACCGAGGGAGTGCCTGCTTGCTCAGGGTTGGGCCCTGGGCACTTTCATACAATGGCAAACAGGTAAAAGACTTCACTGGCATCCTTCCTGGTTCCTGAATTCAGAGTTTAAAATAAGGGAGGGGCTTCCCTGGTGGCGCAGTGGTTAAGAATCCACCTGCCAATGCAGGGGACACGGGTTCAAGCCCTGATCCGGGAAGATCCCACATGCCGGAGAGCAGTGATGCCTGCGCGCCACAACTACTGAGCCTGAGCTCTGGAGCCTGCTAGCCACAACTACTGAAGCCCACATGCCTAGAACCCATGCTCCGCAACAAGAGAAGCTACTGCAGTGAGAAGCCCACGCACCACAACGAAGAGTAACCCCTGCTCGCCGCAACTAGAGAAAGCTTGCATGCAGCAACGAAGACCCGATGCAGCCATAAATAAATAAATAAATAATTAAAAACAAAATAAAGGGAATATATGGAGACTTTAAAGTCTCAGTTGTGATGAAATTTTCCTCAGAACTTAGCAGCACATCTTATCTACCTTAAAATAGTTATCCAAATTGTGATTTTAGATATTTAAAAGCCTGATATAAAGCTAGTTTTACATTCCTTTTACTACATGCCAAAGGTAACATGCATCATAAAGAAAAGATAGATGAGAATTATTTTGTTTCAAACACTACTATGAACACTTTTCATAAAGTATGTAATAGGTATTAAGAACTAAGGTGCTTTGAATGCTGAACAGTCAGCTACAGAGCAATTCGTCACCTGAGCAACTCACATGGAAAGCATCTGACAGATGAAATCTGGAAATGGCTAAATAAAATGAGTGGATCACAGTGGTATTCCTGGTGGCCATATTTGGCCAGGATTAGGAAACCACAGAATTGGGAATTAGCCGCCTTGGGCTTGCCTCCCGTTTTACTGTGGAACCATGGGAGGTGCAGTTAACCTCTCTGTTAGTGTCTTACCTGCCTACTTCATCAGGGATTATTAGCACCATATACAATGATGAGTGGGAAAGTATCTTAAAAACTGAAACTCTGTACCAATTAAGATATTGTCATTACTCGTTAATCTAGTTCATAATGCAAATAAATTTCAATGAGGCTCCTTTTTCCTTAGAAAATGTATTCTTTTCTGTTATAACATTCTATTGATAACACTTACTTAAGTAACAGAAACATCAGGCAAACAATAAGTAGCAGTGCTGCAGCTGGAGCCCTGATGACGTTTCAGGGGAATATATGAATATCCTGATTCATCCTGGGGTGTTTCTTTAGGGTCTTTAGGTCACCTGCATTCAGTGCTACTAGGGGTCTCACTTCCTCTAATTTTGTGGAACTAGCTTCTTGCTCAGTGAAGTTGCTATTTTGTCTTCTAAATAGTCAAGAGAGACAAACTTCTGATTTTAATACATCCCCACATCATTTTTACGGATCATGGACTTTTTCTTCTCACATGGGCTTCAGTATCTGGGCTCCAGCCTATTTCCTATAGTTGACTGCAGGTAAAAGGGTATCCCCCATTTTATGTCTACACCCATATGTTCAGACTAGTCTGAGTCTTCAGGGAGGCTCTGTGTTTTGATGACCTCAGGAACTGGGGAAATTGCACAGGAGATTCCTGCTGGGGGTGAGCACAGAAAGCTAGCTATACTCTTAGAGGCTCAAGTGGTTCCAGGTCGTCTCTTGAGTCCCAGATTCTCCATCTTGGCTCTGACCCACCTCATCAGACTTGGATCTGCAGGGCCTGCCCAGAAGAACCCAGAAACCCTCTGAGGGAGCCTTAGAACTGACCAGAGTCCTGAGGCATCTTCCAGGCTGAGCTGCATGGACCACTGGCTGATCTTGGTGGAGAGCTGTGGTTGTCATAAGTTCCCAATATATGTCCTCAGGGTTCTTCTAGGACATCTCCAGTACGTCCTAGGCTTCCTGTGATAGAGACTTCTGTCAAACAGTTAGCTCTGTCTGCCAGAGGGGCACTAGCAGCCCTGAACTCACTCTGGTCTCAGGCTGGGCTGTTCTTCACAGAGTCCTCACTGTGTGGTCAATTTCATTCTTGTCATTATAAGTTCCCCTGAGATACTGCTTCCTATTTCAAGGCCCAGCTCAAATGTCACTTTTTTCCCCCTGTAGGCTTCCAACTTTAACAGAATAAATTACTCCATAAAGTGCTATCTGTGCTCGTAGTTATTTATCTGTAACTCTAGTGAAACAACACACAGGCATCTAAAATGTGTCTGCCTTTATGCTTAAAGGGAGCTGTAAACTTCTTGAGAGAAAAGATTACATGTAACTCATTTCATCTATTCATATATTTGCAAGGTCTTGCACCGTGATTGGAACAATACATGTTTATTGACTTAAATTCCTTTAAAGGACAATAAGATGGAGATCAAAGACAGTACCACTCTTTTCCTAATTAATTATTTCAACAAATTTGTTGAGAACCTACTCACATATTAGACACTGGCATGCCCTGAAGAGGCAATTATGAATAAGACATACATAATTCTTAACCTCTAGGGAGCTTATAGTCTTGTCCACTTTAATGCCTTGGTCTCTCAGTTTAGTGATAAATCAGTTGTTGCTTCTGGTGGTGGTGAGCTGAGCCAGACCACTCCTTCTCACACACCCAGGACATGGAAAAGTGCTGCTGCTGGTGGTGGTAGAAGAAGCAGACAGCATGGCAGAATTGTGCCCTCCTGACTATACTCATGATTATTGTAGCATGTCCAACCATCATGTACTGTTTCCCACTTTTTCCCAAGCAGATGTCAGATAAGCATCTGGATAATGACTAGTTTGGTCTGGGAGCCTAGGCTTGATCTCCTGGAGTAGATACTCAGGATGGATGAGCCAGGAAATAAGGAGGGGGTCAAATCAGAGAAGCCAAGTCCATTTCAGATCCAAAGGACAAGCATGGGATGGACAGTGGGGGACAATGTTCAAAGTTTAGAGGCAATATTGGACAGGAATAAATCTGGGAATTATAGGAATGGAGCTGGAGGTTAAGAGTTAGGTAGTTGATGGATCCAAGAATTTTGTGGTAAATAAAGCTGGGATGTCCACATTTTTCCATTCATGAATTTCTCAGTTTGCTGAAAGATACAGGGCTGAGCTGTTTGGGGAGTGATGTCAGCCATATGGCTGAATAAGACATCACTCATTTGTGGCCTTCCCCCAACAACAACAATTTGGCATCCATCCAGGGACAAAAGTGCCTTTGTGGGAGCTGTGGGATCCAGCCTCATAGGTCAAGGGGTCCAGGAAGAATCTTGCCCACTCATGTGACAGATAATAGGCAACTGGACCTTGGCCCTGGCTTTGGACCCTGCAATGACCTGTGAACCGGCTCCAGTCCCTCTTGGCTACAGTCCAGGAGCCCCTGGAAAACACTGTCTTAGTCATCCATGAGCAAGAGAGCCTTTGGGGAAGTCAAAATTTCCAGTGCAAAAATCCTAGCACACCACTGAAACAAAAACATATGAGTTTGGATGTAATGGAGTGGGTAAGAGGAACAATTTGACTACCTGCATCACCCCATCCCCAAGACGGCACTGCTTAGGGCCAAGACAGATCTTCTCAGCCTGTGATTTCTCCAGTGGGGGAAATGAGAGTGTGTGAATGAGCACCTGGATTCCCCATTGTGTGGGACACTCTCGAGGCTCATTTCTCTCACCCATCCAGGGTACTGAGTTGTGAGCTGCATGACTGGGCAGGTGCAGGGGAAGACTGGGAGGGCACCAGATTGGACTCTTGGAGGGCGTCAAAGGGACACAGATTCTCCTGTGTCACAGACTCCATCAAGAAGCTTGCCCATGAGCTGCTGGGGGCAGCTTGCCAGCAGATCCCCCCAACTGGCCTATGGGTACCCCCAGTGTTCCGTGTGCTTCATTCCCCCCCCACCCCCGGCCTACTGTGGTGGCTCCCTGTGCATGCTCCCACTGGTGGCAGCAAGAGTGAGCTTTGGCAAATGGCTAGTGAGCATGTACAGAAAATCGACCTGAATCTGCGGACCAGGGAGAACCTACAAACTTGAGTTTTAGTGCTACTTCTGTAAAAACAAAAAGGAGACCATCGGTACTCAGCCTGGTTTGTTGCAAAATCAAGAGAAGGTATACAGGCATATCTTTTTTTTTTAAACATCTTTATTGGAGTGTAATTGCTTTACAATGGTGTGTTAGTTTCTGCTTTATAACAAAGTGAGTCAGCTATACATATACACATATCCCCATATCTCCTCCCTCTTGCTTCTCCCTCCCACCCTCCCTACCCCACCCCTCTAGGTGGACACAAAGCACTGAGCTGATCTCCCTGTGCTATGCGGCTGCTTCCCACTAGCTATCTATTTTACGTTTGGTAGTGTATATATATCTTATTGTGCATGGCTTTACTGCAATTTGCAGGTTATTGTGTTCTTTATAAATTGAAGGTTTGTGGCAACCCTGTGTTGAGCAAGTCTATTGGTACCATTTTTCCAACCACATTTGCTCACTTTGTGTCTCTGTGTCACATTTTGGTAATTCTCACAATATTTCAAACTTTTTCATTATAATTATATTTGTCATGGTGATCTATGATCAGTGATCTTTGATGTTACTATTGTAATTGTTTTGGGGTGCCACAAACTGTGCCCATATAAGATAGTGAACTTAATCGATTGTTGAAATGACAACAAAGGATTTAGAATATTACATATATTACATAGACTTAGTTGATAAAGCAACGGCAGGGTTTGAGAGGATTGATTCCAATTTTAGAAAAAGTTCTATTGTGGGTAAAATGCTATCAAACAGCATTGTGTGCTACAGAGAATCATTTGTAAAAGCAGGAATTGACGTGGCAAACTTCATTCCTGTCTTATTTTAGGAAATCGCCACAGCCACCCCACACTTCAGCAACCACCTGCCTGACGAGTCAGCAGCCATCAACATCGAGGCAAGACCCTCCACCAGCAAAAAAAATTGCAACTTGCTGAAGCCTCAGATGATGGTTAGTATTTTTTGGCAACAAAGTATTTTTTAATTAAGATATGTACATTTTTTAGACATAATGCTATTGGACACTTACTAGACTACAGTATAGTGTAGACATAACTTTTATATGCATTGGGAAACCAAAAACATCATGTGACTTTATTGCGGTATTCACTTTATTGTGGTGGTTTAGAACTGAACCTGCGATATCTTCAATGTATGCCTATAAATTAGGAATTCTTCCACAAGAGGGAGCAAGAAGCATGGAGCAGGTAGAAAGCCTCAGAATCACTAGCAGGGCTGGTGGAAGGTATTTCTTTCTCAAAGGAGGTTAATAAAGACTAAAGGAAGAGACTGTTACTTCAAATGACAAGATGGCAACACAAAACTTCAAGGACATGAAAAAATCTAGGAAACAGGACATCACCAAAGGATTATAATTATTTTCCAGTAACTGATCTCAAAGACATGCAAATCTGTACTTTACATGATAAAGATTTCAAAATAGTTGTTTTAAGGAAACTTAATGAGCTACAAGAAAATACAGTTCAAAAAAATCAGGAAAACAATACATAAACAAAATGAAAAGTTTAACAAAGAGACAGAAATCATAAAGAAGTGAATAAAAATTCTGGAGCTGAAGAATACAAGGAATGAAATGAAAAATGAAATGGAGAGCATCAACATCAGAATGGATCAAACCAAAGGAAAAATCTGTGAGTTAGAAGATAGGAACTTTGAAGGTATCCAGTCAGAGAACAAAGGAAAAAGAATGAAAAAGAATGAAGGAAGCCTATGTGATTTATGGGATACCATGAAAAAAAATGCTTTGTGAATTATTGGAGTTCCAATAGCAAGAGAGGAAGAGAAAGGGGCAGAAAGCTTATTTAAGGAAATAACAGCTGAGAACTTCTCAAATTTGGACAGAGATTTGGATATCCAAGTTTATGGATCTCATAGGTCACCAAACAAACTCAGCTTTAAGAAATTCTCTTCAAGACACATTATACTAAAACTGTTAAAATTTAAAGACAAAGGGAGAATCTTAAAAGCAGTAAGAGAAAAGAAGCTTGGAAATTACAAGGGAACCCCCATAAGGCTACCAGTGGATTTCTCAGTGTAAACCTTACATCAGAAGAGAGTGGGATGATATGTTCAAAGTGCTAAGAGAAAAAACACTGCCAACCAAGAATACTGTATCTGGCAAAGTTATATTTTAGAAATGAAGGAGAGATAATGACTTTCCCAGAAAAGCAAAAACTGAGAGAGTTCAACACTACTAAAAATACCTTACAAGAAATGCTGAAAGGAGTTCTTCCAGCAGAAATGTAAGGATGCTAATTAGTAACCTAAAAAATATACAACACACTCTTAAATGATATAAAAAATAAACTCAAAATAGATTAAAGACTTAAATGTAAGACCTGAAACCAAAAATCCTAGAAGAAAACAAAGGCAATAAGCTCTTTGACGTCAGTTTTAGCAATTTTTTTTTTTTTTTGCATGTCTCCACAGGCAAGTGTCAGAACAGCAAAAATAAACAAGTGGGACTACATCAAGCTAAAAAGCTTTTGCACAGTGAAGGAAACCATCAATAAAATGAAAAGGCAGCTGACTGAATGGGAGAAGATACTTGCAAATGATGTATCTGGTAAGGGGTTGATATCCAAAATATATAAAAAGCTCAGACAGCTCAATATCTAAAAAAGAAACAACCTGATTAAAAAATGGGCAGAGGAGCTGAAGAGATATTTTTCCAAAGAAGACATACAGATGGTTAACAAACACATAAAAAGATGCTCAACATTACTAATCATCAGGGAAATGCAAATCAAAACCGCAATGAGAACTCCCAACAAAAAAAAGTCCAGGACTAGATTGCTTCACGGGTGAGTTCTACCAAACATTTAAAAAAGAGTTAACGTCTATCCTTCTCAAATTATTCCAAAAACTTGCAGAGGAAGGAATGCTTCCAGACTTATTTTACAAGACCAGCATTACCCAGATACCAAAACTAGACAAAGACACTATAAAAAAATAAAATTACAGGTCAATATCACTGATTGTCATAGATGCAAAAATTCTCAACAAAATACTAGCAAACTGAAGTTGACCATACATTAAAAGGATCATAAACCATGATCAAGTGGGGTTTATCCCAGAAATGCAAGGATGGTTTAATATCTGCAAATCAATAAATATGATACACCACATTAACAAACTGAAGAATAAAACCTTATGATTATCTCAATAGATGCAGAAAAAGCTTCTGACAAAATTCAACATCCATTTATGATAAAAACTTTGAACAAAGTGGGTATGGAGAGAACATACCTCAACATAATAAAGGCCATATCTGACAAACCCACAGCTAACATTATACTCAAAGGTGAAAAGCTGAAAGCATTTCTTCTAAAATCAGGAACAAGGCAAAGATTCCACTCTAGCTGCTTTTATTCAACATAGTATTGGAAGTCCTAGTCACAGCAATCAGATGAGAAAAAGAAAGAAAGGGCATCCAAATTGGAAAGGAATAAATAAAACTGTCACTGCTTGCAGATGACATGATACTATACATAGAAAATCCTAAAGATGCCATCACAAAGATATTAGAACTCATCAAGGTATTCAGTAAAGTTGTAAGATATGAAATTAATATACAGAAATCTGTTGCATTTCTATGCACTAACAACACTATCAGAAAGAGAAATTAAGAGAACAATCCCATTTACAATTGCATCAAAAAGAATAAAATACCTAGTAATAAATCTAACCAAGGAGGTAAAAGGCCTATACTCAAAAAAACTGTAAGACACTGATGAAAGAAACTGAAGATGACACAAACAAATGGAAAGATAACCCATGCTCCTGGATTGGAAGAATTAATATTGTTAAAATTACCATACTACCCAAGGCAATCTACAGATTCAGTGTAATCCCTATCAAAATACCAGTGGCACTTTTCACAGAATTAGAACAAACAATTCTAAAATTTATATGGAAACATGAAAGGCCCTGAACAGACAAATATATCTTGAGGAAGAACAAAGCTGGAGGTATCACCCTCCTTGATTTCAAACTATACTACAAAGCTACAGTAATAGTAAGGAAACTATCAACAAAATGAAAAGGCAACCTATGGAATGGGAGAAGGTACTAGCAAATGATGTATTTGATATGTATCTGAAATATATAAAAAACTCAACATCAAAAAAACAGACAATACAATTTTAAAAATGGGCAGAGGATCTGAATAAACATTTTTCCAAAGAAGACATGCAGATGGCCAACAAACACATTTGGTGCAGCCGCTATGGGAAACTGTATGGAGATTCCTCAAAAAATTCATACCATACAATATGCCTGCTACCATACAATCCAGCAATTCTACTCCTGGGTATTTATCTGCAGAAAATGAAAACACTAATTTAAAAAATTGTATAAACTTCTATGTTCATTATGGCATTATTTACAACAGCCTAGACATGGAAGCAACCTAAACTCTCACTGATAGATGAATGGAAAAAGAAGATGTGGTATATATATATCCATATGTCTATTAATGAGCAATATTCATATATAGGTATATACCTATCTATATATACTCTGCCATAAAAAAGAATGAAATCTTGCCATTTGTGACAACATGGTTGGACCTAGAGGGTATTATGCTAAGTGAAGTGAGACAAAGACAAATACCATATAATTTCACTCATATGTAGAATTTAAAAAACAACACAAATGAACAAACAAAGCAAAACAGAAAAGACTCATAGAGGGAGTTCCCTGGTGGCCTAGTGGTTAGGATTCTGGGCTTTCACTGCTGTGGCCCGGGTGCAATCCCTGGTTGGGGAACTGAGATGCTGCAAGCCATGTGGCATAGCCAAAAAAAAAAAAAGACTCATAGATACAGAGAACAAACTGATGGCTGCCAGAGGGAAGCGGGTGGGGAAGAGGAGTGAAGTACGTGAAGGAGATTAATAGGTACAAACTTCCAGCTAGAAAATAAATAAATCATAGGGATATAATATACAACATAGGGAATATAGTCAATAATATTATAATAACTCTGTATGGTGACAGATGGTAACTAGACTTGTCATGGTAATCATTTAAACATCAAATCACTATGTTGTACACCTGAAACTAACATAATATTGTATGTCAATTATAATTCAATAAAAAAAAGAAAGTATAGAATATACGGTAAAGGTAAGTTTATAATTAAATTCAGAATACTCTAATACCTGTAATATGATGGTGTGTTAGCCACTTAAGTGTGGTGTAAAAGTTAAAGAACAAGAGTATTAAAAATAACTATAGGTACCTTAATTTGTTAACAAATACACAATACAAAAGAGGTAACTGTGACATCAAAAACAAAAAAGGGGGAGGAGTAAAAGGATGGGGCTTTTACATGTGATTGGAATTAAGTTGCTATCAACTTAAAATGGACTGTTTTAGCTATAAGATGTTTTATGTAAGCCTCATGGTAACCCCAAAAGCAAAAACCTTTAGTAGATTCACAAAAAATAAAGAGAGGGGAATCAGAGTATACCACCATGGAAAATCACCAATTCACAAAGTTAGGCAGAAAGAGAGGAAAAAGGGAATACTGGAACTACAAAACATCCAGAAAGCAATTAATAAGATGACATTAGTATGTCCTTAATTGTCAATAATTACTCTAAATGTAAATGGATTGAATTCAACAATCAAAAGGCAGAGGGGCTGGATAGATTAAAAAACAAGACCCAACGATATGCTGCCTATAAGAGACTCACTTCAGCCTTAAGGACACACATAGGCTCAAAGTGAAGAGATGGAAAAAAACATTTCATGCAAGTGGAAAAGAAAAGAGAGCAGGGGTATATTATACTTATATCAGACAAAATAGACTTTAAACCAAAAAGGGTAGCAAGAGACAAGCACAGCCTCATTCACAGCCAGCAATCCATGCCACACAGTTCTCTCAGTTGGGAACCTCAGTGAGATCTGTGTTCAGGCCACAATTTCCATGACAACAGGTAAGGACAACAACAGAATGACCAGAATTGCAGCCTAGTCCATCAACTTTCTTTTTCTGAAACCCTTATGAAGACTATTTCATGGAAGTATTCCTGGCTCTCGTACTTCAGCCATCGGAAAGTTAAGAGTACCCCCAAACTCTTTTGTTTGACCGAAGAGTGGTGTATAGAAATGGCTGCTCCTTTGAGGTTGGCTTTCTACCACATGTGGATGACATGGATCAATCTGCCTTTGGGACTGGGAGAGTTTCCCAGCTTCACCTGGAGCTTGACTCACCTTGTTGCCTTCTGTTGCCCTTTCTGTGGCATGTTTTCCGTTCTGCTAGATTGCCCTTCAGTGACTGAAAGATGGCCAGTCACCACTTAGGCCTGTGCAGTCATGTAAGTCTTAGTACTAAGTGGGAGCCCCATATGTCTTGATGTCTCTCCCCAAGTTCTGCACTCAACACTTGCCTTTGTCTTAGGAAATTCAGAATTTTGAGTTCCTCTGAAGCATGAAATACGATGTCTCATTAATAACCAGCTTTTCTGTCCTTGCTTTGCTGTCAGGAGAGAACTGGATAGTAAAACCTATGATTTATTTGGACTGGCTCCATTAAGAACTGACAGAGTGATGACTTAATTCCAGTAATGCTTTATTCTTACTCTGCATTTTGACAATTCCCTCTAGCTGTTCCTCTGCTGGAAGTGACTCTTAGTCACTAATTCTAAACTCACTCCAAGAGTATAAAACAGTACACATCACCTAAAATTTCAGTGGAGTAACCTTTGTCACTATAAAATTTTGTAAGCCTTTCAAAGTCTTTCTCAAATTATTATCAGAAGATTGAAAAGTCCAGACAATTTACAGGTTCTCTTTTTGACTGACTGACTTGCCCTTACAGGTGTTTCAAAAGGACCCTGCAGTTGTACAATGATGAATATGTTGGTTAGTTCGTTCATCATGGGTTTATTGGGTGTCTGTTCTCTGTCATGCTCTGTTGTAGGTGTTGGTAATTGTTCAGTGAATAAAACAGAAACCTGCCCTCATTTAGTGATGGAAGATAGACAAAAAACAGAGGAAATGAAGTAATTGGTTATCTGAGCATGAGAAGAGCTCATGAGAAGGAGAGAATTGAATTGGGGAAGGAGATGTAGCTTGCTAGTTTGATGGAGACAAGTAGGGAAAGCATTTCAGTTTTAAATAGTGTTGTCTGGAAAGGCCTCACTGAGAAAGTGACATTAGAGCAAAGGTTTGAAGGAGAGAAAGGAGTGAGCCATCTGTATAATGGGGGCAAAATTTGTCCCAGGCAGAGGGAGCAGTGAGGACAGGGGTCCTGAGGTAGGAAGTGTCTATTATATTCCAAACCAGGCTGATGATAACAGCACACAGACACAGTGCTTCCCGCATGCCCCACGCTGTTCTGAAGGCTTTATATCCATTATCTCATTCAGTCTTCCATATTTCCCCAGTCCCGATTTATAGATGAAGAAACTGAGGCACAAACAGCTTAAATAACTTGCCCAAGATTACTCAGCTAGAAAGTGGTGGAACCCAGGCAGTCTGGCTCCAGAGTCTGTGTGCTCAACCACTACGCTTTGCTGCCTGGTGTTTAATTATTTGGAGATGCAGGGGGCACTGCTCATCACACTGCACTGTGCCCCTTTGCCTTCAGGAGGAAATATTTTACTGATCTTAATATTGGCATTAGTTGTGCTTGTCTTGAGCCACTGGTTTATTTCAATCTACTGAACACTGTGATCTGTTATGATTACTGATCATGATTTTATGTCGGCCATTGAATACTTACCACTCTTATTTTTCTTTCTTACTTCATGTTATATTTTGTCTATCATTGTAAACTCCCTTATATCCCTTTAGATATAGGGAATGATGAATGAATAGAAGTACATTTAAAAGAAGACTCAGAGTCCTTAGAAGTTTGGAACTAGGTGGCAAGCAGCCCTGGCTCTGGGAAGAGCCACCCTCCAGCTTGGCCTTGCGCGACTAGGATTCCCATTTCTCCATTCTCCTGGCTATGGCCCTTCTCCTTTTGCTAATACTCGGGGCTCCCGCAGGAACTGACAGAAAGGGACAGAAGCAGGCTTCTCTTTGAAACTCCAGCCTGACTACTACAGTTCATGTGGCAGTTAGGAGCATAGAATGAGATGGGACAAACAATTCATACCCTGACCACCACCTATCTGGGGTCTGAGACCTCACATCTTCATTGTAAAATGAAGGTAAAAATAGTGCCTACCTCCTAGAGTCGTGAGGATTAAGTAGGATAATGTTCACAAACAAAGTACACAGCACAGAGCTGATGCATATAAACACTATGGAAATCTTAGCTGTTATTATCATTAGTTACTCTTCTTTAACAACAAACAGAACAAACTACTGTCTTTAAAAACAAACCACTGTCTTTAAAAACAAACAAAAACCCCTGGGCTTGGTTGAAGTCTGGCTCTCCACATTATCCTGCCAGATGCCCTGTGGGGCTTCTCTGTGGTACTGATCCCTCCCATCTTGGCTCCCAAAATGGATATGGCCTATTGGAAACAGAATAAAACAGGTATGAAGAGTGAATAAAACCAACGAGCACAGCCAGGTTGCAACTTACTAAAAGACTCAGTCACGCTAAAGACAGGGTTTCTCAGAGATGCTGTGAGAGAGAGGACAAGTACCTCTGCTTTGTCAGCCTGTCCTCCTCCCCGCAACACCTTCTAATTGCTCAAGAATAGTCTAGGCTTCTTACAGCATTGGCATTGACTTTTTAAGGATTACTTCAAGTTATGCAAGAAGAAAATGATCCTGCAAAAGAAGCTCACAAAGTTCAGTTAAATATATTTTAATGAATTGTGTTAGAATGAAAGAAAGGCTTTTTCAAAAAGCTTATATGTTTAATAATCTTTTTTTCGTCCTGTAAGAACGTTGAACCCTGACCTTGGAGTGGAATGGCCCGGTACTGTGGAAAAAACATGTGCGTTGAACCCAACTCTCGGCTCTGCATTTGGAGGCTGTAGGAAGTTCCATCAAGGCCACCGCGTCCTCATCTGTACAATGGGAATAACACCTACCTCACGAGGCTGTTGGGACGGTTAAGTGGCATGGCTCTAGGAACTTTCCTGGCAGGTAACAGATTTTCAATGATGTTAATCTGATTTTTTGAAGCTTTTTCTTCAGTTATTTTGCTTTCTGCCACATCATTAGAACTGCTTAATTATTCAGGATTTTTTACATCCAGTTTATGGATTATCAAAGCCGTTTGCTAATAAGTCTGTCTCCTGCTGACTTTTATTTATTTATTTTTAACATCTTTATTGGAGTATAATTGCTTTACAATGGTGTGTTTCTGCTGTATAACAAAGTGAATGAGCTATACATAAACATATATCTCCATGTCTCCCCGGTCTTGCGTCTCCCTCCCACCCTCCCTATCCCACCCCTCTAGGTGGACACAAAGCACTGAGCTAATCTCCTGTGCTATGTGGCTGCTTCCCACTAGCTATCTATTTTACATTTGGTACTGTATATATGTCCATGCCACTCTCTCATTTCGTCCCAGCTTACCCTTCCCCCTCCCTGTGTCCTCAAGTCAATTCTCTACGCCTGCGTCTTTATTCCTCCTGCTGACTTTTAAAATTGCAGTGTAACTGCCTATCAGCCTGTCAATTATGAGAAATAGCAGATGATTCAACATCAATATTGCTGAATGCCTTGGTAAAATGGTTTTATGAAAAAGTTTGAAACTATAGTTAAAAGGGAGCTTTATTTATTTGTTTATCTATGGACAGATTTTACAAGTTGATAGTTTTCTCATTTTTAAGATTTATTTTTTCTATTTTGTGCAATTATCACAAAAATGTGAAGGTCAGAATAAAATCACTCATTATTCTATTGCCCAGAAATAACCACTATTAACTTTTAATTTTTTTCCTTTTTATATTCATAGTTCTTTTTATGACTTTTTCCACCTAAAAGTCTATCATAAGTACTCTACCATATTGCTAACATTTGAATTACTTTCATACTGGTTATACTGCGACCTACATGATCATTTTTCCTAATTTAGACATTAACATTCCTCGAAACTTCTCTGCAAGAAATGTTTGGGTGTAAGCCTTTGTCTGCATTCCTGATTAGTGCCTGAGGATACATTTCTAGAAGCAAAATTATTGGATCAATATCAGGTCAATATTCTGTGTAACATGTCCTCCAAACTTAAAACCTAGCCACTTAAAACTTAAAACAGCAATCATTCATTTGCTTGCAATTTGGGGACAATTTGTCTTTGCTCCACGTGTTAGCTGGCTGGGGTGGCTTGGCTGGGGCTAGAGGATCCACTTCCGAGGTAACTTTCACATGACTGACAAGTTGGTGCTGGCTGTTGGCTGGGGCCTCAGTTCCCCTCCAAGGTGGGCGTCTCCACTGGGTTCAGAGAGGGAGGAGGTGGAAGCTGCCAGTCCTCTTAAAGGTTAGGCCTGGAACTGGCACAGAGTCTCTTCCACCATGCACTCTCGGTCAAAGTAGTCACAGGTCAGATTCCAGAGGCGGGGGAAGTGACAAGGAATTTGTGGCCATATTTAATCTACCATAGTCAAAGAGCATATTGGGGACTTCCCTGGTGGCACCGTGGTTAAGAATCTGCCTGCCAACGCAGGGGACACGGGTTCCAGCCCTAGTCCAGGAAGATCCCACATGCCACGGAGCAACTAAGCCCGAGCGCCACAACTCCTGAGCCTGCGCTGTAGAGCCTACGTGCCACAACTACTGAAGCCCGCGCACCTAGAGCCCGTGCTCTGCAACAAGAGAAGCCACTGCAATGAGAAGCCCGCTCACCGTAGCAAAAGAGTAGCCCCCACTCGCCGCAACTAGAGAAAACCACACACAGCAACAAAGACCCAACGCAGCCAAAAATAAAAAAAAAAATTTTTAAAAAAGAGCATATTGTTGAAGGATCTTTATACACATTACCAAGTCACTTTCCAGAAAGGTGCTGATATGCAGTTCTACCAGCAGTTCATGAGAATGCACACTTACCAACATTAAATATTAAAAAGTTAAAAATCTCTACTTATTCAACATATGAAATGTGGGATATCATTGTTTTACTTTGAATGTACTTCATTATTCATGAGCTTCCATATGTTTGATAAAAATTTACATTTCTTCCTTTGTGAACTGTCTGCTCATTTTGGGGGCAATTTGTTTATGTGTTAAACAAACTTATAGAATTACATGAGTTTATTACTGACATTAAGAATGGGCCATATTTGTTGTAAATATTCCTTTCATTTCTCTCAGTTAAAAATCAAAAGCCTTTCCCTGTTATTTGAGAAAAAAGTTAGACAGAACTACTTTCTATTAAATTCACATGATTTTTATAAGAGTCTGGCAGCCATACATTGGTCTCAAAATATTGATATATATTATAATAAAATATTTTGGATAAATGTCAGTTTTACTCACCTAACGTGTCAAGAGAAACCCAGGAGATAATTTGATTTATTAATTATCTTCATTTTGGAGGGACTGAACCAAAAAAGAGTTTAGATATCTTTACTGGAACAGAAATGGAGGAACAAAATTGTGTCAGTATACCTTAATTTTCTCTTTATCCCTTTAGCTCTCTGGTAGGCAAGCCCATTAACCTCTCTGAGCCTCAACTTTCTTAACTGTAAAATGCAAATAATAGCAGGTATGCTCTGAGGCTTAGAGAAGATGTTTTTAAGGGGCCTGGCACAGGCAGGGGCCTGGTCTGTGGTGGGCACCATCAATTGTTTGCCTCTTATGTTCTGCCTTGTGAATCAAGAAAGACCTTACTAGGCCTGAATCTCAGAGTAAGTTCTCTGAATGGCTTTCCAGGCCAGGACTTGGATTGTGTGAATGACATTATTCAGCTCACCTCTGTCCATTAGTCATGGGTAGGTGTTACTACACAGTGCGTTGCACTGTGGTGCAAATCAGGTGCTTTGTTCCAAATAGCACATCACGATTGTCAGGCCACAGCTGGAGCAAATGTCTGTGTTGTCATATGGTATACTCCTTGAGAATGACCCTTGGAGGAGCTTCTCAGAGCAATCTGGTGTCCAATCTTAAGACTGAGAGTTCCATGCTAGTATTATGACTAATAATACCTTTTACTTGTATGGCACTAGACAGTTTTCACAGGACTTTCTTGTGTTTTGTCTCCTTTGATCTTCATAGCCATCCTGGGAGGCCTGCAGGTCAAGGAATATTATTTGCCTTATATGCGTACGAAAGTCAAGGCTTGGAGGCATTATGACTTGCCCAAAGTTACAAAGCTCGTAGGTGCCAGACCCAGTACCAGAGGGCTCCCACAGGCCCCATCCAGAATTTTTCTGTTGGATCATATGCTGCCTAACTCCACCACCAAGGACATTACAGCAGGTGACCCTAGGATGAGGAGCTGTATAGGATGGATTTTTTTTTTCTGTCTTCCATTAAAATGGGTGGGTGAGTGTAGTGGTCAGTATGGACTCTGGAGTCATTATCTACATTTGGATCCTGGTTCCATCTCTTGCTGGTTGTGTGTCCTTGAGGAAATTATTTAACCTCTCTGTACCTCAGTTTCTTCATATATACAATGAGAATACTGGTACCTAATTTATTAGACTGTTGGGGGTTTAAATGAGACCATCTATGAGAAACACTAGCACAATGCCTGGCATCTAAGTAAACACTAACTGAAGCCCCTGTTCTTACTTGGTGTGATCTGAGAAACTGAAAGCTTACTTCCCTTTAAAACGTCTGCACTGCAAGCCTTCCGCTGAGCCTTGGACTTCAGGCACTGGTTTCAGGAAGCCTCTGTTTGTAAGAGAGCCATCGTCCCTGGGAGAGGCAGCTGTCCGCACTATACTGCACTGCACTGAGTGTCCTCCACCACTTATCACAGTTTATCAGATTGGCCCTGAGGGGATGGAGCACAGGACAGGTAAACATTGATTGTTTAAAAAAAAAAAAAAAGCACCCATTTACCACAGTTAACATTTTGGTGTATTCCTTGCCCACCTTATACAACCTTTAAAAATTTTGAATTGAAGGAAAGTAGAATATGCTACCCCCAAATATGCCATTTTGGTGTATCAATTACTTTGGATTAAAGTTACCTAAGAAACAGCTGGTGCAAGAACACTCTGACCCTCCTTTGTACCCCTGAAAGCAGGAAATAAATATCCTATGTGAAAGGAACCCTCCTGGTACCAGGAGGCTAGAAGGCATCCTTATCACCAGAGACAGGGAATTTAGGGCTGAGACGGCTATATAAACAAACCTTGTTACTTCTTCACTAATTTACTACTGCAGGCCCAAACTCCTTTGTCTTGTCAATTCTTTACAAATTTATTGTTTCCTTGTCAAGCAGGTATAAAAGCTGCCTGCTTCGGTCACTTCTTTGAGTCTTACATATTTTATTGGGCTCCTGTACTTATGAAATTAAATTTGTTTTTCTCCTGTTAATCTATCTTATGTCAAGTTAATTATTAGGCCAGGCAAAGAAACTGGAAGGGAAGAAGGGAGAAGTTTTCTGCCCCTGCAGAATCATATTGTATAAAGACATTTTATGATTTGCTTTCTTCACTTCATATTTACATTACATTTCCATCTCCTTAGTAATCCTGAAAAACCAGCTTGCATTGTTGCATTGGATTCCATAGGTGGAGACACTGTTATTACCAATTTGGTATGTGAGATAGTTTTATTTTTATATTATAAATAATGCTACAGTAAACATCCTTTTACGCATATTTTTGAGATCTTCTCTGATTATATCCTTAAAATAAATTCCTAGAAGTGGGATTGTTAAATCAAAGGTTATATGCATTTTGAGAAATACTGCCAAACTGCTCACTAGAAAGCTGTATAAATTTACTACTCCCACCAACAGTGTATCAGGGATGAAATCATTCAAGGCCTTCCACATTTTTCCTGACTTTTCTTTCCACCTAAATTATTCCAAATATATTCCTGTTTAAAGCCTTTACTTCAGATCTGCCCTCAGTTACTGCTACATTGTTTTGATTTCAAACATCCTTCCATGGGTACCATCTCAGGGCCTTTCCCATACCTTCCTGGAAATGTCTTCATTCTCTTCATCCATCTCTGAATCATATGTCCTTAACTCAAATCCCTAGCCATCTGCAAAGCCTTTCCTGATTGTCGAATTTAGTAAACTACCCTTCCTTCTCTGAAGTCCTTCCATCCTCTATTGTCTGTGCCACCTGTATGTCAGTTGTCACATGCTGCCTAATCTTGTGAATTGTTTTTTTATGTATGCTTATACTTTTTCCTGAAAGACTCGTATAGTACAAAATTACACTTTAAAATGCTTTATATTACCCATTACATACACAAATGTAGCTTTGTATATGTAATTACATTGTAATCCGTATATGTATATAATAATATATAGTATAAAACTCCAGTGAGGGATCATAGTGAAAACTTAAGTCACCTTTTGGGTAACTGTCCCGCCAGATCAAATCCTCCCCATTGTTTTAGTCACCAACAAAAAAACAGGTATCCCTGTTGGGACTGTCCCAGACATCCGGGAGGCTCGGACCCCAGCCTCTTTGAATTTAAACTTCCTTTGAACTATGCTTATCTAAATTAAAAATGATAGGAGCTCTTTTAAATCACAAAATTATGAAAAGAACAATCTGTTTAATGTCTAGAATCAGGAATTAAAGTCAATTTGACAAAGGATATATGCATATTGCAACAAAAAACCTTTAATCTGAATGATATAGGAAGTCTAGATACTGTTAGTGGTCAGGAATGATAGCTCTTTTAAGAAATACTAAGATTGAAAACATCTTAATTAAGTCACATTATATAAATAGTTACATAATGCGAACATACTACAAGAATCTGAAAATTCTATAATTTCATGTTGCATTTAGATATAATGAGTGCTGCTTCATCATAACGAGATCATCATAACTAGATCACTAATGATCTAGTTAACTTTCCTGGCAATCTTAGAAGACAAGATATATGAGAAAATAGTTAAAAGTGATATTCGTAATACTTTATAGAGTCCATCACCCTGCTGGAGTAGCATGACCATACTTTCAGAGAGGCATTAATTGTACAAATGAAGAATCGGAGACCTGAGGAGATTAAAACCTTGGTTAAAGCCATACAACCATAAGTGAGGTTCCCAGGTCTCACACCCAGATCTGCCTGCTCTTAGTCTAGTTTACACTCAAGAATTTCTTTGCCTTTTAATTTGCTTTATTTTCCTCAAAGCACTTCCCAGCCTCTGATAATATTATATATTTACTTGCTAACACTCACATGTAAGCTCTGCAAGGACGGGAATAAAAATTCCTAATAAAAATTGCTCTGGGGGACTTCCCTTGTGGCGCGGTGGTTAAGAATCCGCCTGCCAATGCAGGGGACACAGATTCGATCCCTGGTCTGGGAAGATCTCACATGCTGCGGAGCAACTAAGCCCGTGCACTATTACTACTGAGCCTGTGCTCTAGAGCCCACGAGCCACAACTACTGAGCCCATGTGCCACAACTACTGAAACCTGTGTGCCTGCAACCCGTGCTCAGAAACAAAGAGAAGCCACCGCAATGACAAGCCTGCACACCGCAACGAAGAGTAGCCCCAATCACCGCAACTAGAGAAAAGTCCGCAAGCAGCAACGAAGACCCAATGCAGCCAAAACTAACTAACTAAATAATTGCTCTGTTCCCTGCTGTATCCCAGACCTAGAGCAATGGCTGGCATCTAGAAGACAATCAATAAATATTTGTAAAATGTATACAAATTAAAAAATAAATCCATGTAATTTCAAATTTGAATTGATAGCAGTAAGATTGGCTTCTATGGCAGCAGTTTGAATGGCCTGATTCCTAGGTCCGAGTTCTTCATTCATTCACCCATTCACTCTGCTTTGATTTTCTTCACATACCTTATCACACCTGAAACTTTAATATACACTTATTTATTGTCTCCTTCCTTTGTTTTAATATAAGCTTCAAGAAAGAAGGGGTTTTGCCTGCCTTGTAAAGAGCTATATCTCCACGTAGAAAACTATCTGGCACATAACAGGTGTTTGAGAAATATCCCTTATCATGAATTAAATAAGTGTATTCATGTAAGAAACATTTGTTGAGCGCCTACTACACGGCTGGAACAATTTATCTTTAGTCTCATGAGGGAGTAAGACAAGTCAACAGAGAATTTTTTTTTTTTTACATCTTTATTGGAGTATAATTGCTTTACAATGGTGTGTTAGTTTCTGCTTTATAACAAAGTGAATCAGTTATACATATGTGCCCATATCTCTTCCCTCTTGCGTCTCCCTCCCTCCCACCCTCCCTATCCCACCCCTCCAGGCGGTCACAAAGCAACTAGCTGATCTCCCTGTGCTATGCAGGGGCTTCCCACTAGCTATCTACCTTACATTTGGTAGTGTATATATGTCCATGCCTCTCTCTCGCTTTGTCACAGCTTACCCTTCCCGCTCCCCATATCCTCAAGTCCATCCTCTAGTAGGTCTGTGTCTTTATTCCTGTCTTACCCCTAGGTTCTTCATGACATTTTTTTCCTTAAATTCCATATATATGTGTTAGCATACGGTATTTGTCTTTCTCTTTCTAACTTACTTCACTCTGTATGACAGACTCTAGGTCTATCCACCTCATTACAAATAGCTCAATTTCATTTCTTTTTATGGCTGAGTAATATTCTATTGTATATATGTGCCACATCTTCTTTATCCATTCATCCGATGATGGACACTTAGGTCGTTTCCATCTCCGGGCTATTGTAAATAGAGCTGCAATGAACATTTTGGTACATGACTCTTTTTGAATTTTGGTTTTCTCAGGGTATATGCCCAGTAGTGGGATTGCTGGGTCATATGATAGTTCTATTTGTAGTTTTCTAAGGAACCTCCATACTGTTCTCCACAATGGCTGTATCAATTGACATTCCCACCAACAGTGCAAGAGGGTTCCCTCTTCTCCACACCCTCTCCAGCATTTATTGTTTCTAGATTTTTTGATGATGGCCATTCTGACTGGTGTGAGATGATATCTCATTGTAGTTTTGATTTGCATTTCTCTAATGATTAATGAAGTTGAGCACTCTTTCATGTGTTTGTTGGCAGTCTATATATCTTCTTTGGAGAAATGTCTATTTAGGTCTTCTGCCCATTTTTGGATTGGATTGTTTGTTTTTTTGTTATTGAGCTGCATGAGCTGCTTATAAATTTCGGAGATTAATCCTTTGTCAGTTGCTTTGTTGGCAAATACTTTCTCCCATTCTGAGAGCTGTCTTTTGGTCTTGTTTATGGTTTCCTTTACTGTGCAAAAGCTTTGAAGTTTCATTAGGTCCCACTTGTTTATTTTTGTTTTTATTTCCCTTTCTGTAGGAGGTGGGTCAAAAAGGATCTTGCTGTGATTTATGTCATAGAGTGTTCTGCCTATGTTTTCCTCTAAGAGTTTGATAGTTTCTGGCCTTACATTTAGGTCTTTAATCCATTTTGAGCTTATTTTTGTGTATGGTGTTAGGGAGTGATCTAATCTCATACTTTTACATGCACCTGTCCAGTTTTCCCAGCACCACTTATTGAAAAGGCTGTCCTTTCTCCACTGTATATTCTTGCCTCCTTTATCAAAGATAAGGTGAACATATGTGCATGGGTTTATCTCTGGGCTTTCTATCCTGTTCCATTGATCTATCTTTCTTTTTTGTTTTTTTTTCTACGGTATGCGGGTCTCTCACTGTTGTGGCCTCTCCCGTTGCAGAGCACAGGCCCCAGACACGCAGGCTCAGCGGCCATGGCTCATGGGCCCAGCCGCTCTGCGGCATGTGGGATCTTCCCAGACTGGGGCATGAACCCGTGTCCTCTGCATCAGCAGGTGGACTCTCAACCACTGCGCCACCAGGGAAGCCCTATCTTTCTGTTTTTGTGCCAGTACCATACTGTCTTGATTACTGTAGCTTTGTAGTATAGTCTGAAGTCAGGGAGCCTGATACCTCCAGCTCCGTTTTTTGTTCTCAAGATTGCTTTGGCTATTCGGGGTCTTTTGTGTTTCCATACAAATTGTGAAATTTTTTGTTCTAGTTCTGTGAAAAATACCAGTGGTAGTTTAATAGGGATTGCACTGAATCTGTAGATTGCTTTGGGTAGTAGAGTCATTTTCACAATGTTGATTCTTCCAATCCAAGAACATGGTATATCTCTCCATCTATTTGTATCATCTTTAATTTCTTTCATCATTGTCTTATAATTTTCTGCATACACGTCTTTTGTCTCTTTAGATAGGTTTATTCCTAGATATTTTATTCTTTTTGTTGCAATGGTAAATGGGAGTGTTTTCATGATTTCACTTTCAGATTTTTCATCATTAGTGTATAGGAATGCCAGAGATTTCTGTGCATTAATTTTGTATCCTGCAACTTTACCAAATTCATTGATTAGCTCTAGTAGTTTTCTGGTAGCATCCTTAGGATTCTCTATGTATAGTATTATGTCATCTGCAAACAGTGACAGCTTTACTTCTTCTTTTCCGATTTGGATTCCTTTTATTTCCTTTTCTTCTCTGATTGCTGTGGCTAAAACTTCCAAAAGTATGTTGAATAAGAGTGGTGAGAGTGGGCAACCTTGTCTTATTCCTGATCTTAGTGGAAATGGTTTCAGTTTTTCACCATTGAGAATGATGTTGGCTGTGGGTTTGTCATATATTGGCCTTTATTATGTTGAGGAAAGTTCCCTCTATGCCTACTTTCTGCAGGGTTTTTATCATAAATGTGTGTTGAATTTTTTTGAAAGCTTTCTCTGCATCTATTGAGATGATCATATGGTTTTTCTCCTTCAGCTTGTTAATATGGTTTATCACATTGATTGTTTTGCATATTGAAGAATCGTTGCATTCCTGGAATAAATCCCACGTGATCATGGTGTATGATCCTTTTAATGTGCTGTTGGATTCTGTTTGCTAGTATTTGGTTGAGGATTTTTGCATCTATGTTCATCAGTGATATTGGCCTGTAGTTTTCTTTCTTTGTGACATCCTTGTCTGGTTTTGGTATCAAGGTGATGGTGGCCTTGGAGAATGAGTTTGGGAGTGTTTCTCCCTCTGCTATATTTTGGAAGAGTTTTAGAAGGATAGGTGTTAGCTCTTCTCTAAATGTTTGATAGAATTCGCCTGTGAAGCCATCTGGTCCTGGGCTTTTGTTTGTTGGAAGCTTTTTTTTTTTTTTTTTTTTTTTTGCGGTACGTGGGTGTCTCACTGCTGCGGCCTTTCCTGTTGCGGACCACAGGCTCCGGATGCGCAGGCTCAGCGGTCATGGCTCACGGGCCCAGCCACTCCGTAGCATGTGGGATCCGTAGCATGTGGGGTCTTCCCAGACCAGGGCACGAACCTGGCCCCCTGCATTGGCAGGCAGACTCTCAACCACTGCGCCACCAGGGAAGCCCTTGTTGGAAGATTTTTAATCACAGTTTCAATTTCATTGCTTGTGATTGGTCTGTTCATATTTTCTATTTCTTCCTGATTCAGTCTTGGCAATTGTGCATTTCTAAGAATTTGTCCATTTCTTCCAGGTTTTCCATTTTATTGGCATAGAGTTGCTTGTAGTAAACTCTCATGATCTTTTGTATTTCTGCAGTGTCAGTTGTTACTTCTCCTTTTTCATTTCTAATTCTATTGATCTGAGTCTTCTCCCTTTTTTTCTTGATGAGTCTGGCTAATGGTTTATCAATTTTGTTTATCTTCTCAAAGAACCACCTTTTAGTTTTATTGATCTTTGCTATTGTTTCCTTCATTTCTTTTTCATCTATTTCTGATCTGATCTTTATGATTTCTTTCCTTCTGC